>NC_140298.1:56607218-57207218 GCF_964211825.1 Aythya ferina
CCAAAAGAAGCCTTCAGTTAGTCTCAGGTGCAGAATATGATGTGGAGTTGTGCAACTGTTCAAATCTGGGGAAATTACGGAAACTTGGAAAATGGACTGCTGAAGTTTGAGCAATAATCTCTGGATAGCTAGGGCAGCGGATGATCTAGGAGCTGTCTGAATTTCTTTGCTGTTGTGTCATAAATGTCAGGAAAGAGGACTTTTATGTGAACGGATTGAGCAAATAGTTTGTAGGCAAATAGTTTGCTGTGGTAAAGTGGCCCTGCAGAACTGGAAGCAGAGCACATAATAAATCGTATATTGCAATAGTGTTCTAGCAAAGGGTGGAAAAAAGAAAAAGCAGCCACCAGCTGAGTCTGGTTTTAAAGTCCAGGTTTAGAGATGAATTTTAGATTTCAGCTACCAAAGTTCTCACAAATTATGGATTCTTACTTGTTTGTGCAATAATTTTGGTCCATAACAACATTTTACTTCTGTTGTAGAAGAGAACTATGACACTCCCAAAAAGAAAAAGTGAGCCAGAAGATTTTGTAAATGATCATCTATAAGGAAACTGCAAAGTTCAAGGAGATGAAAATGTCTTCCTTCGAAGTAGGAAGTGGCCTTGTCCTTCAGCCTCCCTCATCATCCTGGTTTAAAAAACGTCAGTGACAGCAAATTTGATGTGGTTACTTAGTTATTTCCCTTCACATAAAGGACTGCCTAAGATGCAGGCAGAGTAAAAATCATTGACAAAGGAGAGGTGATATTTGCTGCAGAAAAGGATCTGTGTAAGACAAGAGAAGCCCTTGTGCAGGCATATCTCATGGGATCATCAACAGATCATGGTTTTGTTCTGTTTTGTTGTGTTTTGATGTGTGTAAGCCTTTGCTTGAGGCAGAGGCATGCAATCAATATTTGCTGTCAGCAGCCAACTACTTTACAAAATGGTTGGAAGTTTGTCCAGGAAGGAGACAAGAAGCTATGACAGTAATAAAATTCTTGACCAGTTCTGTTAAAATCACGTAAAGAGATGGTTTTGAACCTTGAATTATTCAGTTAGTTTATGAGAACCTAGGGATCAGCCGACTCCAGTCACCCTGGCATTCCACAAGATAAGGGTCAAGTACTGCACCTCTGGGACTGGGCATATTCGTTTCTTCTCATGGGTTACGTGGCTCTCCTGATTATTTCCTTCTTTCCTTGTAAGTGAAGCATGGCTTTGCGCCCTCTTTGTAAATAAATCAGTCAACGCCCAAGAAGCACAACTTGTGCCAGCCTGCTGTCCCCATGGAAGCAATCTGCAAGGCCCAAACTGCTAACAGCTCAGGCCAAAACAGAGCCTGGGATGGTGGCAGGCAGGTTGACTTGCTAGATCCTGATAAATAAGAAATAATGCCCTTCCTTGAGTGTATTCCCCAAGGTCCCTTCCCCTAGATGGAAAAGATTTTCCCCAGCCAAATAAATACCCCCTGAAGTAAAAGCACATGGTGTTCCCAGATCAACACTGCAACCTACTGGCCATTTCCTTCTAATAAACTTACTGAGTCTGAAGCAAAATTCATTGTCTTCAGCAGGAACCGGATCAGGTCCTTGCAGACATGCTTGGATTATATACAACGTGTCTTTACCAGCAGAGTCATAATACACGCTGAGGGTGGCTTAAATATGTTTGACTTGTTGTGGCAGATCCAATATATCTTCATGGAGAATTTGCAGTTACTATAGCAAAATAAGTCATTTAAGCTGCCTTAGTTATATCTTGGAATTTCCTTTGATTTATTCATGGTTGGAGGATTTGCAATTCAGAGTTTTGGCAGCTTGTCAACAGTTGTGTTTTTGAAGGAAAAGATGCATTCCACAACCTTTAAATAGTCTGAGAGCGTCTTGTCGGATGTGTTTCTAACATCTGACCAAATTCCTTATGCTTATAGTTAACTTAACAACATTTTCTTGCAATTATTTCCACTTTCTAGACTCTACTCTTACTTTTTTTTTTTTTTTTTTTTTTTTTTATTTTTCTCTTACAGCTTGGATTAAAAAAAGACATTTGTAAACTATGAATACAAGACTATTTGTGACAAGTTGTTGAAAAAATAATAATTTTTAGAATATAACCTCTAAGATAAATTACTCTCTAACATAATCATTCATTATCACTTATTTTGTTTTAGACTCAGCACACCTTCTCCAGGTAAAATATTGCCTTTCTTGTAATCCATTGGTGGTGTATTCATCAAATACTTGCATAAACATAAAAAATTAATGTGGAGCACAATGTTATTTTCAATAGAAATGATTGCATTCCTGAAATTTGTCCCAGGTTAAACATAGATGTTCTTCCTGACCAGAAAACGTACACCAAAATTGTTTCAGCAGTGATTAAATTCATATCTCCCTCCACCACTCTAACTCCCCCTGGAATTAATTTTTGCTGTCTTGATTTTATTATATTACTTATCATTAATTGATGTACAAATTCAGAATTAAAATATGCTTCAGTTCCTTTGCTTGCTTCTTGAAATGTTACTTCACCTTGATTTATTTTTGGAAGAAGACGAAGAAAAAAAAAAGAACTTAAAAATATTTTGAAGGGTCTGGAGATTCTAGCTCAGTGCTAGGGAATTGTGAAGGAACTCGGACAGAACAGCATCCTAAATCTCTGAAACACCACTTTCAAAAGCATATTTTTCCAAAGTAGGACTGCCCTGATCCAGCCAACACTTAACTACACATTTAACTTTAAGCACCTGCCCAAGTGCCTCACCGAGCCAGTTTCTTTGTCAGCTGAAGGGTGCAGGAAGGAGCTGCGGGACTATCTGGCATTATTTCTAAGTGAAGGTTTCATGCATGGTGGTGGTGGAGGAGAGCTGTGGGAGGAATCTGAACTGATTTCCACCTCCCAGCCTGAACATAATGAGGAATGTGATCTGAAGTTGCAGTGTTCCTTTCCCCTCCAAAGGAAGGAGAGAGCAGCCAGTTGCTCATGTGCTCACCTCACTGGCCAGCCAAGAGCTCTGCTCCAGCCCCAGCAAGGCCCTACTCCCCTTCTTCTGCATCAAGTGCAGCCATAAGTGCTCCACTTTATTTATTCATTACATATTTTATTTCCAGTAATTCAACCGTTTATTGATTATTTTTTTTTTTTGGTATAGACAACAAAGGCATTGTAATAGGGAGGCAACCTTTGGCCTTGAAAACACAGAGAGGCAAAATAGGCAGTTGGTATCACTGGAAATCACCCTGTAATTACAATCCAAGACACTTGTTATGATTGGGTTTTGGCTTGCAGGAGCTAGCATAACCCCCCTGGGCTAAAAGATAAAGGTCTGCTGACGTTAAATTAGGGTTGCGAATTAATGCAATGAATGACTTTTAATAATACCCTTTCAGAGATGGCTCGGTGTTGTTAGCAGTAAGTTCTGGCTGGATTTGCTGTGTGGGCCTGAGGGACTGGGGCATGCACCGCCAGGGAAAGTAAATGGCAGTGGGGGTGCCCTTGGTTTTCTAGAAAATCCCCATGTCCTCTGTATGGCTCCTGTCAGTTGCTTCATTGCTCATAACACCAAAAGGTCAGAACCCACCAATTTTATTTCCAGAGATGTGAGCAGAGCAACTTCAGGTGGTGTTACATTATTAGGTCAGGCCTTAGGAAGACATATTTCTGAATCCTGAGGGTGTTCCTATTTCATCTCTTCAATAACCAGGGATGAAACCATGATGGTCAGCAGCTGTGAAGATGTTTCTGGGCCAAATGCAGCAGAAATATTTTCTCTAAGAGTCTTCTTCAGAAATGGCACTTACTAATTTGGCTCAAACCCCAAAGGGCTGCAAGGGCAAAATTATGGCTGAAAGCAAAGAAAGCAGAAGCAAAGAGCAGTAAAGAGGGAAGGGTATGGTAAAGCAGAATATAGCCTCTTCTAGGTGTGCTCTGGGCCACTTTTAATTGTTTGGCACTTGGCTTAAACTTACATATTCCCCAGGCGGTCAGCACAAGAAGTGGCTGGATGCCTTCCTTTACAAAGTGAGCACAGCCTTTGTGGCTGCAGTAGTGGAGGAAGGAAAAGTATAGCCCAGACTGAAGTAGTGGATGGAAAAACCCTCAGACATCCTTATTGTACTGATTAGTATCTTGAGTCATTGCCTTTGGGGGAGGTGAGAGTTTCCTCAGTACAGCTGAGTTAGACGAGTTCCTTTAATGAGGTTAGATACAAGAGGCATTGCGCAGTATGATGGAATTCCCTGGGGAAAAAAAAAAAAAAAAAAAAAAAAAAAAGATGTCTTCTTTTTAATACTGAGGGTCAAGGACTAACTGGGCACCATCAGCATCAAAACATTAGCCTTTGTGAGCTGCCAAAGCTGCCCCAGATACCCAACTGACGGCAGCTGGAAGTGACGGACAGAGTGGTGATGCCACGTGGCTGCTCCATGCCCCGCAGATCTGCCTTGGGCTGAGGGTCTGTCACCACAGAGGGGTCCCCATCCTGCCTGTCAGAGGCTGTCCCTGCCCCAGCTGCCACGCAGCTGGCGGCGGTGGCACAGCAAAGGCCAACGCACGGGCGGTAACACTAATGCAATGTGAAACCTCCCCCAGACAGCCAGGCAGGAGGGCGGAGGGGAATGAGGACACAGGCGAAAAAGGGAAAGAAATTGGGCTGTCTCTTTATCTCCTTTCAACAGACCTTTGTTACACAATGTGCATATTTGTGCTGCTTTATATAGCACGCGTTAGGTTTTCCTGCTTCCTGTGTGCACTGTCAGGACATGGCATGAAGACAAAGTGTGAGCCTGCTGCGCTTGAGGAGTTAAACTTGCTGAAGGGAAAGGGAAGGTCTGACCTGCACGAACCTCATGACTGCTAATCTCTGTCCTGTGGCTAGTGTGAACCCCCCCAAATCTGGCCGTTCCTGTTTGGAAGCAGCTGGTGCCCTGCTTCGGTCCCAATGGGCTTTGCGAGTTTCAACACACAAGAGGTTGCGGTTTGCTCTGAATAACACAATCTGAGCTCGGAAAGCAAAGCTGTCGCCTTTGCAGTTAGACCTGCTGAGCACCTTCAGCCACCAACTGGGCAAGCAGGTTGTCGCGCACTTCACCTAGCCCATGCGGAGGGCTGACCTCTGCTGCACTGGAAATCTGTTATTGTTCCTTAAATGCTCAGCAAAAGCTGTGGAGCAGGGCAAGATCAGAGAACTCACTTTGCATAGAATGACCTGGTAGTACTGAGGCTGTTTTTTGTTTGTTGGTTTGTTTTTCTATTTCTTCCTTTCGTTCTCCTCCAAGAATTATAGCTCAGTCTCTCTCTCTCTCTCTCTCTCTCTTTATTTATTTATTTCTAATAGTTTGGAGTAAATTTAGGAACTTGAGATTCCTTTCATTACCACCTTTTCCTTCTTGAAAGTGCCAGACTGGATTTTGCACAAAAGGCATATTAATAGATTGAGAGCTGTTGTAGTTATAATAGCAACAGCAGAAGTTGCAGCCAGCACCCTTCTGCAGGGAAGCAGTGAATCCAGTTGCCAGTGTCTGTCTAACCCAAACCAAGGGGCTCTTGGGAGCCCTGCTCCTGCTTCTGCTCCTGCTCCTGCCTGTGAGAGAGCTTGAGCTGGCAGTGATGTCTTGGTGGTAACAGGCCTAGGTAAAGCTGCCAACGGACATAGCCAAAGGGCCTTAGCTAAAGACCTGAAACCCAAATTTAGTTTTGGACCTTTTGGGAACAGAGGGTGAAGTGTCTGGATTTGGGGTTCTTGGTAGCTGTAAAACACAGGTGAACTTCAAAATTATAATAAAGCTTTTGACAGCATGTGGGGAAGTTGGTCCTGGGATACCAAGTATGGATGTACCTCAGCTTCCTGTAAAAACACCACTAAGCTATGCTAGTTTTTTCTTGGTGAAATGAACATTTCTCTGGTCCCTTTAATGCATTTATCGCCCATACTACCTTTCAAGATAATAGCTATGAATGCCTCCTTTGTTATAAGACGCGCACTGCCCTGTGTGCGTGGGAGGTGGGTGTTACGCTAGGCATCATACAGCAGTATTCTGGTATTTTAATAAATGAGCTTCTGCTGGAGGTGACATTACTTGAGTGTAAAACCAGGCATATCTGTCTCCTTAGCAAGATACAGGGTATTTTGTGGGGGTGTGAAGTAATTTTCTTTGAATAATTGAATTAAGTAATTATGCGTTATATAAATGTATAAGGCTCCAATTGCCCATAGTATCTGTGTACCATTCACAGAACTCAACGCAATATTTTCTTCTGATTACATGAACACTCTATTCTGAATACACCAAACAACCTTCCTTTCTGTTTTTTTATAGCTCCCTGAGAACTACTTCTGCAACACCCATGAGATGTGAAGAACAACCAGTGACCTCCTACAGGGAACAATCTGCCACCAGAAGAGCTGTGCATTTAAGTGATTTTTTTGGCTCCATTGCCAACTCACGCCCTCATTCTAAGACACACACACACAAATCAACACCATAAAATAAAATAATTTTTAAAAGTGTTTCTTGGTGAAGCAAAATCTCAGAACTTCTAATGTGTTCAAAAGATTTTCATTTGGGTACTTGCAGATGAAATAAATGCTATATTCACAAAAGCTGATGTGGGAGGATATATTACCAAGTATCCTGGAGCATGCATAAGGATAGGCGAGCTAGTTAAGTTTCCATCTCTCCCAATAAATCTGAGTGCATGTGCCACACGGCACAATGTTATCACTAGTCCCCTGCAAGCTGGTTGTGTTTATGCAAGGTTTGGATCATTGCTCCTTGATCTCTTCCAATGAGACAACCACTTTGTGTGCAGCATTTTGCATTCACTGCAACACATTCTAGAAACCAAACTTCCACTTCCCAGCCACATGAGTCATTTTCACACTTGTCTTCTGCTTCAGCAAATGTTAAAAGCATTTTATTCCAAATAGACTGACATCAGTTGGAGTATCTAAGGTGACTCACCTGACTTTATAGTGACCTGACAGTGCTTTGTAGGACATTCATCTCTAAGATGGAAGAACTAGGCTCAGATCTTCCCCTAATAGAAGCATCAGAGCCTTGAATGGGCCCCTAGTGCTCCCCAGCAGTATTTTAGCCTCTAGGCACCTGTGAATCTTAGGTGGCTCCTTTCAAGCTCTCCTCTTGCAGCTGTTCCTTGTCAGTGCCGAGAGCAAGACTGTGAACAATTCCCAGGGGATGGAAGCACTCACCTGAGAAGTACAGGGGCACAATTCTGTGTGCAGGGCTTAAGCATGACACAGTTGTACTCTACAGGGTTTCAGTCACCAGAATAACTGTGGGTTATAGATTTGGCATGGACCACCTGGACAACACTGTCCATGGTGGTGGACATATGTGGCTGAGGTGGCAGCTGGCGTGCTACTATATCCTTCTAATTCCCACTGTTTCTTACTACAGGGTCGTATTTGAGTTAAGCAAAGCTGGCTGGTTTTGTTTGAGGACTCTTCAGATAAACTCTGGGAAACCAGGCAAGAACAGTGTTTGAGGTTACCGAGAAAGATGAAAAATTGTCTGATATCAGCATGTTGATGATTGGAAGCCCACACTTTTCTTCTCCTCCTTCTTATGTGGAACAAGAGCAATAAGCATGAAATACAAGTTTCCTATACCAAGCTATATATTCACCAGTATTTACTGCTCTCTGGACTAGAGAAATAGTGAAGGCTTAGCACTGAATACACCATCTTGTTTCATCCTCAACTTATCTTTTTGACATTCTTTTCATTTTGGTGTTCTTCTAAAAGCACTGAATTCTTCCAAGATCCTCTGCAGATTTCCAAGATGTAGATTTTTGCCTTGGGCTTCAGTGATCCCACTTGTGCCAACATTTAGATTCTTATCTCAGTTGCAGCTCTGACTCACAGAACTGTGTTTCTTCCTTCCTTCCCCCCCCCCCCTCCCCTTTTCTCCTTTTTAGAAACATCAGAAAATGTTTCAGTTCCCTCTGTCTAAAAATGCTTTGGCAATCTTAATAATTGGCAATTAATGGAGCTGTTTCAGTGTCTGTAATGGGAAGCTAACATTCATCAGTTTTGTTTATGATTTTGAAGTAAGTAGGTTCTGATTTGCAATGCTGTTTGCTCCTGGCTTTGTCTTTTGGCAAGATTGTTGAAAATCATAATGTCCCTGGTGCTGACCATCCGAGAACAGTGCATTTTCATCCCTTCAGGTGGCTATGCTGAAACCAAATGTCACCAGGCTGCCTTATAAAGTCTGTGAAATGTGGAATAAACCAGTCAGTAGCCTGGGGAAGTACCCCTTTCTGGGTGGCTTTGTGTTCCTTGGCAATTTTATATGCCTGCATACATTATCCTTGTAAGTGTGATCTGATGTGTAGGTGGTCCCTATTTCTGACACATTACATTTATCTGCATCTCTGGAACAGATTAAAAAGTCAAGCCTTTTTTACAGTCAGAATATTGCTGCGAATGTGATGTATTCTGGATACTGTGTTCTGCATCTTGAGCATTCAGTTAATCAGAGCTGTGACTCCAGCTGGCTGCATTTTGCCAGTGAAATAAAATGGAACTATATAGGGAGAACACGTGAAGGCATGCAGTAAATTTTTATGATCCCAAGGATGGAATGACCACATTGCTAAAGACTCATGAGCAGAGAGTTATGAATGGCTTAACCACATAAGCAGCAATTAAAACTTTATAGCATTTCAGATTGTCATGTTTGTTTGTGCTCTATGTGTAATTTTTAGGTCTTATTTACACTGGCACTGGTGGAACTGAGGACAACACCTGTCACCCCAGTACCATAATTTCATTTTGTTGTTTCATTTTGTTTGTTCCTTCATCTTTCTTGAAGTTTCTCAGTTTCCCTTCCCCTCCCCACCCCCCTTTTTGAACCACAAAGTAGTACACAGCCAGGAGGGTGCTGTGAGGTAACATTGCCTTCTCCCCTTCATGCAACATGGTGGGTTTGCCTGTGCCAAGTGGTGACAGTGCCATAATATATAGCTTCTCGTAGGAACTCTTTTCCTCCAGAAAGTATATTTCTGTGGATACCATGGAAACGGAAATGTGCTAGTGGTGCTTATCATTGTATAACAAATGATGAAATACAGGCATTTATAATGGCCACGGAGTATATTCACTAGACGTCTTGTTGAACCAAAACTGGGGATAAAGGGGATAAATGTTCTTATGAGCTTTGTGCCTGGCTCTAGCCTCCTTTGGCTTCAGCCTCCTTCCAAGTGTGTGGTTTTTTTTTTGTTTTTTTTTTTTTTTTTTTTTTTTTTTTTTTTTTTTTATGGTTTCTTTTCCTACTCTTGGTACAGGTGGTCTGTCTGGTTCTCTTTGGGTCCTGGCAAGGGTCATGGAGGTTTGGGCCAGACGAAGAGGAAGGGAGAAGGTGTCAGCTCAGTGCAGCAGGGAGAAAGGGAAGGAAAAACACCTCAGTGAAGACAACAAAGCAGAAAGTAGGGCAATACAGAGTTAAATAGCTGGGACTGCAGGATCAGATTAAAAAATACAGTGAACGGTCTTGGGACAACTCTTTTCCCGAACCTCCAGCTGACAAAACCTGAATGACTCAGTCCTATTCACATGATGAGAAAATCTTCCACTTTGAAAAGTCAGGCCTCTGACATTAGTGCTAAACACCTCCCTCCCCATTCCTGGCATTAACATGCTCACCAGTTTAACCCTGGAGTCCTGCAAGATGTTGCCTCAGAGATAAGTCTCTCCTCGGGGAATCATAGAAGACAGGGACGGAAAGCACCTCAAGAGGTAATCTAAGCCCTGCTGTTCCCCCAGGCAGAGGAAGGCAGATTGCATATATGGGCTGGGTGGGGGGTGCATGGGCAGGTTTGTTTGCTGGAAAGCTGGTAAGTAGCATGTTGGGAGAATGGTGAAGTAATGGGAATGGCTTTGCCTGCACACAGGATTGGAAACCCTCTGGTAGAGATTAAGTATTTTGTGGTGACAGTGGAGAGGGAATAATACAAGGTAATGACTATGCTCGAAGTTTTCCTCATCCAAATGATTTAGGGCCAGATGGACATTCTGGCTTGACAGAGAAGATCTCCATTATGCATCTGTATCTTCCATGAGATAGGGGTAAGGACTAGGAGGGCTGCAGCAGGGCTGTGGCAGAGCTCATGCTGTGCTGGTAAGGCAATCTCAATATTGAGCAACGCTGCCCTTCCTAGTCACAGCACTGATGGATCTAGCCTGGTTGCTTTATAGGGTCAATAATTTGCAGCAATCAGCTTAGTAGTTGAGCAAGGTAAGAAGCGAATTGACCTCTTCAAGAAGCCTGACTATTTCAGACATCTAAAGTGCTGTGATTCAGAGGAGTTAAAAGTATTTTCAGACACAGGCTTCCATGTTCCTCCTCTGTGAATTGTAAAAGTTCAAAGATGTCAGTGCTGTTTCTTGGCATATATAAATGTAGAGTAATGGGGAAATGGGGACGACTAATGGGAAATCTGAGACTTGACTGGGTAAGGTACAGAGTTAGAATATATAATATCTGGCTGCTGAAAGTCAAATGATATTGGAAAGTGAAGAGGGAAAGTCACAAAAGGCATTGAAAAGCCCAGCTCTCAGATGGAATGGAGAGGTCACAAGGGAACCCCTCAAAGGAGCGCTTCAGCATTTAGCCTGGTAAAATTCTGTCAAGTGATTAAATTAAGAAATAAACATTTCTGCAGAACACAAGTAAGGCTCAGTGCAGCAGCATCGTGTGCCGTCGGATGGTGGTGGGGGTGGAGAAACCTGGTCCTTCCATGCCATCTAGTGTAGGAAGCTAAGCAGCAATCCTGTGCCTGATGGCAACACCGGGACCTGGGCAGCCAGAGGGGTTTCAGAGAGGACAGACTGCGTGGCCTATGCTTTTATACATATCAGCTGAAAAAAAGATCAGAGTTACCTAACCTGCAGCTCTCGTCAGGTTGGAAAAAAAAAATAGCATGGGATGTTTGCATTATGATGCTAAGTAGCATGATTTGAAATTCTTCATTTCTGGGAATTAAAACTGGACTGTGGCTAAATGGACGCAGTGTATGTTTGGTTGGTTGGTTGGTTTAATGTTTCTTATTTATTTATTTATTTAGTCAGAATAAGAGAAGTTTGTGGTTGATTCCTGTGAAAAAATAAGGTGTGATTTGTGTGAAGAAATAAGCTATGGTTATATTAGCAATTGGTCTACAACGCAGCAATGAATAAAAAGGGCCCAAAGTTGTGGTGTGCAGTTTAATTGCTAAACATCCATATGCTTCAGCTGAGCAGTTAGGAATAATTCTCTAGGAGCAGCTAGCTCTGCAACCAGCTAAATCAAGGACACTTGACCTTTCTTTGAAGCCTTTGGTGCTAGTTTCTCTTTGATACAGAAGAGCAGATGAGGTGGGAAAGAATTCTGATAGCCATTCTTGTTCTGGGAAAATCTATACCATGTCATTAGACTCTTTCAAAACTGCTTCTTAACAGATTGCAATGTCAGTCCAGGATGTCACCAATCCCAGAATAACCAGATAGCCATATATATTTCACCCAGAGCATCTCTGGACAAGGGCACCTGCATACTGTCAGATTGTTATATGCATAAGATATGAACTGTGTTTATAAGCAACTTCTAAGAGTAGCACCACACAAGTCATGATTGTTAGCTTTAGTAAAAGGGAAGAAAAAGGCAGAGTTATCCTGAATATTATGTTGAAAAACCTGCATCAAACATAGGAAGAAGTAATACACATTTAGTTTCTGACATGCTAATCATCTCATTTTTTTTCCCCTGCTTTCCAAATTTTCCTGTTTCACTTAGTTTATTCCTACTAGTAATCTTCTGCTTGAGGTGCCCAGCCACTGTCCTGCTGGGGCTGATATGAAGCATTACCTCCAGACAGAAATGATCCATCCTTGCATCAGGATTAAAAGCAGATTTTGCCCTTCCTCCTTCCTGCCTACTGACAGATGCCTCACCTGTGTACAGGCTTCCATGCTCCCACACGCCTCCACCATGGTGCAAATAAGTCTTTAGGCGGTGTGTAAACAAGGAAATCCCTAGAAGCAAAAGAGCACTTCAGAAGTTTGGCTTGCATGATGGCAAAATTATGACATGTAACTGCAGCACTAATAAAGGCCGTATGTCTGCGTCGTATGTTGAGAAATGGGTGAAACATAGCACAAGGGAGGAAGAGATGGAATGTCATCATATGCTTTCCATTTGCACCCACGTAAAAAAAAAGATAATATTTCTACTCTTTCCAAGGCAATGTGATGTATGTGTCTGGTTCCATTATTAAAAAGAGATTAAAATGATTTAAAATATGTTTTAGTATTAAAAAAATATAAAGGGGATGTTGGCCGTTTTGAGTCATCAGCCAAACTCTTGGCCTTTCTGTTTTCTCCTTTTCTTGGAACTCCCACATATCTCTAGTTAGCAGAACCCCCAAAGATGACTGATGTTTAAATATTTAAACTACCTCTTTTTCTACATTTTTCTAGCCTAATTATTGATCCCACAATGTTTAGTATCCAGGAAGCAATCCTAAGTTCCTGAAATGAAAACCACCTTCCAAAAGCCAGGCTTTTAAAAGATGAGTCATTGGCTGGCACTTGAACATTTTTTGGCACTTAGCTTTAAAGTAAAGAGTTTTGAGGATAATTTCTGTGTGTGAGAAAGTAAAAAATAAAATAAAATAAAATAAAAATTAAAAGTGCTTGGCATGTAGACTTTCAAAGAAGGGTGTAATAAAATCATAGTGTCCTGAGTGAAACTAGAGGCACCCTTGTGTTTGGTGTTTAACTCCTTCCTGAACAATTTGCAATTTCTGAAAGTCCTTCCTGTATTTCTGTAATGCCAGAAAGGCATGACTGGAACAAAACAGCCCACAGGCCCATATTGCTCCCTCTTTGTGAATGCATCTTTTCCCTTTTGGAGCTGTTAGAGTCTGCCAGGTCTTTGGTTTCCTCTGGGGCTGCAGAGACCAAGGTCTCTGGTTCCTCACCAGCTCCTGTTCCTTCTTCCCCACTCCCACAGGATTATACTGCCCCCCCCCCCCCCCCCTTCCCCCCCCCCCCCCCAGGATGCCAGCTTGCTGGAAGATATCTCATAACTGATTCATTTGGGACTTGCATTGACTCTTTGTCCCTTTAGGCAAGACCTGGAGGAGGGAAACAGAGGGAAGTCACCTGACCATGTCAGCTGAAGTGCTCTTAACATCTGGCAGTAGATTAAAGTCTTTTCCTTACTGTTTTCCCCATCTTCCTTCTGAAAACTCCAGTCCAGTTTCTTCCAGTCCACCAGAGGAAGCTCTGCTGGTTCAGGTCAGCAGAGCTTGACATAAAACAGAAGGGAACAAACAGGCAGGAGCTGGCATGCATACCTCCTGGTGCCGAACAATCCCCCCCAAAACAAGCATGCTACCAGCAGGATGCGCGGTCTCTGTTAAGCCTGAGAAAGGGAAGACTGACTGATCATGTACACATGGTGCCTGTAGCAGAAATGGCAGTGCTGCAGATCCCTGGCTCTGCTGCAGGCCTATAGCACACTTGCATGTTCCATTTTGCCTTGTTTCGACTCCATGCAGGAATAAATTAGGAGTCATGCCAGGGAACTGAGAGAAACCAAAGACCCAAATTCTGCAAGACTGCAAAATCAGTCTTTAATATTAGTAGTGTTATAGCTTCATTTTGTACATGAGGCATGGTCTTATGAACAGTGTGTGTGTATTTCAGGCAGAACATTGTGTTTATCTGTTTTTTTTGTTTTCTGGAAATTAAGAAAGGATGAGTGGGTTGATCTAAAATATTTTTTGTAACATTTTCAACAAATAGAAAGTAAAAGAACTCAAAGCAAAAGATACTTCAGTTCAAATGTTTTTTAATAATAAACATATAAATTAAAAGTGAGTCTGAATAAAAAGCCCAAGCAATTTAGAAATTGTTCACTGCATTAATTTAAGTTTTATTATTCTGATACAATTTAGAAAAACACAACTCAACTTTAGAAAAGATTCAGTGATGTGGAATCTGTTCTTTTTCTCCAGGAGAAAAACAAGTGGATGCATTTTTGTCTAGTGCAAGCCAAAATGCTCCATGAGATCCTGTGCCACAGCTATAGGTCTCTATTTATTGTCACTGTCTCATTTTAAGGTATGATACACTGCTTGGCTAAGACAGTCTTTTGTTTTGAAAACTACATTCAAAATATCAGCTACAAAAGCCCAGAGGAAGAAATTAACTGAAGAGTGAACTCCAGCAGGGCTTGGCTGACAGGAATATGCCCTGTGCTTGCTGTGCTGGTAAAGCCACTGCTGCTAATGGAGCCTCTTTGGGGAAAGCTGGGTGGCTCTGAGCTGCCTGGCAAAAGTTCTCAGTAGCGCATGACCCACAGCTAACAGTGATTATAAGGAGGGTGACACCTTCTGCCTCAAGCTTGTGCAACGGAGCTCCTGGGGAAAGGTTTGGTCCTTATCTCGCTCTCAAGACAAGGGCAGGCAAAAAGGGGAGTTCTGTGAATGAGGCTTTTTGGAAAGGATAGGGTACTTATTTGTAGCAAAAGCATGTATCTGCAGCCTGAATTAATTGACTGCCTTACATCCTATCAATCTTTGCTATCTCAGAGATTACCATCCCTTTGCTGCTAACTCAGATAAATGCCGCAAACACCCTTCTAGCAATATAAAAACTGCAAATTAATCTTCATGTGGGACAGTCATAATCAATTTCAACATCTACAAATTGAAACCCAGCATTTTGCTTCTTTACAGAAGAATGTATGTAGAACTCCAGTACTCATAGGCATGCATCAGGAAAGTTTTCTGAATGTAAACCGCAGGAGAAAAGTGAAAAGTTCAGTGGGGTTGGACAGTTCAGAATCAGGGTGTGTTTTTGTTGTTGTTGTTGTTGTTGTTGTTGTTGTTGTTGTTGTTTTGTTTTGTTTTGTTTTGTTTATTTGTTTTTACACTTTTCCTCATGAACCCCAGAAACTTGCAGCTTCCCATCTTCAGGCGGTCATGCCTCTCCCTCCAGAGTAGCCTGCAGTGGCTGAGCATTGCTTGTTTTGCTTCAGACTTTGTAATTAAAGTCATGAAGCCTTGTCACAGTGTTTACGGAAGATAATGAGGATCCTACTACAATTTCCAGTCTGGATATCTCCTTGATATACTGCAAGCTGGTGAGGACTGGAGCTATGGACATGCCTGGACACTGGCCACGTGAAGCTATGCAGCAGCAGACAGGTTGGTAGAGTTCTCTGGACTCAAGCAACATTTTTCAAGCACATAGGGTATAGCCAGCTAAACCGGAATGGCTGTTCGTTATCAGTAGCATCACCTACAGGATTTTCTAGTCAGTAGCTGTTAGCCCACCACAGTAGCAGCTGGGGAGAAGTTTTCCATGCCAAGTGCTGCTAGGAATCTGAAGGAAAATTTCTATCAGTGTACTTGGGATGTTCCTGGAAATGAGCAATAAAACCTCTTTTGTTAAAAAGTAATTTTTTTCTTTTAGATATCTTTGGTGCTTTTTTAGCAAGCTGAAATTTGGTATAGGGCTAATGTTTCACATCTGGAACATGCCCATTCCGAATGCTAAGTAAAACCCCCATGAAAATCAGTGAAGTTGTAAGATATGGGGGAATAAATATTTCCCCGTGCCTGCTCATTAAAGACTTTCTGTAAATAAATTCCAGCAAGTGCTATGAATGCTGCAGCTGCCCTGAGCAGGTCTGAGGCTCTCAGAGCCAGCAGCCGGTACACAGTGACTGCGCCGAGCAGCCCAGCCTGCCTCCCAGCCGAGGAGCTGGGCTTTCCTTGTGAAGGCGGCTTCCCACTGCACTGCGCCAAGGAGGGCGGGACGCGAAACCCCGAGCATTTGGCCTTTGCCCCCCATATTCCCCTGCTGCGGTCAGCCCAGGGCAGCAGGAGGGGTGGGAGCTGTGCAATTCACGTGGAGAGGAAAGGAGCAGATAAGGACAGGGAGAGTAATGAAATGAGTAGCTGGAGTCCGGGGAAGTGGGAAGCTGACCTAAGGAGGGAGGAATGTCATTGGGGACATCGGGGTGGGGACTCATGAGCTTGGCAAAGAGACCGGGATGGGAAGCCAGGAAGGGAGGGTGTGGAGAAGCTGAGATTAGATGAGGACCAGAGAGAAAGTCTGGGGCTGGGCTCATCTTTGGTTTGGGAAGAGGACTTTGTCCAGAAACCCAGAGAGTAGACCATGCACTGGTCAGGCAGGGATGAATGAGGGGCCTGAGTCAGGAGGTGCACGAGGAAAAAGTTGAAGAGCATTGGGCATAAGGGGTGTGCCGGCAAGGAGACAGAAAAGCTTGCACCCACATGCTCCAGCCTCCAGAACTGGACTGGGACCCAAGAGGACTGTGTGCTCTGAATACTGTCTGCAAACGTTTTCGAGACTTGTTCTTTAAGACAAGTTGTGACACCATGCTTTCAGCTTCTTTCATGCTTCACAATTTGGCTGACCTGGAATAGCATAACTTTTTTAGGTAAAGTAAAAGGCAGGAAGGTGAAATGTGATATATATGCCTAACAAAGTAGTCCCTCATAGCCCCTCCTCCCCCTTTTTTTTTTCTGCTTTGTCATGATGTATTTTTAAATAAAGAATCACATTTTATGGCCAGAGAATTTGTCGTCAGTTCCTTGCTTTGCCTTGTAATTAATGTATTAGGTCATAAATTTTATCCAATGCTGGAGCAGACTAATTTTAGAATGTTATCAGAAAAAAGTAACACATCATAAAAGAAATATAAACATGTTCTCTTGCTTTATCTTCTCAATTTTTACCGTCCTTAAAGAATTTTAAAATTGTAGCAGACATTTTTCCATTAATGTAATTTATAACAGCTGTTACATGTGAACAGAACCAATCAAGACATATTTCAATATTTCCATGCATTTCAGGCTGACAAAATGTAGTAACTCCTGTGATTCTTAAATAGTTTTGGCAGAGAAAGTGAGGAAAGATTATCAAAACCTGTCTTATCATTAATGTATTTAGCTGCACAATATAGAATTTGAACTCAGTAGTCAGGTGGAAGCAGTTATATCTTTTTGCTAGTTAACTTGCAGAAAGAACAAAATTTAGGTAAGAGAATGGCCTACAGCACTTATACTTCTGTAAATACACATAATGCATTTTCAGTGCCATCAAAAAATAATCATGGACTGAAATTTTTCCTTTCTGCTTTATTTCAGGAGTGTAATTAAGTGCAGGCTTTGGGTGAGATAGTGGGATAATACTTTTTTATCTTTTTTTTTTTTTTTTTTTTTTTTTTTTTCTCATTTGGTGTTAGTGTAAATTCTGCACTAGAAGCAAGTTTGACCAAAATTTCTCAGTGTTCCCTTTCTGAAGCTTGATTGGTAAATTCAGACTTTCTTGCAATTACATGGCAAATAAAAGAAGAAAAAAAAAAAAGGGAGCATCTCTGAAAACAGGACAGATGATCACTCAGCTTCTGTCACTTATGGTGAGGCCCTGCAGTCCATTCCCTTCCCTAAGGGGAAGAGGAAGATATATCTGTTCCACACGAGGCAGCACTTAGCAGAGAAAGCTGCAATACTTCAGCTGTCTTTAAAACTGGAAGCAATGTAGATGTGTCTGCACTGGGGTTAACACAATTATATTGGCTGGTAGGCCACAAGTGACATCTTTGGTACAGTGCTTTGCTGTGTGCATCTACTGACTTGCCTGGAAGTTACGTCTATATTTGTAACATTGCACAGTACAGAGAAATGGAAAATATGATGGGATTTACTAATTGAGACTACATCAAAATGCAAGCATGTGAGGGGGCTCGGAATGATAAACACTTGATGAGAGAGAAGCATTCAAGAGAGAGCACAGGATACTGATATGCTTGCTGCTTTCTGGTAGTCCATTACTGATAGACTTTGTAAAAAATCTTTGATTTTTTATTTTTATTTTTAATTATTATTATTTTAATGCAATGTGATGTTGCTAAAAGCTATTTAATGAAAATAAAACATTTTTCCAGAACAGGTACCTCATGAACAGTCCAGCTTTCCTTTCTACTCTTCATGTTTTTACCACATGTATTAGCAGTGCAGTTTTTAAGGCTCTCATCCAGCAAAGTACTTGAGCAGGTGCTTAATCTTAAGCATATGCTTAAATGTTTTTCTCTCTTAAACCCTTATTCTTGGCTTCCACTAAGATTGCTGAAAAGAGTGATAAATGTATGGAAGTTTCTGTGATGTAGAAAGCTGTCTATTAGTAACTCCAGAGAAACCACCAAGTGATTCCACATGGACCACCAAACTGTCTTTAGAGTCTAATGATTTTCATTTGCACTGTCAGTCTGGGGTAGACTTAAGATGAAAAGTTATGTAATCTTTTTCCAACTCCCCGAGCTATTCAATCCTCCTTCCATCATTTGTTTAATACATTCCTCATATGTTGCTCTGGTCTCCTGACACCCAGGCTGTTCCTGGGAACAGCTGAATTCCCATATGGGGTGAAACACATTTCCATATGTTTTTTAGTATTTCAAAAGTGTTATTTTATTTAATAGATTTAAAATATTTAAACCCCCACCCTTCCACCCCCCCTTGGCATGCTTTCAGTGGGTGTCTTAAGAGACTATAGAGCAGAAATGAGAGAAACTACAATAGTACAGAAAAGCTTTTCATAGGAGTTCAGGGTGACATATAGTCAAGAAATACATGAGCAAATGATTGCTTTGTATAAACTGAACTCAGTCTCCTCTCAGTTTTATTCAGACCTCTTCACCTCTCTGTCTCTTTTCAA
Source organism: Aythya ferina (assembly GCF_964211825.1). Lineage (NCBI taxonomy): Eukaryota > Metazoa > Chordata > Aves > Anseriformes > Anatidae > Aythya > Aythya ferina. The sequence continues at coordinate 56,625,959 of NC_140298.1, forward strand.
AACTACTTTTACTGTTTTAGTTTTAAGAGCTAATAAAATATACAGAACACTTGCATCAATTTTAGATTGTTAATGTCAGGGTTATATTACTCCATTAGCTACACGACTCCATTAAAATGTCGGCACTCCATCAGGAAGGAGAACCAGGTCCACATTATCTGAAAATTCTCTCACTAGTATTTTGGGGCTTCTTTCAACTTGCAGATTAGAGATATCTTTAATATGTAAGTATTAGTCTGGTGTGAAGCTGATGTGGGAACAGAAAATGGACTAAATTCTTTAATTGCATGGAGAAGATATGAAAAGAAAAGAAGAAAAACTCCTAAAGGCAGAGTATGTTCTTAGTGAGGTCCATTTGCCTTGCCAAAGGCTCCAAAACCATGGAGGACAAAGAAGATAGTTATCCCGTGGAGCTCTAAAAAATAAAATTTGCAGAGTGAAATACTGATGGAGCTAAAGACAATTAGTTTTCTTCTTGTCTTTTATGTGAGAAGATTTTACACACAGTATAGATGCACAGATCATATCTCATTTCAAAATGAATGATTTTGTACACCCCAGTGAGGTGAAGTCATTACAGACCAGCAGATAGCTAGGAGATCCCTGGAAGAGCAAAGTTTCTCAGCAGCTGCAAAGCTCCATAACTATGAAGCTTCACTGTATAGAAGACAGCAAAACAATCCAAGATGCAACATGGAGAACAAAAGTAACATACCACTGAAATAAATTATTATTTTTTTTTAATAGGAACAACATGAAATAACATGGTGTTCACTAACTTTTGCTCTTTGGGATCTCAGTGTTCTGCCTATCCAGGGAATACAATGTGGTCACCCTAGGCATGTATAGTTTCCAAAAAGAGTGGATAACTTACCAAATTAGAGAAAATGCAACAGAGCCAGAATGCTGCCTTGCATCTTTCTCCCCGTTCTCGTCCTATCTATGTCACTAAGCATTTTCCATTAATGCTTCACCATTATCCCACACGGTGCCAGAACCTGAATGAGTCACAGTTACAGAAGGACTTGGATGGCAAAGGCAAAGAGGCAGCATTACTAACAGTTTCGAAACAATAGAGAACACATGAATGTCCAAAAAAGGAAGCACTAAACTTTTGCTGTACTAGACTGTCACTGGCTTATTGTCAACTCATTAGGCAGCATCCCGAGCAATGACAGAGGAATGTATTTGAAAATACATTTGGGACTGGCTTGCAAACAGCAGAATGTTTACACTCATTTTGAGATTTCCCCTACTTTGTATTGGATTATTGTGTTAAGGGTATTTGTAGTTAGGATTGTTGATTAGTGCTGGCCAGAAAACAGCAATTTCTTTTGGTATTTCTGAGGTTTTGAAATTTGGTTTTCGTCCACATGTGGTGGAATGAAAATGTGAAATTCAGTGTCTTTTAGCAAAAAGAAGCAGAGAAGAATCAGGAGAGAGAAAGCAATTGACAATAATTTGGTTTAAAGATGAGCCTGGCATTAACTTGTCATATGGAAAAAAAAGAGCTACTCCTGGTATGGTCAGGACCTCATAAATAACACCTTTGGCTGTTCTGCATTCTTCCATCATAGACTGTAGGAAATCTTTTTGATTACCAAAACATTCTAGATTTTGAAGAATGGAGATTCTGGAAATAGAAAATATCACTGAAAATATTTTCACTGGCTTTACTTAGAACCCAAAAGCCAAATGCACCTTGGGAGATTAGACCTAGAGGCATGGAAAATGAAGAGATCTGCAAATCCTAATCTTGTATTCCCTTTACAGGAAGCTGCCCCTAAATTACATTAATTTTAAAATATACCATTTCATGAGAAAGCATGAGTGACACCTACATTTTACTCTCAGAAACACAAAGAACATCTCAAGAGTAATGTCTACAAAGACAAATGTGAGGCTGGTGTCTTTATAAATTCTCTTGTTACCAAGTTGGTATTTTTTTCCCCTGAACACGTATGTGGTTTCAAAAAAATAAAAAATAAAAATCCACCTTGGGCTCACCATAGCCAATAGCTATTGCAAAAAAAGTTTCATACACTGGAAAACAAAACAAAACAAAACAAAACAACAAACAAACAAACAAACAAACAAAACAGAAGGAGGTCAAACTGAAGAACATTAAAGGTAGATAGTTTGGTTTCAGTTCCTGCTTTCCCTTTTCAGGTATGTCTTCCACTACTGTGACCACACCTCAAATTTATAAATTGCTCTGAAAAATTGAGAATGCTATAATTCAAAAAAATACAATTATTTGGAATAAATTACCAGTAAAGGAAATTAAAGTGAGGAGCATAAATAAGCTTAAGTCACGTAGGTTTATTTCTGGAAAAGCAATGAGGTACAGAGAAAGTAAAAAGCAAGAAACTGTAATAGAAATTTAAGTGAATGAAAGGTAGGCATAACAAGATAGCTAGCCTTTTTCATGTTTTTAAGCTGTTTTGTGCTTTAATCATAGGCCTCACCTAAGGGCATAAATGCATTCCCACATCCTCTAATTGCAAGCAGACAATATCAACACCAGGTAAGCAAGATATCACATCGGGAGAAAAAAACCAAAAAACACTATATGTTCTGGAATTTTAGGAATCTCTGCAGGTAGGTGACCCAAAAGTGACCCAAAGGGTGGGCTTGATCCTGCCTCCTTTGCACCCTGTGCACCCTGGTCCTAGCCCGAAGCGATAGGTCCAGTGCTGTCTTGGGTCTGGGAGCTGCTGTGCTAGCGCAGCACGGTGCTGTCAGCGGGGATTGGTATGAGCAGCCTCCTCCACTTCAGTTGTGGACCTAGTTGGCATCATTTCAGGGCTGTGTATGATGCGTATTACTGTGCTGTGTGAACTTGAATAGTCCTATGGGACTTTGCCTGCTGTTTTAATGTAAAGTGAAACTTGGATTGCCACTGCATCCCAGAGGTGCAACACTTAGTGTCTTCTGGCATTCACTTCTGGTCTTGGAAGACAGAAATATTTCTGGCTTCAGTTACAGAGAACAGTATTAAAAATTGGCTTTACTGCCTACAAGGAGACTTAGATGTTGAAACAGGCTTTTGGAAAAGCCTCTATTGTGCTTGTGTGTAAGTGTAGGGTTTCCAGGGCAGGAAAGGGCCAGAAGAGTACTCCTGTGGCTCTCATCTACAGGCTTCTTGTGTCTGAAGCACGTAAGAAGGAGGTGGTGGCTGTCACCACAGCTCTGTGGTGCTCAGGACGGAGAGGCTGTTACAGATGGGGCTGTGCCTTGCTGACAGCAACAGCTGAGCCCCTTCCTTTTCCCAAGCTGGCTGCTCATCTGGAGAGGTCTAACAGTGGCATAAAGATAATTCCTCCTTCCTTCTCCCAGTCTCTGAGAGACACTCAGAGAAGCATATCACACCACCTCTGATTTAGATCATTTTATAAGCTTGCCTCATTTATTAATTGTATTTTTTTTTCCCAGAGTTTCAAAGGTCATAATAACTGTCAGAGAGTTTGTCGTCTTCACCACAGGATTATTTGCCATTATAACCTGAGTGTTTCTACTGTCACAAATACCTTCCACATGCAAGCCCCTTATTTTGAGCAGGGTGGCATTTTTAACTCAAATTAGTGGGTTCACAAGGGAACATTAGCTACAGTTTATTAGCTCAGCTCCCCAGCTGCTAATCCAATCTCTGCACAGAAAGCCAACCACTGCGTGTACTACAGGTGTTACTTCACAAAGTACTCTCAAACAAGCAAGGCTAGCCCGAAAGGCATTAACTTCAAGTCAAATGGTTCACCTCAGCAGTGAAGACATGGTCAGTATTCAATCACTTTGAGAAAGAAGCCATAAGCAATTACACAACAGTCCTATGACCTGCCACAGCAAGAGATGCATTTCTTTTTCCCATACTAGCACAGTGTCTGGACTCACACTTCAGCCCATGATTTTGTCTATTGTTAAAAATGCATTGATTTTGCCTGTCAGTGAGCATGATTTATGGTAGGGGGCTAGCCATATTTGCTGCCATGCAGCCTAGGACACTGAGTGTAAAGTATATGAAGAGTAAGTATAGAGTAGGAGTAGGAGTAGGAGTAGGAGTAGGAGTAGGAGTAGGAGTAAGAGTAAGAGTAAGAGTAAGAGTAAGAAGAGTAAGGTATATAAGAGTAAGTATAACTAGAAAAACCTACCCATCAGTAAACTATGACTCTGAACCATCACTATGAATGCAAGAAAGTTCCTACTGTGGTTGTTTTAAAAGCTGTCTAGCTTGAGCAGCACCACAGAGCACTGCGGAGGCCATCCATCAGCCACAGGCTGCAGGAGCACACACACTTCGTGCTTGTACAGCTCCCAGTGGAGCTGCAGCATAGGATTGCCGGAGCTGGCCACGTGCCCTCTCCTTCAGGTGGGGACCATCCAGGCAGAAAGAAGACCCTGCTGGGGCCAGACCCACCTGCTTGCTGTTTTTTCTGCATTGGCAGAGAGCAAATGTGAATTTTCCTTTCTTTAAATGACTCTTTAACGTACAGCAAAGTAAATGAAAATGGTATTAAGTCTTTTGTTGCATTAATGGATATCCTGGACACTTGTTTTGAAGACCTGGCTTAATAAAAGGCCTCATCATACCCAAGACCAAGGCAGATGACTGCAAGTGACTGAGTTACTTCAGGCCTGAGCTTTTAGACATATGGTCTGAAAACATACATTTTACTCATTTGGTCTCTTTCAGATCCCTGTAATGAAGGGGGAAAAAAAAAAAAAAAAGAAAGAAATCTGTTTACATCTAATTTTGATAACAAGTTGGAAAGCAAGACTGACATCTTGCAGTAATGTAATGTGTTATAACTTGTGAGTCCATTAGCACAGAAAGATTATGGGATATGGACTTTATGGATAGCAGAGGTTTCACTGGCTCCAGCTTTCAAAGGCTTGTTTGTGTCACAAAGTTCAGATGAGCAAGCCAAGCTGTGAATTTGCTAGAGTCTAGGCCTCCCTTGTTTACTGCATGTGAAAGTAAAGTAGGCAACTTCTACCTTTATGCTACTAAAGGCCACATCTAGATATCCTAAAATCTGCCAGCAGGCTTGCCTGGTGTTTTCTATTGACTGATCGTAGGCAGCTCCCTTTATGGTGCTTGTGCAGTCTCTTTGACACATACCTTTGTGGTTCTTGGCCTATTCCACAGCCTGCAGAGGTGCAATTAGGTGGTGTTTAAGTCACCCTAAGACAGGTTTGAGAATGGTCATATTGGGCAGGAGTACAGTCCCTTTACTGTAGTGTAAATTCTTAGTTCACTCTCTCGGTTTTAAGAATCATTTTCTACCCTGAAATTTAAAGGTTCAATCCTAAAATTAGGATAAAAATCCCCAGTAGAGAGCAGAAAGACTTGCTGACTGGTTGCTCTGTGGAGGCTGAAATAGTAGGTAACGTTCTGGCCTCCGACACAGTGTAAGTTTTTGCTTAGGTTGCAGGACCAGGATTTCACCTGTTCTCTTCAAGTTGCTTGTGGTAAATGTAATGGTTCCAACTGAAGTTCTGTTCTGGGGAAATGAGCAATATAGTGGTTTATGTGTGGAAAATCAAATAGCTTGATGACCATAACCTAATGAGTTCCCCATATTTTTCATCAAGAAAGTTTTTTCCCAGTTGCATGCTTTAAATAAACACCATAAAAATAGTTGGCATAGTATACCAACCACATACCTACTATTTCAATATAGGTAGGTATGCAAAGATTAAGTAAAACTAGTTTTTCAAGAGAATATGCAAAGTTGTACAGAGAAGAGTGGATCATCATCTGACAGTAGCAAGATGTGAGCTATTAAACTGGACAAATCCTGTGTCTGCCTACTCCAATGTCCTGGTTTTAATAATAAGATGGGATCCCAGCACACACCCACACACCCACACACCCACACACACAAAAAAGTAGAGGATATTTGCATATACCTGGTATAGGAACTTTTCTTTCCAAATCTATCAACAGGTGATTCATATCCTGAAGGATGAGAGAATGTCAGCTCACATTTTTACTTTCTAGGTATATATGAAAAGAGAAGAAGCACATGGACATTATAGAGTTCCAAAGTATTTAATTTTCTGTCTAAATAATTACATAATGAGAAATGCAGGATGTGTTATTTTCCTTTGGTCAACATCTTTCCATCACATTCTTGAGCTTCTGGACATATCTCACTGAAGATGAGCTCTATTCAGAGTACTACCCAGACTGGGTTAAGAGAGCCTCAAGATGAGTACCTAGAAGCAGACTCAAGGAATTCAGTCCCAGAGAACATTTCAGAAATGCCAAGATGTTTAACAGATGTATCATCTTTCAGAGTTAAACTCTTCTGAGCTGCAGACTAATGCTGATGTAGCAGAGGTTAATAGCTGGTTTCTGTCACTCCAATCTTCTGGCTCAAATGCATTTCATTGGAAAGAGTTTAGAAAATTAAGCACTTGGTCACTGGTTACTTCATCTGATAGGCAAAAGAATCATCCTCATGCTCACTGAAAAGTGGATATCAGAGTCCATTTCTAGAGGCACTTGAATGCCAAGTGGGGTTTTCTAAAAGATCTTTTGATCTGTAAATGTAGCTTAAAAGTTTGATCCCCTGTGAACCGTATTATTGTATTAGAGAATGTAAATTTGGCATGTGAATGACCTGAATTAGATTTTTTAAACACATACTTCCCTTCTAGATGAGTTTTCCATGTTGAACTTTATTTCAGATAATTGCAGGTGTAGACAGAAATGTTGGAGTTGTTCCTAAGAAGAAAGAAAAGATGCTGTATATGGGAAAGTATTTCAGACTGTAAGGGCCTTAATAGGATTTTGAAGGTCTTTGGAGCCAGTCCTGGATCAGGATTTTTATTTCTCTGAGTTTTTTTAAAGGACATGTGAATCTTCATGCAAGAGAACTTTGTAACAAACCATTTTAAAAAGAGAAGATTTTTTTTTTTTTAGTTGATCACGACTTTTGACTTCATTTTCCAGATACTGTAGCCATTCTACATATCTGGAAGCAATTGCTAGAAAGGTACAGAAGATAAATCTGTCAAGTTTTCTCTACATATATCAAAAATGTTCTTACATTAATCATCTAAGCAGAGACTGGGAGTTCTGTGTCTTTTGGAAACCTTGTTTTGGTGTTGTTGTTTTTTTTTTTTTTTCCACTCAAGTGGAAAGCAAGGTCAGAAAAGAGCAATTGTTTCTTTTCCTTGCCTTGCACTATTTGTCTGCACTGATTTTGAAGTTTGAACACTGTTCCCTGGCTGCATTTGTAAATCCATCCTAAAGTAAAGGATCCACATTTGAGTTTTTGCCCAATTTCACTAGCTCTCTCAAAATCCTGGACTAGCTCTGCGCAAGAAGGGCATGAAAGTATTTGCACTGGTGAGGGCAGAAGGGAGAAGAAGGGCTGAAAATGTGCTTTATGGGTTTGCTCAAAAGATGTGGAAGCCAGCCATTGCGTTAATAAATTCACCTAAGCTTCTTCCAAAAATTTGCTGGATAATGGATATCAGCACTAAATCCTTATGCTAGAAGAGCTTAGCAGTGGTGGTATTCAAGTGTTTGATCTCAACATGAATACTGTTTTCTGCTTTAAGATTTATCTCTGTGTTACTGTGAAGCTGATTTAAGGGAATAAGAAGTGAAGAAATATGGAAACTGCTGATTTGGGCTTATTAAGGTATGCAGGAATTCTTGTATCTTAATTGAACTATCCTGAGTGAATTATCCATTTTCCATGGAGCCACAATACAAATCAAATCCACATAAAAAAATGTTACCAGCTTCCAGATGACAAATAACACTGAAAACAAAAACACTATGAAATTTTGAGTGATTCTGGTACAAGTTTAATGAAATAGGAAAGAAAAATTGTTGATATGACTTGTAAGGGTTTGAATGAGATTTTTCTGCAGTCAAGCTTTGACCTTGGAAGGAGACAGAATACCTTGCTCTTAGCTGGCTGCTCACTACCACAGAGACTGTGAAAGTGCTTTTTCTCTCTAGGCCCACCTGCAGCTCTGTGTAGAGGTCACAAAACCACTGTGTATGCTCTGACACCTGTGTGGGTTTTGGGGCCAGCACTCTCCCACAACAAGCTACAAGGTGTAGCTGGTCCCCCTGCAGATCCTGCAGTTTCAAGGTCTCCTCCACACCTTCTGGACCTTTTTGCCTGTAGTGAACTGATGGAGAAGAGATTTCCATGGAAGAACCTGGGCTTCTGACAGGGCAGAGTTAGATCATCCCCATTCTATGCTCCACCACCCCTAGCAAAAGCACTGCGCCAGTTTCACTGCTAGTGGTGTCCCCATGGTCCCCAAATTTGCCTGACTTCCTCAGCACTGGGGTAGTTTTGATTTCATGTGTAAAAAGTGCTTTTTTAAGCATTTCTCCAGTTGGTGAAGACAGATCGCTCCGTAGTGTCTGTTTCCGCTCCCTATACAGATCTCCTGTAGATATAACATATGCTCATAAAACCAGCTGGAAGTGGGACACGTAAACAGCAGTCACTCAGCAGTGGCTTCTCATGCCAGCTTCAGTGGAACAGAGTGTGAGGATTAAATTTATATTCTCCTGCTTCCCTACAGATAATAACTCTTTCTCTTGGCACCAGCTCCTTAGCTTGTGTAAAAAGTCAGAGAAGCCATGCCAGTTTGCACTAGCTGATGGTCTTCATCCACCTCTGAATGTTTAAAAATCTCTCCTTCCTGTGGAGAAGGAGATGGGGGAAAAGAGAAAGTACTTGGCTATACCAAGCAAGAGCCTGTTCTGGGCTGGTGAGATTGCCAAGGCACAGTGTTAGCGGTTATGTTACTTTTCCTACCACAGGTGTTAATCTTGGCATGCGAGAGAGCTAGCAGAGCAGAATGAGCACTGGGTTCCTGCAATGCAATGACGTTTCTTTAAATGGTCTGTTTACTCAGGTTGACAAATGGCAAACTGGCAAAATTGGAAACAGGTTTTCCATTGATCCACAAAACAGGTACAGCAAGGAAGGAGGAAGAGCAGACTTCACTATTTCCCTTTCCCCATTTCCCTCCAGCCAACCACTCACCTCTTAAAGGATTTCTTCTGTGGGTCATTAAACTGGCTTTTTAACTGACAATACCTCTCTCACTACAACTGACTACATTGTGTCCACAGTAATGAATTGTGTTGCTTGTAAAACTCTCTCAAATGCCACCAAGAATCTGCCACTTGTTCCATCACTACTAACTAGGCTTGGATGGGACACTGTTTTCAGAAAGATTTTTTTCTCCATCCTCATCTTTCTTTAGTGAAAAAAAATACCATGGAAATGTCTTACTGTAGCACAGACATATCAGGTTGTCTTTTGGGTCCAGTTACTCCTAGCACAGGTACAGAAAATCTTTCCCTCACTATCCTGAACTTATCTGCAAACAAACAAAAAAGACAAAAAGGAACCTTCTTTTGGAAACATGGATAGTTTAGGAATTACAAAATTTATAATTTGGTCTGTTTTGTTGTACAAATTGGCCCTGTGGAGGAGAACACCACTTTGAATCAGCTTCACAGAGACTTTCTGTAATAAGAATGCAAATGAGGTAATTTACATGTTTGTCACCTTTGGGCAGTTTTCTGGCAATTTCAAAAAGTGCTGAGGTGAATGGCACACCTTTAATATAGGCATGTCATTTCTAACTGCTGAGATTGAAAGCACTCAGCATCAAGGACTAGGTATTGATCACCTCTGAGTAGTGCACACAGTGTGTTGGGGTGGTGAAGAATAAAGAGACATCTGAATTCTAGCACATTTATTGTTAGTATGTTATTTCTGAGTATGATGATACAACTATGCATATAAGGCTGTGTAGGGCCAGTTGTATGTGTTGTGCTTTAGCTTTTAGTCTAGGTTAGACTTGTATTCCGATCTGTCCTTTTACGAAGTCAGATGTAAAAATTGCTGAAGCCTGTGGCTTTGAGCTAGGCTCACAGATATTAGCTGTGACACCTGGACTCATCTACTGGCTACTTTTAAGTTCCTGCAATACTTTTTAAGGCATGAAAAACATTTGAAGAAAATTAAATTTCTGATGGAAACATGAAATCCCTTTAAATATTTTGATTGTAAAGAAAAAAAAATACTTTGTGTGCATTTTAAGCCAACAATAATTAATTAATTATTATTGATAATAATAATAATAATAATAATGATAATAATAATAATAATAATAATAATAATAATATATGTTAGCTCTTCTCGAGGTAGCATTGGTTTCAGATCAACAACTGAGCTGCAACAATTCAGGTCAGAAACACCAAAACAGAGACTTCAGACCTGCAAATTATAATTAATTTTGAGCAAGTTTTTTTCCTTCCTTTGCCTTCAACAAAACCTACTCTTTTCATCTATTCTTCATCTTCAGCTAGTTCAATTAATGTGTAGAATATAAAGAAACGCTACATTTTATTTCATTGTCAAGATTTCCTGCAGGCCTGTCATATCTTCCATAATGTTTTCAGTCTTAATGACAGAGGAGAGGAAAGATGTTCTGCGGATTGTTTTTCTTTTCTTCTCTTGGAAGTATTGGTAGAGGAGGACAGTGTGATATTTTATATATGTTAACCAATTTCTTTGCTTTTTGTTGTAGTTAGTTCACTGATACCAGGACTGAGGTGACAGCTTTATACTTGAAAGCTTCATTGGTAATGTGAATATAGTTAGCTCTGCAGCACTCATCATGTATCCATAAACTGCACAGCTTTTGTGGATACACTGTAACTGACATTTTCTTGATTTACTTTTTCCTTCCTCTCTTTGTGGTTCCCATTCACTCTCAAGATACTCTTGCTTGCAGAAATGCAAATTCATTCTCCTTCACCAGCACTGAAAGCACCTCATCTGCTTTATTTAACACATCTTTTCAGAGATGGTTCTGTAGACTATTACTGTGACCTAGGGTGTTATCTAGTGCATCTGTGAAACTTTCAGCAAATCAATAAGTTAAAAAGTTTTAATCAGTGCAAGGAAGATGTCTTAGCAGATCTTCTCTTTGGTCGGCTTTCTTTGAATGAAATTATTATTTTTTGTTTGTTTGTATTAGAAAATACAAAGTCCAGTCTCAGAAAAAGCTACCCAGATTGTTCTGCCTGTTAAAACAAGAGCAGACTAGTCTCAGAGTGGACTCAATGATTGTTTTGTATGTCTTGTGTTATATGATAGGGGATGGATTACAGGGAGGTGGGTGTCAAAATCATGTGATTTTCATGTGCCCTTGAAGTTCAATGGCAGCTGTGTCTGCTTATATAGGGGTAAAACTGGAAACAAAGCCTTTAAAATGAATAACTGCCCCAATATGTCATAAAATGAATGCAACATAGATTGTTCACAGATAACTTGTCCTGCAGAATTTAAACACAGACATCAAAGTCCAGTTTATTAGCCAGTAACCCCACTCCGTTGTAGATCTGAATGCATAAAGTAGTGAAAATATTTTTTATATAAAGGGATAATCATTTACAGAAAAGCCAAATCATACCATCAAATTTTTAGCAGACCTTCATGTTGTAATCAAAGAATTGTGCTTCCCAGAACATGAATGGTAAACTGTATTTCATGGGGAAGTGTTTCAGGGACTGGGGTAGGCATAAAAATGTGCTTGATGGAAAAATTGGCATAAAGCTTTCTGCCCCTTCCACCTACCCTGCATTTATAATCTTTGCCAAAAGATGTAAGTTGTTCTTCTTTAGCTGATTCATTCTCCTTTATGATCTAAAAACACTCTTCCAGCCCAGAGCAGATGTGGAAACTTAGAACAGCAGATGTGAGATTTTGTGCTTCAGAAAGAATTGGCATTGGAGCAACAAGCATATTTGACACTTGCTTGTCCCTTGTAAATCACCTAGCCTTTTTATTTAAATGAAACCATGCCATCCCAGGGAACTGTGAACATTTTGAAGGCAGTTTTCTATTCAGCATCTTATAGGAAAATATGGGAGAACTGAATGGGAGAGAATCAAAAGCTAGAGTGATGAGGGGCAGACCCCTGTGTCAAATGACCAGACATATATTCAGTGGGTAGGTCTGCTTTGCTAAAACATGTCTTGTTCTCAAAACAAATGCTCTGTGAATAACAGCCTGGTTAGGAGATTCTGTTACAATAACAATGTTGGTTCTGGTCTGCCTGCCCTCCAGAAACTTGTGTTGCTTGTACCTTACTGTGTGAATTCTTTGCACCTATGCTTGGGTAGTCATTTCTCTCACCTGGGATACACTTACAATCTTCTTTCACAGCTGAATATCTCCCACCATTTAGATCTCTAAAGTTCACATCTGGGTATTTATTGAGCAGTATTCTAGCTTATTCGACAGCTTCTCAGAAAGGAAAGCACCACACAAGCACTATTTTTATACAGGTAAGTGGATACATAACAAGCTGCCCAAAATCACACCAGGTTGATGTGTCCCCTCCCAGAAGAGAGCACAGTTTACCTCCCCATGAAGGGGGATGATGAAGATTTAGCTCAATCTTAAATGAATGTGAATGGAAACAGTCATGCCATCCCTGCACGGTGTGCTACACAGAGCTTTTGCTGTCTCAACCACTACAACTAAACTCAGTTTTATAGCTAATTCCACTTACTGCTTTGCTTATCATCACATTTGTTCTTTGGGCTTTTTCTTCATCATCTTACATGGGCATCAATTAACATCTTTAACTCTCTTTTCAGGCAGGTCTTTTGAATGCATGCTGCCAACTTTCCCTTAGTGCCCAGTGTATTTCTGAAATGTGTTAGAAGACAAGTCCAGCAAAGGAAAGGAATGAGACACTGCAAATTAAATGATAAAGGGATGCTGCCAAACTTGGTTTTTGAATACAGCCCAAGGCACGATATGCATAAGAATTAGTTTAGGTACCAGCAGTTCAGCCTGCAATGTTTTGTGTGGGCTGACTTTTGGACTACATGTTACTATTAGACAAGTATTGTAAAAAATTAGGAAACCATTTTCTGCCAGGAAAGTGTGAAGTCTAGAGATATTTATTGACTTTTTCACACATAAGTTTTCTTTTTGGTATGTCTTTCTGTACTTTTCTGTGTGTACAGGCTCAGGTACTCTATAAATTTAATGTTAGGCTTTGAAGGAAAAACATATGTTTACATTGATAGGTGGGAGGGACTGTGGGACTGGAGAACTTAAATAGATGAGATGGGAGTAAAAAAGTAGGAAATGCAATGGACTGAAAGTACAAGGCTAGGAACTTAATGAATTAAAATTTCAGAAGGGAGGAGGAATTAAAGTGGATCAGTAAGTAGTAAGATGATAAGTATTATTCTTTTTTTTGTTCCTCTTCATAATGTGTATACATGAAACACAAATGGCACACACACACAAAAAAAATCTGCAGGAAGAGCACATGAAGCTCCTTACACTATTCAAGAAGCAAGGCATAGCTCTGAATGACAGCTGTAGGCACCTGCAGGTGGGATACATGCCTTTCCCTTGCATGGGGAAGTTGCTGAGGGTCAAAGAATGGTGTCCAGGTCCTTGTACCCAGTGCTCTTGAATTGTCCAAGTAGGCCTAATGGGACATGAAGAAAAGTGCAAAATGATTTTTAACGCGTTGAGCATCAACCACTTGGTGTACCTCTTGCTTTATCCATTTTGCATCTGGAGATGCTCAGGACTGGAACTGTGGAGCTGCTTTGTGGGACAGTGTTAAAGACAACTCCTCTGAAGAGAAATGGGACCTGCTTGCCATCCGATAGCCTTCAGGAGAGCTGGCACTTTAAATGATTATATTAATAGTTAAACATTTCACAGCAGTCACTCAAGAGAACATGTTTGTTAGAGGCAGGTGGTGACTAATCATCCCTTAGCCCACCTTTACCACATTCAAGAATTGTCAGAAAGCTGACAAGTAGAAAAAACTCTTAGTAACTAACTCTTCATTATAACAAGTTGACACAGGAGACATCGACCCCCACTGCTCAATCAAGGATCAAGATGGGAAAAATAGGGCTTCTAAGTTTCTTTTTCTTATCCTTGGAGCTTCATTACTTAGGTAATGGCAAAAATATGTTCCTCAAATGTTGAAACTAATACATATGTAATCCTCTTTCCCCACACAGAAATTAATCATGACTTCCAAATTCAGAATTTACATTTATATATATATATATATAAATATATTTTTTTTGTTTTTCTGGAGCAGCTGAGGTTAGACATTTAAATGGTCCTCCTTCACAGTCCCATGATGTTCCTTATGAATTGCCTGTCAGTGATACATGTAAGCCATACTCTGGTATTGCAGGTCAACTTGTAATTCTCCAAGCAGAGATGGATGGCTAAGTGTCAGCATATTCTCAAGCCTGGGACAGATGTTGAGGTGCCTTATATTCCATAGCTACCAGACAACATTGTAGACCAGCTCTGAGCCTGCTAGGATATTGTTTGAAGGTTGACACAGCTATTTTTTTGGTCCCAGAGCTGAGGAGAGACAAAAGGCAGAGTGAAGCTGCTTTCATATGCATTCTGCTAGGAGTGGAGCTAAAGGTAGCTCAAGTGAGCAAAGAGAACCAATTTAAAATGTAGCAGATGCTGATCTTAGGCTTAGCTTATAAAAGGATAAAAAGTGTTTCTTTTATTAAAAAAAAAAAAAGAGAGAGAAAGAAAAATTAGCAGTGCAATGGGGAAGAATATACTTCAGCTGGAATACAGAACGCTGTAGGGATGAAAGGAAGGTATCCTTTGAGATGGCAGATGTACTACCAAATATTTATTTCTTTTAAATATTTTCTTAAGTCTTTAAAGTAAAGTAGTAGCGTCTATTGTTTCTCTTGGCAGCTTATCTAGCCATGAGTTTCTGTGTGTAATGAAATTCCACCTACAGTAAATCTTCTGAGTTCCTGAAGTTTAACTCTACCAGTTCTGGCTCAGCTCAGCTGCCTCCCCCACATAAGTTAATTCCAACACATTATGAGCTTGTTATCAACAGTTTTGTCCTGAATGTCCTGGACATTCAGTTGGATGAATTAGGTCAGCTCTATTCTCTATGGTTCTCTTATTAATCCACCTAATCTGATCACTGGAATTCTCAGTCTTTGTTCCTGCCTTAGAACTCACTATTTAGATTTGGAGACTCAGTTTCTGAAAATTCAATATATTTATTAGTCACTGGGTCATTGCAGCTGGGGAAGACACCAGCCACACCAGCTGGTGTGGTCAATGATCTACAGGCCTACTGTCCTGGTCAACGATCTACAGGCTGGGCTGTCCCTGTGACTTCATGTAGTGAGAGTACAGCCTGTATGTATGGAGATCTTTTATTATGATTGGTAAAAGATGGAATTGGCCAGAGCAAGCTGCTGTCCTTTCCAGGGTGGCTCCTCTGATTTTCTTGCCATTACAAGCCCAGTGATTTATTCTATGGATAAGCCACGAATTCTGAGTGGCTGTGCCCCATTTCATGGTTTGGAGCTGTATCTGCAATAACCCCAGATGTCTGTATCTCTTCCTGCTCTACTGCACCAAACTAGATACTGTCAGCAAGAAGCAACTCCTTGACCTGGTGAATCCACCCAAGCAACACAGAGTCAAACATCAGCAGAGAGATGGTGAATCCAGAAAAAACATGTGAGACTGTTGTGCAGGAAGCCCACAGACCCCCCCTGTTGCCTTGGTCAAATAATAACTGGACAGCCTCAGCTCAACCTCCTAGCTTCTTCTGGAGACTCTTGGCTGCCAGCCTTGTGGGAAGCAGGAGATTTTCCTATGTATCTTGAAGTCCTTTCCATGTGGAAAGGCCTTTTCTGACTTAAGAATATTTGTCAGCTATTTGGGAACTTTATATTATTTCTGGAAATAAAGACAAAAATGCTAATTTATTGAGAAAAGAAGGGCACAGGGTATCCCGCATAAAGTCTCCAGCCTGAAGCTGGTGCCACTGTACTTGAAGTGCCAGCATTTTTTTTTTGGTGGAAAACTTGATCTGTGTCTGCTCCAAGAAGAAATTGCCCAGAAGATTAAAATAATGACACTGAAGTCACCAGCTGTAATCATCTGAATCCCTTATGCCTGTAAGTCATGCAGACATTTTACCTTCATGAAATCAAATGTAATTCCAAGCAGACAAATTTAGTTTAAATAGTTGGCTTGTCTGAATAAAGCCTTTGAGAACGTACAAAAGAACTTCTAATTTTGTACCTAAGATGTTGGAGTACTTTTGATTATCTAGTGCTGCTTTCCTTCCTCTTAAAGGACTATGCTTTAATGGTCAGTTTTACATCATATTCTGAATGTGACTTCAGTAGCCCAAACAATAGGCTGAGTGCCTTCTGTTTTTCTCTGTCTTGAAAAGAAGGGAAGGGAAGGGAAGGAAAGGGAAGGGAAGGAAAGGGAAGGGAAGGGAAGGGAAGGGAAGGGAAGGGAAGGGAAGGGAAGGGAAGGAAAGGGAAGGGAAGGGAAGGGAAGGGAAAGGAAGGGAAAGGAAGGGAAAGGAAGGGAAGGGAAAAAAGTTTTCAGGAACATTTGTTACTCTATGTTTCAGAACGTTTCCTCTCTTTACTACAGAATAGTTTTCTTGATTACTTCTCACTATTTGATGGTAAATACTGTCTTGATTTTTATTTAACAGTGTGACAACTCAGCCAAAAAACAAACCTGAGGAGAGAGATGAAATCCACACTGAATAAAGGAAAAGGTGGAGGGGAAAATTAGCGCAGAACTGAAGTGACTCATTCAGTGTCCATACTGGAGTCAGAAAGTCAGAAATAGAAACCAAATTGAAGATGAAGGAGATCATTTTATCATTTAGGGGAACCATTTTTGGTGGCATAATTTTTCCAACTCTTCATTCTTAACTTGTTTTTCTCCAGCAGGAATTGCTGAGCTTACATGTATGTAAGCCAACATCCTTCTTTGATTCATTCAAACTACTCTTCAGAATTCCTTTGCTCTATTGCAACTGACTAGAACATTAAAAAGAGAGCTACTTTGAAGGACCAATAAGATGTGTGTGTGTATTCTGGTACATGTGCCAAAACTTTGGTCTGTATCTGTAAATAGTGGAAGGCACTTCTTTCACTGGTAGCAGATGCTTAAGTGCCATTGAGAAACAGAGCTTTACTGGGAAATTATGAAAACTTACTATATTTTTTTTTTATCCTTTGTTTTTATGATCCATTTAATTCAGACTGTAAACATTTTGTGGAAGGAAGTAACCTTTACTGTTTAAGCATACTGGCTGCTTAATACATGACCAATTGCCATAAATAAATAATCAGTCCAGGTCACTGTGCATGATACTGCCTCTTCTTTTGCTGACTAGCTGAAAAGGGGGAGGTTAGAAATGACAGAGAAGAGGCTGTGTGCATATTTTTTTCTTTCCTACCACAGACTAGGAAACAGACATCAACCCATTTATACTGACAAAATCTGAATATTGGCTTGTTTTGTGTGTACAAGAACTTCCCCTTCTGTATGATATCCTAGTCTTTCCCTTAGGATCTATGAACATTACCTACATTACCTAACTATCAAACAAGAATCTGCGCACTGTGTTAAATTTCTGAAACTTGCAAGAAGGAATGTGTCACCTATCAGAGAGATGACATCAGACAGGTCTGATGTCAGTCAGTTTAGCTGATTGCTTTGAAATAGTCTCTAGCATCCTTTGCGCATATTCTCTGTGAAATGGTTTAATAGGATGAAGTGATTTCTTTCAGCTGACAAAGCTTCCTGAGTAAATGAAAAATAACTAATCTCTCCTGTAGATTTATTAAGACACAATTAAATAGTAGCTATTCAAGTGAGACCAGAGCTACATGTACCTGGTGTATGTAATTAGCCCTGTGTACCCAGGTACCATATGTATCATAGCTACTTTAGCTATGGAATGATATGTGTTTACCCTACTGCAGGGTAAATCAGTTCTAAAGGGCTTCAGCTGGCATGCTTATCACACTTTTTTTTTTTTTTTTTTTTTTTTTTTTTTTTTTGTGCCAGATCAATGTACTCGCAGTAGTAAATATAGTTGTTCTACTACCTCTTCCCCTTTTCCCTCTTAATTTATATGATTGTTATTGAGGCTCTGAATTACTCCATACCATACCTTACCTTTGTAGACCATGATTGGTTAGAAAAATTCTTTCTCTGTTTTATGGGCAGAAAAATGAAGCACGGAATAGGGTGACCAAATTCCAGATTCTGGATCTGTCTGTAGCTCTGCATCCTGCTCTTCATCCCATCACTGAGATGAAGCTATGGGTGAAGCCATGACACATTTATTTGTATGGAAACTGGAAAAGGAGTAGTATCATGATACAAAGTGTTGTGCAGTTTCAGAATACTATTGACATGGAAAGATGATCAGAGCTTGGGAGATTGGAAGAATTTCCTTTGAAAACCAGTGTTAATGTACCATTAACTGTGTCATACAAAACAGCACCTTTCAAAAAAAACATTAAGGGTTAAAAGTATATAGAGCAAAATTTGATAGTAATATGTACAACTCTATCTTTTCGCTTACCTAACCTTTATCTTTTGTTGTAAACATTTCTGAATGTCCATCTGTCCTGCTCCCAGTTGGTGATCTGTCACTTTGCAACCCTGTCAGCTCTGTTTCATATGCTTGGTCAGTGGTCAGTTACAGAGTCCTGCTAGAGTCTAGTATGCTCCCCGAGTCTTACAAGTAGCTTAAGAGAAGCATCATTATGCAATTTCTGGCCAATAACATGCTGTATGGAGATTATTGCATTCAGTTCAGGCTGTTTTACAATTGAAAAATTTTGTAGAGGTAAGATACAGTGCTGGAAGACCATGCCCGGATTCCAGTATTAAAGGAACCCAACTGGAATTGCTGTCAATCTTGCTGGTACATCTAGATCTCAGAATACAGTCCCCACAGAAATAACTTACTGAATGATATCATCTGGACTAATGTGCTGAGATGCAGAGATATGGCTAGATTTCAGTGAGCTTGTGCTGTTATTTTCATCAAGTAAATAGTGATAAATTCACTACCTGTTATAATCATCTAATAAGTTGTGGTTTTTGTTTGTTTGTTTGTTTGTTTTTTGAAGGCAGCCCAGTCTAGCAGTGGGAAAACTTTTTACAAGCTGGAAATGCTGGGGTTAGATGATCATCATAATAGGACCTATTAGATGTTTCTAGATTGAAGAAGACTCCAGAAAATTAATCTGGTGGAGTTCAATTAACTTATTGATTGCTTCTGAAGTTCATAACCCATTAAGTACACATAGGCAAGACTTGCTCTGGGCTTATGGATTGCCAGTAATTGAAACTGAGCAAGCTCAGGATCTGTACTTATACATATATGTTTATACCCAAAATTGTTTATAACATATTTTAAAAAGGAGCTAATCTCATCTGCTTATCTTATATGAAGAAGTACTGAAGTACCAGACACACAAATCTTCATAACTGGTATTTGTATGTTAAATCTTAAAAGCAGACATATAAAGTGCAAAACACATAAATCATTTCTGATAAGTCCACAGAAAGACTTTGCTAAAATAAAAATAAAAATCTTTACAAGCTCAAAGCTCATCTAAAGGTTACATTAAGCCAGTTAACATAAGTGCTCAAGGATCATGGGAATCTCATTCATAAATTAATGTGACCCAGAAAAATCCTTTGATCAAATAAACATGTCAGTTAAAATAAATGCATACGTATTCTTGTTTAATGCAATACGAACTAAAGAAGAAATATTTTATCTGTGTCTTTTTTGACCTAAAGCTACAAATCAGTAAACTCTGTAAGCCTTGGGTAAATCAGTGTTAACCCTCTATGAAACAGGTTATGTTTTAATACAAGTTCTTCAATGCCACCTCTTATAAACTGATACCAAATGAAGCAGGTATTTGGGAAAGGCCAATGTGGATTTTCCAAAGACAAATCACGCCTGACTAACCAGACTACCTTGAACAGGAAAGTAACACTTTCTGCCCACATGGGGAGAGCAATGTGTATTGTTTACTTGGATGTCTGCAAAGCATTTGACACTGTTTTCCACAGCCTCCTCCTAGACAAACTGACAAGATAAAGACTGGATTAGTGGTCTTCAAATGGAAAGGAAATAGTCTAAGGGGCCAGCCCAGGGGATGGTGGTTGATGTTTTTTACTCAGGAGTCAAAAATAGGATCCCCCGGTGTCAATACTTGGCCCCACACTGTTCAATATCTCCATATATGACCTAGATAATGTGACTGAAAGTCCCCCTACCAAGTTTGCTGATGACACTAGAATGGGTGGTGAGGACACATCAGAAGTGGCCAAATTACAGAGAAACCATCTTACTGAGAAAACTGTAAAGGCTAAAAGAGCAGCTAAGAAAGAACTGCATTAATTTTAACAAAGACAAGTCCTACACCTGGGACAACACAACCAGAGAGCACAGCACTGGCTAGGATCTATGTGGCTGGGTAGCAGCCCTGCTGAAAGGGACGTAAGTGCTGGTGGAGAGCAAGTTCTCTTCCAGCCTGGACTATATGCTGATCCTACAATTGATTCTAATAAACAGTTTCCTTAGTAATCCTTGTAACACTGCTGTTGGTTTTATTTTCCAACCACATTCTATTAGTATCATTTTTCTTTTTTTCTGTCTATATTTATAGCAGTTTGCTTAGTAACAAAGTTCCTGACCATATTCATACCAGAAAATGTGGTTAGCTGTTTCAAAGCAGAAGTTCTGAACTTGCAGTGTTGTTTTTTTTTTTTGTTGTTTGTTTGTTTTTTGTTTTGTTTTGTTTTTTTTTCCATGAACGGGGAAGACCCAGTAGTCAAGTCACTGAATCAAACACTATTGACCATTGCCATATGGACTTTGTTGTCCTTATGCATTATGCATTACGTAAGCATCCTTTCACTGCACTGACTTCAGTGAATCTTACTGCTGTACAAGAATCACCAGAAAAATTTGAGGTACACAGAACAGTAAGTGCCTTGAGCCCCTCACTGTTGCAACTGCCAGTTGTTTGACCTTAATATGTCATATTTCCTGTACAATTGAAAGAATTGCAACTTTAAAAATCCTTTCAAAAATCAGCAAGACATTTCTATACTATTCTTTGTCTGGATTTGTAATCAAGGCATCACCAAGAATATACTCATAAGAAAAGTAAAAAAATCCTAAATCTAAGATTGTTCCTTTCGAAAAATGAGGAAACTGCTAGAAGCACAATAGCTGATGTTTTAAAATTCTCTCTAGACTACAACATCCATTTCACTGAATCACACGCAGACAGTCCAATGAATAAAGTCTGTGTTTATGCTGGCAGTAATCCTGGTCACTGTCAAGGGAAACACTGCCTTCCAAAAAAGTGATGTTTTAGATGAGAACTCAAAGACTTCTTCTTGTTCTTGCCATCACTATGAAAAAGAAAAAAGAAAAGAAATCATTACAAAAACTAAGTCAGTACACAAATGTAATGCCAGATATTTTAGTAATCCATAACAATTCTTTCCCTGTGCTGAGATGTACTGCAACTTTTTTGTTCAGGGATGAGAGTGGTATATCCTGAACAGTGGAAGGACACTTGATCTTGTGAGAAGGTGGAGGAGGTGCAGGTATCCATTGTTTCCTGTGATTTTGCAGGAACACCCTGGAGGGCTACATGTTTAACGACCTATAAGGTGTTTCAGGGCAGCTCAGGTAAAATATTGAAAATAGATAGGCAACTATCAACTATCTTCCCAGTCCTGGAAATTTGAAAAGGATACTACACAATGAATAACAGATGAAAGCGCTGGAGATAGGTGATAGAGGGTCTGTACAGGAAGAAGGGAGATTGGCAGGGCACTTGAATGTCTGTATGATGACATCCAAAGGCCCATCTGGTACCTAGATAGAACATGGAAAGGGGATGCCTGGTAGTCAGGTTTTGAAGTAGTTTTTGAAGGGAGTAGAGTAGGAAGGAGGATCTGAGTAGGGATAGAGAACACAGAAGAATAATTTATGGGTGGGGAAAAGTGGTGGCCAGGGACTTGTTTATCAGGAAAAGGTTTAGATTCATAGTCTCTTTGTTGTGAGAGACGAGGAGGAAGAAAACATCCCCCCAAATCTGCCAAAGTAGGATCTCCACACTGCTTTTCTACTGTCACTGGTAGCCCAGTGACCCAGTTCAACCAGCATCCCTTGCTCTGGCCTCTCCAAAGCTTGGCCAGCTCTTCCCAGGGAAACCTTAGGTAAGTGATTCCAGACATTATCAAGATACTAGATTCTCCCTTAAGGATGCAGTATTTATCTAACCTAGTCCTCATTCCTTTTGTGTACCCAAAGCTGGAGTAGAGATAAACCACAGCTGAATGTATTCTGTACTTTAGGTGGTAACAAAAAGGATTTTACACAGGGTAAAGTCTCTAGTATGCAGAGGGTCTTTTAGGTATTGCAATGCCCTAGCAGCAAAATGTATTGGTATTCCTTGTATTGTCCATCCTAAGCAACAAAGCAAGACTAAGTGATGCCTGATCTCATAAATGTGGGGCTGATCCTCAATCCCTATTCAGGCTGTAGTATATCTCACTTCAGTGGTGGCATCTTCCCATCAGCAAGGCATGAAACAGCTCAGCACAGATAGATATTTGCTCTGTGGACTGGTGCAGTGTACTGATACCACAGACTCCTTCAACCAAGTATTGCAGAATTTATTTCCAGAACTTCTAAAGATATATTTTACCACCAGCCTCTCTAATTCATCACCATATCTCTCCCTTTGGGCAGAAACTAGATGTTAAATGTTAAAACTAGAGAAGTAAACATCTTCAAAATATAGTAAGAAAGCAATATGCTAGGGATTTCTCATGAAAAATGACTTTGTCTGTTGAACTGCAATAGGTTAGCCACTAAACATTAACCCAAGTAAAAATGGCTGTCATGACTTGGACTTAATCAATGAATAAGATAATTTTCTGGTGGCACGTATTGGTACTTTACCATTCAAAAAATATTTAAGGCTTGATGAAGTTCCAGTTTGGAAAGCTAAGGGGAAAATTTTGTATTCATGACAATATAATAAGAGACTAAACTTTTCTTGTATGTATTTTGTCTTCTTTAACATGAGGAAAGGTGGAAAATATTCTCTGTGGGAAAAATGGAATCCCACAGCTTCTAGATCTTGGGACTTTCCCCTTTCCCCTTTCCTCTCTTATAAGGTATTCTGCTCATTTCTTGGGAGCAGTAGGATGATCCCACATGTACAGCAACCTGTATACCTGTGCTCCTATTGCACAGAAAGTGCAGATCTGTTTGAGAGTTAACAATTGTTTAAAATAGTGTTGTTTTTTTTTTTTTTGTTTTGTTTTGTTTTGTTTTCTCTTTCTTTTTTTTTTTTTTTTTTTTTTTTGAAACCTTTTTCTTCAGGTCTTTTCTTGATTTCAGCTTGCATCACCTATGAAAATGGACTGCTACTATGCAATGCCACAGCTTTGTACTGCTTGCTTTCCAGACATGCTGACAACACCTAACAAGATAGTATTTTATTTGATGGAGGAATAGTAGGAAAAGGGAATTGCTGAAGGAGTTAGTGTTTGGAAATGCTTTTTTTTTTTTTTTTTCTTTCTTTTTTTTTTTTTTTTTTTTTTTTTTCACTTTACTAATCTTCTCTGTATTTTATACTCATATCATCTTTCTCCTTAATTTGACCATTTCACATTTTCTGATCTGTTTTGTGCATTATTGTAGCAACCAGTTTTGGTCTATGTTAGACAGTGGAACATAGCTGTATTTCATTTATATAAAATTCTATGGGTTGTATCTTGTCTTGGAGACTTTTTCATCAGCTTCAGGCCACTTGCAGGAGAACAGATGGAGCTGAAGTCTGATACTCAGACTGAAGTGAGGCCTGTAATAAAATACAAATCTGAATAATGAGACTTTTTATGAGTGAGTTTATAACAGATCCACTTTTATATCATGTGGCCATAGTGCTTTTGATCTGGTATTAGAGAAAGCCCATTTAATGGATCCCTTTTATGACTGAACTACATCTACCGTATAATTTTTTTTTCTGCTTTCTAAATGTTCTATTTTTATCCTTTTTTTTTTTCTTTCTCCTCATTTTCAGATATCTAGGATATAGATTTTTCAGATGATTTTGCCCACATCTGCTTGTGTCTTTAACACTAAAAATGGGCTCATTCACTTGCGTGAATTAGAGAAAAAAAAATAAAGAACTTTACCTTTGAAGAAACAAGTTTTTGTATTTTTCTAAAATATTTGACATGGATTTTCCTTCTATTTTTTTCCATTTAAGTGCAGAATCAGATATAGCAATGATCTTAGAGAAGGGTTGTCTACATGAAATTTCCAAGGGCTTTTTCTCATTTTTCAAGAAATGAAAGATGTAGAAAGATTGAATAAGCTTTCAGACTTCTGGGTGATTGCTTGAATCAAATCCAACCCCCAAACCTTTCAAGCCTTCTTTGCAGCAAATGTGTATTGACCAACAGACAGTCAAATGCCGCAGAAATAGGCTCTGGTTACTGATGTTATTGAATGATGCTACCAGAAGAGCGCTGAAAAGGAGGGCAAACATCATTTTATATTCAGATTGAAATTTATAATCTGTTTTGTAATCAAAATTACTCTCCATTACAAGCAAAGCCTACTCCTTCATTCTGATGTCAATCCCCTCTAGTATAAAACTTCTACTCTTCCATATTTTATAAAAGCAATCCTTTTCATAAGAGTTCAAAGTTTAAGAGTTCCTTCTTCCATTTATTTGCTTATTAATAACTTCAGAACCTATTTTTCTTACTTAACCCAACTGTTCCACATTTCTTTTCCACTGACCTATATGCATTCCTTTGTCTTCTTCAGGCTCTATCCTGAAAAATATCATGATGTTATGGCTTAACTGTGCAGTTCTTGGGCACCTTCAACTCTGCATGTTCTTCTTTCTCCAGTTCAAGAGTAGGCATTGCTCCAACTGGTCATGGTACCTTTCAATTTATTCTTAGACAGAAACTTTGTGAGTGATAGTCAGATCTGTGGACTCAGATTCTGCTTTAATCATACAATTTGTTCGTAAGTGTAGACTTGCCTGGCTAGTTGAGTAATCTGTTTTGAAGATGGGATAATCAGAAATGGAAACAGGAAGAAAGTTTAAGAAAGTGCATTACTCTTATATTAACAAATACCATGCCATTAAAAACTCACCCACCGAACATGACAAGAGGATATCTTGTTCCTTCTTTTCACCCAAGCTGCTCAAAACATATATTAAGAGAGACCAGCAAAGAAAATCTTACACTATTGAATCCCAACAGATGCAAGCACATGTCTTTTGGCAGTGAAATTGTTCCTTAATGGCTGATTTTTCCCAAACTGGCCTCTGCCTTTCCTAGAGAATGGGAAGTGTTGCATCCTCAATTCCAAAAAAAAGCTATTGTTCTCCTTGAGATAAAAATGGAAGATTTTATCTAAGACTGAGTTTTGTCAAAAGATGTGTTTATTCTGCCTTTTCCTATCCAGACGTGTAATTGTATGTGTATTTGTGAGGTACTGGAACAGACTGTCCAGAGAACCTGTGGATACCCCATGCCTGGAAGTTTAAGGCCGGGCTGGATGGGGCTTTGGGCAACCTGGTCTGATGGGAGGTGTCCCTGCCCCTGGCAGGGGGTTGGAACTATGTGATCTTTAAGGTCCCTTCCAACCCAAACCATTCTGTGATTCTATGATTCAGGGAACTCTCTACAAGTGAATCTCCCATATTGTCTCAAATATGACTGGAAGTGGAGGAGAAGAAAACTGTTCATCACACACTGAAGAGTTCATGTGAAGAAAACATAGCATGTTCCTTATTGCACAAAATATCCTAAAAAATTCATATTGTTATGGTGGTAATAGTAGTAAAATGAGATGCAGTATCATATCTACATCCTCTGAAGTTCTCTGAAGATATATATATATATTTTCTTCTCCAAGAATATTCTTCCTATGACATTTTCTGGGTAAGGGTAAAATCAGAACTAAAGGTCAAATGAACTACTCAAATTCACGGTGAAGTTAAGTTCACAAAACTAGTTTCCTGACTCTTTGTCCAGCAAACTAGATCATTAAAGGACTCATCTTCTCCAGGTACATTCCTAAGACATACATGCCTGATTTTATTTTTTATTTTTTTCTCTCCCATCTTTTTCAAGAAGGCAATGGAGAAGACATTTTGATAACTGGCAATTATGAGTAAAATTAAATAAACTTATGAAATACCAAAAGGTTTTTTTTGCTTGCAATAAGGCACAATTTTTGAAGTGAAGTGAAAAAACTCTAAAGCTACACACCAATAAAACAATATATTTTTTCAATTTGTTGAAAAATCTTGCAAAAGTGTCCTCATTTTTCAAATTCCATGACCACAGCTGAAGCAAATAAACTGAAAAGATGTGCTATAAAGACATAAATCTTTATAGAAATCACAGATTTGTCATACCATCATTTCTGTTCCTTGGCAAACCATGCAGTCATTTTCCATTCATTTAGAATTCAGTCAAGTAAGATCAATTCAGGCTTTGCTTGTCTGTATCCTGTGATGTAATGTCATCTAATGAAGCTGCAAAGTATAAAATCTGACTTCAGCCAGCCAAACCATTATAATGCTCTTCCTTCTGTTTTGACCTTTAAATAAAAGTGTAACACACGAGGCAATGAGTGCTGCCTGTATGAAGCAATTGTGGCAGCATATTGAGTACAAATAAAAGTGATGGGTCTGTTGCAATGAATCATTTACATAATGTTATCTAAGCAAATAATTTATTTCAAATGAGAAAAGTTCGTTAAATAAATGGTAAGACTGCAAATCTCAAAATATAGGAAATAGTTGACCTGAGACAGGTCTTCCAGCTTTAGTTCAACTCCCTTTATATCTGCCATATCATGATTATATTAGAATGTGATCGTGTGCTCAGATATTATTTTTCTGTGGATGTGTTCAGCAGTGGTTCTACCTCTGTTGTAGTGAGCATGTAGCTCATGAAATCACAATCTGAATGTAAAACTATACATTTCCTGGTAGGTCTTCTTTTGCTACGAGACCTTCAGAAAGACTGATCTATCCTGTTTCTCTCTATATGTGTGTACAGTCACACATGCACACACATAAATGTATTAATCAGATTTCTATAAAACATGTTATTGCAGTTTTATGAGTCCTATATAAGATAGAAACAACAATCTCCTTGTGTAGTCTCCGTAGCAGTCTCCTACCAAAAAAGTTGGGATACCCTTGGAGAAGGGGCCAATTCCCTCCATGCATCTTTGGAGTGCAGCATGCTCAGTCCCCTTCAAGCTGTCTCCCAGACAGTGCAGCTGTGATACGGGGACTGTCATTATGACCAAATCTGGGCACATTTCCAGAGGACTGTCTGAGGTCTTCTTTACATATTCAGTGCTATGGCAAGAAGATGCTCAAAAATTCTAGACTACACAGTGTAGCTGAGAGCAAGCTTCATTAAAAAATAAAAAGCATAAATAAAACAAGTGAATATGCCTCTGAAGTGTTGTACAAGGATTAAGAGTTCCTTGCGACATCTGGGAAAACAGTATAGGTAGAAACTGTTACGTTGCAGATGGAGAAATCAAGATCTGGGCTAAGAAAATCTGCCAAAATCAACATGAAAATCCAAGACCAAATGGGAATTAACAGTTGTGTTTTTTTATCTCCCATTTCTGTACTCATTCTTTTCATATATGCTGCTCTTCAGTATTTTCACATACTGCACTGTATTTTTCAGCAGTGGTACTCAGCCTTGATGGGGAGCTTGACTGCACTTTGCAGTCAGCTGCAATCAGCCAAGCACAAATAATTGCCATGTGAGCTCATGGCATCTTCTCATCCCATTCGGTTCAGTGTTGTAAGTCAGAGCCTCTGCACAGTGACCAGCTGTGTGTAATGAGGTTAAAATGCATTTCAATGGCCATTGTCTGTAGTTCTCTGCAACTCTGTTTACAAGTGGACTTTATCAAATGGGTATGAAAAAAAATTAAAAAATACTTCAGACAGCAATGCTGCAGGATACACTTTAAATAAAAATCCGAGGCATAATTTTGTCTTATATTTTCCCTTGACATCAGTAAGATGTATAACCCACTTCAGATCTATCCCAGACTGCAAGTTTCCGCAGTAATCCAAACATCATTTCAGGGGAGTCTTGATTACTTTGAAGCTAAGGCCATAACTTTCATTGCATTTAAGAAACAGTTTTATACCAAGAGTATCTACTTTTATGCAAGGAATCTGCTGGAAAGCTCACTTGGAGCAGGGGAAAGAGGATAGGAAATTGTGTCAGGTGGACAAGAAAGAGTACTTGAAAACAGTTTTGTTCCAGATCAAAACTCATTATTCACCCCAGTGACTGTTCAAGATCTGCTTTAACTGCCCATTGCATAAATTCTGGTCATGCTGAGTTATTTGATGCTCTAGCCTGGCAGTCTAACATATTACAGATGAGGCAATATAAAATAATTTTCTGTTTTCCTTTCTCTGATTCAGCACTGCACATACACATTTTCAGCAAGGTTGAAGAATCAGAATCAGCTGTGACTTACATTTCACTTGCTTTTGACAGCTCTTTTTACCCAGACTTATTTTCTAAGCAACATTCTTGGGCCTGCATTATATTTTCTTTATTTATTTATTTTTTTTTTTTTCCTACAGTGCCCAGTGAGAAACATCCATCAACAATGCCATGGAAATGACTCAGGAGGTTAGGTTGCTAAACAAATTTTCATACACCTTATTTTCCTGGAATAAATAACTTAAAACACAAAATTATCATTCTGGAACACTGAACCACTAGGTGGCTTCTCCCAGCATTTATATTTTTAAAAATCTACACTAACTCCAACGAATTCAGAAGAGTTACTTTGCAGTGAGAATAGAAATAATCCTATCCAATAAATGCAATGCTAATACACTGAAGATTTAGACCAACATAGCAATCCAACTACAAGATATGATCTCTTTTGTTCTCTCTCTCTCCTCTCTCTCTTTTTTCTTCTTTTTTTTGGGAGGGCTGGGGTGGGGGGAGGTTTAAGATTATATGGGCTGTTGTTAATTGAGAAGAGCCTTTCCAAAATGTTTTTCATTAGACACTAAGGAGGCCTCTCAGTTCTCCTTAAAAGGCTCACTACTAGCAGGTCTTACCTGAAAATGCAAGCTGGGAATTTCTTATATGGGAATTTGCACTCCAATGTTACAAAATGAGTTCTGTTAGCCAGAGTTACACTTTGAGGGAGTACATACAAAGAAGTGCAGCAAGGGGAAGATCCAGCATCCATATTTCTATTAACAAGGACAGTGTATTTTGGGAAACCCAGGCCCCTTTCTTTTACATTCTCTTTCCAATGAACCAGCTCAAACAGAAAGTGTTTTGGAGGAAAATTACAGAGACACTTGGTTGTTATGTATTACTACCTCACTCTTTTATGTCCCATACAGCTTCTATAACTGCATCATTTCATTCTGCTATTGCTGGTTAACCTATAATTTTGGTATCCCTCCTTCCCTGTATCTCAGTTTCTGCAAAGATGAGAGAGATGGGGATTTGTTATCTCAGAAGCAGTAGAACTTTCATAATGAAAATTCGAATCAATTCCTCCAATACATGTTGATATCTTTTCAAAGGCAATCACTGCAAAGAAAAAAAAAATCCCTACTGAATCACGTGCCATTGCTTATCAAACCCATTTTCACCAAACCCAGATGATGATGTACCAGACCAAGAGAATGGGTAGATGAAGGTCTACTGTTCTACTTTTTAAGTAAATTTGAATGTATTGATTAAGTGTGTTTTTCTTTGTCTTTAGACCTGTTTCTGCTGAACCTTCATTTCTTTAGCAGAAGACAGAGCTTACTCTGGTGGTCAGTTATTTTGATTTATTTTTTAAAAATAATTGGCCAAAAATAGAGGTTTGTTTTTCCAAAAACTGGATTTTCTGGCTAGCAGGAAAGTCTGCGGTCTCCCAGACACCTGTCTCCATGGCAGAGAACCCGGGGACCCCTTGCAGAGTTGGCCATCCTGAAGCTGCATATCCTAGAAATTCAGTTTCAGAAATTATTAGAAAAAAACACTGGTTCCAGTTGCAGAACACCTGAATAATTTAGATGGCCTTTTTTAGTGTCTTGCCAGGGGAAGATAGTAGTGAAGCCAAATAAATGTTCTGTGCAAAAAAAAAACAACAATGCACAAGTATTTTTTTAGTACTGGTAAACTGATCCTTGTAGTAAAAAGACTGTTAAAAGTAATGATAACTAAAATTGTTCCAAACAGATAAAAATCAATTTGCATTATGTGTGAGCTTACCAAGCAGAAAAGATCCAGGACTTCATTATTTGCTAACTTTTGATCCCGTTTTTCAAACTATGTACAGCCTTTTTTAGCAGAGTTTACATTTTTCTTTTTCTTTTACTTATTTATTTATTTAGTTATGCTTATGTAACTGTAAAACCCAAACCATTCAAAAATACAGTGTCGATGTCCAAAATGTGTTAGGCAGCAGTTCAAGAATTTGGAATTAGTGACAATAATCAGTTACAAATCTATCTCCCCATTTTTGCAATTAATTTGCAAATCAGATATTTGGCTTAGATTCTGATAATGAGATTATTTACTGTTTATTCTATTAAATTTAATTGCTGTTTTAAGTTTAATTACTGTTTTTCCCATTTAAAGCTTTTCCCATTTAAATTATTAGAAAAAAATACAGATTCATATTAGTGCTGACTCCTAGTTTCTCAATCTGTCATTTGTCTACTGAAAGAAATCTACTTCTGATAACCCTTACACCAGTTGTAAAAGCTGATCCCAATTCCTCTGCAGGTGGTGGAAGGACTTTAAATGTTTTCACTGACTCTGGATCAATTTATAAAAGCTTTAACTTGGAAAAATATTAAATGTTGAATTCTTTATCTTGGACCTTGGACCTTCTTTGTCAGTAAGGCATTTTCAGAATAAACTTTTCTAACTTTTCATCATGGCACCTACTATAAAGCAGTACCTCTGGTAGTATTGAACTAATTGGAAGCTCAAATGATTAACCAGAAAACTTCTGTATCTTCCTTTACTTTAATTTAGGGATTAATTCAGTGTTGATTTATGAAATTCTATGGCAAGTATAATATATATTGTCATAATAAAAATAAAGCCCCTTTATTTTTATTGTAAAATTAATGTTATATAATTTAATGGATATGTATAGGTAAAATTTCATCCATAAGTCATTGGACAGATTTATGTATGGTGGTGGTGCATGTGACTACTAATGAGTTAAAGAGACAATATCCTTAAAACTGAGGGTTTTCTCATCAAGAATGGCACAAAGATGTATGTTCACTGATTATTTATTTATTTATTTATTTATCTTGAGATTCATATTGGAGAGAAAATGTTATCTAAAAAGGAGCCAAATTACCAGGTGATATTTTGTGATATTGTGATACCTCACAATCAGATAAGATTGTGACTCATAAACTAATATTTCAGTGAAATCAAAGTATGGCATCCAGGAATTTCAGAGCTGTATAAAGTATTCATACATGGGAATTTCACAGGCAGATGGGGAGACAAATTCCTTTCATTTAGAATTACTTTTTAATGCAATGACAAGGACTTATGGCCCACTCTACAGATCAGAGATATTTTCAACCCATACACATTCTAGAATAGAAGTTTTAGGATTGTCTACTAAATAAAAGGTAATTTCACCATTTAATATATATAGCATTACTTAAAACTTGAAAATATTCTTTTTCATAAAAGTATTATCAAATAAAATAAACTTCAAGTTGTTCTTGTAAACAATTTTGGTTTCTGGTTTCTCATTATGTACTTTTTAGAATGTAACTTTTTAGAGTAGCACAGATTCTCTGGGCCAAAATAACATCTAAACAATTTAAACATCAACCTCAGAGGAAAGAACACAGAACAAAACCACTGTTCTCACAGGAGCTCTGACACTGAAATCTGAGCTCAGCTTCCTGAGCTGGCAGCAGTACAAAAGGCAAAGGGCAACAGAGAAGCACCAACATTGATGGTGACTTCATTACACCCTAAGACATTGGAACTAAAGGTCATCCTATTTTAGGAACACCATGGGCTATTTGTATAAATTTGTTAGAAAACTACTGAAAGTTTTGTTTCAGTCCCACTGGAACAAGCATGCTACATGCTATGAGTGCTCTAGGTAAATAAATGTGTCCTTCATCCTAACCCATTTTCAGCTTTGAATGCCATGGTGTCAAAGGCAAACCGTTCCCTGTTGTGTTTTCTATTCTGCTGGGGCAAAGGACTATTTCTTTCTACAGTTAAGTTAATATTTTTAAACTTTTTTTTTTTTTTTTTTTATAATTTATTTTTGCATTTATTCCCCCCAAGAGGGGAAAAATTACTCTTGATTAGATGTGTGCTAAACCTAACAATAAAAAATATACACCAGCATTTCTATCAAGTGCTTATCATTATAATGATTATTAGAGTGGAAGAGTGAAGCATCTTCACTGTCAAGTATTTCTGTGGCTTTCAGGGACTTGTTCCTCATGCTCCGCAGTTTTTCACCATGTGCTTGTGCACAGTGCTTAATGGCATTTGGAACAAAGAAGAATAGTGCAATACAATAATAATGATAAGTCCTCTCACAGAGAAACCTCACATTAATTTTAAAAGAAACTTTAGTCATTTAGGGACTGCGAGATTAGGCTAACATTTAATGAGCTTTGTTCTGAAGTTTATCCTGATAAAATCAGCAATTCTGTTTCACAGATGGGGAAGCAAATAAACAGAAGGAAAATATTTTTCCAAAGATATTTAAAATCATACTCAAGAGAAAAAATATACAGATGAGGGTAGGGGGTGGGGTGGTGGAATGATTATTTACCAAATAATATATTTTAACCTATTTTCCCAGTGAACAATGAACAAGTCCAACCATCAACTTGGCCTACTGAGTCCCTCCACTAAAACAAGTCCCTTTAGTGCCATGTCCACGTGTCTCCATGTGTCTCCACGTGTCTGATGGCCTTCTTGGCCCTCTGGGCCCACCACCGGCTCATGTTCAGCCAGCTGTCAACCAGCACCACCAGATCCTCTTCCGCTGGGCAGCTTTCCAGCCACCCTGCTCCAAGCCCATACTTCTGCATTGGGTTGTCGTGACCCAAGTGCAGCACCTGGCATTTAGCCTTGTTGAATATCTATTTGAAATCTGTTTCGCTTTATTTCAGTGATAGGTTGTTTACCAATTATTGTCCTCATCTTAACACAGTCTAAAAAAGACTAGTTTGTTGCTATTCATTGTAAAGATGATCATCTTTGCTTGGTATTAAAAGTATACTGTAAGTGCTTTCAGGTCATTGAAATATGAGTGTTACCAAAGATATTCTAGGATAATAGAAATATTATATTAAGAGTATAAATTACTATCCTATAACTTGGTGGACATTTTAAAGTGTGGGTTGGGGAATTACATTTCATTTACAGATGCAGAAACAAACTATGTGCAAGGAATTGAAATTGTGTTCTTGTAATACAAGTGACCCTGACATTTTTGTGCAGGATACAGAAGGAGTTCATTGAATTTTACAACCCAGTATGTGATTGCTGGATGTACTTGCTGTAAATACTTGCTGTGGAATCAGTAGTATAACATCATTAGTAGTGACAGCTTGCGTCATGGAAACCAAAATCTGAATAGGAACAGTAATTTCTCTTCTTACTTTCAGATGGCATCAAAGTTAGATGGGAAATTCATTTTAATTAATGCATTTTTCATTGATGGCATTGGGAAAAGCATTTTTAGTCTGGAAAAAACAAATCAACTTTTTTTTTTTTTTTTTTTTTTTTTTTTTAAGTGGTGAATATGTATAAGTTATTTAATTTAAAACTTCTTCAACATATGCTTTACATTCTGATTTAGGAGGGACTTCAAAATCATTACATCAGATTTTTATTTTGTTTTATTTATGTATTTTTTTTGTTACTGTGTTGTAACACAGCTCTGCCTCCCAGTTCCTTTAGAAGCTGTTCCTGGTACCAAACTGCAACTGAGGCCTCAGCTGCAACACCAAGAAAAAGTCAAATCTCTATCTTGGACTCTTAGTAACCATCATAGTTTGTGAAAGACTATCACAATATTTTCTTGTGTCCAATATGCAGGAAATGACTCATGTAAAACAGAATCCCAGAATGACTGAGGTGGGAAGGGACCTCTGGAAATCCACTAGTCCAACCCCCACAGCTCAGAGCAGGGCCAGCTGGAGCAGAGAGATCAGGGTCATGCCCAGACAGATTTTGAATATCTGTAGGGACAGAGATTCCACAGTCTCTCTTGGCAAAATCTTCTGGTGATCTAGGTTCTGGTCAACCTTACATTGAAAACCACCACTCTCTCTCTCTTTTTTTTTTTTTTTTTTTTTTTTTTTTTTTTTTTTTTTTTTTAATGTTTACATGGAATAACCTGTATTTCAACTGGTGCCTAAAAAAGGTCACTTGATGATAGCATTTGCAGTTGGAGGTCTTCCAAATTCCTTGA
Organism: Aythya ferina; assembly: GCF_964211825.1. Lineage (NCBI taxonomy): Eukaryota > Metazoa > Chordata > Aves > Anseriformes > Anatidae > Aythya > Aythya ferina. Next base: position 56,660,438 of record NC_140298.1, read on the forward strand.
CTGAATCAAACAAAGCCACATCCTAGGAGATTAGGAAAGGTACTACTTAAGAAAATGAATGTGCAGGCAAGTACCCTTACTGTCAAATTTTGGAGTGAGAGAGACATCGTGCTAAAGAGCAAACTTGGCTTAAAGCACAGTGAGAAAGGCAACTAATTTTTACCTGTTCCTCATCATAAAGTAGAAAATTTCAACTCAACCAACGCAGGCAGAGTAATATGCTTCACAGAGAGCTCATCAGACCTTTACTCATGCAGAATTAATGATCAGGGTATGAAACTACATGGAATGTTTTTTTGAAGCACTGACACACTTGCGCTTTTGCCTTGATGGCTTGGCCAGAGAGCGAGTGGTCTGGATGTGCTTCCTGACAGGGGTATCAGCTGTGGTCACTGCCCTAGAGAGACAGGCACAGAAATTTTCAAATGCCAGAGCAGTTCTGAAATGCAGACTATGAATGCCTGCAGGTCTCCTTTAGTCATCTGTGATCACTGTGTCAATCTCCTCTTGGTCAAACCACATGAGAAGTGACAGTACTCCATGTGTAGCAAACGCATATAGCCTTGGAAAGTAAAATATTAAAGGAGATGTTTAGCTACAGGTAGGACAGTAGAGGCAGAAATCCCTTTTGTCCACCACTATGGGTCTGTCTTCATCAAGACTAACATCCTGTTGTCAAAAGACAGCCACGGTGTGTATTTTCATGTCCTGGAGGCATGGGGTGGCCCTTTTCTGATAGCAAAGGGAAAAGGGAAACTGTTCTCCAAAGACTTGAACCTAGCAATGATGAGGATTTTATCAAGAAATGTTGAAATGTGAAGGGGAACTTCTCAATGAGTTCATCAGTGGATAGAGATTTATTTGTTTTCAGACTTTTGGCCAGAAAGAACCAAGTCCTGGCTCATGCTGGTTGCTCTCACTGAACTCAACAAGCAATCTCTGAATCCTCTGTACATCAGCCTTTATCAGGTCCACAGAGAAAAGATTTAAGTATAACATGTTAATGGGGCACTCAGTTTGAGAAACTAGAAGTTATCCTAACTCCCTGACAATTGTTCAGTTGAGATGGATTTTTGAGATAAGACCAGGAGGTATGGTGGTGGTACTGGAGAGACAGAGGAAAGTATAGATCAGGCTGCTGACAGCAGCAGTAGAAAACATCTCCGTCCCTTGTCATCCCCCACCATCCACAGCTTGGAGTACTGAAGACAAAGCCATTTTTATGGGTAGAGTATGCAACCAATGGAAATAGCCATAAGACTGAGAAAAGGCAAACAGAAACCTGAAATAGATTAAAGATAAGAAAATGGAAGGAGGCAATAGGATGTGAACCACTTTGATGGGTTGAATGGGGAAGCTCCAGGATGAGATATAGAATCCTCAGATTTCCTAACCTGGGGTAACATAGTACTGGGAAGACATGGACTGAAGTGAAATGATCTTCATGTTGTGCAAGCTAAGAGGACTTTGAAGCATGATCTCACATTTTCCATGTCCTTTTATTGCCAGAGTGAGTCAGAGCCTGCGAGGAGCCCTTCACGTTTCCCTGCAGACATAGATTATGGGGGCCATGCTGCACTCTATGCAGCATGGAGTGCTGCCTCACCTGTCTTTGGACCCCAGTGGGCCTGGGAATGAGATCTGTACTGGTAAACTCAGTCTGATGAAGGCCTGGGGAGCCTTGGAGTGCCCAGAGGTATACATTTAGAGGCCCTGGTGGTAACTGACAAAAGCTGAGGAAATGTAAAATGACGTGCAGACGCCTTTATGTCTCTGATCTGTGCTCAGCATTGCCTGTAGTCATTTCTTCTCTTTACTCAAAAGAAGCAACAGAAAAAGATTTTTAGTTGTCTCTAGTGCTTTCCTGCACAAAGACAGAGGCATTACGTTTCTGATTCATCTTTGTCTAAATTTTTTAGATTTTTTTTTTTTTAGCTCCAGAAAATCATTTAGGATCCTAGATTCCTTAGCACAATTTGGTCCTTCAAGTGAGATGGATACTACATCCTTAAGCCTTCTTTCCCATCCCCAGTTGAGTTTACTTCTCTTTCAAGTGCAATGGATAACCAGAATGAAACAGATATGTGTCCTTCCTGTGTATTTTGCACATTTTCTTCAAATTAAGTCCCTACATGTTTGCAAGTTCTTTTCATGGATGGAGATTATTATTATTATTATTATTATTGACATGTGTTGAATATGTAATGTATTTTTAGTCTGAATTGTTAGGCAGTAAGGGAAACGAAATACTACTGAGAGACTTGAAGTTTTAATTATTGCCATTTTGGAGAAAGAGGAGGGGTTATACAAACATTTAATTGATCAAGCAATTACTTTATGCTAAACATTTTTTCATTCCTATTCCCCTTTCATAAATATCTGTTGGAAACCAGTAGTTTCATTTCAGTCCAATAAGAACCAGATTCCTTTGGGGAGACGTTTGGCTCTAGGCAGATGCTCTGTTTAGCCAACTTCTTTTCTTTAGAGGGAAAATCAAAAAGTTGTCAACACATACACAAGTCTGTGATTGATGAGATGTTTTAGGGCAGCAAGGAATTTTTCCAATTTTAATTTGCTATGCCCTTAATGATGAAGAAACTAAGGAGCTTGAAAGCTTATTTAACTTACTTAAACTTACTTATTTGTTGGCATCCTAAAGGCTAGACTTTTGCCAAGAATTAAATAAAATAGAAAAAAGAAAAAAAAAAAACACTTTTTATTCTGTTGAGTGAGGGACTTTTTTATTATTATTATTTTAACTTAATTTTTGAAAGGCATTATTTGCGTTGGTACACAGCTGTGCCAGCATGGCATTATAAATATGATTAAGTGTGTGGTAATGAGTCCTTCAAAATAATGCATTTTTATTATTTGATCAGTCAGTCTAGCACAAAACTAACAATTCCTGTGGGCTTTGTCAGCTGCGAGACCAAGAACTCACTAGTGCCAGTGACCAACATCTGGTCTATTTTCTTAGAAAATCAAGATTGATTTTCTAAGAATAACTGAGTACCATAACCAATGGGTGTTGATTATTTCAGGGAAAGGCTTTCTTATTAGACTTGTTTCCTCATTATTAGTAAGAAGACACTTATTAGGAAAAGAGATTTGAGTCTTGAAAAAAACTCACAGGAAGGGACTCCTGTTTCTCACTCATGTCAGTTTAAGCTTATGTAGACAACTTTTTAACATTCAGTATTGTATGAAACAAACTTTATTTTAGAACTTACATGGAAACAGGGAAAAAAGCAAGACTGTTTCATGTCATCATAATATTATTCTTTCTCATCTAGATAAATTAGTGAAGGCTTCATAAGAATCATAAGAAGACCTTCCCAATTCTTTTTGCCTACTCGTGTGTTTAAGACCCCATTCAAAAGGTAAACTTTTGGAAGGATCAAAAAATAATTCTCTATTGTATTTTCTATCTGGGTTTTGATTTTCTTTTTTTTTTTTTAGTGTTAATTCTTATGACACAATAGCTATTTTTCATTCAAAATATGGAAAAAAAAATTTGCTTTGCTCTGCATGTTTAGTAGATGCTCTTGTTTTTAATTTTCTCACTTTTAATTTATTTATAGACCTGTAAGGTCTCTTCTGCTTCATGACAGGAGACAGTGACATAAGATAGCATATAAAGGATATTGCTTTGGCTCATAGCATACTCAAGGAACAGGGACACCGAGGGACCATGTTACCAGGCAGAACCTGTGACAGATAGAGTTCTTAGTATCTGTTGTAGCGCTGCTAACACTGTGGCTAAGCGTCTTTCAGTCACTGAACCCATTCTACAAACATGACTTCCCTGAAAATGAGCTAGTTTCAGCACAAAGTAAAACAGCTCCAAAAGAATGAGTATTCTGAGTACAAGAATAATCAACGTGTTGATTATTGTGACATGACAGGTCACAGTCTACTTCTAGTCAAGTTTTGGATTATTGTATTTGATTTCAAGTTTGTTACCTAAAGTTCATATGACTAAGAGGTGAATAATTTCCTCATCACCACAAGTGATATGATTGGCAATTCATTCTACTGTTCCACCAGCATCACCTCACAATCCCAAGTTAGAAAGTATTTGTTTATATTTAAGTATCTTTCATAACATAGAGTTCCATCTTTATTTGACAGAGAGGTGTTCAGCAAATGTGTCAGCAAATTGAGAGTGTTGTCTATAGGCATGGTTTCAGTAAGCCCCCTTGTTAAATATGGAACTCTCCCTAGACACTTCTTTGCAGACAAAGATTTAAATATTCAAATAAACATTTAATGACTCGGTGGTTTTCTTCTTCACTGGTGTGAATTTTCCTTTCCACGCCAGAGAGATCTAACAAAGGAGCCAAGTGGCTTGAATAATGATAACCATGTTGCCAGTAAATGGTAAGATGCATGTTTTGATTGGCAAAGACACTAAGGAATGTACCAGCCATGAATTATTTCTTCTCCCTAAGCAAGAGAGTTTACAGGACAATTAAAAATAAAATTGGATAATTTTGGATTACGAATGACATGGAAATTGAGGAGAGCACATGCACACACACACACACAAAAGCTGAGAAAAGTATAGAATTATCTCCCCTATGTTGTTTGAAACTATGCGTAGTTAGCATCTATAGTCAAGCTACAGACTGCTGTTCATTCCTTTGAGGGAGAGGGATCACATGAATCTGAATGAGGCCAAAGACTCAGGAAAACCCCTTATATCTATTCTTCTCCTCACATAGCCAATATTAGATTTGCTAAAGAAGAGAGTGTAGGTGGGGGATAGTTGTGAATTAGCGCTCTTAGTAAACTATGGAAAATCTTAGCTAAGAGGTGGAACTCAAGGACAGAAAGATCTTGTTAGTCTGTCTAATTCACAGAGCTATCACTGCAGAAGTGTTCTCTTATGATAGTTTCTAATGACTCATCTAGCCTTGCTTAAATCCATATCTATGAGCTTATTAAACTTCCTCTTGATTTTTAGGAGTTGTTACCATGGAAAGTGGGAATCCAGATTAACTATTAAGAAGCTGAATTTTATTGCATCGGAATGTAGTGCTCTGCTCCAGTAGAAAGCTCCATTATCCTTTCTCATTAAAATTGAGTGCTTTTTTTTTTTTTTTTTCACCTGCTCCTCAAGTGTTATCATCCTGTACGTCTTGTTCCCTCAGATACATACCCCATAGAGAATGTTTAAATTATGTATAAATATAGATATTTCCAATTAGCTGTTAGGGAATACAATTCTGTCAGTACCCCATTAGCTGCAGAATAGAACAGGACAGGGCCAGTTTCAGAACTTGACAGACACAGACTTTATTGATGTTACAGTTCATGCTGTGGCTGAACTGTATAGATTATATATAGATCTATATATATTTTTAGGTGTAGTGTTAAATGACTGTCACTGTCCCATGTAGTTCATAGCCCAAACAGAAAACATTCAGATGAGTAGAGAAGGACATTAAACTATTCCTACATTGAGGTGTTAGCCACTGAAAGAAGGCTGGACAGACAGAGTGAGGAATCCAGAATTGAACTGTCCCTCTGCACCATTTGTTGTCATTTTGATGACATCCACCCATCTGTGTATTAAAGCATAGACTAAAGAAAGGGGGGATCCTAAAAGAACGTACAATGCATTTTCCTTTTGCTGGCAAGACAACATACTGCCTTGCACATAAACCAAAAGAAAGACTTTTTAAAATAAATAAAAAACAAAAACAAAAACAGAAACAAAAACACATTGGGAAAAAAGTTCAGGCTGCTGTGTAAACTGTAACAGAATTTTTCAGCGGTATTTATATTTCAGAATTATGGAGAAGCTGGGAAAACTTTAGAGATCACCAGGACTAGATTATGCTGGTGCTGTGACTTCTGAAGAATCTAATAGAGAAAACTGCTAACCCTGCGGTAATAATGCATAGCTCAAACCATCAGCAATATCAAAGGAATGAAAACTGATAAAGGTAACATCAGTCACTGAAAGAGTGATCTTGGAAAATGTTGACCCATGGTCTAATTTTTCATGCTGGAAAATCAGTTTAAAATAATAATAATAAAGAGTAAGATAAACAGATAATGGATAATTGGAAGTGACATGCAATATGGATATAATCAAAGGGAATCATGGCCCACAAATCTGTTATAGTTCTTTGTAAGTAACATATCTAGACACATGTAGTATATATGGACTTTCCACAAGTTTTCAGCAAAACCATTCATAAGTCTTAAAAAAACTAAAAACACTCAAAAAATCACCAAAAAATGAAGGCCCTTTTGGCTAAGTAACTCCTAAAAGTTAAAGAATAAAAGCTTTTGACAATGGAGCAAGTTTACTCATGATGCCCCCTGAGATAACAGCAGGTTTTGCTGTTAAATATGAGGAAAATAGAGAGTTGATGAAGTTTAAAGATGATTCGGGACACTCAGTGGTAAAGATGACAGTAAGAAGCTGGAATGTGATATCACAGTATTGGGCAACAGGGGAATAAGATGATAGATGAATTGTAATGTAAAATACTCAACAGAGGGGAAAAATTATAGACTCAGTAAGTGGGATCAAAATAAGTTTCCAGCAACAAATTCAGAAGTAGCTTGTTTTTTTTGTACTCTTTCCCCAAGCATCTGCAGATGGCATCCACTGGGCAGCCAAAATACAAAGCTGAATAGACCTTAAGTCTGAACCCATCTGGCATTTTGTTGTGATTAAGAATTTTGAATGAAAAATGGAGAAGAGCTGCAGACTTCACGAGCATGCCTTAAATGTTTTCTGCTCTCCTACACTCTCTATGATGACCAATTTTATCTAAATATGTTTGAACCATTAATATTGTAATATTGACAGAATTTACTTACACAATATACAGATTGTGTTATTCTCACCATGCAATCAAAAAAGCAGAGGACAGTAGCATGATGTTGCAAAGGTAATAGGACTCATGAATGTATATGTAAATACTGAAATGTTTCTTTTAAAGGAAAGATATTAAATGAGCATACTTTAATTCTGTTTGCTAACAGAGTTGGTTCTTACCGAACATCAGGAAGCACTTTACTGTGCAGTAGGCTGAGCACTGGCAGAAGTCGCCCAGGGAGGCTGGGGAGTCTCTCACCTTGGAGACCTTCAAAAGCCATCTGGATATGGGGACAGGGTCCTGGCTCAGCACTGTCCTCAAGAGATGGAGTATCTCTCCCTTTCCTTCTGATGTTGCCCATGTACAGTGTAGGGATAAAAAGAGATGAAAAGGTGGTATCATAGAGAATATTATTTTTTTTCCCTAAAATTCCCCCCCCCCTTTTTTTTTTTGATTGTTTACTGTGCTCTGCCCTCTTGGCCAGGCAAAGCCATCAACTGAGGGTCATATTTTTTTCCTGTTTCTTAATTTTCATTGCTCCTTCTTGCTCTTCCCCTAGACTCTGTAATCAGTTCTACACTGGAATGTGCTGCACATGTTTGAAAGACATTATCTTATGTAAATCATAACCTCAAGGTTTGAAAGTGTTTTGTGATCCTTGTGTGGCAGTGTGTGTAGCCTGACCTATTGCTGAAACAGAATCTCTGGAAAGGGAAGAATAATAAATCAGAAAATTGTTTCTGTCTGGCAAAGTAGAAAAAAAAACACTATGGAAAGAATTCCCCTTCATAAGCTGTAGATTGCACTTGTAGTTTATTGAGCCCAGAACAAAGATTTGATATCTATTTCCTTTCTATTACAGCTCATGAACTCACAACTGGAATTTGCTTCTTTTAAAAGGAAAAAAGAAGAGAAAGGAAAAAAAAAAAAAAAAAAAAAAAGATATAGTGAGCCAGACCATAAAACAGCATTGGACTCTTAAAAATTACGTTACAATTGGAATTTTTAAACCTATGTAGAAATTACTCTTGTATTGTATTACTGTAATAAGTGAAATAGGATATTTTCAGCACAAAATTTAAACAAAAATAAACACCAGTAGTATGGTGTAGGAAATTACAAATTGAAGCACTCAGTTTTAAAGGGATTAAGGGTAATGTAAAATTGGCCGTTCACTTAATACTGCTCTGCTGCTTTGGCAACTATGCACCAAGAGACAGTTAAACAATTACATTATTTCTGGCTATGGAATACTACCAAAAAAATCATGTTTCAGAATAAATAAGCAAAAAATAAAATAATTTATGGACTAACAGGCCCATACAAATGGACACCAAATGTACTGCAGCTTTCCCAGGACAGTGTCCAGTGTTGTTTTTCCCCCACCCTGCCCTTCCAAGTGACCCACAGAAGTGAGAGGAGTGACATATCCAAAACCAAGGTAGGTTTTGCAGAGAGGAGGAAATTGAAGTGAATGAGAATGAGAAAATATATGGTAAAAACTGTGATTATTAACTGTGATTAAAACTGTGATTCATCATAGATTATAATCCCACTGATGTGACTATGTCAGATCTGAGGTTTGTTTTCTAGTCTGCATTGCTTTTAAAATGTAAAGTATTCATTTCCTTTCCTCATTTTTCTAGATAAGTGATTGAGACGTAAGTACATCTAATTGTTCAAAGAAACAGAACACAAGTATGAGAGAACCTAATAGCATTATTATTTAATTTTATTTTTTTTTTTCCAGTCTATTTTGAGAATTTGATGGGGGTTTGATATGATATCAATGTGTTTTTGTGTATCTTTCAAGTAAGTACCAAAAGAAAGTGAAAATTACCTAAAATTAGAAAGATTTAACATAAAAATTAGAAAGTTTGATGGTAGCAGATGTAGTGGATGTAGTACATAATTACATCTCACTTGTTTTCAGAAATTGATTGATTGCATCTTGTAAAAAGATGCCCAGATTTTTTTAAATCTAGAATTTAGAAACACCTCTCTCCAAAATCTCTCAACAAAATAGTTGAAACCTATTTCATCTGAATGAGTAGAAAGAAAGGTCTTGAAATACAGGGCCACACTGAAATTAATTACAGATTTCTTATTCATTTCAAAAGGACTTTTTTGATGAATTTAGAATTTGTAGAGTATTCTGGCCTGATCACACTAGAGAATTAATTCTGTCCACCAGCCAGATACAAAGCAGCACAAAGTCTATCAAAATCTTCTCTTACTTTTATGGCTTACCTTTAATGGTGATCTGCTGATGCCACTGAGCTATGGTTTTACTGCTGGCTCAGCCTATAGGAATGCCTGCTTGTTAGAGCCTTTTTTTTTTTTTTTTTTTTTTTTTTTTTTTTCCCCTGGGTTCTAGAAGCAGAAGAGGCAATTATTTTCTCATAATTTTCAGAGTGCAAACCTGAGAGAGAGTGAGCTCAAAGGCTAAAGGCAATGAAGAACTCAGGAGAGAGGTGGGGAACGTGACAGCATTGTGCTGAACATCTGTGTGACCATGCCATGGGTTTGTATGTTCTTGTGGTCACAACTGAGGGAGATAAAATATAAGACTTGACCTTTCTACTTGGTATGCTAAAAGCACCAGAAACCACATAAATGTAAAGAAATTCTTGCTGATGTGACATGTAGCGCACGTAGTATGTGAACGTCACAAAGATCTAAATCTTCTTCTCTGCCCAGTATTCTTAAAGAACATCAAAAAACACCAAAACTGGCACTGGGGTCTTTCTATTCACAGCCAGGTGCACCAAAGCAGAAGGACTTTGCAGCTAGAACTGATCAGGCATTTCTGTTGCAGGTGTTCTTCATTCACGCTATCCAAATATCATTGTTTGAGGATATTTTATTTTTTATTGAGAAGGTTGCAATTTTGCAAAGCCCAAGAGTTATTCAAGAGCAGATAGAAGCCAGGGGATTGACTTGCTCCCCCAGAACCAAAGAGAAGTGCCTTAAAGAATGTTCTGCAATTCAAAGTGTATTTGGGGGGTGGAAAGTTTGAAGAGTGTCTTGGTACTGTGCTACCATGGCAGCCAGGTGATCCCACCAGCACCTTGGCCCTATGGGGAAACTGGATGCAGGCAGATGTTTTGCAGGAGTGATGGGAGTTAAAATCTGCATGTGCAATGTGTAACTTAGTTATTTGGTAGAAAGTATGTGAAATAAAGTCCATGCATGCATGGAGACATCTGAAACCATGCAAACTAGATAAACTCATTCATGAAGCTGCCTGAGGAGGTGGTATAAGGTAGAGACAGCTCTCAGATTGACTAGCAACCTTACTTGCCCACTCAAAAGACAGTGCAAGTATTTTCAGTTCAGTCATACACTGTGACCTCAATGTCCTATATTGTCCTCAGTTATCGGACTGCTGCACTGGATGAGTTAAGAAGGAAGTTATACTGGTGACTTGAGTTATTAGATCTTCTGCTGGGTATTCTTATTTCAGGGGATTTTCCCTGTATTAAGCAGGAAATATCCTATAAGTTACGTGGAATGGGAAAAATAAGTGTCCTCAGGTCTTCCTGCAGCCAGGTAGCACTGTTCAGGCATAGAATGGAATGCACTAAAACACAGGCTTGAAACCAATGTGGGGCTGAAATATGATTTCTGAAAAAAAATAAAATTTGATTTTGACCACTATTTCCAGTATTGTTTTTCTCATTGAAAACATAAATGCATAAAACCCAAAACATTTGGCAGTCTGCAGGTTTTTTTTTCATATTTATTGTTTTTAGTTTTTAAATGGAAAAAGATGCCAAAGAATTAATGATATATATCTGTAAACATTTCACATTTCAATATATGTAGCCTTTCCAACACTTTCTTTTGTATCCAAATTCCTTTGTTCATGACCCTGTGGTTCTTAAGTGTCACTGGTGAATCTCAATGACATTTGCTTTTCTACTGCTTTCTTTCTACTGTGCTTTTTAATGAAGTGGTCCATAAAGAAGTTGAATTTGGCTACCATGCAGCCATGGTGTATAAAGCCAAATGTACAGCAGCACTTTCCACAGGAAGGAAACAGCTCAAAGAAAGATAAAACCTCTGCTTTTTTATTTCTGGTGCTGCTATGATTACAGGACAACAAAGAGCACCAACACAGCTAGAGTTACAAACAGCAGTATGGTTGGTGGTAAAGGTATCCATGTGGCTTATCACAACTTGCTCCATGGTTGCTTAGAACTGTTTATTCCTCTAGATTTCTAGACAGGATTCTCTGTAATTGCTCAGCGCTGTGGTCCCAATTTAGCTTGTTTTTAATCACCCACCCATCCCTGAGTGCCCCCCACTTGTTTGAGCCCCCAGGGCTGCACAGTGGGATTGTGTCACTGTGGATCACATTGATCTGTGACTTCCCACACGTGGTTGTGTGCCCACGGCTGCACCTGCCACCTTGCCACCTGCTAAGAATAGCACCCTGTTATCAAGATTCATCTCTAAATTACAGATGAAGGAATACAGATAGCAAAAATCAAAACAAAACAAAACCAAAAATAAACAACAACAACAACAACAACAAAACTGCTGAGGGTCACAGAGTAACCATGAGGCTCTTACACTGCCGGCTGGGTGCTTTGAAAGCACTATCTTCTTTCTTCCCATGTGCCTGCCTCTGAGCTTTGGTGTGCTCCAAGTGCTGGACTACCCACCAGAGTAATCACCAGGAGTTTGAGGACAAGCTTACATTAAGGAACTTGCAGAAATTGAGCTTTGAAAGTTTAATGTCAGGAGGGAGTTCTGTTTTCAACAGCATAGTGACTGCAAGATGAAAAGGGCCAGGAATGAGAAAGAAAGGTGAGATGGAGTCTTGTTCTGTAGTGCAGCTTCCTGGTGGGGGAAATGCTTCTCATCCTGTGGAAAGACTCCCACCGAGTGGAGTGTTTTGGTTTCACAGGACTAGGGATCTGTTAGTGCTCCGTTGCCCTATCAGTGCTTTGGTGCCTGTCTCTCATGATGGGCTCCTCTTGGTCTTGGCACGGAATGCAGGAACGCTCCCAGATCCTCAGGAAGGACACACAGCATCCACATATTGGGCTGAGGGTTCAACTCCATTCTCACCCCTTGCTTTTTGGAAAAAGAGCAGCTCAGATGAGTGCTTCAGCAGGTCCCTTCCTCAAGGGTCAGGCCAGGTGCAAAGCTCTGTGCTGAGCTGGAAATAAACATTCCCTCACCAGAACCACACTCAAGCCAGGATGTCTTGTTATAAGTCTGGTGCTCTTCTAGCAGAGTGACCCAGAGGTCCATTCACCTGGTGCATAATGATCCAGGAGTCACCCATCACCCATCTGAGGGACAGTCTCATGGGCCAGACTTGGGGTGGCTTTTACTCCAGAGCTTCATGACTGCAGAAGACTGGTGACACAATTTGGGTCTACCCTTTGTCTTAATTTTTAGCTTTGACTCATTCCTGAGTCTGAACTATAAATTTACTTTTAGTTTAAACTTTCTGATACTTTCTTGCAATTGATAGATTTATCAGGACAAGTGGAGACAGTAAATTTATGTTTCAGTAAGTGTGTTTGCAAATATTTTTCTGTCCTCCCAGACAGGGAAGTGTGAGATGGGCTGTTGATTCACTCCGATGCAGTGACTGACCAGCTGGGACTCCCTTTTACTTACTCAGGATTTTGAAATCTCTTTCTATCTAAAAGTCCATAAGCCTGTAAGCAGCATTCCTTCTACTGAAAAAAATACCAAAAATCCACTGTGATAGAGAATTCCTTTTCTTTATTTTCTTTTTTTCATTTCTTTCTTTTTCTTTCTTTTTCTTTTTTTTTTTTTTTTTTTTTTTTTTTTCATGTCAGAGTTTATGCTACTAAAAAAATACAGATATTTTAAACACTAAGCATTATCCAATGGTCTTGTAAGTTGATGTTACTACTTCTTTTTAAGAAAATCATTTTGTTTACATATAGAAATCATTGAGCTATAAAGGCTATGAATAGAATTGCCTCATTCAACCTCTCTGAAATAATTTATTCTTAAAACCAAAATCCTCACAAAGACAAGCAGCAGTTTATCATTTTTATATGGCTGGTTACGCCCTGCTTCATAGGCAAAACAAAAAGCCATTAGTAACACATCACACTCAATAAATCAGTGCATTCAGGTGCAGACACATAATTCTGTTCTGACAATTCAGCATCCATTGGCTGAGCAGGGACACAGCTAGCTCAACTCTGAACTTGTGACAAGTGTAAGGTAAAACATGTCAGAGTGAAGAAGAAGTGGAAGAAGAAAGTTCACCTTGGCAGTCCTGATGACTCAGGAAGATTGGGCTAACTTTCTGAATGGCAATAGCTTGTTTTTTATTATTATTATTATTATTTTATTATTATTATTATTTTTTTTTAGTCCATGATTTATAGAAAGGGCAAGCTGAGTGTTGGAGAAAAGGTGCCAAGCTCTGTGGATGTGAGAGGCCAGCCAAAGAGATCGCATATGGCCAAGTATCAGCCCTGTGGCTTTAAACTTCTGCTACCTCAACAGAGAGAATATGACACATCATAACTACCTGAATTTAAAAGCCATTCCTGTACAGCTAAGTGACAACCTGATAAAATAGAAAGGCAAAAAACCCATAGGGGTTATCTTGTGCATTTTTGCTTCAATATGTGAACAAAACCTGGAGAATGACTGCTGCACTGAAAGGACATCCATGTTAGAAAACAGTGATACTGGGAGATTATTCAGGCTTAATCTGGGGAGAGAAAGAAAGAGGGCTGCATCCAGCCTGAGTGAGGCTGATGCTCCTCATCCTCCTTCCAAACAGTGTGGTTTAATAAATAAATCACAAGTGTGTGGCAAAAGAGCTAAAGCAGACTAGTCATTTTAGCTGATATAAAGAAAATTATTTCTGAAAGAGCTGCCCAAACTGGAGAAAAGAAATTGTGCAAGACAAACCAAACCTTTGTTTTCTGAACTCAGGCACTTAGTCATCAGTAATTATTTAGATTGGGTAAATGAGCCAAAACACTTCATAAAGCAATATTTTTTATTTTATTATTTTATTTTATTTTATTTTATTTTATTTTATTTTATTTTATTTTATTTTATTTTATTTTATTTTATTTTATTTTATTTTATTTTATTTTATTTTATTTTATTTTATTTTATTTTATTTTATTTTATTTTGTTCCTCAGCTATTGCATCTGCTGTTTTTCCACAACCACCTCAATATTAAAATGCTTCTGTTGGCGTTGTGCCAGCCATGGGAGAAACAAGCTGGCTGAACGTAGCCATATGCCAATCACAATCATAGGACTGCTCTACACACACCAAAATGTCTCCTTTACGGGAATAAGTCACCGCAGCTCCTATCATCAGGCAGCCAAAACTTTGTGATTTGTATGCACCAAGACAATTTAAGGTTTGTGCACATGGAAACTCTGTTAGGCAGAGATTGAGATCTAAGGAGGAAGAACTGTCTGCCAAAGGCAGAACTTTTTTCCTGTGGTATGAAAAATAACAAAAACTGAGCCATTTAATTCAATGCCTAAATGTGGAACTGAGTTGATCTGTTTAATTGCAAATATCCTGGAAAACTATCTGTTAGTTTCAGCATCCTGGATGTCAGGACAATATTAGCTAGTGCTTTGCTTTTACACTGGATTGTCTGTGCAGTTTGAAAAAAAAAAAGAAACACACGGCTTGATTTTCAGACCTGTCTGGGATGTGTGTATGTGTGTTGGGATATTCCTTATTCACATGTGGTACCAATACGCATTGTTACTAAAAATCCTTCCTATCCCACTGACTCCTACCTGCTGAAATGGCTGCTCAAACTGGGAGCACCACAGAAACCTCTGTAACTGCACTCCCAAGTCACCAGAGCTAATCCTAACCATCCCTGGCAAATGTCAACACTCTGAGTCAAACTTCTTCACATTAACTTTGTCCCTGAAGCTTCTTTCTCATCTTCTTTTTTCAGCCTCACTGAAAGAAAGCACTGAAATGTCTTTTGCAGCATCCTCAGTAATGGATGGATTTCCTTTAAGTGGGAGATAAAGGGCCTGTCACTTTTTGCTGGCAGATTCAGTAAAGGAGCAGGCCAGCATGCTCACAGTAGCAGCTCACACAACTGCATGAACTTAGAACAAAAGCTAAGGAGCAAAACAAATACATGAACCTCCAGCACAGTTTTGACCTAGTACTTAAAGGTGCCGGTCACAAGCCCTGGTGTCCAGCATACACAGCCCTGACGAGACTACTAGAGATGGTAACACTCTTAAAAGTGTGTTAATATGAGTAGAATAATAGTGAAAAATGAAAATGGAACCAGAAGTGTTCTCAGGAAGTCATTTAATTCTCTTCCCCACTTTTAGGCAAACTTAACAATATCAAAATCAGCCCTGCAATATGCATGTCTAACACAGATGCTTGCAGTCCACCAGGACTGAAAGGTGATGGTGGCAATGGCACCTGTGACTGACTCCTCCAGACCTAGGAGGGGCTTTATACCCCATCTCTGCATTAAATCAACAGCAGAGGCTTAGATAAGTTAAATGGGGGCTGTTGCCTCTGTGAGGGGAGGCTGGTGGCTGGGGTGATCAGTAGTGGCATGCAAGATGCTGAGTGTAGGGTTCTGGCTTGGGAGAGTGAAGCTATGCTGTGGATAAGGCAGTTGTGGACAAAGGGCTAGCAGCTGAGAGATTAGGAAGGAGAAGAAGATAAGCTGTGGAGATAGGGCACTGATATTAATTTGTTGTAGGAACACCTTCCTCCTCATGCTGTTTAGTGTGTTAGTAAAAATAGTTACATGAAATTAAAGAGGATCACAGAGCAGGAGACTGTGTTACCTGATACTGCTGTCTGAGCTGCTGATGGCATCCACATGAGTGGGTTTAGAAAGCCCATGTTCAGCCTGTTCTGAGACCCTTCCAGTGATGGAGGGTCCCCTCTGTCCTGGAAGTCCTCTGGTCCTTTACTAGGACCTTTTTGTTCTCTTGTCAATGCCCAGCCTGATCGTAATCAGAGGATCTCTTTGCTTGAATGTAGATAACATTATATACATTACTTGGTAGGATAAAATAGTCACAGGATTGCTTATTTGCTGAACCATAGTACATCAGTCTGAGTGAAAACAACAAGCTAAGTGAGAAAGACCCATAGGAGGCATTAAAAATAAACAAGAATAAAAGAATGGGATGAGTTAAAGTTATCCGTTACCCAGCAACAGTATCCAACAGTCATACTCACAGGGACAGGTTCTTTTGCCTGTGTTAATCTTTTTTGAGTTGATCTTTTCTGCAAAGAAGTATGTATTCAGATATTCTCTCCCTTCTGCTCAGCCACCTCAGAAGCACCACAACAAAGACTCATTTCACCATGCCTTTATCTGAGGCTGGTTGGTGCAAAAACCCTGAGGTACATGGTATGGGGCTTTCACAGACTCACCTTTTATTTGAAAATGCAGTGAAGTTCCTCCAGAAGGTAGTCCTTAGAGACACCTACTAGGAACTGGCAGCCTTGACCCCAGCCCCTCTTTAGTGTAATGTAGCTAAAATTAGTGTAAGTTCCTCTTCTTCATCAAGAGCTGCCACCTAACCAGAGCAGGGTGCGGGGTCTGGTTTGGATCACTATTTTGAGGTCTAGCCTGCCTAAATCCTATTTTAGTTCTGGCTCCATACATCCCATCAGCTTGCAAGAGGTGTTGGCCTGACTGCTTCAATTCTTGCCTCACATTTACCACCATCTCTAGGTTGCACCAACAGTGAAGAAGCAATACATGGGTCAAAGTCCAGCTAGGCTGCTGGAGCTGCATCACCCCTGAGCTGCCCTCCCTGGAGAGCGCAACCTGTGTCCATCCTATACTAAGTTGCTGCAAATTTGCACAAAAGTCCCTTGAGAGCTCCTTTAGTTGGTGACTCTGAATGTGTGCAACACAGATAAAACATGTTTTGGAGCAGTGATGGTGTCATAACATCCATCATACTAGTCTTATGGCCCTTTCTTTACAAGTCTTGGTTGTTCCTGGATCTCCAATGCCACCATTCCTTCTTCCAGCAATCAAGGCTGCCATCCCTATGGTGTTTCTCTGAAAATTAGGAGAGGCTATAACTGGGCATGTACTTGTCCTGCTGTACCTCCCTGAGACCAGCCCCCTTCTCTTATCTGGGTGGCAGAGAAGAGCTGGTGCATGTGTGGGGAGAGGGATGTGCCAGACCAGAGAGTCTCCTGGGACAAGCATGGATGGGGTGATTCAAACTGTTTCATATTTTTTTCCCTTGAAGTTCTTGCCAGAATTGCTGATGAGACATTTTAATTTCAACATGGTGTCATTTGCCAGTGAAGCAGCTTTCTGGTCAATCCTGCCCTAGGAGAGAGCAGTTCTGGGGGCTCTCATATATAGCTGCACTCACTTGAGCTGAGCTGCTCACATGTGACACAGGGAAAAAGTACGTGGAGCAGAGGGACCAGCTGGGTGCAGCTCTGTCCTGATGTTGTTGAGGGGAAAATGTGGGAGGGAGGTATGGGTAGGTATGTCACCATCAACAGAGCTCTGCTGTTTTTTTTTCCTCCCTAGACAATTATACATACAGTGAATTTCTGAGTCACAGGATGCCAGCCCAGCAGATCAAATCACTTGCCCAGTGCTGGAACAAGCTAACGTGCAAGTCTGAAATGGAGAGCTGACTGTTTGCTCAGCTGACAGCAGTGCAATATTTGCTAATTCCATTACATCTTCTCAGAGCAAAAAAGGAGAAAATGTAGCAACCAGCAAGAGAAAATACAGAGACATTCTGTATGATTCTTTCCAGTAAATATGCCCAAATGCAGGCAGACAGCTTTCTCCCCTCACTTCCTCGAGTTGCAGAGTGTTTGCTCTATCCGCTGATGTAACAGATTACTAAATAATAGACAAACCTGATATGAACTCTCCTACTTATCTCTGTGCTGGTGCTTACATATGGAAGAATCTTGTTGCATTTTTCACTTGATTTTAACAGCTTTATGTCTACTAATATGCTACTGCCCTCTGCTGGAAAATCACAAGCAATTGTGCCAGGCAAGTGGAAAGGAAAACGACTGGAATTTTGAAAATGTTACAACATTGCCTAAATGTTATATTACATTGCAGCTGAAATACAGAGGACAAAAAGACACAACAAGGACAACAAGAGCCCTCTGCCCACAGTGCAGAGCATGATTCACTGCTCTGCCATTGCCCTCTTCTTCCCCTGTTTCTGTGGGCTCCTAAAAGGGAAAAGACCTGGCAGTGGAAGGAAATATCTGAACAGAGTTATCAGCACTCGCTCTTTTTCCTACACTTCACATACGGAACACAGTTGGGATTTTTCAGAACGATTTTCTGTCTAAAACTATGTTTTTTGAGAACTCTTACTAGCATAGACTGGGTGCAAAGTGCCCAGACTTATAGAGCAGCCTGAGTCCTTGGCTGGCTGCTCTGTGCTGAAGATTTGAGCTGGCATTTATTTTGTAGGGTAGGTCATCCATCTCTCCTTATGAAAACCATATCATTAAAAGTGCCATTAGGTGGTGCTGGTTATACAGCCCATATGGACAGCACCACAAAGCGAATCTCTTGATTACCAAATCTGAGATTAATGGCAGCAGTGCATTTGAGCAAGCAGATGTATCTGAGGAAGAGCTACCTTTCCAGAAAAAAGCCTCAGAGAGATTTATTTAATTATTTCTGATATGGTGCTTGAAGCTTGTCAGGATGATTTCTCATCATGGGTGGCATAAGTATCTTCCTGAACTTCAGAGATATTATTGTTGGGTCACCCTCCAAACATGGAAATACTGGAGCTGCTACCTTGAAGAACCATGATAGATCTTCAGCTTAAATCTGGGGAGTAAAAAAAATATTAGTTTTCATTGATAGGTGCACATATAGCCATTGTAGTATGTTCTGCCTACTCCAGTGGCCTGCCTCCATCACTGGTCAGGCTGCATATCCTAGAGAATGGACAAGAAATCACATTGGTCAGGCTGCATATCCTAGAGAATGGACAAGAAATCACATGGAAAGTGTAAGAAGATGTAGAGCAGGCCTTGACAACATCTCTTCCCTTTCCCTTTCCCTTTCCCTTTCCCTTTCCCTTTCCCTTTCCCTTTCCCTTTCCCTTTCCCTTTCCCTTTCCCTTTCCCTTTCCCTTTCCCTTTCCCTTTCCCTTTCCCTTTCCCTTTCCCCTTCCCCTTCCCTTTCCCTTTCCCTTTCCCTTTCCCTTTCCCTTTCCCTTTCCCTTTCCCTTTCCCTTTCCCTTTCCCTTTCCCTTTCCCTTTCCCTTTCCCAGCACTGCAGGAAATAATTGTCCTGAGGATGGGAGTGTGAAGATGAAGCCAGGAACACTCCAAATTACATAGATCAAGTAGCCAAAGACCAACTAAAAGGAGGACAAAGGGGAAAGTTTCCTTAGCATAGCAGTATCTGTAGCACTGGGAATGAAATGGCTGTTCCACAGACTGGTTTGCCTGACCTTAACTTCTAAGCCTTTTGCCTGATTTGCTGAGCCATATTGGTTAGATATCTCTATATATACTAAACATATAAAAAATCTTTGAAACCACTCCAAGAATGACAGACTGATGCCCTGTAACTTGGTAGATATCCTTGTAGTTACATAGATGTGTCTGATTATAGATCAGCCTTTCAAAAAGAACAAAACGAAGTGGCATTTTATGTAACTCAATGGGTTACATTAGGAAGCTGTTAATGGTAGAGGATTAAAATAAAATTTTTCTTGATATTTAAAAAGTGATGAAATGAGGAGAAAAAGAAATCCACCCCCAAATGCTGCAAATCACTCCTTACAGGTTTGGCATCTGCCAAGATCCCACTTGAAAAAGCCTGGGCTCAGAGGGTCCTCCTACACCATTCAAGGTACAAAGCCCAAGAGCAGTGTTCACCGTCCACACACACGAGAACATATTGCCCACAGGCATGACCAGCATCCTCATTGACATTATGTGTTTTGTTTTCATTGCTTTCTATAAATATTACTGCCCAATCTTCATATACTATGCATTTTCTTAGATGAGCCTTAAGAACAGGGGAGCAGATCTGACACATTTCAGCAGGTTTCCATGTTCTTCAAGGGTAAACATTCAAAAGTAGGCCATTAGTGTGTTACATTTAATGTTTATATATTGGTGTGAATATTTAATTGATTGGCTGACTACAATATTATAACAGTGATCAGTCAAAGTATGATTACAAGTTAAATCAGTTATTGATAATGAAGGACTAAATTCAGCTGGAAAGAAACATATAAATAGAAATAACTCCTGAGTTTTCAATTATTCATTTGTATTACTTCTAAAATATTAACCCAGCATATTGTCTGTTGCCTTGATTTTCCTTTCTTGCTATGACATAACTTTCACCATAAATAAATTAACTTGCATAACTTTCTGATCATTCACTGGCTCTCGCATCAATTTAATCACAAAAAGGAAAAGTATATTCTGCAAAATGAATTCCTCTGATAAAATGAAGTTAGTCTTGCACATTTATTTCCAACATTTTGGCTAGGCATGTACCTGCCTCACATACTTAATAAACAGAAGATTATTTTCCAGAATTCCACAGAGTAATTTTTGCCATTAAACACTTAAAAAGAAAAAGAGAAAACAACGATTCACTATTAAAAGACTTTAATTGTTTGGAACACTAACATCAAGAAAGTTTACTTGAAAATGTTTCTTTCCATTTTAGTCCCTCTTCAAAACAGTTACACTATATTCCACTGACTAGTATTACAAATTAAGTTGACATGTTTCCTCATACAGAACTACAGTAAATTGTTTCACAAGGTGTTTGGAAAAAGAAAAAAAAAGAATTCCCTCTTCTTTTATGATGAAACAGAAGCTTACCTTTAAAGTAACAAGAACAATCATTATAGAGCTAAATATATTTGACATATTTAACCTCATAAATAAATAAGTATATACAAGAGAGGTTACAGCATGTCAACTACAAAGTAGAAGCTTTACATGGTAGAACTGAGAGTATTCAAGAGCATTTAACTGACACAGACAGTTTAAGATTACTACATGGTAGTAAAAAAAAAAGAGAAAAATCTTAATTCAGCAACAATATAGGTAGCTGTACATTAAACTGACAGGTTACAGCTCTGCTTCAGTCAGGATACTGTGTTTTTATTTATTTACTTATTTATTTATATTTTACTAATCTATTATGTTTTATTATTCCTCATTTTTTCAGGAATGTTTGGTTTTCCTTTTCTTCACTTCTGAACACCTTAATCAGGTAGAAATCTCACAGTAAGCTGCTATGACAACACTATTATCTACAGTAGTTAAGCAAGTGGAATGATATATAAATCCAATAAATGCTTGTACATAATCTCTCCCTACATTATTTCCCTCTGTAAAGATATCAGACAACATTCATCACTATTAATAATTACATTTTAAGTGAAAAAGTTTGACTTTCATTCATACCACCATGTAAGTACTTGCAGTTAGGAGAGTGAGGTTTCATTAAGGTACATGTAAAAACAACAGTGTTTCTGGACAGAATACAGTTAGGAAATACTCCTCCTGTGAGGTGTTTGCAGCCAGGGAATATACTCCATTTGTGCGGTCACAGCATTAAATGATCTCTGCACACAAAAGTGTGTGCAAAGAGCAGAGAGAGGCACAAATCCACATCCCTAATCATTGAGCATCCACCTGCTTGGCAACTGAAAATCTCACAGCATAACTTTCTGATCACCTTCTGAATATAGCTAATTAAATATTTGGCTAAAAGTACTTGGTAAAAAAAAAAAAAAAGAAGTATTTTTCTTTCAAAAAAAAAAAAATTCCTTTAGGAGACATTCTCCTCTGAACACATTATTTGATAACACCATTGATGTTTTGGCCCATGCTTTCATAGACATGTGTAGTAAAAGTTTTTATAAGAGCTGGCAAGGATCTTCACATACTTTTGGCAGACATGGTCACAAGCTAACATATCACAGATTTATAGAGCTTAAAACAAGTAAGCATTGTATGCTCTTGTCTGTTGTATGTACACACAGAACTCAGTGTAGGGATGCACACAGTATAGCTATGTGAAATTCCTTCATGTTGCCTGAACACTGTTTAAACTATGTGCCTCCAACAACCTCAGTCAAGTCAACCAATGGGGGGCAGAAGAAGGAAACTGATACTGATACTGATAATGTTATGTGCCCAGAAAGATGTTATTTATTTATTATTGGTAAATGTAGTTCGGGTTATGCTAACGTTGGAGGTGTCTATACATACACCATATCTGAAATACAGAAACTGATGAATGAATATGTGGGCTTACAAAATATTAATCTTGTATTTGAGTTTTAGCTCCACTCATCGTTCTTAGATTGTCTGTAGTAGACAGTATTTCCTCTGTAATATTGATTGTGTGCATTATTATAAAAGTATGTGTGGAGAGAGATCTAGGTATATATCTATATATAGTTGAATGTCTTTTGTTTGTTTAGCAAAAAATAACATTAAACATGACTGCACACACTGGTGCGGACATTCTAAAACAAGTGTTGCAATGGGAGATGCCTCTTTTCATACATACTGTTCAATAAACTTTGAAACGTAACTTTGTGTAAACTTTGGATTTACCTATGTACTTGTTCTGCACCAGTGCAAATGATACCCAACACTGTATGTTTCCATACATATCAACAGGCTTAAAATTTGCAAAAGTTACTAGCAACCTGCAGGTTCTTCTAAGTCTAGGTAATAAAAATGTTTCTATGTACTTTGTTACAAAATAGCCTAAATTTACAGCACATACAGTTTTGGTAAGCAAGATTTGCACGATTAGGTCTATTCAGTCAAAAATGGTTTTAAAAAACCATTTAACACTGGTGTTAGGGCTTTATTCATTTACAAAAACAAACCACCACCACCACCAACAACAACAAAAACCAGGCAGCACTGGACAGTCAAGAAGCAAGAATCTAACAGGTATTATAGGGAAAATCCATATTCTTCAAAAGAAATAGAACACCAGTAGACTGTTTGGTAAGGCCTTGTCTGTGCTGCATGACGTTTGCTATTTTCTCCAGGAGTCAAGACTTGCTTCTGTCCAGACTATATAATTTAGAGTTATACTTGTGGCTCTTCTTCTGTCTTAAAAAAATATTTACACAGGATTACAATTAGCTGTCCAGGTATCATGTTGGCTGGCATATATTTTAAAACAGCTCTGTGTATTGGTGGAAAATTGTCTTTTTCTACAACAATAAAAAGGTAGAAAAATTGTTCCACAAATGGACGCTGTTAATGGGATAACATTATAAACTGAGAAAAAATACTAGGCAGGTCACATTGTAAAACATCCAGTATTCTCAATTCCAGACAGATTTTTGGCTTCATTTGGTTCAAAAAATTCAGAAGTCCAGCTAAAACTTTGTGCTATGACTAAATGTGTCAGACATGATGATATTTTTATAGAAGTTGTCAGAGTGAGGATTGCAGTATCCCTTGACCTTGTCGATAACTTGATGGACTGGGATGATGGATGTCTGTTCTCCATCCTCTTGGGCAAATTTTGAAGACGGTTTGTCAATAAAAATATTCTCTAGGAAGAAGAAAAAGCAACAAGATGAAGTTAGGGCTTCTTAAACAAACCCATAGTTTAAGAAGTGTGTCACTCCCACATAGGTATGCCTTCAATTGCCACTACTGCTGAATGAAATTACTGCCCTGAAAGTCAGCAAGCAACTTTTTTTGTTTTGTTTTGTTTTGTTTTGTTTTGGTTTGTTTGGCATTGCTTTGTCTAAATTCTTTTCCAATACCTGGTTTTGTGTGCAGGCCTCTCAGTTCTCTCTCAAAATTACCCCAATGTTGCTTTGCCTAAAGTGCTGCTGACTTCTGTTCTTTAATATATTAATTTAGTATTGATGCTTTGAATCTGACAAAAAACTGTAAAGGAGGTGACCTCCATAACATCTGGTAAATAGCATCACATAATAAAGTAGTGGAAAATGACAGTGAATGGATTTAATCATTTCAGAAGTTATAAGCACAGGAATAGTCATGGAATGTAACATATGACCTGCATTTTAAATCAGATAACCAGAACCCAAGTTGGCCTAAACTTTGCACTTGCATAGCATAATTTTGTCTTTACCATAAGAGAGGAGAGTACAGACTGAACAACTCTGATTGTTGGATAAAAAGATGCAGAAAAAAAAAAAAAAAAAGCATTCTTTTATAATTCATGTGCTGTATGCCAAGGCTGGATTTAAGAGAAAGGAGTAAGGCAATTCCCAGTACATCTGGAAAAGTCTGCTTCAGAGGCTAACAGAATTGCTGTTCAGAGAACAGTCAGTAGGTAGAGCTCATGTAGTGAGCAATGAGAAACAGAGAGCCTATATCTTATTTTGTCAAGAACATTGTCTTAATGAGCTTTCTTATCTCTTCCACTGTAGTGAGTACAGCTGGAGTTAACTCTTGACCCAGGCAAGGCTTGGATCATCGCAAGCTGATAGTAAGATGGAGGATCCTGTGCAGCAATGTGTCATTTTTGATGGCTGTTTACTACAGCTTAGTAAAATCACCCTCAAAAATTCCTTTGTAAAGGATTGTTTAAAAATAACATATGATTTAAAATATGATCTCATACAAAACTTGTTTCTTGTAGAAATAAATTATTAATAAATAATAATCAGAAAAGTAACCCACCCTTGCAGAAGTCATGATATAAAGCCATAAAAGAGACTTACAATAAAATGTGTTGCATGAAGGAGAAATGGATTGCAGAGAAAGAAATCAAAACATTTTCACTTGTGAAAAAAGAATCAGGCATGTTCAGGCATATCAGAATGATTTTTTCAAAGCACGCAAGAATGTCCATGAATTGCAGCAAATAAATAACTCCATGTCCCACAGCAAAATTCTGGGTTCTGTATGCCTTTCAAATGCATGTATTTACTAGCCAATAGTATTACATTTTGAAGTGTTTCTACATATTGAATATCTTATTAAAAAGATGAAAAGTTATTTCTTAGTCTTTAGGGAAAGGTTAGGGAAAATTCCTTGCAAATAAGCACTTTTTTTTTTTTTTTTTTTTTTTTTTTTTTTTTTTTTTTTTCCCACAAGACATCACTACATTGTTAAGCACTTGCTACATCCTCATGAAATTTGCTTGCATGGGAATTATGTAAATACTTTGAAACCTTTTTTTTTTTTTTTTTTATTCTGAATGGGCTTCAAATCAAAGTACAGGGTTAAAGTCCTGTCTCACTGAAGTACACAGGAGTTGTATCACCAAATTTTGTGCAGAACTAATCAAAACTTCTAATCCATTGAAATATTATATATGGTATTTAAGTACTATCTACAACAAGTTTGCATAAGTTACACAGACAGAAGTGCAACAAGATGCTGAAGTGGTTTCTTTTGTTCACCACAAGTGTTCTAACAGGTGCTTTCCAAATTCAAATATCTGTTTGCAGCACAGCTTTCAGACACCTATAGTTTGTCATTTACATTCGTTTTGGGTGACTGGGTATGAAAAAACAATGGCTTCTAGTCATTCTAAAT
Organism: Aythya ferina; assembly: GCF_964211825.1. Classification (NCBI taxonomy): domain Eukaryota; kingdom Metazoa; phylum Chordata; class Aves; order Anseriformes; family Anatidae; genus Aythya; species Aythya ferina. The sequence continues at coordinate 56,685,821 of NC_140298.1, forward strand.
TCTATAATGGCCATAGACCAGAAATATTTTAGTTTATAATTCCTCCAATAGCTTGTTTAATTATTCTTTTTATTATCATTTTTTTTTTTTCTAGGACTATACTATATTGTTTTTGTTTTTTAACATATGATTTACATACGATTCTTCAGTGCTTAACCACCTTTCCCTGACTACAGTACACAGGCATTAATGTTAGGACATGGTCTGTTTTCTAAAATGGCATTTTCCAAACACTTCATGCCCCATGCAGAGTGCAGACACCCAGAGTTTGAAGCACGCTTACCCTTTGATTCAGCATCAATGACGCAAGATGCAATAGTGAGAAACAAGCAGCATTTCTGATTAGCAAAGTCCTTTGTGCCAATTAGGACATCATGCAAATGGTATCCCTCCACCCTGTTTGAACCATGCATTTGACAAAAGCAATTCTCACTTTACCTGTAATGCTCCACCACTGATGAGGAAAGGGCCTTAGAAGACATTATCTAACAAACACATGAATGCCTGTGTCAATTCCAGGGAGCACATTGTAACCATATTAAAAAGAGCTGCCAAGACATGTAGCTATTATAATCTTTACCTGTAAATTAGCTAAGACATCAAACTCAGAGGTTTAGCTGTATTAAAAATGAGAACAGTGTACCTTTTTTTTTCTATTACTGCAAAACTGTGAGAAGATATGTCAGTATTTAAAAGCCTACCTATAGTAAAAATTCTTTTGGAGTATCACAATAAAATGATTATTTTAAGAGTTCAGAGTAGAATGTAATAAAATTAAACAAATATTGAGAAAGTGAGAAAACTGGTATTCCCTTAATGTCCACTAAACGATCATATTACAAGCCATGATTACATTACCAACTATAATCCCCTTTAGGAAATAATTTTTGCATGAGATTAAGCTCACCACTTTTGAAGAAAGTAAATGAACATGTTCCTAACTGTAAGCTTCTTTTAACTTAATTCTTCTTATCTGGAACTGCTTCCTTGTTTTGCTTCAAAACTGCTTTGCAAAAACTCCAGCATGAAGTTGCTTCAGTCATCAGACTGATTAAAACATCTGAGTCCAATAAAAACATTTAAGCATATTTTTATCTTTAGCCATAATGCCAAAGGCCAGATTGACCTGCCATGAATACCAATGAGAAAGAACTCTGTTGGTAGAACTGTGAATGCTCTGCAGTGGCAAGAGCATGATGCTCACCTCCACTGTAATACCAGACAGATCTACAGGAATGGCCAAGGTAAGGAATGTGACCTGCTGCTACTAAATTAATAGTAGGGGATTCTAGAGAAAAAATGTTTTTTGCCTAACTGGAACAGGAAATGACCATCAATAAAAGTAGGAAGGTATTTCCTGGAAAGTATCCTACACAACAAGAAACAGGACTGCAACATGAGAAATGAGACTTTGGGGCCTTCCAGTAAATTCATAAAATTCATATTCCAAAGAGAGCTTCCAACAAGTATTTTAAAACAAGCAAAACCATCTCTTTGGGTTAAATATGTATATAGATTTTATTCCTGCTATAATTTAGAAGAAGATTCTGTGATAATGTTATGAGACTTTATACGATATGAAAACATGAGTTAACAAAAACTCACTAACAAAAAATCTGAACAATACTTCATAAGCTATTTAAGTGGCTTTCTGAAATATTAACCGATACATAAGCAAACAGTTTTGCAAAATGTTCCATCTCCTCTCTTTTCGAATTTGTTTAAACTGTTCTTAAAATAAGCACATTTTTACAGCATGAGTGGAATACTGATGATGTCTTTTATTACATACACCACTAACATCTAAATAGATACACAGTAAATGCAGAATACTATTTGTAGAAGGAAAAAAACAATACATACTCTGGGACCACAGTATCAATTTCCAAGCAATTCCTGTTTGTCTCTCTAGCCATAAATGTGTTAGAGTGAAATGGAAGCAGTTTTGCTAAGTCAATCAACTGTGAGGACTTAGATTTGGAAGACCAATTCCTATGATTCCTATTTCCAACTCTGCTGCTAGCTTGCACGTTACCTTGGGCAACAAATATCATGGCTCTGTGCTTTGGTCACTATATGTTTACAAAGGGAAAATAAAACTTACCTTCCTTTATTTGAAAAGGTGAAAGTGCTATTGAAAAAACTTTCATCACACCTAGTTGTTTTGGATGGGAACATACCCACATCAGAACTATACATTGGATATTAGGTTAAGATTATTAAACAGGAACATGTATATTAAAAACCCTGTACCTATATTTTTTTTAAATTTTTAATTTTATTTTTTTCCCCACTTTAACCTTTGGGTAGAAGTGTATAGTGTACCTTAACACAAAAGTACATATTCACAGATGTACTGGGTTACAGTACAAGAACTCACCTGTATGGCTGCTTCGTTTGCAATAAGTGTTTGTTGTAGATTTTGATTTGGATGTTAAGTAGGTTGAATTGGAGCCAATGGAACTAGAGGATAGGGATTTCCCAAGATTATCAGAACTCTTCTTTATAATATTGGTTGCTGTCTTGCTCCAATCTAAAAAAGATTGAAAAAAAAAAATCACATTAAAAATTACTATTGGCAATTGTACTAAGGAACTAATTTATTCAGTTATGAACATTTCAAGTATCAGATGTGTTGCTTGATGCTGCTTACCACAAATGGCCTATCCTTTTTCTGTCAACCTCTTTGGTTCTTAAGAAATAAACTAAATACAACTTGATTAACTTGGCTGTTTACTCCAGTTACTATCTATGATCAGTAGTTAAAATTGGCAGCCCTGCTTTTAACACTCCAACAATAATTTGTTGGATGGCAGAACTGTAAGACTCATATTTCCAGGAAGCATAAGAGAAGTGAAGATATGTAGCACCATAAGGATGCCAAAGGTTCATCACCTGAACAAAGAAATCCAAAGGGATTTCCAACAGGAAAAGTTAGGAACAGAAGCATTTACAAAATCTGTTCATTTGAGGATTTGATCTACTGATGTAGATAACACATACAGGCAGATTTTCACTTGTTGTTTAGCATTTTGTTGCACTATTAATAACAATGAATGATAAAGGTTATTCAGTAGTTCATATTTGAATAATTTTGTCAGAATCATTAATACAATAGGCTTTTATATTGGAATAACTTCTAAAACTAAATTAAATAATTAAGACCAATAAACTTACTGAGGAAAACTGACATTGAAAATCTCATCACATGTTTACCAATACCGGTATCGTGCAGAACAAATCTATTTAACTATTGTATCATATACTTGTGGGTAGGCACAGTTAGTTTCACACAGTGGTCTTACTGCTGTTACCATTCAAATTCACTGTATTACAGTGAAAAACACAAAATGGATGAGACATCCCAACCAAAGATATGCTGCTTTAGCCTTGTCTTAAATCAAGACAAAGATTTTACCCTAAATCATTGATATAGGTTACTGTTGTTCTGATCTAGATATGACAGTGTTGCAAGGCTTTGGTTTGTTTCTTGCTTTGCTTGATCATAACATGCCCTAAAGTTCACTTCAATCAGATAAATTGCAATATTACATTTGGCTTATACTTCACTGTTCTGCCTGCAGACTGTGTCAGGTTCACAGAGTATAAAACCAGCCAGTGGTGAGTGGTTGGTTAACACTTGCTGTAATGACACCACATTATCACTGACATATTTGAATCCTTTAAGTTTTTGTTTCTATCATTCCCACAGGCTGACCAACAGCACCATAAAATATGGAAATAATTTGATTCATCTGTGTTTTCCAGTTCAGGAGTTAGAGCATGAGCCACATGGAAACTGAACATATGAAATAATTTGGATGCCCATTCAGGATGAATATGTTTTTCCTAATTTGTTTTAACTCTGAAATCATGAGTCAGATTTCCTTACTGTAAAGTGAAAGCATAAATATTTCATAGCTTACAATGAGAATAAATCTCCTAAACAAAACAGAACAAGACAAAGCAAAGTTCTTGATTGCAAAGCAGTTGCTTACAACCTTGAAGCAATCCTTGGATGCCAAGACAGAAAGCACAAAAAAGCATTTGGAGCACAGCTATAATCCAGGATAGGCTGTTTTACCTCAGTAAGCAACGAGCTTATGCCACTTTACATCATCTGTGGAGATGAACCCCAGCCATTGTGCAGGAATCATACAAACAAGAATTACATGATCCAGAACCAATATATATATAGCAAAGCACAATCAAGTTGCTTAAGCACAGGAGTCTAATGCCATCTGAGATGTCCAAAGGTAGAGGAGTTTATATACAGTGACCCACTTTGAGGTGTCCAAACCAATTGTAGAAGTACTCTACAGCCATACAGATAAAGATGAACATCACTTCTGGAACCTAATCAGGCTTCTGCTAAAGGAAGACTAAGGCAAAAGACCTCCTAATCAATCCTACATTAACCTAATAGTGAAGAATTTAGTCAACATAATTTAGTCAGCAGAAGAAAAAGCATAAGATTGGCTTTTGAATGACAGATTTTTTTTTTTTTAATTAATTACTTTATTTATTTATTTTTAAGGCTCCAAATGGCCTTCCAAAACCATGTGTGTCACCAAACCACTACAAAATTTACCAGCTGCCTTCAGGAGAAAACTGAGAGAAGATCTGAGTCTTTTTATGAAGTGATATCTGAAAATTCCCTTGGCAATTGCTATTGCTAAAGTGAAGTGATAGCCTATGATTAATCAATTTTTCCACATCTCTGGCTTATATTTTATTACATTAAAAATAGTGTAGCAGGCTGATCACCTGGACTTTCCAGCCTATTGCGGCAAATAAGGAGGGGAGCTGTGACTTGTTTTTACCTGAATTGTCTGCCAGTCGAAATCTGCCACAACAGAGATGTCTCCTCCATTGTTTCTGCACATTTTCTTTCATGGCACAATGGAATACAAATATAAATAAACCTATGACAAAAGCAAATAAAACATATATTTTAAATACAAAAGTCTAGTAACAAAAGACTATGAAGTACAAGCAACGAAAAATCATGTCTGAGTTTTCCTATTGTCATCTATCCATATGCCTCATTTAAAAGATAAGAAAATTAATTATAGTTTTCCCATCCTGTATCTGCTGTACATATGTCTGGGATATCAGAAGAGAGAGAAGAGAGCCCTTTTATTGACATTGCTGCTTCACCTCCAGCTCAGTGTGGTTATTCTACTTTTTTAGCTTAGATGGAAATCATTAAAAGGTTTTGATTTCGAACCAAATGGAAATTTTGCACCCAATAGGACATTGCAGCCAGACTGCAGGGTAAGCACAGACAATATTTTGTTAGCCGGAAGATATTTTATCTCCTGTCCTATACCCACAGATTTATAGGCTGTGTTCTTTCAAAACCTGAAGATTTTAAATTGACACTAAAGGGTGCCAAACAAACAAACAAACAAAAAACACTTGGATTTATGATCATCACATGCACGAACTTGAAATGATTATGGTATACTTGAAAATGGTAAAAATATGCCCATAAGTACTAATTAGGTGTCCAAATACTTCTTTTCTTCAAAGAAAATTGCCTGGTTTGTGCATGTAATTACAATAAAGCATTTAAGAATGTTTTTGTAGATTTCACTTTCTTTATGCAATTGTATAATCTCTATTTTCAGTACAGAAGATGGGCATCTAATATCTGATAACAAAGGCTTTGGTGGGGTGTACGGTACAATTTCATCATCCTACAGAGATACTTTGGAGCTAAATATAGCAGTTGGACATTTCATGTTTTCTTGGCACTTCCCAGGCAGGCACCAGCTGTGGAATCTTCCATCCTTCCCGGGCCTGGCCTATTCTTGTTCTACTCTTATTCCCTGGGAGACAGCCAACCCAGGGCTGAACACCTGATGGCAAATGTTACCACCAAATCCCTCATGATTATATCTTAAATGTGAATAAATATTACATAATGTGGGCAAATGTGGTTAAGTGACGTCCTCTAAGACTGTACAAGATGATCATGAATAGCTCCATACGCCAATGCCTACTGTGTTTCAACTGGTAGAATGCAATGGCAGGGTATAGCTTGGAAAAATTGATTTAGAGCATAAAATTATCCTCTCTTCTCCAAAGCACTGAGGTACAATTTTACATTATGCAAGTCAAGTCCCATGAATGGGACTTGTATTTGCTTATGGCCCTCAATCCAGGCTGAGACTACTGAGGTCAGAGAAACAAAACAGTTAACTTCATTAACTTTAGAAGGTTGTGTAAAGGTTATGTAATGAAACACTTTTTTTTTTTTTTTTTTTTTTTTTTTTTTTTTTTTTTTCCCAACAGCCGATGGGAACAAAAAAAGAGAAAGAGAAGCACTATTTAAGGAAGGCAAACATACCTTAATGCATACCATATGCAAGCTCTGTTCAATTCTGGTTACTGTGTTTGCACTTAGTAAAATAGTTCAGTTTGTGCTTCACTTTTAACACAGAGTAATTCCAGTGCAATCACTAGTGGCTTTTACTTACTGAGAGGTATGCAATTGTTTGTGCTCTAAGTACCTCCTAGGACTTCTGTGCTTCTACAAACTTACTAAATTGATACTTAATTAAATTGAGGTGAATGTTTGGAACATTTTGAATGGTTAAAAAAGAAAATGTCTATGTCTAATGTATTACAAAATGAATGCATAGCGTTAAATACTTTGTCTTTGCCCTGTTTGGGCTTGGTTTCTGTGTTTGTTTTTTTTTTTTTTTCCTCTGTATTTCATTATTCATTAAGTTCACAATGTGCTTTAGTAACACAACTTTGGTTTTGTTTCCCATAGCCAAATCAGACCCTAGGCTTGGCTCTAGCTTGGCTCTGACTTGAAAGTATTTGGCTTGCCCAGGCGTATATATGAAATGAACAGCCAAAAAAGAAATGTTCCCAGATTTTTTACTCTGAGTGTCAAAGAGAAAAAATCATTTCCTTCGTAGATGTAATAGCAAAGTATAGTAATACCAGTAGTTGCTGCAATTTACTTTTTTCATTGCCAATGTGTAGAAAAATAGCTTTACAGAGGCTGCTGGTGTAGCTTAAAACAACAGTGCAGCTTTCACAAACTCAAGAGAGAAAACAGACAAGTTTATGGACAGGTCAGTAACTAAACTCATGATAATACCAGTGCTAATACCTGCTGATAGAAAATACTACCTGAAGCAAACTCTTCTTTTTCCCTTGCACTATTTCATCTTGTTACTGCCAGGTCCGTGCTACACCAGATATAGGTGATTTAAAATGCCCTTTTCCTAGTTCCTTTAGCTTTGCCCAGCTCTTTCTGACACAGCAATATGCATTTTTCCAGGATTGTTATCTTCCTGTGCTTGATATGACCTTCCTGAACATATACTATCATGTCATCTTTGCTACCACAACCCATGAGAAGATCATCATTCATCTTCTTCCTGCATTTACTCCTCAGAGTTTTTGGTTTCATCTTCTGACTTAACTGCCTTCCAAATACTCATTTTCCATTGAACAGTTCTATCACCCCACAGAGAATTAAACAGTGGTGGTCAACCTTGTGTGCACTCTGCACATACAAGCTTAATTGATTGTGCTGGGAATTCTGCTTAAAGAAAACTTGGTGAATTTGATCCTTGGCATGCTTTTCAGAATGTGAATATTTTCATGTTCTTCCCATAATTTAATCTCTCTAGGCCCTTCTAAATTTCTAACACGGACACATTACAGCAAATACTTCATTTTGCTCCTAAGGGAGTAGCAGAGTCTGCTCATTGGAAAAAAAGCCGCTAGTAAGAACACCACATACAAACATTATTTTGCCATTTTGACTAACATTTCAGGTTGAAACTGAACCAAACCAAAAACCACAACATTATTCTCTTTCCACGAAAGCTCAATAAATCTTTTAGCTCAGTAAATATGTCTCAAATGTAACAGATAAAATCCACACAGTTTTATATTAAGTAATTTTTCCATTAAGGGCAGATATTTTGCTGACCCTAGGAATTTATTTATTATTTTATCTAAATATTTGTGTGGCAAAACACACACACCCCCAATGACATCCTTGTGTTTAGTTCTGGTATGTTGTTTTTTGTTTGTTTCTGGGCATTATTATTATTATTTTAATCTCAGTATGTATGTGGTATAATACATACTCCTCCAATGACCTTCTCATTTTTTTCTTATTTTTAGTTGTTCTTTATTGGTGATACACACGGGGTGGAGATCCTTATGTCATTTGGTACATATGCAAATCAGCTCCAAGCCAAAATTCTTTTAAACGACATCTATATAATTCTGTAATTTATAACAATTAGATTACAATTTATAGCATTTTTCAGAAGGACAAACTATGTAGAAAAAGAAAAATATTCAAACTTTCAGAAAAGAAAACAAAAAGAAGCTACCTACAATAGTTACTCTATTTTAATTAAAGAATCAAAGAATATCACTTATCTCTGAGCTCTCTTTCCACCTGGAAACAGGACTGGATTTTGTTTTATGAACATTCAATTTCTTAATAAAATAGTTATGAGCTTTACAAATTCCCTACAGGAATAAATTAAAGAAAAAGGCTTCCTATATTTGTTATAATCAGTAAAAGGAAATGTTGAAGGTCATACAGCATCTATCAGCAGGGATCACTGCAGACTGTTAGCTAGGAACAGCACTATTTATAATACAGTGCATTTTATTAAAAAGACCTTGAAATGTTAATTGATTTAACAAAGACCTTCAACCCATGTAAATTTATTCCACAGAATGCAAAACTGATGATGTTTTAGTATCAGGGAAAGATCCAGAGAACTTGGATCACAGTTCTCTAGTCAGACCTAAGATCTCCCAGAAGAGTAACAACTCAGATATTTTTTGTTCACAGAAAAGAAATTCAGCTTACCTTGCAATGAGTTGAAAATGGAGAAGAGGTACTGGAAGGGCAAAGTTAAGGGACCCCAAGCAAAAAAAGCAAAGCCCCATGTCATGCCCAAGAGGAAAGTCAGGCTGACCACGCTACGGAGGTTCCTCAGGATCTCTTCCTTTAGAGTCCTATTAGTTCTTTTCCCATTCCTCCCACATATTTGCACCATCACCACCACAAACATGGCAACATTTAAGAGAAACATGATTCCAAAGTATCCAGCACAAGTCACATAAAAGACAACTTCATTCTTGATCCAGCAGCTGATAAAAAAAAAAAAAAAAAGGAAACTATGACCATTTAGGTAATGCAAAATATGCTCCAATTATTTATGTGACTGCAAGGAAAAGTAGCCTGTGGTAAAATTTCAAGTGAAGCCTTTGTCCATTTTCTGTTTTTAAATAGGATGACGTTCAGTGGCTTCTTAATACACTACAGTACATACTAGCATCTTGTCAGAAATCTGAGTGTTGCACTTCGTTTTAGGTAAAACTAATTAAAAAGAAAATCTGATCACAGATTCAAGCAATGGGAATTGCCATGCAACTCAGTGCAAGTAGCTTCACCACCTTTATCAGTGTGAAGCACAGGATGCTTTAATAACAGAATACTCAAGCTTGGATCTTCAGTGCCAAAAGTTTCTGCCACTTCAGCAAAAGGAGAACTCATGGCTCTAAAGAAGAAGCAGTATGGGTAGTCCTTTGAGATGGCCATTTGATAGTCAGTCTTTTTAGAGATCTAGCTTATACCTCTATCATCAAATGGCTACAATGATTAACATTATACCTTAATAAAAACCCAGAATGATATTTTATTTATCATGACAAAGCTTTGCCAGTCAAGGAACAGAAAATGTGGTAACAGTCATATAAAAATGTTGGTATTTGGAGTTTATTTTGGGACATTGAGAAAAAAATGTAGGAAGCTAATGATCTACATTGACAAAGGGCTACTTTATTTACAAAGGAGACTATTTTTATTTTACTTCTTTCTTGCTCATGACTAGAATATGCAGCTTTCATTTTAAATAAACCAAAACAGGTATTTTTATTTTTGTGAAACAAAATTTATAATTACTCTTTTGTCAGAAGTGTGTTTGCACCTCACACTAGATAATGTAGATTTCTCTCCGATTTTTCTTATGTTCTTCTTTTCCTTCAGATTCAAATAATTTAGAAGACAATTTTGTCCACTTTCCTTGTTTTATCCACCTATGACTTTCCAAAGTAATCTGACCAATGCTTTTTTGTTGCTGTTGGTGGTGGTTGTTTTTTTTAGATTGTAAATGCTAAATTTTAAGAGATTAAAAGTACTCACAAGTTGTTTCCTAGTTGCCCGCTAGCATCTTTGCCATACAATTGTTTGCCATAAATCTGACTTGCATTAGTATTTGTGCTTGATAAAATAATTGCTATCACTAGAGCTGGCAAACCTGTAACACGAGATAATTGTAGTTAGCTTTCAAATCCCTTAAACTTTCAAAATCACCATGCAAAGCAGAATTATGGATGTTTCCATCACTATTGCTTTAGTATAGAGTACACTGAGGTAGTTCTAGGTCATAAAACTGCACAGAGAAATAGAGGAAAATAATCATTTTTTTCAAACTGTACCCATGATTAAAGCTTTCAAAGTACTTAATAACCATTAATGAATTAGCCTCATAATGTTCTTTAAGTTAGGAAATGTTATTTTAGTATGTGATAAGTATGTGATAATTCTCTCAAAGCACTTGAACAATAATAAAGTTCTCATAATAAAGTGAGAAAAAGACTAACAAACTACTAAAAATGAGATATAGTGAAGGGATGGAATTGGGGTTTGTTTTTGGAGGGATTTTTTTCCAGAGATGCTGATGTCATTTAATTAGACTGGGAAACCAAGAAAAATGATCTTCATTTCTCCTCTGCTTCTTTCAGCTGTAAATGTCTTCTCTTTTTCTAAAACAATATATATCCTTTACTTAAATGTGTCCAAAAAATGAAGTAAACTGTAAATTTTTTATTAATATAGTAAAGGGAATATTTGGTGAAACTAACAGACAACTATGTGGATGAGAACTATGTGCAGAGAGGTTCAGCTCACAACAAATGCACATTTCCTGACATGCCTTATTTTACATGCCTTATCCCTGCAATGACAAAACAGTTTCAAAGGGGAAGAGGTTAATTTGCTTTTCCTACCACTCAGTCCTTGTCTGCTTCTGAGGTTGCCAAAAAGGATGCTAGTTGCCAATGGAAAGACATCAATTATCAGCTGGACTGAGGTCAGTGCTCTAGGCATGAGGTTAATGGTTTTGTATTGTATTGTATTATTTCAAACACAATATGTGCATTCAGGAAGAAGGCACAGATTCCTGATATTAAAAAAAAAAAAAAAAAGGAAGAATAAAAGCCGTGCTGCTTGAACCTCACAGTTGTTTTTCAGCATGACATTTTCCAATTCAGTCCTATATTGTACACTATACAGGGCAGGCAAGATCTCTCTGTGGTTTAAACACTGCTGAAGCATAGGAAATTTCTGTTTCCACCATAGGGTTTGTATTTTTCAGCAAGGAATTTCAGCATCAGATTAGAGCTTTTTGAAAGTCAATGCAAAGATCCCCATGGGCTTTGTAGTAACAGCAAGGGTTTCTCAATTCATTGTGTGCCATGGTTCTCCATCTCTTACATGTCTGCAACATGTTGGCCTCTGGAAAAAACAGCGTATCCAGTCTGCTGCTCCTTCTCAAGCAGAGATTGGTAGTTCTGGTGTGTTTGCATGGAGTTATCCACAGGAACTCTGGTCTTAGTGACACAGAGCACTGCCTCTATGCCAGCACCTTGGTGGGGAGGGAGAGGCAGGGGAAGAAACTATGCTGATTTTGATTCTGCTTTGCATCTGTGATAATGGTCTTTTATATACCGTCATTTCAAATAACACACTATGTAAAAACTGTGTGTACTGAACTCACCCCAGCCAATGATGCAAAACTTCAGTATATAACGCCGTATATAGGTGTTAAACACTTTAACTAGAGCAATGTACATATGAACCGCTTCTAGTCCCATCCATGTAAAGGTGGCAAGAAGAAAAAAGTGCAAAAGTACAGCAACAGCTATGCAGAGGCCATCTATGTCAAATGATGCAATCCAACCATCAAGCAAGAAGATCAAGTTGAGAAAGAGCAGAGCTGTGCTCAAATTCATCAGAATTTTGGAGGGATAATCTCTTCGCAGCTTCCTAGTGAGAGAAATACAGATGTTTATGATTAATTGGTTTCAACTACCCAAGTTGCTTACAGCAGTTAGGTTTATCAGTTTACAAAATAAATAAAAGTATAGTTATCTCCTCTTAGCCATAAGTTATTGTGGTAATAAGGCATAGAGACTTGTCCTTCTCTGTGATATTGCTGAAGCCTTCTGCTGTATGTTCTAGGGGAAAGCCATCGCTTGTTTGGCTTCTTAATGAACTACTTTACTGCCACAATATTTTAGCAATTGATTTATTATTTATTATTATTAAACTTTCAAATTAAATATAATACAATGCAGTTTGTACCTGAAACAAGAACTTAAGAGACTTAAAAAAGATCTTTCAAAATATAACTGTCCAGAAGATCATGTTTGATCAATTTACATATTAATCTTTGGTTAGTTTTCGGAAGATATTGTTCAGTCCGTCTGTCCGTCTGTCCGTCCTTCATTCCTTCCTTCCTTCCTTCCTCCCTCTCTCTCTCTCTCTCTCTCTCTCAGGAAGACTGAAGATCAACTCAATTTTATTTTTTAATTGATACACATTGAAATCTATGAACTGAGGGGCAACTTCTGCCATCTTGGACCAAAATATTATACCATAGGTAATGCAACAGGAATGCAATAATTAGAGATACCTAGAACTATTTTTGAAGATCTCAGAAGCCTCCCTTTTCTCCCCCCCTGGGAAAATATCCTTCTTTAGTAGCTACTCTGTTTTGTCCTGCTCCAGACAGAATTGTTCCTCTGTGTTGATGTGATTCTTTTCTCTGTTCACAGAACTGTATCATTTCAAAACTTTTTAATTCCTTTGAGTCCCTTGCTGAAATTGTTGTAAAACTTCACAAATTAGCTTCATTTTATTTCTCTTCTCCATTTCCTTCTGAAGGGCTTCAGAATGTAATTTTTCAAATCAGAAATTTTTCTTTTTTATTCAGACCTACTATGCTCACACAAGCAGGTTTGGTTTGGTTTTGTTCTTACAAAAAGCCCGGCTGTGGATTTTATAACACATATCTGATACGGTAGGATGTCATACACACCAAAGAGAAAATTTTGGGATATATTAGCCTTGTTGCCTGGTCTCAGCAGCACAACATATTAAAAACAGGAGGAGAGAGTCTAAATTTATATGTCCCTTGAAAAAAAAGTTTCTACTTATACCATTGTGCCCAGGATTATGTAGTGTATTTTTTTTTAAAACATACATTTCCCTTCCAAGACAAATAAAACACACCAACCATTTTGTTCATCACAGAGAGGTACTTCCTTTGTGACTTTTTCTGACAGAACCAATACTTACTCAAATGCAATATATGTCAGAAGAGTTGCAGCTGAAAATATAGCAGATATCCCACAGCCTATGTAAGTGATGAAAGTGAGGATCTTGTTATTCCGTGGGTCTGTTTCTGTAGTGGTTCGCTGAAGGTCCTATGTGAGACAGGAGGAAGATGTAACAGTTACAGCAAACTTCTTTTTTTCATGAGCACAACATTTTTGGTTGGTTATTAGACAAATAAAACTCAAAAACACTGGCAATAACACTATAACCCTGACATTAGGGTTCATGTTTATCAAGTATATTTAGTTTATAGTTGTTACACCTCTTACTTCCTTCCCATAGCTCTTGAAAACATTGTGCTGTGAGTATTATAACTGCTGGGTTAAGCAGATAGACAGAGCCTGATGCTGATCCTTATAATTCAGTACTAGGAATTCAAATGAACTCCTGTGGAAAAAAAATTCCCTCTTCAAACTTTTTAGTTCAGTTGCTTATAGACACCTATTTTAAAGAAGATATTTATGTTGAATGTGTATTAAAAATGTAATTTAAAAATATTCATAATGAAATATACAGAATTCTGGGGAGTTTCTGACATCACTTCTTGCAATTAAAATTTCATTAGTTAATGCAGCTAATCATCTATGGGTGAAAGCAAGGACAAGATATTGCTCTTCAGTTTTATAGTCTGTTTTGACATGCAAACTACAGTTATAAATGTTGGTCAGAAAAGTAGTGACAAAGACAACATTTCAAAACAACAACAACAACAAAAAACAACAACAACAACAACAAAACTGGAAATGAAGCAGGAACATCTGGAGGATTTTTTTTCCAGTTTTCTGTCCAAATGTAATTGCCACATAGTATTGTCTGAGAATAAATGCCAGTGTTATTTCCTTCTTTAAGGAAAAGAAATAATGAGGATGTTTGGATCTATATCACCGTGGAGTAAATGTGAGCAAATACTAGCATATAATGGTGTCTATTCTACAGTCAGTGTAACTATTATCCCAAGCAAAATCATCTAGCAAAAAGATACCAACAAAAGACTACCAAACATGCCATTCTTCATAGAAAAATAAAGGAGCTGTATGCAGTTTTTTACACCCTGTCCCAATCTTATAAAGAGAGTGTTATCTGAAAGCAATTTAATATCTAAATGAAAGTCAGAAAAGATTATTGAAATAGAAAAGCAATTAAAAAAGTCAAAAATGTGTACAAAATCTATTGGAACACAGCCCAAATTCAAAGAACTTCTGCCTTATTTCCTAAAGCCACAAAAGCATTTAGGGAGGAGAAGGGACTCATTGAGTATATCCTAAAGAAAGCCTTTTTTTTTTTTTTTTCCCCATTCAAGGATGAAAAGTGAAACAAAACTGCAATTTAGCTTGCAAAAGGACAAAAAGCTTATGACTATTTCACATTGACATCTGAACATGATGTGAAGAGAGCAATTCTGTTAGGAAAGCTCTGGAAGGCCAAAGCTGAAAAATCAATGTCTGTAGCTTCCTTGTGCAGTTAATTCCTATGTGCTACTGCAAAAAGGTAAATCAAAAAAATAATAAAAATCATTAGGGGTATAACTCTGATAAGAAGCTAACATCTTTCCTGTAGGCTTTATTTACAGGCCAAAGAATATTAATTTCTCACCAAAAGAAATTTCAACCTACTTTTGAAGTTTAAAAAATCACCAAATTTTAAGATCAGATTGCAATAATCCATCTTTTTCATGTTGAGATTTTTTTCTTTCAAAAACACATCACACAGGAAAATTGCTGGAGACACCTGAATACCTGAAGGAGTCATACTGCTGAGGCTGAAGGTACCTTTGTCCATCTTGATATACTAAGCTCTACCAGCCATTTAAAAGTGAACAGCAAATACGGTTTTACAGATTGCAAAAGAAGTTATTACTTTATATTTTTTGACATCAGAATGATATAAATCTTGTTGGATTTGCAAGCAAAATTTCCAAGGTGCAATTTAGCCCCTTGAATCTCAGTATGAAGGGGAATTACTGTGCTCTTGTCTTTTCATTGTCATTAACAATTTTGCTGACTGCAGGACATTTCCTGAAAATACAATGCTCTACTTTTTGTTCTGAAACAATGTCTAAACTTGTTCTCTAAAAAATTCTTTTCTCTTACTTCCCCTCTCCCCCGTAAATATTCTCTGACTTTTTGATTTCTCTAGTGAAGGGGTTAGTAATGGGCCTTGGTGTTACCATCCCTTATTCTGGCTTTGTTTTTCACCTATGTCCTGGTTTTGAAGTTGGATTTTATAATATATTATTTGCATTTTGGTATCACTCTGAAGTCTGATCCAACTCTTTTTATGGGCACTTTTTTTTTTTTTTTTTTTTTTTAATTTTATAATAATTGTCCACTTCTTTCATTTTCTTTATTGATTACCTTATCCTTGAATACTTATCATTAGGTACTTTGTTATAAAACAACAACAACAACAAAAACTATATGATAATAATGATCAATAACAGAGAAAATATTTTAAGGTTAAAATCATTTGCAAAAGGAATAACATATAAAACAAGAATCAAGAAAGTTGTCTTGGCCCATGAGAAATACTACATTGCGGTTCCTAGGAAAGATAACTTAGTGAACAATGAGAGTTTGCTTACCATTAAGACCCCAAAGTGTGTGAGGTGGTTACATAAGCAAACTGTCTCATTTTCATTGGATTCTGCTTGCACCTTGCAACCCGTAGGGTTCCAGCCACCATTGCCACCTATGGAAAGGAAACAAGAGAAACTATACTTTCCAACAAACTTGTATTGTTCTTTCATTGGATTCCTCGCTTCATCTTGTGCAAATGCAGAAATGCATATATAATAAATATATAATATCACTGAATATTAAGAAGTCAGTAAAGAAGAAACTGTTATATTTCATAGTTTTTTAGAGAATTCCACCGGACATGTGTCTCAATAATGGCCTACTGAGCAGAAGCAATAGTTGGAGATTTATAATAAAAGTAGGGAGATTTTTGGTTATTGATGGATGAATAAGACCTATGTGTATCATGCATTACGACACACCTTAGTTTTACCCAATAACACCATGGTTTTACTCCCTTTTACCACCATGATGTGATGTCTGCACATACTGCCCTCCTATTCACATATCCCCAGGCACAAGAAAGCAGAGGCCTAGGAACAGAGGGTTGTTGCTCTCTGCAATATGTAATGCAAGTCAGCATGGATAGAGAGAATCTTTATCTTTACCTCCATCTTTATAAAAATCTTTATATACAGTTTTTTTTTAATTACATTTATTAATATATAAATAAATACTATATACAATATATAAATACATATAATATATATTATGTAGATATATGTTAATATATAATATATTAAATAATAGTATTTATATCACATTTATAATGTATATATATTTTTATATAATTGCATGTATTAATTAATAAATACAGATTTAAAATATTAACCAAATTTACATTAAAATATTTTAGTAAGAATATTTAACATCTTTTGTTACTAGTGACCTTACTAAACAGAAGAAATTATACAGTTTAAAGATTTAACTAACTCTGCAAAGACTAATAGAGAAGCAAAAAGGGTCAAGACTGAGACTGATTATACAACTTTGACACCTTTTTTCCCAATGTAAAAGAAATGACAGTATATTTAAACTTACCATTTTTATTCATATCCCAGAAGACACAGGTAGGCTTAGGATCTTCCTAAGAACACATGCAAAAGTAAACCTTTTATACCTCTTCAGATATAAATCTCATCAACATGTATGCATTTTCAGCAGATGTTTTACTACATATCATTTCATTTGATGAGCAGTAGAAAAAATATTATTTTGGAGTGTTGAAATTTTGTCTAGTGTTAAACCAGACCTTATTCTCCTTAGGAAGACATTTACCCTAATTATAAATCACAGAGCACTGCTCATCTTCACTCTTCCTTTTCCACATCCTCAGAATGAGAAGTTTTATTGTCTCACTAAAGTTATCCATGAGTATGATGTCTTTACAGAGCTTAAATATTTTTAACTGTTTACTTCCTCATGAGTTCTCAGTGAATCCTTAATGTAAATGGCCTCATAACTCTGCAAAAGCCTGCTGAACCTAAGTGGAGGTTGTTGTGCCTCACCTTAAAATAATCATTATAATGAAATGTAAGGTGAAGTTATGTGAAAATTATGAACCAGGTTCTCATTCCATGAACAACCTTCTTAGATATTGCATACCAGCTTCTTCTTTCTTAATTTCTCTAGTGCTATTGTCTCTTTTGCAGTAGCTACTGACAACTGTTTGAAACATCACAAACCAAAAGGTTGTATTTTGACCTTATTTCTGTAAATTAATACTAATCATCTTTTTAAAATGTGGTTCTGCCCATTCTTCATTTGCAGGAAACCATATGACAACAAAACCTTGGGGAACTATTAAAAAAAACAATTTCATTATGGTCAAAGAATTTAAGTCTTTTTAAAGTTCCAGTGTAAAATGTAGTGTCCCTGGTCATGAACATGGTCACAAACTGGTTGTGAACAATGGTTTTACTTGGAATTATTTGCATAAATTGCTTGTGAGTAGCAGAATCAATAGTCTTTCAGATAAATACTAAAACATGAATGGATTGGGAATGTGTGAGGATGGAGAAGTGATTTATTTTTACTTTTTTTCTTACTTATTTTTTTTTTCAGAGATTTTATTTCCATTTGGGTTTACATTCAATATATATACTCAAAATCCACCCAAAGCAATGAAGCTGTATGCACAGCCTTTACTATATATAATCTACGTTCCTGTTCCTCTGAATAATCAGTCTCTTCTTACTTGAGTTTTGGTATGTTTAATTGTAATCTTCACATAATCCTGAAGATCCCGAATAGTTATGTTTCCAATACTGCATGCCACAACAAAACTGGTCAAGTTGGCAGGAGTTTCTGCATCCTTTAAAAGATTCAGAAAAATATAAAAAATGCTTACAAGGCACATAACATAAAAGCCAGAGTACAGTTTTATTTTTGCAGCATGCCAGAATAAATAAACTGTCAGCATTTCTACAATTTCAATCATGTAATATAAGGACATTTTGTTTATAAAACTAAATTCTGGATTTGCCTCATGGAAGTTTCCTTATTTTCGTTATAGTTATAAATATATTAGGACATTATTATAAAGAAAGGTTAAAAGGTATACTTTCCCCTTTTAATCTTTTTGTGTGATGACACTAACTCAAACAATGTGGCAGAAATGATTAACATACATGTATTTCTCTTAACACAATGAAATAGCTTTCTTATCTTATTGTTGCTATCCTTTTTACTAGGTGTAAAGCTTTAGGAGAATAACCTCTTTTCTGTATATAGTTGCTAAGTCATCCTCCATCTTAAAATGAAAGACCAAGAAGTAGTAAACAAATCCAAAGCAATGCTAGATAGACACTGTAAGGTCTTATTTTATCATCAGGAGACTGATGATATCAATACCATTTATAACCTGCAGTGAAAAAGTATCAAGTGGAGAATTTTCCAAAAGAGATCTTTTCATTGGAATCTGATGATTTATTAAAATGGAAGTGTTTTGCAAGTAGAATTTTCCTTTGAAGAATTTCCATTAAAGTCTGAATAGCTAGAAGCCTGTTTGACCTTATGGGAAACAAGGAAGTTAGGACTTCTAATACACTACCTGCTGCAGTTGCCTAAAAGTATGTGCTCACTTTAGAGGCTTTAAGGTATCCTCCCTCGTCTCCAGTAAGTCTGTTATAGGTTCATTGCCACATCTGTCAGGCAGTACTTGGGGTGATGCAAATGGCACTGTTCTCTTTTGTTTGGGGAACCAATGCCTACTCCTGCACTAGGATGAGCTGTGTCACACCTTGTCTGTGTCCATTCCTTTCCATTGACTGGCACTTAGGGCAGCTTATGGACAACAGTTTAGGTGTAAGTATCTCCTCTGAACACACCTACCATATGTGAAATGAGTCTCACCCTGAACAGCTTAACCATCAGATTTCAATGAATGACAGGATAAAGCTTGAGAGCACTTTATCAGTTGCAACTAAAAAAACCCAAACAAAACACACACACAAAAAACTCCAGTGCTGTAAAGTATGATGTTTCATTGTTACAGTGAATGTTTATAGAAAATACAGCTAATAACAGTGGAATGCTATTGAAATTGGAATAAATATATTCGTGGAATAATTTTATACTAATGCATAAAGTCATGGGGATTGAGACAGCGTGACAATATTTATTTTTTTTTTGAGACTGTCATTAGTCTTTTTTTTTTTGACTTTATTTTTACACTTACTAGAATGTGATTTTCACACATTTTAATTAATCTTATTGAACATCACACATGAACAATTTAAAAACCACACAAAATACTGTAGGGAATTTTAGTTGTAATCTTCCTTCCTTCCTTCCTGGACACATTTTGACTTTGTATGATTTTATGCCATTATGACAATCATGTATCTATATTCTCCCAGTTTCTTTATTAAATATATTCATCCTGTTTTTCTTAAAAGTGGCCTTAAAAAGAATACTATTTTAAATAGTTAAAGATACTTTAGGGTGTATTTTAGAAGGCAACTGAGGGCCATGAGTATTTTCTTACCTAGATTATCTTAGGAATCTGGATACACTGCCAATAGAAATGATAATGTAGGGACAATACAATACTACAGAGTTCTCCGGATATACAAGAGCCAAAGGTCATTTAAAATACTAATGGGAAAACAAACTGAAGCCTTCTGAGGCTTAGCCTACAGTTCACTATGAAACAGTGTTTCCCTATAAATGAACTTTTTTTTTTTTTTCAAGCTGTGAAACTCTTCCTCTTTTTTTTTTTTTTTTTTTTTGACATTAACCATGCAGGAAGTGTTTATAATTACCATGTGATGGGACCCAAAGGAGAAAAATAGCAAATCCACCTGTATCCCTTCTGTTTTCAGACACAAATATTGCTGTCCTTATTCTATAACCAGGATAACCAGGTTGTCTTTAAATACATCTGGGTAACACTAAAAAATGGTGTGCTTATGAGAACACGTGAAAAGAACAGTATGTATAGAAAAAAAATGTTCTCTGTACAGTGACCAGCAGCCCAGAGTTTCAAACTGGATATAAGTAGGCCATTGGACATGACTGTCAATAAACTCTTTCAATGAAAAGAGAAAGAAAGAATATTTAGCTGTATTACACACCAAATTCCCAGCTGATATAAAAGAACCCATCTCCACTGAACATCAAGCACCTATATCAATGCATTGCTATGGAAGATGTGCCCTTTAAAAGGTTTTGCTACTTTACACTGATTATAATCAGCTTGGATATAGCTTGCTGTTGATTACTTTTAAAAAAAGTTTATCTCACATGTGACTAGAATGTGCACTCAAATTGCTCACTCTAATTCAATGTCGATGCTATGGTTATTTTGTCACTATGATATCCCTAATGCCCTAATGCCTACATTTGCTATCACCAGCTCGTTCCTGTAACACATGAAATGCTGTGAAATTACATTACAGGAAACATTTGGCAGATGCCTTTGACTCATCGTAGCTGAAACTACTTCAAACTCATTAAAGTTTACCTGAAAAAGGCCATTCTTATTGAAGAAAGTAAATTGAGCCCTCGATATAATTTCAAAGTCATCTTGACTTAAATTCTTCAATAAACTTGGTGGCAGAACAACAGAAGCAAAGGCATTTGTCTGGTCCTTGTCAAAGTCTATCTGTTAAATAAAAACAGCACAAGAAAAGAACATATTCAAACAAAAAGTAAGCCATCTACTGTGAACAGCTGGGTTCAAACCCTTCTTGACAATATCTAAACCATTGGACTAGAACTGTTAACATTAATTTTACCCATACCTATGCAAGAACTAATTCAATCAAAAAAAAAAAAAAAAAAAAGGCTTAAGATTTTTTTATTTTCTACTCTCGCAGTATGAGATTAATATTCTGCTGCACAAAATTTGTAAATAAAACAAACAAAAAAACCTCCTCCACTGCTATAAAGATGATTTGGAAATACTGATATGGCAATAATGGCAGACATAAATAATTTTCAGTAACTGTCAGAATACATTCCTTATACCAAACAATGTTGAGAAAAGGAAAATATGCTCTGAATCCTTCTTTCTTGAGTTGGTTTGTGTTTTTTTTTTTTTTTTTTTTTTTTTTTTTTGCTTGATTTGAACATCTGAATTAATTTTCCTATTAACTTTTCTAGTTTCTCTGTTAAAAGAGGGAGACTTTCAAGTAATTAGTGTCACCTCTCTACATCTATGCAAACTCATATTTCATTAGCTTTCACAAAGCAATTCTCTGACTGCATACACTTACACCATGGCAAACTCAAGGTGTGCCACCCTATTCATCAAAGGTAGAAGAGTAAGCCACCTAATACTGGCTCTATTATAAAAGTGTTCAATAAATTTACTGCAAGATAGGAAATTCACACTCCTTACTTCTTCTGAGGCAACTGTTATTTATGTCTCTCACATTAGCAAAGAGGAAGTTACAAGTTATAGGCTAGTGATTTATTTAAATTCTAAATATAAATTTTTCACCGACTTACTGTGATGAACAGGCACCACTGGAAATTAATAACTAGTAGTTCATAAGTATCTCCTAACAAAGCTAAAAGCACTTGAATAAAAGGTTTTCAAGGTATAATTCTGCCACATTAAACAGAAAGTGCGCATGTGATAAAGATGTCCCAATAGGTACTGTCTGCAAATGAAGTGGAAGAGGCTTCTATGAAGAAGTGTGGATGTATTACAGGAACAATTTAATAATATGAATCACTAAAAGCTAACTCAGCCAAAGTTTTGGCAAGAAACATAAAGACACAAGGGACTAAAATAGAATCTTTCCAAATTGCCATGGATACATTTGCTTGTTATCTATGAAAGAAAATCTGGAAACACTCTGACATACAGTTTGAAGAGCTTAATGATCCCTGATGAGCCTGGTCATCACATCACTGGTGAAAAGACTGGGCTTTCACAAGGGAATCTCCCTACAGCAAGGATAGCAAGTGTCTTTCCTGATATGCATGGAAAATATAATTTGTGACCAGAGCTGCTGCTGACTTTACTAGTAGAAAAGTCAGCTAAGATGCTAAGAGTTCTCAATCAGTTGCTGGAAATGTAAAAGTCTGAGAACAAACTCATATTCCAATAGGAACATTATAAATAATTTGATGGAGTTTGGATTTTATGATTATTTAGACAGTGTTGTAATAAATGATTCCAGGGCAAGAAAATTCCTGGATGTCCTCAAGACACAAATGGTAATTCTTATTATATGTGCAAACATCCCAAACCTCATTTCAGAATTTTTCCTTCCCTCTTTCCATAAATACAGAATGAAATCTAGAGGAGAATTGTTCCTTTGATAACAATCAAAGAACAATCACTTATTGAGCTTCATTAATATGAGAACTAAACAAAAGTAGATTTAAAATCAGCAAGCAATTCAAATAAAATTGATTCAAAGAAAGTTTAGCCTAAACTTCTATGAATATAAATAAGAGAAAACTCATACATGTACATTAAATCCATTTGCATCTATTTAAACCAGCAATTGACTTTAATTCCAAAGTCTACATAGCAAATAAAAGGCTGATAGCCTATAGTAGTACTACTACTGTTAAACAATGTCTTTATTAATTAATTAATTAATTTATTTATTTTTATAGTAAAACGTACTTTATAAAATTATGATAGGATTGTTGTTTTGCCAATTTGCTACAGGAATAAATTTGGTCTATTAGATACTTATACTCTAGCGATTATTCTTTTACCAATATCATAAAGCTATGTTTTCTCTCAATTCAGATTTGGGTCCTCTGGCCCTAATTATAGGTGTTTTTGTTTGTTTGTTTGTTTTTTCGCCATTTAGTATTTTCTGTATTTTTCACAAAAAGGGAGTTTGTGATGACATTACCTCTATCATTGACTTATATAACTATGAAAAATACATTGGACTAAATTTTTTAAAGTACTTATGTTCTTTAGATGCAAACAGGCATGTCCTGAAATTGTTTTAAAAAGTCCAGGCAGCTCATTACTACAGATTTCCACAGAACCTTTAGAAAAATCCCAGCAGATGCTCATGTATATCTTGAATGTTATTTCATAGCTGTTAGATGTTTGTGCATTTTCATTTGTGAATAAAGATGAAAAAATATATTGAGGTCATGGCAAATATCTAACTTAATGTCTAGATAATGTAGCACTGAAGACCTGTCCTTTGATTTTTGGAGCTGATTGGTCAAGCTCCATGTGAGTGTCTTGAACACCCTTGGACTTCCCAAATGGCACAAGTCATGTGTGTCAACCTACATGTGGATGTCAAACCTACATGTGGATGAAGGATTGTCTTTAGGCCTTTGAAGTAGGTGTTTACACTATACTGTTGAACACGTGTTGTACCTGCAGAAAGCTACATGTAGATATCTACATTTATCTGTATTATTCTAAACATGAAAGTCATCAATGGTGTTTTCACTGTACAATGGGTAATACATTAGACTGTTAAAGATTATTTTCCCTTTTAATTGGAAAAGATAAAATCTATTCTGGATTTGTAAGCAAATTATTTTTAATCTCTATGGATTGTGTACATTCACCTGTGTTTCCTGCCACTCCAAGATATACTGCATTAATCTGCTTGGATGATTGTAGGAAAATGGAAATAGAAAGTAGGAGCAGAATAGGAGGTTGTAAATAGTTTTATATTAATCACAGTAAACATCCTTGGCACATTTCATATTCAAACTGCTCATACCATACCTGGAAATCAGATGCATTATTCTGTGAACTGACACTGAAAGTAGAACCTTTGAATGAAGTTGAGTTTATAGCAGACACTCCAAGTGCGAGGTTTCGTGTTGAAATACTCATGGATGGTCCGGTGAACTGAATTTTTAAAGCTAAGGCATCAATAGTTTTTAGAGCTCTAAAAACAGAAATAAAATTATTTTTAAAATTGAATAAAAAATGATAATAAAACAATGGTCACGTGTGCTCTTTATGTATGCTCTCCACCTTAAGGCTGTCCTCTGTGTATCTGTCACCCACCTTTATATTTGCAAGGAGACTGTTGAGCTGTAAATTTATGTCTGTTGAACACAAAAGGTTTTGATTGACAGAAAGTATCCAACTACATATCACTGGTCCTGAAATAATCTTCCAACAATACGTAAATCTGTGCTGTGTCATTCATCAGCAGACTTCTTTTCCATATTTTTGTTATGCACGTTAATTTTAGCACAAGAAGAAATATCTGTTTTTATCATTTGGATTTCTTTTTTTTTTTCATAGAAATAAAAAAAGTTTTCTTTACTGCAATTATTTCTATATATATGGAAAGAAGGTGCTCTTGAAAACTTCTCTGAAACACAGAAATACTTACTCTGATGATGATGCTGCCAATACACTGTCTGAACTATTTAGAATATTGGAAAAAATTGTCACCACAGTAGAACCCAGAGATTCATCAATTTCTTCATCATTCACAATTTTTTTGAGCTTCTGGACAACATCATTTACTTTGTCTGAGGTTAACTGCTGCCCTTCACCAGTGAGATTCAGAAGCTGATTGGCAATATCAGCTGCATTTTCTGTAAGTGTACACATAACATGAATCAAAATGAGAAAAAAAGGAAAGCAAGGAATATATTAATTTTTTTTTTCTCTCCTTATCCTCTATCCTTTTTTTTTTTTTTTTTTTTTTTTTAATGAGAAAAACTACTTTTGTTCCCCTATTGAAGAGGAACAAATGTATCCCAAAGTCACTATTACTTACAAAATATTCACTCTTTTAAACATAAGGGAGAAAGTCTGACCCCATTATGAATGTTACTGGTTCCTTCATATGTCTGAACTCTTAATCAGAGAGCTGGCAAGCACAATACACAAGCAAAGCAGAAGAACCTTCCTGATCAGGATAGTTTGAAATTGTGTCCTGTGGCAAATCATTAGTGTAAACCACTTTTTAAACTATGTTTGGTGACACTAGAAAAATAATGTAAGTAGTAATATTGTGCAACTTCAAAATATTTATGCGATAATCACAAATAAGATTTGGAAAGACCATCAGCCTTCTGTCTGCCTCTGTGTTTTTGTTGTTGTTGCTTTTAATGTTGTATTTTATAATGTGGCTTTAGCTACATTTACCGTAGAATGTTCATTCTACAATAAAAAATGTTTTCATATAGCCTGACTGTAAGTACTCATCACAATCAACTAAACTAGGTAGCCAGGCTTCCCACAAATCTCTACCAGTGGAGAAGGAAAAAGAGTCTTCTCCGAGAAAGCAATGCAGAACAGCAGCTTATTTGAGCTTTGAATTACCTTTGAGAGTATCTCTCTCCTCTCTAACTCTGGCACTAAAATAGGGGGCCATCGGTCAATAGGGTTCTCTGTTTATTTTATTATTCCTTTAAGTGCCAGAATGACATCAAAGGGTATTTTTCAAATGGAGAAAAAATTTGAAAATGTCTGATCATAAGTTCACAGAAAAGAATGAGTCTATGAAAAAGACGTCCCATTGGAATGTCGTTCCATATGGGCATTGGAATTTTTTAAAAGAATTTCTGAATCTAAATATCAAATCAGGGCAACCATCCGTTTTGCTTAAATTACCTGAAGAGTTTGATTTATTTCATTAATTGATATCCAGAGCTTTGCATTGATGGGCTGGAATCAATTTGGTGCACTTCCCTAGAGTTTAAACACTTTGCACTGATTTTTTAAAAAGATTTAGCATAAATGGGGAAGGTAGTCCTTAGTGTAACTTCCTTATGCTAGGTAGAAAACAAAGAACACAAAACTAGTATTTTATCCAAAGACTAATATGCGTACACTTACCTGTGCAATTTCTAAGATCTGGTTGGCCCCAGTATGATGTATAATTCTGCAGACCCAAATAGCTAAAGAAGAAAAATGACAATAGCAACATTATGTAAATGTTTTGTAATTGTTTTGTAGGTGTCATTGTGGTACAATACTCTCTATTCACAAATTTCCTAGCAACACAGCCCCAGCTGAAATGAAATATATATGCTAGACAGTGGAAATATGTGACTTGTTAAGTGACAGTGCTGAGAAGAAAAAAAAAAACATACACATATAACAGTTCTTTTGGACAGATTCCCATCTGATTCCTATGCTGCCTATGCTGACTTGGTAAACTGACTGCATCATTCTGGTCTTCTATTTCAGAAAAGACCCAAACAAACTATTATGTCCCTATTGTGGCCTAATCAGATGTTGTTTCCATATTTTTTCTTTGATATAAATAGCTTTGATAAGGTCAACAACAAGTGGTAATAGCTCAGAAGAACATGAACAGGAGCTATGAGCAGATAGAAACTTATGTTACCTGTGAAAACCAGAGAAGGTCATTACCGGGTTCAGGTCCAAAGTGAGTGGTAGACATAAAGAGACAACATATTTTTTTTCAGAATGCTTTTTCTATAAAACTTTACCATAGAAAACTACCCAGATATGGCTCCAAAATTAAACATTTTCCCCTAGGTTTTCTTTTTGGACAATCACACCACCTATGCCTATGGCAAAGGTAGGATGGAGAAAGGAAAAAAGTTATCCTTGATAACACATAAGAGAATAAAGATATTCCTTGGTTGATCACCTTTATTGTAATAGCATACTATCTACTCAGGGAAGCACAGGGCGGTACAGCTTCCTTTTATTTTTTTTTTTTTTTTTTTTTTTTTTTTTCTCTCAGAAAAAAACACACCATACCTGTGCTCCATATTGGCAAAAGCTAGTGGAGGCAGAGGCATGGAAAGCATATCACAGCGCAGAGCACAGTAGTTTTCTTTTTAAAAAAGTGCTGCACACAGACTATCAATGGTATTGTTTATACCACAAATGAACAATAAAGATAAGCAACAGTGGGGCAGCAAAGGCCAGAAGCCTTAATTTTTAATGTTTCTGAGGTTCTGACATAAAAACAGTTTGACCCCTACACTACTTACTTTACAGCAAACTTCGGTCAATCAGAATCTAGCAGCTCTTGTGTAAGATTAAGAAACTGAGGAAGTGAGTTAGTTAAATGTAATTGCTAGTTGCTTTCCTGTTTGGCACAGAACCTCAAAGCCGATTCATATCCATGTTGCCATATTGTTTGCAAAAAGTAAAAAATCTAGTCTTCTCAGAACATGTTCCAGATGTAATGTGGGTGGATGAGACTACTGTGTTGCATTTAATTGTGATCATCCTAAATACTGAAGAGATTAATTAATATTGCATCATTGCCATGTTCAAGGCACTCAAAGGAAATCAAAGTTGTATTGTTTTAGTAATATATCAAAGGAAGTAATAATATTCCCATTTTACAAATGGGAAGTGGAGATACAGCATTTAAATCATTTGTAGATGCTCACAAAGAAAGCTTACATTAGGAGAAAATTATCCTAAACCTAAAACTAAAGATGTTTTATCCTAAGCCTAAACATGTACAAACCAATCGTTTGTAGATGTTCACAATGAAAGCTTGCATTAGGAGAAAATTATCCTAAACTTTAAACCTTAAAAACACAAGTCCAAATCTTTAAGTGTTAGACTAACACCACCTTCAGTTATGACTAACTACTAATAAAATTCTTATGTCAAAGGATTTCTTTTTCTTTCTTGTATCTGGAAGAGAAGTTCTTGTTTAAACTAAATGCATGCCTCATCTACATAGAGTTTTGTTGAAAATTTCTTATACAAGTCAGACAGTAGTAGTGGAGTGGTAGCAGATGTTTGATTTTGGCAACATAAACATCATGTCTTGAAGAAGGCAGCTCTGTAAGAAATTACTACTTTTATAGTCACTTTGATCATATATTAATCATGACTCTCAATATACCCTACAGAAGTGGTAGATGAGCTTTATTTATTTATTTTTTTTTCACTAATGACGTACATGTCCTTACTGTACACACATGATACCTCACAACATGAAAATTCTTCTCCTGAAATATGATACCAGTTAGTGGCATCCATTACAGAGGATGTAGTTTAACATAACCAGGAAGCTGCAGCTGAAGCTCTCAGTTTCTGTGGTGTTTGACCACCTACCAGGTTCTTGATGCAATCTGAACTGAGCTCCCATGGCAAAATGTAAAGTTAGTCACAGTTGGTCTAGTATCTGGCCAAAAATAGTTTGGAGGGTTTTCTTCAGCTAAACATTTTTCTGTAAAATAAAAATATATCTGGGTTAATTACAAATTTCCTCATATCACATCTTCCATTTCTTGTTCTCAGCTGTTCTGCAGCACACACATCTTCAAATGAAATGTTTTGATGTTATCTATAAAGTGGTGGTAAGGGAAGGGTTCACAACTGGGGACAAAATATACTGCTGCTGCTGAAGGAAAAGCCCAGAATGAGCATGCTGCATCCATTTTCATTCCACCAGCCTCACCCTCCTCCCTCCCAAAAGAAGGGCAATCTCTGACTGGAAAATTAATGGGAAAAGATGGGTGATACACAAGAGCTAGAAGGAAATTTATAAATTTTGATTAAGGACAGCAGTTGGCAGAAGCACAAACAAACAGGGTTGAGGAGTGGGCATGAGGGGCCTTGGAGGTCCAGAATATCTCTGGCTGTATATCACACTTCTTTATCACCAAACTACCAAAGCAACTGGCAGAAATTGTCCCAACCAGATGGCAAAACACTGACTGAAGCAATCTGGACAAATAGTAAATCTATACTTGTTTCAAAATGAGATATCTTGAGGATGGTTCTCTGAGATGAGTGGTTCAATGAGGCTTAAAGGGACAATTCCAAATCTGATATAGCCATACCATTTGGGAATACGTTATTATTTTGACACAGAATATACTTATTTTTGGACAAGCAAATGAAATCTGTTGTGTAACAAAGCTGACAACTACTTACCCACTGGATCAACTTCCACGGTCTGAAGTTTATATTCCCCTGGTATGGAATTATTATTACTTATGAGCTTCTGTCGGATCTCTTCTTCTTCTAAGTTAATGTTGTTGGTAGAATTATAAACCAGAAGAGCCAAAACCTCAAAACTGCAGGGAAAATTGTCCAAATGTTTGAGTCAGAACAGAAGAGCCCAAAGGTGGGGAAGTAAAAATATCTGACAGACTCTGGTTTTCTCAGTATGTAACAATGTCACCAAGACAATGTTGTTCATTATCTGTAAATCATTATTTTTGTATGTACAGGGACACAAATAGAATTTATGGCTGGGAAATGCAATCCTCCAGTTACCATTAAAGAAGCAGCTCATCAAAAGAGCTAAGAAATATTTTCAGAAGATTTAGATTACTGTAAAATTTATTAAAAGATGAAAGCAAAACATATTCTTAATTGTCAGTGTCCAATGCCCAGTTATAAATGGCTCCTTATTAAATTAAAAAAAATTAGGTTGCTTAGGAACTTAAAAGCTGATCCTTCCCAGTTCAGAAAACTTGTCAGGATGGGACAAGTCATCCTCTGGAGGGACTATCTCTCTAATGTCTACAGAAGAAGGCTAGAAGAACAAAGAACAGATGCTTAATATTTAGATGCCCAAATTTTGATAGCATGAAAAACACCCTAACACACTTCTGAAACTTTTAGTTCTAATTAGAAAAGTCTAGTTACTCAGATGACTAATTCGAGGTTGAGCAGTAATAGTCGTTTTGTACTGTAGCCCACTGCTACTTTCTTGGGCATAAGAAGTAGTTCAAAGTGCCCAAGTCTCTTTCCTGTGAGAGAAATAAAACAGTCTCCACCCTTGTCCAAAAACATAGTTTCTCTGGAAGGGAAATAATGAACAAGAAAAGCAGTTCTAACAGGACACAGGAAAGAAGCTGAGAGTGGAAGGCTGAAAAATTTCCTCTGGGGACACAGAAAACACATGTTGGAGAACAGCATATGTCGGTACCCAAGAGGATTGCTTGGCTCTGTCTAGTAGGAGGTGACGCCACTGAAGCATGGAACATTGGATCTCCACGGGAGCAAAAATGTGGAAAAAAGGAAAAAGTAAGCCTTCTTTAGGCTGTCTTCATCTTAGCCTGTGGATGCCCAGCAGCCTGAATGAAGACAGACCTTCCTGGTGTACGAGCAGTTCCTGGCAGCTTGGGAAATGTCAGTACTGCCAGCACACATGCA
The DNA here is from genome assembly GCF_964211825.1 of Aythya ferina. Lineage (NCBI taxonomy): Eukaryota > Metazoa > Chordata > Aves > Anseriformes > Anatidae > Aythya > Aythya ferina. The sequence continues at coordinate 56,716,389 of NC_140298.1, forward strand.
GTGAGCAGGGCACACACCAAACAAAGCTGCTTTCAGTGGGGACCCCCCATTGCAAGGAAGCAGCAGTGAGCAAAAGGGTCTGGTGGCCTGCTTGAAGAAGGATAGGAAACAAAATCTTCAGGGGTGCTGTATGGACGTGGACTGGTAGGGATTTCAGGAGCCCCCTCCTATAGAGACTGGTGCTTCATTTCTGAAAATCTTCCAGAGAGCCACCCCCAAGATGACAGCCCAGATTTGCATTTTCTGGAGGTGCCTAGTGTGGTGCAGTATAAAACTACAGCTTTTCATACAGGTGTTGCTGTTAGATGATGGATTAAACCCTCTTGCTGTCAGACAGTGTTGAAAAGTACATACCTTCGACCAGTAATTCTGAAGCATTCTTACTAGTGAAACAGCATTAAAAGAACTGATATTAGAAAACAAGCTCCCAGTCTAGGGAAAAACAAAAGCAACAACAAAAAAACAAGCTTCATAAAGCCTTCATAAATCATGAATGTGAACTAAATTCTCCACACATTTCACTGTTGCAGATGTGACCCATAAGTAAAGAAATGTACATGTCATTGTTTGGCAGTTTTGTTTTCTTTTGAGCATCAGTACCCTTTCCTTCTTTCTTGTCATAGCTGTTTGATTTTTAACTTGTTGCTGAAGGAGAAGATAAAAATGTGACTATAAGTTACCTGCTGTCTTGGCTTGGGTTTTTTCCCTAGGGATGTATTTTAGCAGGGAAATTCCAGCTATCCCTGGCCAGGTTGCTTCTGACCTGCTCTCAGATACATGAAGTTCCTTCTAACGTTCCTTTAGTCTCAGTGGAGTGGTTAACACACAGCAATAACAACAGCAGGGTGGATGTGCATTAGCAGGCTCTTGCTGTATACCTCAGATATATTACGAGGCTCCAGTTTATTATAACATTTATTTTTAGCAGAAGTATGGAAATTGCCTAGAGATTTGCCAGCACTTTCAGCCCTCCAGTACTTTAGCCCCAGAGTCTCCTGGCACTTAATCATCTTTCCTAAAAGATTCTGGCTTCAAACATGTATTCCCTTTACTTCAGAAGAGGAAAACTTAATATACTGATGCCACTCCCTACCTCAGCACTTTGGCTGCAAAGCAGAAGTCGTAAGTGAGCAGTCACTGCTACTACGATGCTGCTTATTGCAGTACTCACAGCAAACTAAGATGATATTTAGTACCCGTAACTGCTCAGAGGGAGAAAGGCAACAAAACAGAAGGGATAATGATAGATGTGGTAGGACTGGTTACCTTTATCTTGAACAATTATAGGGATAATGATAGATGAGGTAGGACTGGTTACAGTTATCTTGAATGATTACGGGGAAAAACATTGATTATGAAGAACTCATAAAAATAATCTGTTAAACCATTCTGTTATTTTTTGTTGTTGTTTGTTATTGTTTTTTGTTGTTGTTGTTGTTGTTGTTGTTTGAGAAACTTGTAGAGCACAAGTCAAGTATACCATGTAATAAAAACCTGTTCCATCTTATGATGAAAACAATTTCTATAAACTTTTCAGAATGACTCACGCTAGCTTCCCAAAGTAAATAAATACCTTTTAACTTGACAGCTGATGCAATATGGAGCTGAGCACTTCCTTCCACTTTTGTCACACTCAGATCCCCAAAAGAAAACATTTTAATGGTGAAGAACAAAATTCTCAATTTGTGAAACAAGCCCACGCTTAAATAAATGGTAATATAGGCAATAGTGGCATGCTGTGCTTCTGCCATGGGATTTTATATAGCCAACCATACATCCCATATTATGTGCCATATGAAAGCAGATGGATTCTCACAGCAGCAATCAATTACAAATTACATCACCCACAGTAACTTGTACTGCCAGTATTGCTGCTGTCAATACAAAAAAAAAAAAAAAAAAAAAGGACTGCTGTGTGGGTAAACAAAATGGGCTACTCATTTATGCCTCTCTTCTCTTTTAGTGAAATGGTGACAGCTGGAGCAAGGAAAGCCAGGAAGACCAGTGTCTGTCTTGCTTTGCCTTGGCCCACTGAGCTACGCTGGCTTGGAGAGAGAAGGCTGCTGTTGCTGCACCCAGACCGGGGGCACGGGGGATGGTGGGGATGCCTGCACTGCCGTGGCGCCTGCCACAAAGGCAGCTTTCTTCTCGGGCAGTGTGACTCAGAGCTATTCCAGGACAGTGTGCCTACACATGGGTTGTGCTCTTGCTGCTACACAGTGCAAGGAGCTTGGAGAAAGGATTAGCAATGAACCAGGCGAGCTGCACAGCACAGACTCATACCTGCAGATACCTGGCTGATAATTAGCAGTGCATGTTTCTGCTCTTATTTTGGTTCTGCTAGATGAGCTGAACTAATTGTGGTGGTCAAATTGTTCAAGCAAATCACTACTAATTTGTTTCATTGTTAATGTTATTTGATTTAAAGTACAAAAAATAATTTTTAAAGCACCTAAATTCTCAGGGACTCTGAATTAAAGTGGAAATTTGCCTAATGACACAGGCATATTTAAAAAAAAAAAAAAAAAGTCGGTATTATATTCTTTACAAATCTTGCTGTTATTTTGGCTTTGAAGATAAGAAGAGATCACAGAATCACAGAATTTCTAGGTTGGAAGAGACCTCAAGATCATTGAGTCCAACCTCTGACCTAACACTAATAGTCCTCCACTAAACCATATCCCTAAGCTCTACATCTAAACGTCTTTTAAAGACTTCCAGGGATGGGTGGATATAATTCAAGATCATCAGCACAGGTAGGCCTACACAGCTGGTTACTTGTAAACACTGCTGACTTCTGAACATTAACAGGACAGCCAGAAAAACAGCTGACTCTTGCATAAGTTACTCAGTGAGGATGTAAAACAAGCAGCAGAGATGTTAGATAATATGCAGAATGACACAGAAAGAAATATGAAAAGTCTGCTACTGAAATCCATAATGGAATCTGGAAAAGCATTCCTGTCAGGAATATTGGGCTCATTTCTGGCAACAAAATAACCTACAGCACAAATATAGAAAAGTTAAAAGCATTCTGCAAAAGCATCTATGTTGTGGATAATTTTTTGACATGATACCATTTTCAGAATAGAGAGTGAAAAAAAAAATACTGGGCATAAGAGACACTTTCAAAACAATGCCAAGGATGAAGATGTTTGTTTCTCAGAAGCTGATGCTATAGAAAAGATACACAATCTGAGACCTTAGGACAGAAAACAAAAAATTACAGCTATTTTGGGGACTATTAAGAATAAAAGTATCTTAAGTTTTCCTTTTAACAGCAGAACACCGCTGCAAGCAACATGATCACAGGAGTCTCTGCTTCTGTCCCTGTGACTCTGGGCCACGCTTCTCCTTGAAGAACTGGTACAGGAATACTAACTACAGCTTTTCAACAGAAGGCATTTAAAATATGTCAAGGTTTGGTATGAAGACTGTTCTTTATAAGGGAATGTAGCAAGAAGGCAAAGAGAAGGCTAGAATAGAACCCCTCATGGTTCTACAGCTGGTCATGGCAGAAGAAAGTTTTTGTTTATGTTCCAAAATAACAAAGGAAATCCCTTCCCCCCCCAGAAAAAGTCAATCCATTACTTTCTTAAAAATGGCATCTGACAATGTCAGTCCAATACTAAACCCAGTTAAAGTCAGTGGAAACTGAATCAAGATAAGTCGGCTTCAGCAGAATTCTAAGGAGAAATCATCCTTCAGTCACTCAGGTTGAATTCCAGAACTCTTCTGTCTATGACAAAGGCTTTCTTTACATGTCACTGATACAAGATGCCAGCAGGGAACTGTGGAGAAAGCTGCCCGTTCAGTTGGTAACACTGAAGTTAAAGCCAGGGGTAGAAGAGGTGGGCCAGTTCCTAGTTGTTCCTAAAACCTCACCAGTAGAAACCAAGAGGACTTTTAAAAATAGGAATAGGAATCACAGATGTTTTCATTTATAATAACAGTAGCATTATTCTGTCATAATGCAAAATATGAAGTGGTTACAAAAAATGCTAAAGCCTAACACTTTGTCCATTTAACTTTACTCAATAAAAAGACTTTAGACTAGAACAGCAAATGCTGCTCTGATGTTGCTAACTCTTGTCTAAAACTTTTACACAATCTAATTAGCTTAAGTTTTATCCAAGTGCATTGAACTTTCCATTAAGCAACATGGCAGCTGAGAACACAGCATGCAGGAGCCTGAGTCTGCCTTACTGACCCTTTTTCCAAAACTCCCACGGACTTCAAAAAGGAGGACTATGTGTACCTCAGATTTCCTGCTTTCCTCTTTATTTTCATTTCTAAGAGAATAGATTTCTTTTTAAGTTTAGTGAGTGGTCTTTAAACTGATTGCTAACACTGTGATTTTTAATTTGGATTAATTGTTTTACAGTAGTAACGTTAGTGTTTTTCACATAAAGGAAACAGCTAAACATGGGAAATTATGGCCAAAAATATGACAATTGAATAGTGGAAGCTACGGAAAACATAAACTTATTTGTATATTAAGAGGAGTAAAGATTATAAATGAAATGGGACTTGAGTTCTCAAAACTGTTTGCAAAATAAAAGAAGGAGAAGCAGGGGAGCTGAGCTGCTTAATAAAGACCAATTCTTCTACTGAGGCAGCCCAATTATTAGTCATCTGACAACACCCAGGATCAGTAGGACCCTTCTGAGAAAAGCAGCAGCAGTCACAGAAGGATATGACAGACAGCACTGCAGTGTCATAAAAGTGTCAATTAATGAAATAAACAAACACATTTATAATTTATCTACATAAAAATCACAAATTGGTGTCACTTTCAAAGGTTTGTGCTAAATCATGGGGGACAAACAAACAGGAATGCACATATCCTACTCAGACCTACTTTCTACTTTATATTGAAGAGGTGTTCTCTCATTAAGAGACAGAAACAGCATGACCAGAGGAAGAAAATAAACACAAACACAAATTAAAGTATAGCTGTGACAAAATTCTGTCTATTAATATAGTTAATGATCTATCAAAATATTATCTTGAGACACTGATGTCACCCAGAGATCTTATGGTGTTAAAGATGATGATAATAGTGTGCACTTTTGGACTTGGCACTCTGTTTGTCTCTCATCACCAGATACATTAATGCATACTAAGCTCACTGTACTTTGGATTTCTGCAGTGCATAACTCAGCAATGAAAGAATAACAATCTGTTTCCATATTATTATTTTGTTTTGGTCTTCTCTAGAATGCAGTACAATTTAAAATTTCATTTGGAAAACACCTATTTTTACCATGAAAAAAAGAAAAAGCTTCCTACCTCCCACTTTCAGCTTCTATTTCTCCTCTGAATCATTCTCTCTAATGACTTCCTCTTTCACTAGGTGTGGTTACTGATAACAGAATTTCCTTGACAAGACAGCAGTGTAGCAAATAAGGGTTGAAGCTGATTAAAATTGAAAGAAAACTTGGGAAAAATTTTGTGGAGTTGTTTTCTTAAACTGTTGTATTGAATGCTAATCCAAAAGGTAAGGTAAAAAGATGAGATCTGAACAACAAGAATTTGAATTAATGTAAAGAGAGGGAAAATTTCTCTAAGAGCTATTTAAAGAATTGTGCTACTACCCTAGAAAGATGAAGACTATGATCTTGTGCAAAATTCAGAGATGATGAGAGAGAAGGTTTAGTGAGTTAATCTAATATGATTACTGCTGTAAAATATAAAAAATAAGTTAAGGCTATGATGCTTAGGGGTTATGTTTGAAGTTTTGACTGTGGAGTGAAATTCTGTTCAGATGAATATGATGAAAAATGGTCTAAGATATGAAGGGAAAAATGAATGGAAATAGTGGAGTGTCTAATACTGTGAGTTTTATTCTTGACTATCCATAACAGAGAAATAACAAAAACATTGCACAACTATTCATAGAAATAATTTATAGGAATATTTAATAAAAACTGTTTGAAATCGCACTGTAAGCAAGTTATATGAAAGAACTCAGCCATCGCATTTCAGTGGATCATCTGACTAGTAAGAAAGAAACATTATTTCCATTAGGTATTAAAAACTTCCAACTTGCAATCGGCTAACTTTTTATTCCCCAAAATGTTGCTTTGGCATGTTGTAGGATTTCCTTAGGATCTTACCCAGGACAAACCCAAGAAAGTGGAAAACTTAACAAAGCATCATGAAAGCAATGATCTGGTGGAAGTAGAAGAAAAGAGTTCACTTGAACTGAATTACTAGTTTGGGCAGAATCTTAACTTTTCTACTTTTCTTTCTCTTGCTCTCTCTCTCTCTCTCTCTCTCTCTCTCTCTCTCTCTTTTTTTAATTTTATTTTCCAATAAAATATGCACAGCACAATGACCATGATTATTTGTAGAACAGTACTATCTTGTGTGGCATGATTAGTATTTATACTAAATTATTCAGAATGATGACAGAGCACTATCTGGCCTTGACACAAATCGCACTAGAGCCCATGAAAAGACTAGTATTTGACTTTCTCATTAGCCCAGGCCTTCTCTGAAAAAAAAAAAAAATTATGACCTATTAAGAACACGTAACTCCTTTGCCTCTGAAACTACATATGGTGAATGATATAGTAGAATGTGATTACTGTTATGTTACATATGTACAACAGACATGGTCAGATATGGAACTGACATACTTTGTGTGTTTTAATGTGCTACATATTTCTCTCTTCACCACCTTTTTTAATACACCAGGAAGAAGAAACAAAATGCACAAGATGGAGTGACAGAAGTGTGACATAAGAGGAGAGCACATGTGCAGTCTGGGGGAGATCAGATGCTGACAAGCTGGGCTGCTAGTCTTGTACAAGACTCAGAAATAAGAATGGGAAAAAATTTACATTCCCCAGCAGCCTTGGATTGTTAGTAAGACCTAAAGCATGGTATGAACTTCAAAGGTTTTGCTGGCGTAACTGTATCATTTGGTAATATGAAAAAAAAAAATCACAGCCACATTACTACACCCTACTGTAAATGTAGCTCAAGCAGCAAAATAGCCCTTTTAGAGACTGGGTTTACACTATACCAGCTAAATGCTTTTTCGCCAATAAAAGCAGTCTTTCTGGTTTCAGTATGTGGGAAGGAGACAGTACCATTCACAAATCCTTTAATGTTTAGGTAAACTCTGTAGAAAACAGGGTTACTTCCTCATGGTAAACTGGGAATCCTAGTCTATCTATGAAATTAAAAAGCTCAACTGGCAAATCTCAAGAGTGAGCAGTTGAAGTCCTTGCCTGCAGGACTTTTGCCTACACTGCAAACAGATATGTCCTATACCCACTTGTTCCCCCTCCCTCACAAGACTAATTATGTTTTGGTTTCCTCTCTTTAATTTGGTGCTAAGAGTCACTCCCTGCCCATCTGTCCCTGAGTAGTCTGCTGCTTTCAAAGAAATCCCCTGAGGCTCAATTTTCAGGGGGTGTGACCCATCTTTCTCTGGCTGCCTTTGAGACTGTCCCAATGCTGGTGCCTCCAAGCCCAGCAGAAGTCAGGAAATGAGAGCATATGGTAAATAGTTTAACTCACACTAGTTTGGCTTTCAATTCTAGCATGATTTTTCAGTGTTTTGCATCTAGTAGGATGTCTATTAGCTCAAAAGGCTCTGGTTCAAGAGAATAAATGCAGTGCCAGTGTACCAGAACCTGCTGCTGAAGAAAGCTGAATGTGACTTAACACACATAAGTATATTCAGTTTTGTGGCAGATGAAACCTGAGCTCTGAAAAATGATCTGTTAAGGTTCAAAGAAGCTCAGTAGGTTTAAACCAAAACAAACATGATAACCAGTATGAGGCTTGTGAGCACACCCAGAGCACTCAACTTCCCAGCAGTCATATACTTAGACTAGCAACATATAATAATAGGCAATAAAACTATACCACTTGTAATACCAGCTGTTGACTCTATCAATAAAAATTCTTTGAAGATGTTACCTTTTGTTACCAATGCTTCTTTTTTCTCTTACTCCCTCTTTTACGGAGCCAGGTTGGATGCTATCAAGGACATAAACATTAATTAGGGTGGGTTAATTCACAGAAAGAAATGTGGTATAAACATCTTTCTCCTTCATTTACCTGATATTGACCACATACACAGTGTAATTCCAGTTCTGGAAAGTATGGTTTAGCTGAAAAACAGGAAAACATTGATCACAGGAGTGGTATGATGTTAATAGGGGCTCTTTGTTGTTTAAAACAGTTAGAATTTCACCTCTTTTTCCCTTGAGAAATTCCCTGCGATTTTTCAAAGCAAAGTGAACATGCTCCCATGACAGTGAGGTGATTGTTATATTGGATGTACAATTGGTAGTGAAAGATTTATTAGGTGTGTTGATTTATTAGTTTGTTGTTGTTGTTGTTGTTGTTTTTTGAGACAAGGATATCTCTAAATCTCTGCAAGGTCATTACAGTGAATAGGTGAGTGCACAGGATGTGGAACTTTTCCTTTTCTTCCTCTACATCTTAAATTGTCATTTAAAAAATGGATTAGAAAACAAATCCTGACAAGAATTCAGGGTCAATTTTCACCTAAAAGTCTACATCCTTTGATGACCTTTATTTCAGACTTTTCTTCTTATTTGGAGTTGGCAATGAGTGCTCAGATTTCCCCTCTGAAGAAACTGTGGCATGCCCTGCCAGGGCCAAATGACACCTTTTGAGAATCTTTGGCTCTGGCATCCACATACTTCACCTGGATACTGCTGCTAAGAGCTGTTGTAAATGACTGCTTTTCTGGTTCATAGGAAACTTATGGATGGCTTCTCTTCCTTAGCTGGAAGGCTGTAGGTTTATTATAGACAAATAATGAATAAATGCCATATGTTTTTGACATCACATTTTCATGTGAGTAGTTGGTAGAAAGACAACTTGCAGACTTGTGAGTGCCGTTATGTGAATTGTCAAAACAGAACAGAGAATATCTCTATTCATATGGAAGAAATTCTCAGAGGCAGGCACTTCAACAGTCCTCTAGAGGGCCAAGGAAGGAGCTTACATCTACTAAAATGGACTGAAAAACTATGGCTACTAGAAACTGCAACGACTGACCTATAGGAGAAGATTTCTAAAGCAGAAGATATTGAGCTAAATTAGAAAAGTGTATTGCCTCACGCAAATGAACATGGCCTGTTTATTGTTACATCTATAACTGTATAACTTCAAAACCACATTAGTATTTGGGGATAAAATTTTGCTCTGTGTAGTGATGTAGGAACTTAGGCATATATGTCATTCAGTGGACAATTCCAATTTCCCCCTACTTTCCAAAATCTCAGCTAATATCTACAATTCTTAAGATGCCTGGCTGGTATAGTAGAGACATTTCAAACCTCAAAATTTTCAAAAAAACATAGTGACTAAATGCCCAAATTAGACCCTAATTAATTACTCCACAACGTAAGAAAGAAAACTTAACTTACCCACGTTGCAACCATATCATGCACTTTTGATTCCGAGTTGGAGTTCAAACAAAAGACAGTTATAGATATCCTGTAGAATAATCCACCTGTCCATTAAAAACAGCATAATCATTTTAGAAAGCTGAGAAAATTTGCATTTTTAATAATGTGAGACTTTAATTCCACAATGAATCTAAAGACTGGGCTGAACCCTAGATGCACAGACACCTCAAGTTCTTGATATTATGTGAGTCTGGAGTGAACAAGCCCTGCAGGCTTGGATCCATTCTCACTAGTCCTATTAATAAGAATTCCCTCCTTCTCCATATTTTTAGGGACACTTGAAATGTGACATGGAAATTCAGAAATAAGATATTTAAGTAGTATTCTGCGTATACCTTTAGTGGAGTACGTAAAAGCAAGATCATGAAAGTGTCATGAATTTAAAACAATCAAAATTACTGAAGTCTGTAACACGGATAAATCACAGGCACAGTCATATTGATATAATCCAGAAACAACCATTGTAGATTTGACTTAAAACTTTGTGAGAGCAGATAAAGCTCATAAATTAAAAGTCACAAGATTACTGAGAACAGAATTATGAGGGAGAAGCCCTATCCAATTTATGTTTTCACAGCCTATCCCTTGCTCTCAGGTCTAGGATAGTAAAAAATAAATAAAAAATAAACTGTTAGCTTTATAAAACTGGCAGCTGAACAAACCACCTTTCAATCTCAAAATGTGTAACACTTGGCATGGAGAAATTTTGTATTAAGTAAAATTGTTTTGAAATAGGACTAGGTAAATATAAATTCTCTTTAAGCTCATGAGCTGGTAGACAACATTTTTGTCACAAGATTTCACATCTAATAAATACCAAATCTCATAGTTATGCTCTCTGTTAACCACTTTCACCTTTCATAGGGTAAAATTTTTTCATTACATTACTAAAAATTCTGTCCACTTTTGATGGAGAAAATATCCCAAGATGCATGTGGGGGTGTAAGAACTTCTGCATCAATTCGGTCACATGTATGCACACATGTGGTATCATTTGTTTCAGTGCTGTTACCAAATGTAGTTGTGGATCTTGACCACAGAACACATGCATTTACATAAACCTTATGCAACTATTACAGAGACACTACATTGAACAGAACAAGACATTAAAACAATTATACAGAAATCTCTTTTTGTCTCTTGACTGGAAATAAAGTGTTCTTTCTAAGTTTAGATCAAAACAAAACAAAACAAAAATCCAAACCTTTTATTCTAGTTTTATACGTGTTGAGCAAATTTAATCGTTTTAGAACTTTGTAGATAAGCATTTTACAAGAGCTTAAAATAAAATTATCTGAGGAATCGTAGTATTTTCTGATTTAATTGAGCATATTGGTTACTATCCTATTCACAAGCTGGCTTGGGTATTTTTTCGCTTCATTATGGAACTAATCATAGTCTCACTGAGATAAGTATTAAAAATATTTTTCAATAAAGTAGTAAATAATCAGTTTCTTGCAGGAAGATGTTTTACCCGTTACCTTCTTCAGTAAGCTGTGATTAAATTTTAAATATGAGTAGTATGAATTTGATTTTTGATTGATCATCTTTTTCCCCTCCCTTAAAACAGCAAACACACATATTTGTTGTGCAGTTTAATATAAAAATGCCATTTGTTTTTTATTATTGCTATTATAGTTTCAATTTTTTTTTTATTTTTTTTTTTTTAAAGCAAAAAAATTAAGTCTTGACTTTTGAAGTAGAGAAATGGACTTTGGGCAAATTGAAAACACAATTAAGATGGAGATTTATATGTATATATTCCTTATATACATATATTCAATTTTATATGTATAATGTACTCTTATATGTGCTGCATAGATACACATATGTAGAAATTGTGCATTATATATATTCTCATAAATTCATATATGCTCATATATATAATTATAGTTTCATTTATATAATTATATATATGGAAAAAATCATCTTAGTGTAGAAATATGCAAAATACGTTTAAAATCAAACTTAGAATCTACAAAGAATAGTCAATAGCTTTAAGATCTCCACCAGATGGTGACCCAAAGCATGTTTTAATGAGGAAAAAAAAAGAACAAGAACAAAGAACTAATCTACATTTTGAAACACTCTCAGGAGACTGCAGTCACAGATAGTGAAAACTAAAAACTATTTCTCACTACAATTAAACAGTGGAAATCCCATCTCAAAATGCTGAATGAAAAATAAATATTTTTTATGGGCAGAAAATTGATTAAAAGTAGCCAAAGATAATTTGAGAAAAAGAGGAAAAAAGAGGCTGGAAGAACAATTCTCCCCACACCCAAATATAAAAATATAATGATCTATGAAATATCATGATTATTCTTTTAATTTCTGTTAGCCAAATTATACAAGAGTTTATTTTGTAAAATTTTTCATTTTGCAAAATAAATCCTCAGAAATATATGAATACCATAAGTGAAAAACATTCATAAAATCTCAAATAATGAAATGTCTTAAAAATGCATAAAATACATAGCAACTCAATCTACTATTGTCACAGTCTCATGAGAGTTTTAGAGGACAGGAGAAATTACATGTTAATGACGTGTTATCACTAAGATGTTACAAATTCCCTTCTACTGTAATTAAATTACTATTCTAAAACATCTTCATATTCTAAATGGATCTATATCTAAAGAATAAAATTTAGCTATTTCTGTTTAGTCTACCAGCAGAACAACTAATAGATAAGATGAGCTATTTTTTTTTTCTTTTTTTTTTTTTTTTTTCTACATCTAACTTAACATACTGTAGTTGACCTCAGGTCGACATAGGCAGCCCAGTTCAGTGGAGTTTAAACAAGATAATAAGACTGTGGGATTGCCAGTAAGTTGATTCGGTGGTGGGTAAGGGGTGGTATTTTGGCTTCTCCAGGTAGAAAAATTGGCCAAGGAATAAATATGTGCCAAACCTGATGATTGATGGTACATTACAGGAGAAACTGGCATTTGAGAATGCATGTAAGAATAATGGTTTACTGCTCCAGGTGTCATTAGAATATGCTTCAGGATGGTCTCTTTTTGCTGAATAATAATTCCACTATATGAAGAGGACAAAAGCATTGTATCATTCATCACTGCAGTTCTTGATAGTGCCAGAAGAGAAGAGAAATTTGCAAAGTGTCCATAATCAACATTTTCAAAATCCAAGACATGAGTACTACCAATATTCAGAGAAGACATTCTTCCTCTGTACATGCCGAAGGATCCATATACTTCCCTTTCTAAATCCTGATCTGAAAGCCTTGATTTGTTAGTTGATGTCTGAACAGCAGAATTCCTTTTTTCTTTATTATCACCAGTGATTTCTTGTTCTACTGCCCACAGAGAGTATCCAATACCATCCCCTTGATTTTCAAGGAAGTTTTGTCCTAAGAAAGTTATTTGACTTGGTGTTACTGGTGTTGTTGGTAAGCTTAACTCTGCTACATCCCGTCCAGGGATCAGGCTTGGAGAAATTGTATCAAGGTGGTTCTGAAAACTTTGTGGGAGCGGAGGTGTGGAGTAGCTGTTAAGAGGTACACTGAGTTTGAATTTTGGTTCTGAATGAAAAGTGTGCCTCAATTCCAAAGACAGTGTTGTTGTAAGGAAGTCAGAACTTGCTGAATCATTGCTTTTTAAAAAAATATCTGCATCCATTTGAACTTCACTTCTTGCATTATCAATAGTATTTGATACTTCATCACTCTTCAAAATGTTTTGAGACTGCAATGATCCATGTGTTCTTGTACTGTTTATGAAACTATTAACTGGTGTATTTACCAAGAAAGCAGTCTGGTTATCCCTTGAACATGAAGGCTGGGTTCCTGGATGTGTTGGAAGGACAGAAACAAGTTGCTGTCTATTATTTAGGAAGGTCACGTTAGTTCTATCACTTACTATGTCAGTGCCAACTTGCATGTTTAAACTATCAAAGACCACTATTTTTTTTGTAGAGTTTGCAAGTGCCTTGTCAAAGGGACTTATCTGTACTGAGTATTGACTCAAAGGTGATTTGAGGGAAGAAAAAGGAAAAGCAAAGTCATCATTGGAAGATATGGTTAGGTTTGCAAAGTTTGTTTTTGACTGCATCTGTGATATTGTCTTCTCATTACTTTCTGAAATTCTCTTTGAAAGGCCCAGAACAAATAAACTAAATATCTGTCTTTCCAAAGTTGATGCATGGCTAGAGAAGTTAATTTCTTCGGCTCCATGATCTAATAATCTAATTGTAAAAGTTTCCTCAGAGATACTGTCAGGCTTAGTAGGTGAACTAATGGATGGCAATTTCTCTGTTGGGGAAGAAAGCAGTTTATTAAATGAGAGCCACTGATTTTCTGATGGCTCCCCAGGAAATGCTTGAGACACTTCTTTCAAGTGATAGGAAACAGTCCAGAAACTGGCTGTTAAAGAAGGGGATATGTCTACATATTTTGTCAGAAAATCCAAGTAACCTGGTTCCCAGGAGTTGCCAACTCTGTTGATATTGTCTGTCTCTAATATGGAAAAATCTGAATCTTCATTTTGATTATTATTGTGAAATGCATCTAAATTGCTCTCCAGTGCTGCATTTCTGAGGGTCTCACTTATCATTTTCTTTTGAAAATATACTGAATATTTTAAATAATGAGACCAGTAATCACTATTAGACAGAAATACGCTGTCACTGTCTGAATACATACCGGATTGTTGATAAAGAGGCAGTGTTGTTTCAACATGATTAAATGCTGAGTTTGTCCTGCTTATTCCTACCAGAAGTGCTGACACTAGTTGTTTTCTACTGGATCCTGTGATTGAATTTGTCAGTTGTATGTTGGGCATAATTGCTGTATATGTTTTTTTCATGTTGTGAAAAAATGCTGTTGGGTTTGCATGTGGAACCTCCACAGAGTTTAAATTTGTAATACCTCCTGAGTAAGGTTCCTTAGTGTACATAGATTTTCTAAACAGAAATTCACTGCTTGCTGCTAACACGGAAACAGGTTTCCTATTAGTGTTGCCTTCTATCATTTCTGGGTAAATATTGCGAGGTGAAAAATCTAGCAAGTCTAGTCTACTTTTTTGCAATGACAGTTTCTCCCTTAAAGGTGTTATAGATAAGCTAGCAAGAGAATTAAATCTCTCTTCTTGAAAGTCAGAGGTGATATGATGGTGAAATACAGTCTCACTCCACCAACTCTCAGGCTCCAAGACATCATTTAGATGTATGAAATTGGACTTGCTATTGCTGGAAGATGGAATCCACGGGGCTTCTTTTCTGTGTTCATAAGCAGTGCTTCTGCTAACAGCAGAGTGGAATGGTGACTCTGAGTCAGCATAACCTAGCCCATTTGCCAGAGTCCATGTTGCCTCTGCAGTAAGACTTCTGTTTGGAAGAAAAGGAACTGCTGCATTCACAGAAGGATCTGTAACAGCACCTGCTGTATCATAAGTGCCATGAAATGAAGTTCTAGAATCATTCAGAATATTTTCATGTTGTAACTGATGCATCACAGTGTTATCTAGCTTGATTTTTTCTGAAAAAACAGCCAAGGTACCATTGCTGGTCTCCTCATAGGCAGCTGATGTTGACAGAGTTGGATGAAATACGCTGTACATGTTTTTTCTCTCTGGATTCTCATCTGCTGAGTTTTTACTGAAATGGAGAGGTCTTTGTTTTACTGGCCAAATAATAGGGGTAGAGATAATTCCTATGGTTTTGATCCCTTCTATCTTAGACTCTTGCTGCCTTTGTGGTCGTGAATGGGAGGAATCGGGTGAATTTCTCTTCATTCTGAAGATAACTGTAGCAGGAAGTCTGAATTCCTGCAGGTCTGTGTGTAGTAAGCCATATAGTTAACAGATTAAGGAAAATACATGCAACATAACTGTCTGTTCTTGGCTGTCTTCTCTGGGTCTAAAAAATGACTTACCATCAGTGGAAGATTATGCCACTTAGCTGGAAGTTTTTCTTGCTTCTACTATAAATGAATTTGGCCTACTTTTCTTAGTCTTCCTACTTTCTCTTGGCAATTTCAAAGTAAAGAAAGAACTTAGTTGTCCATTTTTCATTTGCACTAACATTAACAGGATGTTCAGTCCTACTGTATCTCCAAAAATCAAAGTTAACTGTTCATAGTGAACATGGAGTGAACGGCTCCACAAAAAGAAAAAGCACAATTTGGAAATAAGTTTCAAGATTTTCTTCTTTCTTCTGCTTAGATCCAAATAGGATGAATTCAGATAAATTCTTTCACATTGTCTGCTATACTGCCTGACTGCCAAATATACAAGAGGTGATTTGCCAAGAGAAAAAAGCACTCCAAGAATGTAAAATCCTACAGTAACAACCGATTCACTTGGAAAACAAAACCAAAAACACCAACACCACCCCAAAAGAACAACCAACCAACCAACCCAACAACTACTAATTTCCTTCTTGGGAGAACACAAAATCTTTGGTAAAAAGATCTTTTAGCCTCATATGAAAATTGCAGAAAACTATTTCTGTAACATTATTAATGTTTAAAAACTATCTTTAAAAAAAATAATAAACATTTCAGTAGTTCCTCACAAAGTGATACTCAGTCTCCAGGAGACAGTGATATCAGATTTGAGACAACCTTAAAAGAAATCAAGGAAATCCCCTCCCCCCCCCCCCCGCCTTTTTTTTCCTGTGCTAATAATAGGCTCATTTACTACCTTATTTTTTCCCTTAATCTTTCTAAAGAAAAGTAAATGATATCTGATACTGTCAACATTTTCCCTAGTAGAGTCTGATCCAGCTCTTCTTGAAGTCAGTGGAAAGATTCCTGTTGACTCAGTGGAAGTGGCTTTGCTCCATAGGAATGATTCCACTTGGCTTCCCTGTGTTACCAGTGAGGAACAGACAACCCCAGCATACCAGCACCCTTGCAGCAGGAGCAGTAGCTACACAACACCTGATAATCTGCAGTGTTAAAACATTTCAGAAGCATGCTTCTTTTCAGTCCCTTTTTAAAAACACCTCTGCCTTCCCTTGTTCTTTACATGGGTAAGTACAATGGGTGACACAAAGTTAGTGCCTTTCATATGGGAACCAGGTAAACATGATACAAATGAACACTGAGTTTGGTTCTGTTCTTATTTACACCATTCTTGCAAGGGCAAGTCCAGTGAAGTTACTCGTGATTGATTTCATTGTAAATGAGATCAGAACTGAGGCATGACCCTTTACATTATACTATGAAAAACACATCTTAAAAAACAATAAATTTGCTCTAGAGACAGTACAAGGAATAATGTAACACAGGATTTCTTACCATTGTTTGGCTTATCGGTTCTATTAGTATCAGGCATGTTAGTGGTGACAGTGGGTGGTGTAGGAGTAGTAGCATTTACAGTAGCTGGTAATAAAGATGAGAAAGAGGTGAATTTGAATGAAATATGAATGTTAATGAGGTAAGACAAAATGGGAACAACTCATGACAACGTAAAATGAAACCATCTACACACAGTGACATACATGTTAAACATTGTTTTCTGCTCAAAGTGACAAATGGACATGAACTGAAGTTCCAGTCCTGCAATCTTTACTTTCACTGACTTCAGTGGGAGGTTTGCCAGTGGAAGGATTGCAAGATCAGTCCTGTACCGATTTCATGAATTCAAAATCCTCTTATGAGAGCTTCAGATCCAAACAGCTGTGTAAAGACCAGAAAACAGATCTTACAAGTTCGAAGATGCGTGCACTTAGAAAGAATAATTGTCCCTACTCAGGGAATGAGGATGACAAAGAAACGTGAAACTGAAACACCCATTTAAGGTTCTCATTACCTCAACTGAACTCTATATAATGAAAAGAATTGAAATCAGACTTGGAATAACTGGAGTGGAATACATATTTTGAAAGCTTCATGTAGGATCTTAGTTATACTCTTCCCAGTGACACTAACAGGAGTCATCCTACACAACACTGGAAAATGTTTCCCAGGAGAACTAGCTAGAATGTTTCTCATATTCAGAGTGAGAAGCCAAAACTTCAAATTCCCCTCACTGAAGACAGGGAGGGTACACACTCTAGAGGAACAAAGCACTTCAAAATCAAACCACTGAATTTTCAAATAGTTTGGAAAATAATTTATCTAGAAAGTCCCAGGAATGTAAATCCTGTCACTGACAGCTTTCTTCTTTTCCTGAAAACTCTCTTTAAATGTGAAGATTTGTGAAATATAACCTCACAGTGTAATACATCTTTTGTAGATTTTGACCAAGAATCAACCTGGAAAGGTTAAGCAATCGTATTTTAACTAAGAAATTGAACTATTGATTTTTTGTTAGGTTATTGCATTTAACATTTTGAGTCTAAAATTCATAAACTCAGGCCTCAGCTTAGGGAATGGGTTTATGTTCAAGTTTCAGTGAAATAAGAAAATTGAGAAAAGAGAAGACTTGGTACACAGGGGTTCTAACTGGGAAAGGGAGAACAGAAAGTCACACGCTGTTATATAAAAAAGGTGTTCTTACAAGTAACTTCAGGGCTATATTTTCTGAGAAACAAGTTTTAAGGCTTCTTGCTGATTGTGTGTTCCAGCCAACACTGTTAAAGAAGGTATCTTCCAATGAATGAAAATATTTGCTAGACACAATGAAGAAAACAGCTCTGACATAATGATGGCAAGCACAAACATTGTTACTGGTGCTGTTGCACAACATACAACAAAAAAACAAACTAAAAAGGAATCCACAGTGGACTCTCAGCTTAAAATAAGTCTGCAGTGCTGAAATCAATACAGACATCTTTTTTATGATTTACATTATGGTGATGATGATGATGAAGATGAAGATGATTATGAACAACATAAATCTGATGCACCACTTTCAAAGTAACTAACACAAAGCCAGGGACACTTGACGAAACACTCTTTGGAGAAGGAGACAGTTACCCTGTTGAAAAGTACTCAAAAGGTTTGTTGAAAATGTGATGATCTGAGAATTTAAGGAAGGCAGGCTTGATAGAGAACATCTTTTATTAGAAACAATATGTTCTTCAAAATTTGTTTGTCTGAAAGTGTGTCTATTTCTACAACCCTATTAGGTGATTTAACATTAGATATTCTCTCTCCTTTCACACCATGCCATTTTGATATATGAAATCTCTCTGAGTTCTTCCAAGAGAATAGACAAATATCTGTATACAATGGCTGTATTACCTCTTCCCATAGAAAAAGAGTAATACTGAATAATTTTTTGGTAAGGTATTTGGGTATCAATATTTAGAACATATTGTGAGTTTGCATAACTCACAGTTTGTGAGTCTGATCGCTGAATATTGCTGTTTGAAATCTAATTGTAAACAGAACTGGCATTTCACTTTCTCTATGGAGACCTCCAAGACCCTAAACCAAATCATGGGAACAACTGGGAGAAGTAGACTGGAGACTATCACAGATCTCTTACTGGCTTCTCAAGCAGAATGCATTTCTCTTTTTATCTTTAAACTAAATCTGACTTACTTGCAAATGTTGGGTTAGAAGGAGTTCCAAGACTTCCTCTCCCTTTTATATTTTATTCTCTGCTGCCTCTATCTTCCATCACACAGCTTGAAATGGGTTACAGAGCATGACATATTTTTGATGCAGCTGCTGCTGTGATTAAAGTTTAACATGTCACCTCACGAGCAGGTCTGTGCTCATGAGTGTATTGTGGAAATGGGCTGATGTTGTTCTTGTTCATTTTTATAGAACTTCAGCCACTAAGCAGAGTGGAAAGAATTAACTATCCTTGTATGTGCAATGATTCACAAGGCATGGAAATCTTTAGGGTTCAGCTCCTCCTTGCATTCCACAGAGCTGACCTTTTGAAAGACCTAATGAATGTGGTGGTTTTGACACTATTTAACCATCACTAGTTGCTGCAACAAAGTCTTTTATTAACTATTAGCTGCTGGATTTTGCAGTCCAACGTTAACTTGTCTCCTGCTAATCTCAAAGTATCTAGCCTCAAAATAGCCTAAAAGTTGCTTTATTTACATATGTTTATTTTCTGTTTACAGATGTACCTATTTCTTATCCTGGTTAATATTTTACTGTAAAAATGTGCAGGATGAGAAGATGTGAAGAAAGAACTAAAATTAATGCAGTCTATTAATGCAGTTTTGATATAACAGAGATTATTTGGAAAATATATTATCAAGGAAATGATCACATTTTTTCTACATATTGTATATACATGACACCCACACTTTTGATGAGTCTAAGGTGTTTCTTTCCTTACTATTTCTTATTGCAATTCAGACTTTCATTAAAAAAATAAAAATATAAAATGAAGAAAATAGGAAATAAGAAAGAAGTGGAATAAAATAAAATAAAATACCAAGAAAAATAAAGATTTAACAAAGATGAGACTGTGAAAATGACCTGAGCTTCTTACCTTGACAAAGGCTTCCTAGGTTTGCACAACTTGTTGGTTCAATTGTAGAAGAAGGAATTAGGTATGAGCCTTTAGAAAAAAGAAAGTCAATTAATTAGACAGGTTTGTCTACTGGGCATAAAACCAACATGTCTCAAAATATATCTTGCAGTGACACAGTCTTCCTATTTTCTCTCAATGATAAAACTAATAATACCATTTGCCTTCTTATGTGTTTTCATTTTCTGTTGCTGCTGAGGGATCCACAAAAACAAACCCTGCCTTACAAGTTACAGTCACTTACATATCCTGCCCTGGTTTTCTTATACTCTCCCCAGCTGTAGCTAAATAACAGCCCATTAAATGAATGCAGCTTGTGTGTACTCTGAAATGGCTCTGTGAGGAGGGGTTGGTATGGCTGTAGAATTTATGGCATCTTCACGAGCAACAACATGCACCTTGGAGAAGCAACCACAATGTGCTGTTGCAGCACAGGTTACCCACCATACAGTTCTGAGTAATCTGCCTGTGGCAGACACCAGGCAGATAAAAGGTGATTAAACTTGCTCCTGTGCCCAGGGCGTGGGTGTGATTAATATTCTGGTATGCATGATTTATAAGCAGATAATGTTGTAAATCTGTATCTCTGCTGAATTATTCACAACTACATGCACATACTTTGATCATCTAGAGACAAAAATGGGGAATGTAAGAATGAGTACAGAAAATGAACTGGTTAAACTACATTAATTACACTTTGTGTATCCCAGCAGATCAGCTGCAGCTGCAGCTGCTTTTGCACGTTATGTTGAAAATAATAGGGCCACACAGCAGGGCATAATCTGAACCTACAGGGAGTGTTGTCTGTTTGACTTTCATTTTACCACTTCAGAATCATATTGACTCAGTGAGGTTCTCTCATGAAACACCATATCCTTCCATAAAATTACAGAGCCATCACCCACCAGCTTGTAAAGATAACTATGAAAATATTTCCCATGATGGAATAACAGATGAAGCATGGGGCTTCAATACAGAAGTGGATGTC
This sequence comes from Aythya ferina, assembly GCF_964211825.1. Classification (NCBI taxonomy): domain Eukaryota; kingdom Metazoa; phylum Chordata; class Aves; order Anseriformes; family Anatidae; genus Aythya; species Aythya ferina. The sequence goes on from NC_140298.1 coordinate 56,737,250, forward strand.
TTACATGTATTGCCAACAAAATACAAGACAGAAGTTAAAATGTGATTCTCTACAAATATGAAAGTTCAGTAATTTTGTGGGGGTTTTGTTTGTTTTGTTTAGCTTTTTTTTGCTTGTTTGTTTAAAATGGATTAAGAGATACAGGCAAATTGACTTCCTTTGTAGACTTCCTATCAACTTCAGGAAGCATGCTCTAAGTTCCCTACCTTCTGTGTGAGACTTTTTTCCAAAATATATTTACTTCTATTAAACAGCCAACATACATCTAAACCTTCTGTGAATAACCTCCTCCTGATGCTATATCGTGGAAAGATCACCTGAAAGATGACAGAAAATCTGCAGACTTTAGAAGACATTTAAGGCAGAATACTGTATCGTTTAACGAGGCATATTTTCAGTGAATATGTTAAATGACCTTTTTAATTTTTAAATCAGGTTGAATTCTAGCCAGACTAGATGTTCTCTCAGTGAAGTACAATGATCCGGCTATGAACAGATACTTGGCATAAGCTCCCTTATTAAGCTCAATGGCATGGTCAGTAATAGGAACAGCAGACATGGCCCTGCATTATGGACACTTTGTGTGATGTTTCTCACCCACTTTAAATGTCTAAAACTCAGACATCCATATCTCCTTATCATGTTGGATTTTCCTTATAGTCAGTGGAGAGAAACAGGCACTCCTACAGCATAAAACTTCTGACTTAACCAAGACATCTACTCTAATGTGAAATGAACTGACAACCTGAACAGCCATTTTCACTCCATTATTCATAAACAGCACTGAGTGCAATTAGCTCAGTCTTAAACAACTATCTTTCAGCTGCCTAAGCAGACAGATCCTACCCCAAGTTAAATTTGACTGCAAAATTAAAAATTTTGATTTGGGAAGGAAGGACCCAAATGAAGTACATTATACAGTAATTGCAGGCACAAGCACACATTCAGCAAAGATAGCCTTAAACTGAGTGGGTTATATTCTGCTATATGTGCAACCATTGCAGGCTCCAAAATCAGTACAGTATTTGTATTTGACTAAATACTCCTTGGTTTGTCTGCACTAAGCTCTGCACTGATTCTATTACACTGTTCTCACTACTTAAACTATTTTTAAAGTTAGTCTGGATTAGGCTGTGTATATATACCTTTAAATGCAAGCCCTGCGAAGGTACAGCAATGAAAAAAGAATTCCGTCAAGTCTTCCAGAAACACCCCAGTATGATTGCACAGCTGTGAAAACATTAGTCTAAGGAATAAACTAGGAGAAGGTAAAATCATGAAAAGATTATCTGGAACAATTTGTTGGTGTTTTTATCCTCAATAAACCTACTTGTCTGAAAAATCATGAAAATAATATCCTTTGAAAAATTTAACAATGTTCAGGCACAAATACTTTGAGAGGTGTTTTTTGTTTGTTTGTTTGTTTGTTTTTGTTTTTGTTTTGTTTTGTTTTGTTTTGTTACAAGTGGCTTCCTGGGAAAGCATTATTGGAGCTGAGTGAAAACCTCTTTTTTTGCATGAATCCTTCCACTGCAGCTAAATGAAGTCTAATCAGTTAATCTCACTACTGTCAGTGGTTTATTCATGGTTGATAGTCTGACTCATCAACTCTCATGTTAAAGGCTGGTTTTACAATGAAGGCTTTTATTCAAGAAGATGAAGGAAAAAAAAAATCTAACAACACCATCTCTGGGATTAGCAACAATTTCTGAATCTGCATTGCACCCCACATGGTTTCTTTTAGGACATATGCTGGTCTAGGGAAGCCTGTATCATATTGGGTAATTTAACATATTTGAAAAAAAAGAAAGTGGTTAGTTGGTTTTCTCACATGCTTAGTTACAGGAAGTAACAATGCTTATATAGAGATACACTTGAAGCAGCATGTATAGAAACCTGGGCCTATGTTCTTGCTAATGTTAGAATGCTGACAAGTGTTTTCTAAAATAATCTGCCGTAAGGAAACCACTGAAAAAAATGACATCCCAAAGGATAAAGTTGTGATGTGGAATACAAATAACTGTATTACTTCAGTGAGTACAGCTACGATGTTACACTAATATCACAGGATTGTACAGTGTTTAATAGAAAGACGAACAAGATCCATATTCCAGGCAAAATCAGGTAAGACTGCAATGTTTACAGGCATCTTGGTAGGTAGTAATTGTTGTGGTCATCGTCTTGGTATAGTGGTTTAAGAAGAGTAAGATTTTCTGGGAAATTGCTTTCTCTCAGATTTTTCTATTTGTATGGATGGAAAAACAACTTTTGCATTTGGAACTTTATCAGTCATGATCATTGTTTATGTTAGTGTCTTTGTTGTGTTGGTAGGCACCTAGAATTATGCTGAGAGCTGTCCCACTAAGTCTACCTCGCATTTTGGTTTCAGTAAACTAAGTAAGATGTGATGTTAGCCACCTTTATCCCTCATGAGCTACTAGATAGAGAAACCAGAATGTCTTAATGATGCCAGGTTCTGTTTTAAACTACCAATTGAAAGAAAGGTTGACAAGATGTTATCAGGATGATAAGAAACAATGATTTTGATATAAATATCTTCCTTTCCATCTGTCTCCTTTAATTTATCTTTTCTTGTACTTTTCTATCTTGTATGCATTACCAGTTTGCCTCTGCTTTTACTGGTTATCTGCACATGCAGAAAAATGCTAACAGGTGCTCCTTCTAGCTAATGAAAGCACCAAAGGGCAGGTACAAAAAAAATTTACTAAGTGGTTAGTTAACGCATATTTTTTTCTCTCTGGAAACCATGGTAGTCTAACTTGAGGGTAGCAGGTACTTTCCTGCAATTGTCATTTCATGTTAGTAGAATTTCAGGAAACAAACCACTGGGAAAGAACTCTGATCTGTAGATTATTTCAAGCAGCAACTCAAAATACTTAGGGGATTTTTTCTTTTCCCTTATAGAATCAGTTTATGCCCTTTCAAAGACTCTGTGTATGGCAAGAATTGAGCTAAACTCAAAGAAAGGCAAGATCTACCTGTTTTTCTTTCACAATAACTTTTTCTTTTTTCTTTTTTTTTTTTTTTTTTTCTTGCTGGGGTAAGATATTTTCAGCATAATACAGAAGTGTGGGGGGAAAATAAGCAAAAAGGAATTGGCAAGGCATACTCACCACAACTCAAATTGTTTTCTGCTTTCAGTGCTGAAGTTGGAATACTCCAGAATTCATTTTCCCAGTCTACAATGTTTCCTTTCACATCGCAGCTGAGGTTGGCCAGTGTTTGAGCATTCATGGTGAAATTCCAGAGGCGGAAGTTGTAAATGTCTCCATTTAGAGAGCTCACTTCATTGCTGTTAGAGCCCAGCACCAGCCTACCGTTTCCAGGGATAACTTTTCCAAACATAGCCGGACAGTATACATTATGATAGGTACTCTTGGCATATACACCTATTGCACCCGAGAAGCTATCCCCTACTACACAGAGCTGTTCAAAGGTTCCTGTGAAAAACTCTGCATTTCGAGGCAATGCATTATCAAGAAAGCACTGGGTCCCTGAGATAGACAGAAAATGGCCTTTTGTGGTCTTTCCGAAGCCGAAGAACTCTTTCGATGACAAATCAGTGTAGGAGAAGATCTTCCAGTCGTCATTGTCATCACTGCTGCTCTTGGTTGCTTCAAAGCACAGTGTAAACTGGCTAAGCTCTGGAACCAAGACTGTCTCTGCCATGGACACGGCATCAACATCGGGATCCTGGGGAATGATGACCTTCTGATTCCTCAGAGACACGGCGACTAGAACATAGAGCAGATAAATAAATTAACTGGAAAATATTCTCATATAAAAATAAAGGCAGACTGGCAGCAGTTTAACAGTGTTTTTTAATCAGTGTAATATATCAAAAGCACACACTGAGGGGAATTTGGCTTGGGAGTGCACTCAACCAAAAACATTCCTTTTCAGCAGGATGGAGAATGCTGTTCTACCCACAGCTAACTACTCCAGAAGTTGCATTAAGAGCAATATTAGGAAATATTACCTACTAGCTTCCACTCACTTTATAAAAATTACTACACATTCATCTAGGAAGGTTGCATTATGCAATAGAGTAAAGCAGCTATTTTAAAAACACAGTATAATTTTTAAAGATGCATTATTTTAATTACTTGTCTGCATGACTATTGGTGCATTACACCAATAAAGTTCAGGCCTCACTTTTAAATATTAGTATCGCAGTAGAATAAAACCTCCATTACATTCCTTGACAAAATGAAGACTTTTGTTTCTGAATTTTGGTAACATGTTTCTGCAATGAACTAGGCATCTTCCCGTTTTGTCCCCGGCAGCCTTCTGGTTGAACATTGCAATCATGTGTTTGTGAATATTTTTATCCAAGCTGTTCACTCTTTGCAAATATTTGTGTCAGCAGTTTAAGATTAGGGACAAGTATCTAGAAATGGCTAGTCCTCTTGCAAAAAATGCACTGCAGTAGGAGTATTTAGGCATGGGCAGAATTACTTTGTCTCTGATTTTTATTAAGTATTCTCATTTGCACTGGCAAAATGGCAGTCACCAAATGTGAAAAACAGTATCTAATGACATATACTTTTTCCCCATGAGTGTATTAATGACAATGCTGCTGAGTCTACTTTGGAGAACACTATTTTTCAAAATAAAGTGTCAGTATTCTCAATTTTATTGGTACATTTATGGCAGAAAATTTCTTCTAGTAAATTTCTCCACATAAAGAAGTTTCAGGTAATCAGTAATGAAAAAGTATCAAAGTCATTAAGACTTGTTGCAGCCGTTCTTGGCTTTACTTCTGGCCCCACAGTTCTGTGGCAGATCACATTGCCAACAAATTTCTTCCAGCTCTCTGACAGGCTTTGACAGTGCATATGCTGGAACTGAAACCGGGTTTTGCTAGACTTGAAGAATAATTGTCACATTAAAAGCACGGTCTCCTTTGGGATTTTTAAATGATGGTATGTCACGTGCTAATTATTATGCTTGCTCCCTTTTCAGAGTGAAATAAAACTTTTTGTTATGAGGGGGTGAGATATATGAGGGAACGGTGACTGTCATGCCTCATTCAGGAAGAGACAGACATATGGACTATAAAGATCCTGTATATTCTATGGTATTACACTTTCTATCAGCAGCTTGCAGACTGAGCTCCAGCTACCATATTTGGATATATGAAAGGACATAATTTGACCTATACATACTATAGTAAAATAACCTAAAACATTATACATTATCTGCCAACCCACCAACTGGAAAATGGGACGGAAGAGAGAAATTCCGGGCTTTTATAGATACTGGATTTACTTCATAGATTTTTTTGTTTGTTTGTTTCCCAAGCACAGAAGTATGTTGGAACAATTTTATAGATAGAAAATGTGTTCAACTTTCCATTGAAAACAAGGGCATTTTTTTATGAGTTAATTATACAGTACAGTTCTTTATGTAACATGGAAAGTGTTCCAGAAGAAGTATAAAGATTCAAGACTTGAAAAAGAAGAAAGCTCACTCATGTGAGCACCACCCAGCCTGTGTTAGGGTGGTCAGGAGAGCTACAGACAACCTGGTCACATTTAAACAGTGTGAGAAGAGAAATAAACAGGGAGAACCCCACTGCTCTGGTATTGAACAAAATTACTGTAATGAAATTACTGTACTTTTCTGACAGATTTTACCATTGGCACCTTCTCCCTGAGTGAAAGGACAAAACTGACAAGTATCTTATACATGTGGAGAAAACACAATCCTGCCATCAACATTAAGAGCTCTCTCCCAGTTGCTGTTGCACAGCCAGTCATTGTACTGATGAATTTCAGATGTTAGTACTGGAGAAGCTGATTAGTCTCTGAGGGAGAATATACATATATTCTTGGTCTGTTCATGCAAGTGTTTAGACTACATGCAGGGTGATGTTAAACTGTTTCTATTAGGAAGATAACTGGATTATAATGAACAGCGTTTACTTTGGACGCATTGCTATTTACTTATGAAACATGTACAAAAGTCTTGGCAGCTGGGATGCGGCAGAAGCAATCAGCAACAGGCAGCTCACTGTTCTAAAATCCACATCTGCTTTTATGGGACTGCTGCAATGACAAGAAGTCTGCCTCTGCTTCTTTTTAGAGTCCCTTCCTTACTTGTCTTTGTTTCAGCTATCTTACATCTCTTACACCCCTTTACACACAAGCAACCAAGGAGTCTCTTGACTATTTTACAATCACTTGTGGGGAAAACTGCTTTCCTGCCAGTTGATGGGCTTTTCAGCGTGGTTTGGTGCCTTGTGTAGTGGTTTCCGCTGTTCCTAGCTTCACTGCTTTCAGCTGTCTCTCCACTGATGCTGGAAGAAATGCACCAGTGTCAACACACTACATACCTATTTGATAAATTTTGCTGCAGTGAATGCTGCACTGACTCATCCTTTAATCTGGGCTACAGCAGTACTACTCAACTTTGTGCTAATTTATGTTACATTGTCTCAAGCATTTCTGCGTTATCAGAGGTCTTCCTCCTCTCCTTTGGGTATCTGAGTGAGTTCAACTCATCAATGGAGCTATTACTTACACAGTTAAGTATTACTAGAAAATTATTTAACATGCCAGCTCTTCAGCCGCTGTAAGCTGACATAATTCCCCTAGGAGTAGCAAAGCTATATTCATTTACTGCAGCTGAGGATATGGCCTATCTTCTGCTTTTGCTGTGCTGCAGGAGGCCAGCGTTTCTGTGGGCAGCCAGCTTGTTATATATAACAGGATGTGCTCTGTGAAACTCGGTTTGAAACCACTATTACACAAAACTGAGCAGTCACACAAATGCTGTTCTATTCTCAGCCAGTTCCCTACCCAAATTCATTTGCTCTTATTTGTTTTTCCTCACATATATTTTGCCTTGTGTACATTTTGTATTAAGATTTTCTATTAGTACCTTTACAAGTGCAATTTCTAGATAGCAAACTGCTGTATGTCTTTGAATGGCCCTTTGCATTGCACATACATGTTTCTTTGTCAAAGTCAAAATAGAACAAACCACTTAATTTTATTATTTACATATGATCATTGCTGAGAAATGACAGAAAACATGAGTAGAGTACTATAACACCATACCCCTCTCTCTGGGAGAAATTCATGATATAGCCTGGGTATCATGTTTATGATGGTAAGAATGGTGCCAGTTTGAAAATGGAGCTTTGAAGTTCCACAATGACCTGAAATGAGTGTGTGTAGCACTGCCTTTAGGAATTCTCTGCAAGAACAGGAAAGGACTATGTTACCACCCTTTAACCAAACTCTTTTTCTGTATCAATTGCCTGGTTAAAGGTTGCCATGCAGAATGTGGCCTATAAGTTATAAGTTGCCCTGGGTGCACACAGCCACCTGTCCTCTATAACATCCACAGTCAAAACCAAGAATTTAACTGAGAGTTATAGATTTAGAGTAAAGACACAAAAATTCAGGAACCTTAGATGAGATAGCTTAAGAGCAGGCCTTAACACAGAGTGCCTGAACTAACATGTAAGATTGAAATATGTTGCTAGTGAAGATCACTGACACCTTTACCCACAGTGGTGAGTAGCCTTCTTATTCAAAATAAAAGGGTGTCTTCTAAGACTTTTTACTGCAAGGGTGCTATTTGTGAAGGTAAGGTACTGTTCAATTTGGCACAGAGGTAATATTTTTGAAATACATTACCTTATTATACATTAATATGTATAATACAGACGATTTTCTAACTATACATGTTGCCCTTTCTTTTTCTTTTAAATGAATACATCTGAGGATAATATTGCATCTTTCAATTCCTGCTGAAAGTTATCTTATATGTTATTCTTAAACATTAAAATAGCAAAGAGGAATAACGCAATAAATCATATTACATAATCCGATTGCATACCATTTTATATGACCTACTTGATTTAACAACTTGCTGTACAGGAAGAGCCACTGCTTTCAAACAGAAACCTTTCAGAAAATTTGCTTCCTCTTACAGAAGAGAACAGGTGCTCCTCGAGTTATTACTATACTCTCTCTGTCAGCATGAAAGGATAAGAAATATTTATTTCCTTTGATATGACTTTACCTTTTTTCTTTTCAGAACTGCAAACTAATTTTCCTGGCATAATCAGGACTATTTTTGTCTTATAATTATGGAGGTTGTTATGTTTCTTATTTTAATATATTGTATGTGTAATAGGTATCTTGATTTTTATTCTTTTTCCCCCATGAAAAAGGTATATTTGTGACTGAGTACTGAAAATCTCCTTACTCTGTGTTTCTACACAACCAGCCAATACAACTTAAGTGTAATGGGCTATATTTCAGCCGTCCCCAGTGTCAGGACAGACCAGGTAATGAATTGATCAGGAGCAGGCCTGCAGTGAAGGAGTAAGGGATACCAGTGAATGTAAAGCTTGGCATGAGCTGGCATTGTGCGCCTGCAGCCCACAAAGCCATTTGTATCCTGGGCTGCATTTTGATTCAGAAGTGTGGTCAGCAGGTTAAGGGAGGTGATTCCCTCCTCTACTCTGCTCCCATGAGCAGAATAGAGGACCTGGAGTCCTTCTGGAGTTCTGGGGTCCTGAATAGAAGAGAGGCAAGGCAATCCTAATGCCTTCATTTATGTTGCAGCCCTTTACCAAGAACAACTTCTAGTAATGCCTTAAAAAACAAAACAAATATCAATCACATATTATTTGTCCTCTTATCTTCTCCTAGGGTGAAAAGCATGGGTGTCTCTCCCCTGCCCAGCCCCCCCCCCCCAATTGTTAGGCTTTTTAAAATCTAAGCATTGCTACATATTTACAAAGAGAAAGAAAGGTTGAGGAACTGGAATGAAAGGCAGCAGTTTTGCAGTGACAGTTCATCCCTCGGAGTTTATGCTAGAGACTGGAAAAAAACTGTAAGAAAGTTCTGCTTTTGCACTAGTAGGGTGCAAACTATAGGGTGTTTTACTGGGCCAAAGGTTTCGTCTGGCCTTGCAGCTGTTGGCTAAGCTCATGCTGGCCTTTATGTTACTATGTTCTGCAGTTACACTGAAATGAAGGATGTGTCCCACTTCTAAATCTCCCCACATAAATCTTCAGAAAGAAACAAACTAGGGCCTAAAATTTTTGCATGCAAAAAGTTTTCTAACGTACTTAAGGATGTCATGTCCTGGAAAAAAAATATATGTATATTTATCAAAAGAAAAATAAATTAATTAAAAAACATACCAGAAAATTCTATAGTTTCACCCTGCAGCCTCCATCTCCATTCACCCCTTTCCTTCTCATGGAGCACTTGGCTCTGTCAGAGAATGTCATTCTAATAAGCTATAAGAAATTTCCTTCTAGCAGGACATTTTAGCTATTAGAGGTATGAAATGCTTTGGGCTTACTTACTTCGTACATAGCTGGCATTAAAACCTTTTTTTTGGATACTAAAGTCACTTTTAAAGGACACAATCATTTCATTTCCAGTAGAATTATACGATAATCCCTTGGCGGTGATTCCACAGAGGTTCATTGGGATCTCTCCATTGTCCAATGTCAGTGAATCATAAATGCAGCCTGGAGCTTCTTCAATGTCAAAATCAATAAATGTTAGCTGTATGATGAATCCATGAGGTGCTCGGATGATCCATTTGCATGCTTGGCTGTTGGGATAATCACTGGGGAAGCATGGAGAAGTGAAAACTCCAGACGGGTCACTCAATACAGTCCTACAGTTGTAGCATCCATGAGCTGGCAATGTAAACAGAGAAAGGTCAGGAAGAGTGATAATTTAACAGCAAATCAATCATCAACACTGTCTAAATATATTTCTGTACAGAAAACAGAAGATGGGAGGAAGACAGGCAGAAAAAGGCTTTGTTTCTAGCAAGCAAAATGCTAGAGGAATAATGTGGCAAAATAATATTTTACATAAGAAATCTTGCAAATACAAATTATACTGTTAAATATTTGTTTGTGCATCAAGTATATATCTGCCATGCATTTTGACCCACGGTGCAAACAATGGTGAAGTGAAAGCAACATTTTTGAATTATCAAAGCCAAATGAATTGTTAAACTGAAACTTCTAAGAAGATGACTGGTATCATTTATATCTTTTGGCTGCTGGACTGATGCTGACTGCTGTTATTCCAGCAGCTCCATGCCCTGCCCTTGTTCCCAGTGGAATGTCCCTGGAATGCAACAGCACAAGAGATGGGCTGAGGAGCCACAGCAGCAACATTCCACAGAGTCCAAGGTTAGTCATCAGCACTTCCGGCAAGTGCTCTCCACATCACCCAGAAGGGTAGCAGTGAGCTACTACTGGCTTTTGAATCAACAGCAAATTACTGTACTCTTCCCATGCTGAGTCAGCTCCATTGATGTTTGTGGCAGCCAAGCTTTAAAAAATTCTTATCTTTTCCTGATGCACCTTCGCTCACCTGCTGTTCTTATCCATGACAATTTCAGACCCTGTTAGTCCACTGCGATGCATTTCTTATTCTTTTTAAATTTGTTCTTCTGTCATATATTTACTTACTGTGTTGTTTGTTTGTATTACTGTGAATTGCCCACTGTTAAAATCTGCAACCATTTGCCAAAGCAGTACTGAACAAGCTAGGTGGGAGCAGAATATTACCAACAGATAACCAACGACACTAACCAGCACATCTATGCTGACCAAATATTTAATTAGGACAAACGTGCACCAAGTAATATAAGCTTGAAAAAAATAGGAGAATATGAATATGCATTATTAGTCGTCTATGCCAAAAGCAGCAAAGCAAGTTGTTGTTCAAGTATTTAGGGAACAATCCTAAGAGAGAAATAAATACGACACACTTCTCCAAAGCACCCTTTATGTTTTTTTCCACTGCTTTGTTACTGATACTCTTTAGTCACATTCATAGTGTTCAGCCTCAGCAAATAGAACCTGACTCTGGGAACTGACATGGCAAAAAAAAAAAAAAAAAAAAAAAAAAAAGCAGCTTACATATGTAAAGAGAATTCTTATGCAGAACTCTTGCAGAGTTCTTATATTTTTATTTGCAAATCATGTATTCACATGGCCCATAAGAGGCAGAGATTAGTAATTAACTGGTCTTCCAGAGCCAAATGCAGACTGGTTACATAAGAACTATGGAATGTTTATTGGGAAAAATAATTTTGTCTTAATGATTTACAAGTACCTTTGGGAAGATGTGGTACTTGTGACACTGGAAAACATGATCTGTGTAGTACAAGCTGGAACCCGTGTAATTTAATTTCTCTGCAAATCTGAACAGCCAAAGGATTATGTTCACTTGCCCTGAAATCTTACTCTTCCATTTCTTAACCAGAGAGAGAATATGTACTTATTAGTATGGTGAGTATAAATCCTGACTCCTAGTCCAGGGCAAGTGAGCCCCTACAAGACAGGGGACAGATCAGGCTGTGGCGGCCTCCAGCTGGAAGGCTTGGTGATTCATACTTCCGCCTTCATTATTTCTAGGATGAGGGCTACAGGGGCTGAGGATCTGGCAGCAATGCTGCACCCACCCTCCTACCAATTCCTGATAGAGAACTAAGTGACACAGAGCTATCTGGGCAGTTGAGAGTTTTCCCTGTGAATCAGCTGCACCCAGAGGGACCTGGATCCAAAGGTTCAATACCAGGAGGTTATGCAAATGCATGTTGCACACTCATTCAGCATTGGACCCCTAAAGGTTATCTTAATGGCATTATAAAACAATGCTGGCCAGAAGAAATATGCTGCTTGTCCATAAAAGCAATGTCAAGTGTGCACCTCAAACTGGTAGGATATTACATTCAGCCTGACACTGGAAAAGTAAAATTTGTCCATCAGAAAGAACACAGACATTCCTAGAAGCCTGCATTTACTAATTTTCTTGATCACCATCAGCCTAAACAGAACTCAGCTGTTCTATTTTTCTTTCTCCTGATTATCTAAGTTGTGTTAAAAAATGTTAGTACATTTAACAAAAATACTTTTATCTCTGCTTTCGTTATAAATACTGAAACATAAAAGTTATTTATTTTACTGTTGTTTTTTTTTTTGTTTGTTTGTTTGTTTTTGTTTTTTTTTTTTTTCCCTTTCATCTTCTAACACATTTGCTAACATATTCTTGTTATTATTATTATTATATCTGTATTGTTTTGTTGGTTTTACAGAACTAATAAAAAAAAAGGCAAAAAAAAAAAAAAAGGCCCTAAATTTAGTCAGGAAAATAAATACTGTAAACTTTACAGTATTTACATACATCTCCTATTTACATACATCAGAGAAACAGATTTGGTGAGCAAAATAGTTTGCTTCTTTGAAGTGGGTTGGCTGTGTTTTGGCATAGTGGCTATTCTATCCATGACTGCAATTTGAAGGAGAAATATCCTGTTTTCATGCAAATGTCCGCAATAGTAAGTGAAAAGGAAAGAAAACAAACAACAAAACTATATATAAACAGAATGGTTTTGAGTGGAACTTTTTGCACAGCTTCTCATGAGACAGTTATTTTTCTATAAACACCACCTATTTTACTCATTAAAGAGAAAAATTGCTGTGGCAACCCTAGGCTGTCAGCCAAAGCTGACAGATATTTTGCAATCCCATTGGCCCAGAGCAATTCTTAACTGTGGATACTGAATACCTACTGCAATACATACAACAAGCATTTCTGTAGCAATATGATATATTTTATTGATAATGGGAACAAATTTAGGTATAATATCAACTTTTCTTCCTCTCTGAATATGCTAAAAAAAAAAAACAAAAACAAAAAAACACCATCCCAATAAAGTGAAATCAAGCACTTGATTCCCACATTTTCTACGTTGAATATTTCACATGGCAACCCATTTGTTTCCTTCATGAGAACACTGTGGAGGAATACAGTTTTCATTTCATTATCACATTATTTTTTTTCTACAGGACTCATGCTTCATTTAATAGTTAAGAATTTAGTATGATGCTCCAACAGTATACTAAAAAGGAAAATTAATAAATTCCTCCAGAGTGTTTTAGAGCTTTCACAAATGTTAATTGATTTCAGAAGCTGTTGGAGAATCAGCTTTTTCCATCCTATCACGCCCATTTTATAAGGATACAATTAGACACAGAGATAATGTGCAAAAATGGCAAAAGTTTCCATGGGTTTTGGGTTCCCAATCTACGAAACAAGAGTACTGATTTTCCTTAACTACTTAGTATTTGTACAGCAATTTATATGTCCAAAGCACACTACCACTGACTATAAACTGCAGCTGGGAGAGCAGACTGCCAATCTGGCCCACTGTAGAAAATCTAAAAATGAGTAGTTAAGGACCAATGGAAAACTTTGGTCATGACAATTTGGCCATCTTTAATAGGAACTTATCAGTAAAGGCAGGGAGAGAATTCTGTTCATATGGTGGCCAATTTTCATAACGATAAGACCACTTCCTGTCTTCTGTGAGTTTCCTGCCTATTTCACATATATACCTTTTAATTTCTTCAAAGAAAAGGATATACTATACATTTCCTATACCATGCTGAATCATTTGTTGATTATTGAATCATTGAATCAATACTAAAGGGCTAAGGGAAACAGTATGTGACCAACTGAAGAGACTAGTGTGACTAACACAGATGAGCACACACAAAATCCATACCCCATGGAACAAAACTAATAATCTATTTTGTTCCATCAGCAAGAGACCCCTTGTCTCTTAAGAACTCCAGCACAGACTTCCACCTGAACTAATGAGGACACCTGTGTGCTCTGAGATAAACAATCTGAAAGTGACTTTCACAAACCAGTTGTGGACAGCTGAAGCCACAGTCAGACTACAGCTACAGCGTTGACCCCCAGATTAGGGAAGGAAACATTTTATATAACCGTTTCCCATACATTCACATTGCTCTTTTTCCACTTCTTCTTTCATGTCCAACATATTCAGCAATTCCAAAACCTGTGTTAATAGTCATATTTTCCTTAGCAGTTAATATTTCTCTGTTTCTCTCTGTTGCCATCATTTTCCCCTTAAACCTCATCTTTTGACCCATTATACTCTGCACTTATCCCTCAGACAAGGGTTCCAATTTCTTCTCGATCTGTTCTCCCTTCTACTCCTATCCAACCACAGAGAATTGCTAGGCAGCAAATTTTGTTTGGCCTATATTTTTTTTTTAAAAAAAGAAAAACAATACAGTTTGGGACACTGCCCAATTCAGCCCTAAAGGCTGAAAAATTTGTGAAGGTTAGGATCAAAAGAAAATATTGTCTATAGGGAAAAATATCTGCTCTTATAACTCATGTGTTATACAGTTTATTTTCCAACTAAGTTACACCTTGCAATGGGATTTTTCTTTTTCTGTCCATTGGCTGTAGCACGGAACTGGCCTGTACAGCATTTTCCACCTGACAGAAGCGTAAATGACTACATAGAGCGTAGGCAGTGGCACAGGATACCAATGATAGACTGTGTGGGTTGAATTAACACTTTTTCTTTTTTTTTTTTTTTTTTTTTTTTAATCCATTGAAAGACTCCCTCGTAAAAGTAATTTATTTATTTTATTTTATTTATTTATTTTTTAACACTGGGTTCTATTTTGACGTGAAGTTTAACTCTACTTCTCCCTGTAGAAAAATGTCTTTCATATGAAAATATCCTGAAATAAATCAATGTAACTACAGGATTAAATTTTCAGAAAACAAAACAAAACAAAACAAAACAGTTTATGTTAACTTCTGTCTTATTCAAGTGAATGATAAAATCTCCCCTGCTGACAGAATTAGACTAACCCTAAACCACAGAAAATCTTAGCTATGGTACCTAGCACTTTATGTATAGAAAGCAGTACAGAGGTAATTATGATTTGCTTTTATGCAAGCATCTGAGAACCTTTAAGCACTTTGCTTATATTTGAAAAGTTAGCACTTACAAGTACTGTCACTTTCGACAAAGTAAGAGAAAAGCTCAGGAAGGTGCCATGATGCAGTCACTTACACAGCAAGTGTGTGGTAAAGCCCAAAATAGAAGTGAAACCTTACAATCATTCACAGTGACAGCATTGTTTTGTTGAGCATTAGGCAATAAAAAGTCTTGCTCTATAATAAGCAATTATTTCCCACCTCCTATTTCAAGGGTGCCATAATAGAGCAGATCTAGAGAGATGAGATATGGCCAAACATTAGGTTAAACATATTTATGACTCCAAATAGATGGGCGAATGAGGTCAGTAGTGGACACACCTGCAGACAAGTAAGAGGAAGGGCCAAACCACGAAGATGTGGGTGGGCTGGAATGGCTACAGAAAAAACAAACCCATGTTATTTCAATATGAGACACAAACACTAAACCCAGAGCAGCAATCACATAGCAAAAGCTTCAACAGTAGTCCACCTATCTTCCCTTTAAAAAATTATTTCAGATGTAAAGGGAATCTGTAGACACACATAAATACATGTATCTATATGAAAAATTTGGATACATTTATTGCAAATAGGTGTCTAGTCATTCACTTTGGATATAAAGGAAATAATTCTCTTCATACTCACTGTCATCTATAGCATTAGATCTATACAAAATTTTGTGCAAAACGGCGAGCACTCTTCTGTACTTTTCTGAAGCCTACATGTATACGCCAAACCATGACGTCTGCTCTGTGCTTAACCCACAATTTGAGTTCTTTCTGAGGAAGTAAAAATGAGAAGACGTGAGAGGATTACTTCTGTTTCTTTATTTACTTTCCAAAGTGTAGAAACTGTTTGATCTCCCACAAAACATCCTTGTCTTGCACGGGCCCTGATAAAAAATTACTAAACGCAACAGATAATTTAATGTCAGCATGCCAATTTAATGTCAGCATTTAATGTCAGAATCTTCAAATATAATAATAATCCTAACTATTAAGCCAAATTCATTTTAGTCACTTTTTTTTTTTTTTTTTTTTGGGGGGGGGGGGGCTTATTAAATGGACAAAAACAGTATAGAAGGATTATCTGTGCAATAAACTGAAGGAAAATAAGATTATCCTGACATGTATAAAAGTTTGTGCCTGCACATACCATGTGATAGGGCTGAGGTCTACTGATGGAGCATATGATTGTGCTTCTGTGGGAATGTATCTGTCCACTGATTTGTAATAATACTAAACTATTTCTACATCAGCATTTCTACAGTGTGCACAGCCTTAAATTCATAAAAATCTTGAGCTAATCTTAAAATCTCACTCGTATCATTTGGATTTAAGCATGGACTTAAAATTCAGCAAATATTTAAAGTCCATTCCTAAACAATTATGCCTTTGAATCCTGTATTTGAGGCTTTATAGTTATGCCTTCAGCCTTGTACCCCCCTCAAAGACATCTGAATGGGGAGATCATGACTCAGTAACTGCTGTCATATGAAAACAACAAGGGAGGCATTGCACAGACACAAGCAGTGAAGAAGACTGTCCTATTCATTCTTGTTCTGACCCTTTTCTTTTCCTTCTAAGGAAAGGAGTAATTACTGAACTAGCATACATGTATGCCAATGCCCATTCAGGGAGAGATCCAATCTCAGACACATGTTGCATATGAAAATCTGGTAACCACGTGGTTAAATAATCAACCTGAACCATTTTTACACCTGCCCTAATGTCCATACAGCTATCCATACTCCTTGTTCCTGTCCTTCCACAGGGCATATTCTACATTCCCAACTTACTGACTGAATTAATTTGGGGTAAAAGGTATTTTTTTTTTTTCCAAACTGTCACAAAATAGATCCTTCCAATCTCTGATTATTTATTTATTTGTTTATTTATTTATTTATTTATTTTACCCAGAACTACTTTCTTCCTAAAGATCAGGAAAGACAAAGTTTGATTATAATGAAGAACTTTCTAAGAATGCCATCAAGCCAAAGTCCCTTATC
This sequence comes from Aythya ferina, assembly GCF_964211825.1. Taxonomy (NCBI): domain Eukaryota; kingdom Metazoa; phylum Chordata; class Aves; order Anseriformes; family Anatidae; genus Aythya; species Aythya ferina. Next base: position 56,754,095 of record NC_140298.1, read on the forward strand.
CCCTGTCATTCCCACATAAAAATAAATGCATTATTTCTCTGGATAGCATTCAACCCCACCCCATCACTCTTTACTAGTATAATATTACATTAACTTCCAGCTTTACAAAGGCATCAGTAGCAGGCTTTAACACTGGACAGTTTCTGTATGGAGATATCAATTTATTTTTATTTTATTTATTTATTTTTAATTTCTTCTGTCATTGAACAATTAAAATGCTGGTTACCAAAGCACCTGGCAATGTAGTATAAATGTGTAGTGTAAATTATAAAAAATGAAAACTAGTGTAATTTAAATCATTCTCTAAAACATTTCTGATGTACTTATATTAATAGGTGTAAAATATCTAGAATCCCCAACAGGATTAACATTACCAGTTTTTGTGTGGAGCCACCTGCATAGACTCACTAACTATATATCCAGAAAAATTAAAAAAATAAAAATTTTATGAATTTTACAAGTACAACTTTACATTATCCTACTTCAGCTGCCACACATATAATAAAATGCACTTTGCACAGCGTGAATATAACAGACACATAATTAAGAAGAATTTTTCATCTCTATATTACCCTTAGTTTGCAAGTGTGATTCTTCTGTGGATTTGTAGGAAATGCTACTTTCAGCACTATTAAAACCACAGCCCAGACTCTAATTTTGCACCATTCCCATTGCATCATCTGCACAGTACTCCTTGTACCCAGCAAGAATTCTAAGCCTCCATATTCCTGACTGGAAATAGCACATAACCCTGGCAGAGCCTTTTATAATTCAATGAAAGACAAGATTGTGTTCTCACAAAATAATTCAACAATTGGGTTTTGGCTACGGAAGCCAGGAGACAAAGAAAGTACTATGTCCTGACCAGTGATATCAACTTGCTTTGCATCTTCTTTTGCTGATGCAGTATGTCTTGCAGCATGCTCTAAATGGTTGAACCGGTTGGTGCACCTAAGAATAATAAAATGCTAGAACAAAATATCCTCACAGGGTAATTTATAGGCATATATGAACATGTAAATGTTGTCTATGAAATCACTTATTATTATTCCTGCTTCCTATTGCTCTAACCCCTCCTTCTTACCAGATTATTAAGAAATTACATTTTTACCCACATGAAATCAGAACAGCTTTTTTGTTTGTTTTGGTTTGTTTTGTAAGAAAAGAACAGGGCACTTCATGAAATTACACGTGGCAAATGGAAAACTGATAAAAGACAGTATTTTCTCATACATTATAGTGTTAGCCTGTGGGACTCTGACCTGAAAAGTATTAAAGCTCAGAATATAAAATTCAGAAAGCTAACAGACATTTCTATAAGTATCTAGAATACATCAGAATCCCTGCAGCCATATGATAAATATGAGTAATTTAAATAAGAAATGTAACTATAGGAATTGTAAACCTCATGGCCTATACTTGAAACTAATCTCAAATAGCTGATCAGGGAAAGTATCAATAACTTCATCTCGATAACTATAGTGAGGAGCCATGGAGCACTGGGATGTGAGTGCCAGTACAACCAAAGTGCTGGCCTAACTCCCAGCACTGCTTGGCCAGGACAGACAGCTCATGTCCAAACTGTTCCTGGGCATGGCTCACCAGCCAGCGCAGGCCAGGTATTGTTCCCAACCTACAACCCAAATACAGCCACCCCAGTTTTTGTAATAGTATGAATCTGGGACACTGAATGAGTTGGTCTGAGTGGCAGAGAACAGTTGTGGGCACTGATGATTTTCTAGAACAGAAGTGGCCAATGCGTGTGTGGGAAAGTAACTATAAGAGGCAGAGTACTAGGCCCTATCTTTTATGTCTTATGTAGGAGCCAATCCAGCAGTTCTTGCTAGCTTTGGTGGTTTGAACACAGCACATAAGTCAAAAAAGAACAGGTTTACTATTTCCAACACAATAATCAAAATTATCTTTCAGGATACACTTAAGGTTAGTAACTATGGTAATGTACCAAAAAAAATCAGAAAGAGCAAAGCTTAATTTTGAAATCTGAGGTTACGTTTGGGAAAGCAGAAGTGAGAATAGTAAATTATTCACTCATGAAGCATTAACCACAAAACACAGGCAGAAACCAGCTACGACTAAAATCAGCAGCATACTTTTCACTAAACTAAGACAGCACAAGTTGATCTACTCAGAAAAAACTGTGTAACATGACCCTACATTTAGAGAGTTTTTATTATTTGTTTTAATAAATAAATAGATAAATAGTGTGATTTTCAACAGGACAGAGGTGGAGTTGAACATGACACTGATTTAGGGTCTAGAAAGCCAGTTCTTTCACAGGCTGTTGAATCACTGCAGGGAACTGATCTCTTGGTTTCCCCAGACTAGCATCACAAATGGCTCTTAAGTGGAGTCATCCAGGTATTGACATTATCAGCATTTGTTACATGACAGATCTCCAAAATGTTATCATAGCCCTGGGGAGTTCAGAGCTGGTGTTCTTCATTCTCTGAGTGGGATATTAGCACAGTACAGAGACCATTAGAAATTCATTGTGTTTCCATATTGCCGTTATGCCTCATTTTGCTCTGGAATTCCATAGGTATTTATTTATCTTGGGTTATCATTGCCACTGAAAGCTCTGACCTCTTTTGATCACTCTAGCACATGATATCCTACCTCCTGACAGCAACTGACTTTATCACAGCAGTAACTCCAGCAGATTTTGATTGATCTGGGAAATTGAGGGAACCAGCTACAATAGAAGAAAATATATTCAGAGCCAGGGTGGGGGCCCTGCACTGCCTGTTTCCCCTTAGTTGTTTGGTTTTGTGCCAATGAAAATGGAAGTGGAAACAAACACACTGACTGGGTAAATCTGCCCTGACCCATATGAGTGGAGTTCACATTGTAGACAAAGTTATGGATTTCCCCCAGAGGGAGGGGGTAATGTGAAAATCCTGTGTTACACCCATTGTAACTTAAGAATATTTTCATTGGCATTCCTGTGATAATCTTATAAAAATAACAGAATTGACTCGCTAGTCTTGGCCTGAGTTGGACTTTTTTCCACAGAAGTTTTGGACAAAGAGTAGCATTAAAAATATTTGACAGTCTGTTTTCGATATAGTGGTTTGAAAAGTATTAACTTTGATGTATATGAGCTATATATATATATATAGATGTAATATATATAGTATATTATAAATTAATATATATTAAATGTATTATATATATAAACCATATAATTTATAATATATGGGCTAGTAAAATTAATATACAGGCTAACATACACATAAATAAAGAGAAAATTAGTTTAGGGAAGGGATTGGGTGGGAAAGGTGATTTTTTTTTTATTTTTATTTTTTTGACATTGCTGCGTGTAACATAATGGTTTCAAACCACATATCACACGGCATTACAAATCAGGCTGAAATTCACAGGAATGGTCATCAGGAATGTTGGTTTTTTATCTAACCCAACAAGAAGGTCTGGCTACTGGCTCTTAGGTCTCCAGTTGTTGCATTGTTACTAAAAGGGTCATAACCACAACTGAAGTAAATACATGAGCTCAGGTAGGTTCAACACAACTATACCAGCCCGTACAAGCTAAGGAGGTGTGTGACTAAATACATTCTTGGGTATCATTTAAGTGCCAGGCAAACTGTTGAAAAATGATTGGAAAAACAGCTGACAATCTTTTAATAAAGGGTGGTTTGTAGGAATTTGAGATCCCACCAAATTGCACTGACATGGGGTACAATAAAGCTATACCTGGACACAGGTCATGTTCTTGGTAAAACTCAGTCATACACATGCATACAAGAAATAAACTTCTATATGTATATATTGGACACAGACTAAGGATATTGTTATAATAAAATTTCCAGATAACGAAATATTTTGTTCAGTGCAAGTAGACAATACTGCCTCTTCATTGCATTATAAAACAAATCCAACACATATCCAATGTGTTGAATAATATCCATATTCTATTTGACCTCGGATACATTCAGTGTCTTTTACTGCTTGTAAGACTACAGTTCAGTTGCAGAGTTTTCTTCCCAAGACTGCAAAGTTGGAAAGCCATTTCTGGCTGCTACTCTCAGTCCTCTGAGAGTATAGAGTATGTATACTCTTCTCAGAGTATATAGTTAAGGCTATTCCTTAAGTTTTATATGATTGTGGGTCCAATATTTGGTCTATATTTTTTTAAGACTTTCTTTAAATCTATCCTAGAAAATCTGCTACTAGAAGAAGACTTGGATCTTCTACAGTAGAGGTTGAAACTACTTAGATTTCATTAGCTGGTGTTTAATAAGTTACAGATATTATGCACAATTACTTTGCACTGGAATTCACTATTACAGCATTCTAGACGTACTGGAAAATACTGATTCAAAAGCCATTTCCAAGAGTGTCTTTGATTCTTTTTTTAGGGTTTTATGATCTGTCATTTCTAATAGTCTTCAAAGTATCTATTTCAATATGATTTGAGCCACAGTACATTAGCATTTTCTGGGTTCTTTCAGGAAGCTATAAAAACCAGATGCCGTCAGTACTTTATCTGCCTCATCTAATCTGCAAGAAGGAGCAATCTAAGTCAAAATATTAGTGATGTTTTGATTTATGAAACACCACAGAATAATAAAAGAGTTTTTCTGTTACACACACACAAGGAAATATTCTCTTCTCCACTACCACACAAAAATCAGTCATGTTTTCACTTTCCAAAGATATATTCAGCATTTAATCAGTTATGCCCAGAGCAGATAGTGTTTCTATCAGAGGTAAAGATAGAAGGGAATGGTTTATCTTCCTCAAAACACTAATTCTTTCATCGTTGTATTACTTATTTCCACCCCTGTTTTGTCAGTGTACTTCTTCTTTTCATAAGAGCAGAAAGGAGAAGATTACGAATGCAGACAGCAAAGTTTTATATTAAACCATCTAGTGTTTCCTTACTTATTCCATTAAAGTTACAATGACTGATTTTTGTGTGGCTATATCTGAACCTTTTATTTTTGCCAGTCTGGTCTATGTGATTTATTTTTCTAACCTCTACCCAGTTCTCCAGCAGCTCTAACCACTGAACTCCCACTGCAATCAATCAAGAAGTCTCCCTACACATTCCAGTGCTTTTTCCAACTCTATCAGCTTTTTCTACCCTTTCCCCAGAGAAGAATATTCCATGGATGAATGGATTTTAAAGTTAGAAACTTGATTCTGATCAAATTATATGCATTTAACTCCTTGAGGATGTACAGTGTGTGTCCCACTTCTCTTTTTGTGTCTTGCTTCTTTACTGAAAGCAAGAAAACAAATTTTAAATTTCCAAATCAGAAATAAATAACTTGTCTGATTTGTGTCTTTCTCACCAACTATGACTGCTAACCACATAAAAACCAGAAAATATTATCTTTAGCAAAGAATCTATGATAGGCTTGACTAAGTTTCACTTGAAACTTTAACTCTGTTAAATTGCTTTATGTTAAAATGCTTTATGTCTTTATTATTGTTATTATTATTTGTCTATGTCTTAATGAGCAGGTCTCCAGTTATTGATGTGATATTTTTAACACTTCTGCTACAAAACTAAACAGGTCTCTGTGTTCAAAATATCTATCACATTTAATTATGCAATACTGGACAGCTTCAACAGTCAAATACCAAGAGAATTCAACTCTCCATTGAAAGAGAAATTCTGAAAATAGACTTACAACTTCTTGCTTCCCCAAAACAAAATCAGCAAGTTTTTCAGCTTGAAAATATTATACAAACAAGACTTTCTTAGTCATAAGCAGAACTTGCTTCTTAGAAGGAACTTACTTTATTTTCTGCACTGGTTCTGCAGTCATCAGCATTATTTGGAAACAACATCTGAAACACTTGCCACTTAATGGAAACTGTGGAGTTTTACAATTGACTGGCTCTGTAATTTCTGAAACCAAACCAAGCCAATCAACCAGAGGAAACCTCTTTCATGAATCTGTTATTTACATGTAAAGCAGACAGGAAAAAGGTATTTTGTTAGCTCTGGAGACACAATTTAAGAAGGTTTTAAAAGATTAGGAAGTATAATGACAGGTGCACAGTGTTCCTTGAAATGAGACAGGAAGAGAGTATGAGACAGAACTTTATGGCATCATCCTCCTATAAAACTAAACGGACAAACTGTTCTCTCTCAATAATGACTATATGCTAACATTTACAACCAAGTGCTGTACCTTTACTTGACCTCTAATGCATTGTACTGCACTAATTGTTGTAATTATTCAAATAATGACAGCCAAGCCCTAGTGTGCTTCCATATTCCTTTTGCCTGAGATTATTTTATTTTTATTTTTATTTTTTTTCCAGAAATATTAAACTCAGAAGTGGTTTCATATTCAACAAAGCTTTGAAGTTCAAGAAAGCCAGCAAGTGTCATCATGTCAAAACTTAACATTCTCACTTTGTAACTTTTCAGCTAATGGTTCTAGTAAAACCCACCCTCAGAAGATGCCAGTGACAGCAGTGCTCTCCTCAACAGTTACAAGCACAGTTTGTTATTACAGTTTCACCATTCCCAAGGAAAGCTTATTTCAAGGCCACAGTTAAAAATGTATCTTATTGGTTAGAGTTGGAGTCCATTTACAGGTTTTCTCTGCCTTTGCATCTGAAATACAAACTAGTAATAATATAAAAGTATATGTTTAAGATCTGCTGTCAGCACTTAATCTCTACATAGAATATCTGGACCCCTCTGAGAATGAAACCATAGTTTGCGCACAGTTTTACTATCATTTAATCTTTCAAAACCTCAGAGACTGAAGGCTTCAGGAGAGTATGTCCTGTGTCTTCCAGTGTTGGAGTCATAGTGACATCTAAACTAAAACAGGCTTAAAAGAGAGCAAACACAGAAGAAACCTTAATCAAATTCTAATACTGAACACCTGACTCTGAAGTGCCATGAGTGCTTACAGTTCCCACTGCTTTCACATTACTTACTTTTGATTATAGTTTTTAATCACAATTACTCTGTTCCTGCAAATACTCAAAATCTTAAAGTTGGTGATACAGTAATTTTTGAGTTAGCATTTCAACAAGCAATGGTGCAAGTTCAAAGATGCAAATATACCAGTGTGGAGAGTATAAGCATGCTTCTCAAAAAGAGGGAGGAGTATTGTTCCTCTTGAACATAGATTTACTTTGCAGTAACAGTCAATAACAAAAGTTAGAAGTAAATAGTTAAACACCAGTATGCTTTCACCTATAAATACAGTGCTGTTATTATGCAGAGTTAACTGCAGAGTTTGGAGGAAGAAGACAACAGGACTATCTCAGTGTTCTTGCATAGAATAACATCAAAGTAATTTGCCATGGGTAACAATTAATAAAAAGCTGTGGAATATAAAATGCCTGTCAACTACTATGGCACAGACTACTGCTTTTACTTTACATTACATAATACTGCATTACCTTCATGACATTTCACTATGTGCTAAGTAGGGCAGCAAGGTATTTAAACTCGCTTCATACAGTAAATAGCATGCTACTAAGCAGCATAGAATCGCAGCATAGAATCACTGAATGGCTTGGGTTGGAAGGGATCTTAAAGACCACCTAGTCCCAATCCCCCTTCCACCCAGTGGTCAGGGATGCCATCCACTAGATCAGGTTACACAGGGCCTTGTCCAACCTGGTCTTGAACAACTCCAGGGATGGGGAATCCACAACTATCCACACCTTCTCTGGGCAATCTGTTTCAGTGCCTCACCACCCTCATTCTTGTGGCTTTCTTTTCTCTTTCTAATTTCTTCACCTATGCTGTATAGTCTAAACTGTTAAGCTGAAAACCATAAACCTGGGTTCGCAAATGAACCCATTAATGACTTTTATCTCAGCTCTTTTATGACTTATCTCAATTATCATTTCCCTGCATTGAAAATTCACTTCAGGGACTAATGAACCATATCAGTAAAGTGTTCAAAAGCAGTCTGAGGAGGCTGGTGTGAATAGTGTCTGTCTCCCACACCCGCGTCCTATCATCCTGTCAAGCACAAAGCTAGGGTGAACCCTGTTCATTGTTGTCTACCCAGATGCTCTAGATATTTTATCAGAAGTCCTGATAAACTTTTAAAAACAGGAATTCAGAGTAATAAATTTCAACTTTTAAAAAAGAAAATGTTTAAACATATATATGTATACAGTTTAGATATTATACTATAAATATAACGTATTATGTAAAATATATCTTATTCTCTCTATTTGAGTTTGATATTCTATGTTGACTAGAAGCTTTTCTTCTTTCATGGTCCTTGGCCAGACCATTTAGTTTTAAGCTTCATCCAAAACTCTTAACTTGAAGCAATGTTCTCACTGTTCGCAGTGGGATTTAGATTAAACCCTACAGACTCAATCATGAAAAAGTGTAGCTGACTGTAAAGGAAGCTCACTGGGTGACTTGACATGGCCATATACAGTTTCTGAAGTAGAAATGAATTACCTACTTTAGAATCCTAACACAAAGAAATAAAACTAAAACAATTTTTGATATGGAGAGCATACTACCTATGTATGTTTATATCTGAACAGGAAATATTAGGCAAATGAGTGCAGGAAGTTCTAGATATTACTTCATTAATCTTTTGGTGTTAGTTTTGAGTCATTGTTTGAAGCATACAGAATGAAAAAAATATCTGCGCAAACAAAAGGTATAAGGAATCTGACAAATAATTCTGAGAATGTTACCTTACGTCCCTCTATCTGAACACAGAAAGTAATAAAAACTAGTATAAGGAAATAGATCCCAGAACATTTCCAAAGGTAAAGAAAAACATAAATGGAAGGCCCAATCTAGGCAATATATTAGCTTAAAAGAGGCTGGATCAGGAAAGGCAAAAAAATGGCCTAAAACCACAGAACTACTGTTTTGTGAGTCCTAGCTGTAACAAAAGTCATGATAGGAAAGCTACACAGAAGATGTGCTAAAGCACACCATGACACCAATTTGTTTGCTAAATAAACATAGCATTGTACTCACACAAGGGTGAAACTGAAGAACACAGACAAAGCTTGTCAAAAAACATTGAGGCCTAGATTTGACTCTCCCTTTCTCCTAACAGTATCTCCTCACTATGACATTCAGCATCCTGAAAGCAAGGATTTACAGAACATTCACAGGCCCTTACTGACAGAAATTAGGAAAAAGCATATTAATGCTGCAGTATATAGACTGGACCCTGTCATGAAGATCTGCTAAACCATAGCTTAGAGTACTTAGCAAGCTGGTAAATATACCTGGCCATGCCATGGTGAGATTCTTTTTTAGTGGGTCTATTTCACTTACACAAGCAAGAGACGAATGAGTCGTGAACAATTACATAACAGCTCTGCACAACTTAGTCCAACATCATGTCTGTGGGAGAACTAAGCTGGACAGGCTGCTAGAGCACTGAGGAACAAGGAGAAAGAGTCCAAAACCATCATTAAGAAACACAGTACAAAGAGGATAGAGTCTAAGTAAACAGGAAATAAAGGAAGTCTTGCATTTCACCCTGACCACAGTGTCCAATTGTCATGGATAAGAAAAATTAAACAATTCCTTTTAAACTACTTATGTGCACAACCAAGAAGCCATTGTATTCTGTATTCTGCTGTGTCTACCTAAATCCACCTTGCTACAGTCCTGTGACAGCATTATTTCTTCAACAGTAGTCAGTGAGTAAGCTTTGAACTATGGTAGACTCCTATGGCAGGAATGGCAGAATTTTAAGGCAGATCATCTGAATTTTATTTTGATTTTTGACAGACATATTTTGTTATGATTAGGTCTTTGGTCAAGAGTTCAGTCAATAAAACTTAGCAACTTTATTTTTTCTTTCTTCTGGATTTTTCTATCAATGACTGTACCTCAGCTAAGACACAGTTAATATAATAAGCTCCTTAGTTTTTTTTTTGCAGTTCCCTGCAAACCAACAGGGAAGTCTTTGGTATAATTCAGGATAACACAGGATAGCTCGCACTCAGTATGCACAGAAAAGTGCAGAAACCTTTTAATATCTGTAGGTATTAAACCTAACGTGAACCTATTATCTGCTCAACTGATCCAGCCATGTTAACGTGGTGTAGCAAAGAAAATAACTGAAAGATAAAAAAGTGACAACTGCTAATCGGATCTCCTGGTAAGTAACATAAGAAAAACTAGACAGGAAAAAGTCACCTCAAAGTCACCTCAAGTGAATTAACACATGACTTTAAAACATTAAGTTTTTTTTTTTTTTTTTTTTTTTTTTTTTTTTTTTTTTTTTTTTTTTCCCAAATATTGAAGTCAATTCAAAGCGAAGACTGAAAATTTTGCTTTGAATTTTCAAGGCAGTATTTTTCTCCATTATCAAAACACTGAGGACTTTCTTTCCTTGGAGATCTTCAAAAGCTGTCTGGACATGGTCCTGGACAACCTGCTCCAACCTACTCTAGGCGTCTCTGCTTGAACAGTGGGTTGGACAAGATGATCTCCAGAGATGCCTTCCAGCCTCAAGTATTCTGTTATTCTGTGATTTTGTGATTGAAGCTAGATTTTTTATCCTGTTGCATTTCTTCATAATTAATATACATTTCAGTTTCAACAACAACAAAAATACATAAAAAAAAAAAGTCTGTTTTAATAAAAGCTGCATTTCCCATCCAAACAGCTTTCCAGGAATTGTGATATATATATATATATATATTTTTAAGTGTTATTGTGCAGTAAACTCTGTAGAGAAACCTGTAGCCTGAACAGCATTCAGGTGCTCTAGACAGCTGCGACTCTCATTGCTGCAGAGGTTTCTCCGTCCAGGCAGTTCTCATCCCTTCCTGTATTCAGTCTCAAGACTACTTAGCCAGAACAGTCAAAACAGGTTTTGACAATATACAGTACTAACAGCAATTATAGCATTTTATAGCATGTGATAATTGAGTCATCATGTTCAGGCTGAACAACTACAAGAAGGAAAATCCTTATAATGGCTTACATGTTAAATGCTTACATATTTTCTTCAGTAGGGTCTGGATTGGTTATGAAAATGGCAGAACACTGGCTGATGGGTCAAATGCTTTTCTTCCAGATAAAGGAAGCCTACAATGCTGAACAGACCTATTCATGTACCCACTCATATCCATGCTACATGGATAAGCAAAAAGTTGATGTAGTCTTGGTCTAAATGGTCCTTTGACCACGCTGCACTGCATGGCAGTAATAGTGCCATGCTAAATATTCTTTTGGCTCATCTGGTAAATCTGTTGCAGCCTGTACTTAAATAAAATCAATTGCTATCAGCAATTTTAAGCAGATTTTATTTATGGAAATAACAGAGGAATACTTGTAAGTAATCTGACAACCAAAGGGTTCATCACTAGATACAAATTGCAAGCTTTTGGCAGAAGTGTAAACATTTATTTATGACTAGAAAGACAGTTACATTTATTTTTTTTTCTCCAAACTTCTTGGTTGTTCACGAGTTTTATCTCTAGGCCTGAGTCTATGGACAAAACATACACAAAATGATAACACAGACAAAATGTGGATATTGTATCTTAAAACAATTGATCATACTAACTATCCAAATGGGACAAATCAAAAAAACAAACAAAGAAAAAACAACAGCAACAACAAAATACAAACAAACAAAACAAACAAACAAACAAACAAAAAACAGGAAAACAAAAAACAAATCATATCATATTTATGTTCAAATCTTCTAAGTAGAATAAAAATAATTTTATTTTGTGTGTCTGCGAAGGGATTGTTTTCTTTGCTCCATCAAAGAAAAAGGGTTAAATGATGCAGGTGTGGTGGAAAGGTGCCTGGAGAGACCAAACCTTACAACAGCTCACTCATATTGATAAAACTGCTGCTGCTTGACATTGTTAGAGAGTGTAATAATTATGATGAATTGGTGTTGTTATAATGTGGTGAAGGGATGAGGGGTGGACTGTGTGTAAATTGTCCACCTTTGTTAGTGTGATGATGTTATTACGTTGATTTTGGTGTGGGGAATTTTTTTGGTTGTGAGTGAAGTTTGTGAAGACTATGTGATAAATGTTGATTGATGCATATTTCAATATATTTAAATATACATATTAATATATTTAAAAGGAGGTCCCACCTCCTCCTCCAGCAAGAGCCACACATTCACATCCCTTTCGTAATGGCTGTGAGGTCAGCTTGGGCCATATGTAGCAGGGCTATGGCTGCCCAGTTGCCTAAAGCAGACCTCTGCTCAAAGCAACTTGTCTGCTCTGCCTGAAGTTGGTCCTTCTCCTGGGACTGTATTGTCAAGATTAATGAAAAGCTCAGTTTCAAAATCCAGAGCAGGAACTGTTACAGGAAATCACCTTGTTCTGGTTCTACTCTATGGCTCTCAGCACAGATGCAATATAGAATATGTATTATTTCATAGCAAATGACAATGACAATAAGAAAATAGTTGTTCCAGTGTAGAAATTTTTTAACCTGGAGAAGTCAAGGTGATGATAAGCATTGTCGAGAAACAAAAAACTATTGGAAACAGGTATATTAGAAATGTATTACAACAATCAGAAGTACCTGATCTTCCTCCTTATTGGCACTTAAATTAATAAAATATAATAATTTTAGAATAGAAATGAGACAAAAGAATCATAGAAATGATATTTATGAAGTATAAAGATGTGTACTTCTACTAACTTCTTGCCCAGGAGACTACCTTTGCACACCCATAATGTCATTAATTTAAAAAGAACTCTATGAAGAAGAATTCTAGCTGTGAATCACGCCCACTATCTTTATATATATCTGTTATTTTGCAATCTGGCATGGATGAAAAGCTACTGCTCTACTTGTAATACTGATAGCTCAAAAGAATTTAAAAGCCTAATAGCTTAAATATATTAAACAATTTGTGTATTCTTGTTCACACTATATTGTTTAATACCGAAATAGTCTTTAAAACAGTTTTGTTATTCCCTGCAAATGCAATCCTTGCTATTTCATCTAAAAGTTACAAGCCTTCCTGTTCTGAGAAAACAATCACTTTCCAGGAAGTAATAGTATCAGAAGTTTCTTGGCATTTGGGTTTACTACAAAAACAAAACTAGCATAACAGTGTTATCTGTCACTTAGAACTGACTTCTGCGTGCTCATTCAAATATAAAGTATAAAAACCTCTTGAACTAGCCGATCCCTGAACTGTCCATAAATAAGAAATAACTTTTCCTATTTATCTGACCATATCCATGTGCACATGAGGTTATTCAGAAATGCTACATCCATTTGGAGAGAGGTAGGAATGTTAGTCCCATGATCACCAGATCTGCACTGTACAGAAGTAACAGACTTTTCTCCACATTTGCGTGAGACTGTGTATAACAATGTGGTGAATTGCAGACTATTTTGATTCCTTCTGCATTTCTGTTCATTCCTGTCTCTTCTGCATTTCAGAAGAAAGCAGAAACCCATGCATTCTTTTTGTAATGATGGTTGTGCTCTTTTCTCCCCATCACAGTCTGAGGGAGTTTCATATAAAAAAAAAAAAAAAAAAAAAAAAACACACCACATTTGATTCCTTCCTCGAGATAAACAGTGTGGTCTAGTCAGTCACTGTAACTGACAAGGTTCTTCTGCTAATGTTCGCAGGTGTGAGTTGCAGGTGTCTCTAGGACAAAATTATAATGAGGAACTACCAGTCAAGCGAGCTGCTCACACCTTTCATTACAGTTTAATAAAGTACTAGTAATAAAGTACCGCTCAGTCCTTTCCACTGGATGTCAATATGAATAAACACATCCCATTATTTTCAATACCACTTCTACCAGATGCAAAGCACTGGAACGGCAACATCATTACCAGTTATTCTTCCTGAAAATCTCCTAATGTTAACACCTGTAAATATTGCCAGTAATTTGCAGTCAAGTAGAGCTGGTTTACTCCAATATTATTTTTCTCATTGAGCAGACTAGCACCTCAACCACCACAAGGGATCTGTGGTATAAGAAATGCTACAATTAGTGGACATGTGGATAAATAAAATCTATTTGGGAGAGTCAATATGACTTCTGTAATGTGACATTTTGTCTTACAAACCTCTTGGAGTTCTCTGCAGAGTTCAGTCATGCTACATGGGTAAATGTAACCCAGATGACACAGTTCACTTGGATATCTAGAAAGCTTTTGGCAAAAACTTTTGCCAAAGGCTTTAAAGGATCATAAGTAGCCATTACATAATTTGGAAGGTTCTGGCATGGATTTTGCTGGTTACAAGCAAACTGGTTACAAGGTAGAGCTTAGGAACAAACATGAATCTGTAAGAAGGTGAGAAAGTCACAGGCAGAGTTCTACAGGGGTCTTTGCTGTGAGCCACATTAGTTAACATGTCCAGAAGGTACACAGGAAAGCAGTAAAGCAGTACAGTTTGTTGGAGATATAAAGCTACTCAAGATAGTAGATACCTTGATGGCAAACTGTAAAGAACTGCAAAGTTGAGTCACTTATAAGACAGAGTGACTAGGCAATAAAATAATAAATAAAATTGAATGTAGGTATGTGTAGACAGAGTCCTGTGTTCACTAAAAGTCCTTAACTGGCTTTCAGTTGCTGGATATTTTAATGTAGATGTATCTCTCTCTGGTCCTGTCTCTGGACCTGTTTTCAGACTGATGACTCCCTGGGTCATTGCTTCATCCTGTCTTTTCACCCTACTTAGACAGTCCCCTGCAGGACTGTACCTGGTCAGTGAGGGCCCTGCCTATTCTGGGTCACCCCAACTTCAAGATCCTCTCCATCTCATATCCCACCTTGCTCCTACTGCTCCAACTATCTGCCCAGGGCATGTGTGGATACTCCAGCCTGACATAAATCAAGCCCTCAAGCCACAGACAAAGGTTGTCTGGGTGGGGGGGTCACAGGTGGACAGAAAGGGGAAGTGAGGGAATAGTCAAGTACTTTTCAAACTTGGAAAGAGATGGTGGCGATCTGGCAGAAGTCTACAAAAATCTGTGGGTTACAGAGAATAGGGAGAGGGATGATTGTCTTCTATAATAAGAGGCCACCCAGTGAAGCCAGGTTCAAAATAAGCAGAAGTCAGTTCTTTGTGCAGCAGGAAATGATCACATGGCACTCCCTGCCTCAAGACAGATGTGGATATGAGGGTTCAAAGGGAGACTGGGCTACTAGTTGTCAGTAATCCATTTCAGGCTAATAAACAAGAAAGCCACAGGAGTTTCATTGAGATTTTCATTCCTGAAATGGAAACAGTTAAAGGTGAGGAGAGTTTTGGGGAGGAATCATCATGTACATAAGCCTTATTTAAAGTCTTATAGTCCAGGTACTCTTTAAGGACCAACTTTGACCCCTGAGCTAAACCAGTAGCAGGTCTACCTCTGTTCAAAGGGCAAATGGGGGTCAGGATGTTGTCCACAGAACAATTAAAATATTTGATGACTTGTAATCCAAAGACTGCAACAGTTATTAAACATTTCTTCATTTCTGGAAGCCTCATTTGTCCTACCACCAGCTACATCTGGAGGAGAAAAAAAAAGAAAAAGAAAAACAAACTTAGCTCTAAAGGAAATCCTTTTTTGAATCTGCAAATCTGATGCTTTATGGGTTTTATAATCCTTGTTCTTTTTGAGGATGTTGTCACCAAACACACTAAGGAAGCAGGGGGACACTTGGCACTCCATGCCAGTTGCAGTCTTTCATCTAGCAGAATATCTTCACATCAAAGTTATCCTACCCTTTGTAGGGTAAATAATTTTTTTTTTTTTTTTTTTTATTATTATTATTTTTTTAAGCTAAAGAAGGAGGCATCTTTCTACGAAGTTCTTAGCACCCTGTCATTACTTCAAATACATAGAAAGTTTTTTATGCATTTACATTTATGCCGTACATCCTAGCAAAATGCCACTGTTACTCAAACCTCATTCCACACAGGACCTACTCATCCAGACTCCAACACTCCCCAAGTGCTTGTGCTAGCATCCTCTGATACTAGGTATCCAATTTCTCTACTAGCACTGGAGAAATAGAAGCCTTAACATTTCACCTCTAGGTTGATATTTTCTTGTCTCCCTTTTGCTAAGTGCAGCATTGAATCTTCTGCTCCAAATGCTGAGGCGTTTGTGAGAGTATTTTTTGTCGCTGTTGTTGTCTGTTGTTTTTTTTGTTATTTTTTCCCCCTTTCCACAATATTTCCCTGGAAAGAATACTGGGGAAGACAGGGAAAGGGTGTATGTCAAATTTGTAACAAGAAATCACCTTGAAGATATGGATGTGGAATAAAAAATGAAAAAAAAAATGTATGGGATACTTACTTGTCAAAAGTATTGCAACAAATACCTCTCTCTCTCTCTTTCTTTTCCTTTTTCTGTTATTAAAATAATATGTTCTGGTACAACATAGGTCACACAGAACCAAGCTGCTATTGTTCTAACTGCTGGCTCATTCAAAGGCTGCAACAAATAATGAAATTGAATGAAAAGTTTTCCTACTGCTAAGCAAATTGATTCACAGTGAAGTGGCTTAATTACTCCAATCACTATCAATCTCAACTTCCTCAAAGTGTCTCAAAAATATGGTGGAAAACTTTCTAATTAAGTAATAAAAATCAATGAAATAAGAAAAATATTTAGTAAATATTTAGTTAACCAGACTTTCAGCTCTGCATTTGAGTTACATTAAAATTCTAAATAAGCATCTCTAACAATAGTTGTATTTATATCTGCATGTATATATACACACATACCAACATTAAAAACCACTCCCAGGAACATGCAGACACAATTAGGATTGCAAAATCAAGGACTCTGAAGTTAGGAAATGCCAGAGTTAACCTTTGTTTGGCCTTTGTGCACAGATAATTGAAAAAAAATCTTCAATTACATAATCACACACTACTGTTTTTGCAGGACCTCATTCAGTGCACAGGAAGGACAAATTCCATGCAATAAGCAACTTTCCAGAATCTTGATTTACCTCCATTCTTCAACGTATGACCCCCAGCTTTGCAGCAATTCAAATCCTCTCTTGAACCAAAATCACTGATTTCCTCACAAGCTCTTCTTTGGTGTTCTTTACTATTACATTTGAATGTTTCTCAGAGTCCTTAATTAAAAGCTTACATTCTGACTGTGAGAGAAGAAGTATTCTTAACTTGTTTTTATAGAAACAGAGTTGGGGAATATCAAGATCAGAAGTATTCTCTGATGTTAGGTGTCTAATTTCAGACACACAAGATTTAATTTAGTCATGATTTGTGGCATTATGTAGATGTTAATATAATCAACACAGTTCCTATTCACTTCAACTGCAATTATGAATGAAAATCACTCTTTACATAGTTTCAGATTAGGCACAAAAAATGAGACACATGAAAGAAAGTCGTTGAAATAATTTGCTCAGCTACCCCTAGCAGGCAAGACTCAGAGACAGCATTTAGTTTCTATGACATCATTCAACAATACCAGCTATGAGATCTTGCAATCCAATGCCTCATTTAGTGTACATATTCCAGTTCTGGGCACACATTAAGCTAAGGACGGCCAATGACAAAAAGCAGGTGACTGTAATTAAAATCTGCACCATCATGGCAGACATGAAAATGGAAAATTGCATAGGCAAATAAAATTCTTCAATTCTGTTATTTGTAGATTATTGAGTTGTTGGTTTTCCAACCTTAGTGTTTTCTTAAGACTATTTCTTTAAGACTATTTGACTTTCTTCTCTTATTTAAAATAAGTAAAACTTTGAAAAAATCCATTGTGTGACAGTCAAAACTACATCACTGCTTTATACTTTTATTTCCACCACACAGATATCTGACATTTCAACAGATGTAGTAACAAGTGCTGATTTTAGATTATTATTCTTTGTTTTGTTTCACTGACTGAATCCCAATCTTTTCCTCAACTCCACATAAAACAGGAAATGATTATAAAGCTAAAAAAATGTCTTACTCTGTCAGAATTGGTAGGAATGAAGCATTGTATTACTCTAAAGCAGCAACGGACAAGTAGAATAATAATATAATAATAGCATGTGAAATTTCAGAAACAAAGCTACCGAGTATGTTATAATTAAAAAAGGTAAATTACAAAGAAATAGCAATATCAAGGAAAATGAGCAACTGAAATGGTCTAAATTTCCATATGGAATTGGGAACCTGGTTATTCTGTCAAACCTCTCATATCGTTGCTGATAAAAAGGTGTTCATAATAAAAAATATTATTCATTTGTGTTTCATACAGATATATTTTTTCCATCACAAAAGCAGCCCATACTCAAGAACATAATTTACTTCAAGTGTGGACAAAGGCTCTGTGCTTTTGGGATAGACTTATAAACATGTCAGCACTCACAGACAGTATAGGAGATCCACCTGCACAATCCAAATATACACGTTAATGTGTTTCCATATGGATATTTGTCCTTAAGCTGTTCCACATGCTTAGCTCAAAAGTTTACTGTATTAAAGTCTAGGAGGAATGATAAATATATGATATTCTACAGGCATTTTTAATCAGTCCTGGTTATGGAAATGTTTTCATTACCCACACATAATTAATATTTATTGTATTTCTAAGTAGTGCCATGCACAAGTCAAGCATTATTATTTATGGCAGAACACAAGAAGCAAAAGGTAATGTCCAATTCTACATCCAAACAATGTATCTTGAGGAGCCTCTGATGATGCTGACTTCAACTAATTTATTTATGGAAGATCACACTGCATGAGGAAAATATTAAAATACCATTAGTATTACCATTTAACATTTATATTATAACTTCAAGGGGACAAACTTAATGGAGTTTCATTATAACTTCAGAAACATAGAAATAAAATTATTAATCATATTGAAGCCTCTGTGTGTAACCCCAAGAAAACTCCATATGGAAGCATATGTACTAGATCAACATTTAGACTGGACATATTGGACTTCAGTGTGTTTAATAATTGTTGACAAATTGCTAAGTATAGTCCAACAATGGTATCTAATGGTGTAGAATATCAACTGGTTCTTGAATGTATAGAATGTATAGAATCACCTTTGTGATGTAAAGTCTATTTGCATGGCGTATGATTTTCATTATATTTGTTACTGTCAATATTTGTATACATACTTGTAAGTTTAAGTTCCAATGACGTAGATTTATGAGCAATGATATAAAAGGTCTAATAAGGACTATTTATGAGAACTATAATGAGGACCAGACAAACAACTGAACTACAAACATGAAGACAACTAAATTACAACAAACTATGAAGAACAATTTGCAAGTACAACTGACAAACATGTTAGAAAGAAAAAAACAATGTTTCCTTTAATTTTCACCAATTGCTAATAAGTAATTTATGTTTGTGACTCACAAAGTTCCTGTTTTGACTATCGGATTCTAGTTTAAGACTTTTCTTGCCTTTAAAATACTCAAGTTTATTTTCTTTTATGCTGTCTTTTTGTATTATTCCTTACAATGAAAGCTAATACAAATCTAATGTGAAATAGCATGAATTGCTAAAAGACCAGATATTAATTTTTTATGGTAGCTTGGCTTGATCCCTACTAACAGATGTTTCATCAGATTTTCACATATCTCAAGTGAATAAACACAGTAGCTGATTAAGATAATACAAAATCACAAACCCCACCCTAAAGATTAAAACTCTGGTCAGGTTGGACTGTTTTCTCACTGGAAGCACACACACAATATAATAAAAATATTATGCAACCTTAAAATATCTTTCATGCCACTATGATCAAAAGTAATCCATTTGAGGAGGAAAAAGAATGCTTTCTTCTATGTGTTAGGATTAAACATCAGACAGATTATGGATAGATCGATAGAAACAAGAATGGATGTCTGTGTTCTTATGATTTTTTAACTGGTTCTGCCAGTTACTTATCACAAATATGATGCAGTAAACCTAGCTAAAGAGAGGGTGATAAAGCAAAGGGGGGGTGCTCTTAAGTACCAAGTCAGGATTCATATGACATGGGGATTACACAGACAAAAAGCACAATACAAGACTCTCTTCCCTTTCAAGCATTACTGGGTGAGATCACAGTAATGTGCAGACAAAAACCACAAGTTACAACATATAATTGCTGCCAAGTGTACACAGCAACTCTTCTTTCATTCTTCAAGCCTTTTTCTTTTTCTACACTGAATAGCAATACTGCAGCACTAGACAAGTTAAATCTTCTAAAGGCATGGTGCAGAACTTTGGCTTCCTGTGACTTAACAGCACAGTTTTGCCAAGACATCAACTTCCAAAAAAATTCTATTTGGAAATTTAGCGAGGGATATTCAAAAGAGCTCAACAGCAAGGTATCTTGACTCATACTGAAGGGGGCCATAAACTTGCACTGACTTCAGTGGAATGAAATAAAACCCAGTGCTATGCAGTCCAGTTCCAGAGGAACCTTTAGACCATATACAGATGAACAGTTATTGAAGATTTTCCTTATATTTTATTACAAAATAAGTGCAAAATTACTTCAAGGTTAAAGCATGTCTGCCTCAATTTCAGCATTCCCAGGCATATGAAAAAGCAAATTACATGCTTACTATGAATTTATTTTATGATTTTTTTTTTCAATCATGTTATTAGTAAGAAAAATATTTTTCATTACCTTCTTGAAAATGCTTTTGTCTAAGAAATATATATACATATTAAAAAATAAAAAAATAAATTGAAAAAACACAAGGAGATTTTAAAGTTAAAAATGTCAGTTTCTTCCTTTAAATTCAGACTATTTATTACACCAGAAAACTTATTAAGATGATAAGGAAAGATAAAGGTTTTTAAATCAATAACTTTAAAAACTGGAAATTTCTCAGTTCCATTTCTAACATCTGATACATTTCATTGGTATGGTGTACTATTTAGAAAAGATTTGTGAAGCCAATCACAAGGAAATATGATTTCTGTTTTCCCCTAGGACTTTCAGGTCCTCCCCTAGGATGGTGGCAGTCAAAGGAGTCAGTAACTATAGGAGTTGGCTAAAAGAGAATACTTGGTATCATGTACATCAAAAACACTGCCAACAACAGGGTGGGGTGGGGAGGTGGAAAGAAACTTCTGAAGACTAAAGACAACTGACTAAGCCAGGCATATATTATTTGTAAGTAACTTTTAAGTTACTAATGTGTGGCAAGAGATTTAGAAGCCACTCATTTGGTATTACCCATGTGAAAAATATGCACACCGTTTCTATTAGAGGGAGCATATATATAAACAGATGTTTGCATTTTTAATCCTCAGCACTATCTTCTGATTTTGATGTGCCACTGGAGATGGAAATTTATTATTGCATTAATGCTACTTCTACCATTTTGACTTTCACTGAAATTAAGAACAGAAAAGGGTTAAATGCAATTTGTAGCTTAGTGAAATGATCAGCTTAACATAATAGTAATTCTTCACATAAAGAGACAGACAAATAGAAGACCTGGCTAGTGGTGTTGTTGCTATACAATGCCTTTGTCAGTTCAAGTGACCAGATTTTAGCAGAAACATATCCAATCCAAAATAAAGTCAAAATACTGAACAGCATGGAAAGACTAAATGGCTCAAATCTGACAGCTCAGAGAAAAAAGCCTACATTTCATAAACTAGTTACACAATAAACTGTAACTAGAGTAGTTGGTGGACACAGCAAATCTGATATACCAGGCTTATATATGGAAGAGGTGAAATTTCATTGATTTTATAGTTATACTGCTTCTAAACATTATTAAACTATTATTTTAAACCCACAAATTCTTAACTTATACAAATGATGCCTTTGTTCAACACCAGCATTACTTCTTTTTGGTTTTGTCCGTATATTACAGACAAAATGCAATTCTCTAAACCAATGTTAAAATCCAAGACAAATTGAATACAATTTGGGGGATTTGTTGTTCAAGACATTGGATAAATATACACACCCTGCACAAAACCTCTATGTTATTTTAGCTTTCAGTACAAAAGACACGTTATTGGTGTTCCTCTGCATATGTTTAATGACTCAGCTAGGAAGACGATTTCAGGATTCCTTGCATGCTTCCTGTTTCTGTAAAGAGCAATATCATACATCACTAACACTGGAACTGGTGAACATTTAGACAGAATTAGAAGGAGAAATAGTAAAATATTTAAAATTTAAACCTGCTTCTAAGCATTTCCTGTAAATTCAAGATGAACAGAAACAAACATACTTTCCCTTACTCCTCACACCACAAAAAAAAAAAAAAATAAAATCACTAAGAACTGCATCACTTGTACAAATGCCTCTGTGACAACTTCAACCATGAAGTCCTTTTTTCCCACGTAAAAAGCAAATTCTGATAAAAAATGACATCAGCTTCATAGTATGGATTTGTCACTGCACAGTTCTTAATTAGAAGAACTGCGAGAAGCCAGAGCATGCATCTGAACAAAACAAACTCTGTTCACAACAGGGAGTTGCACTTTTCTGTCTGACACCCATTAAGAAGCACATTTATAAGAGACAAAGCTGGAACTGGAAAAACTCTGATTGCATTGTATCCTTTCAAAAATTAGGTTAGCTGGTTGACAGTCTTCATGTTTCTACACTAAGTTCTGCTAGAGCTAACTCCTGAAGATTTTTAGCATTAAAAAGCTATCATTTTACCATGTACTGGAAGACAGCTGGACTACTTCGGGAATATTAAGAAGGAAAGTGTTTTTAAGAATGATAACTATCTGTCACACTTTAATTGACCAACATATTTTCCAATAAACACTTTTTTTCAGTCTACCAGAACTTGCAACAAATATGTTCTTTAAAAATAAATCATGCTGACACTTCTGTAGAATATTAAGTAAATTACATCTTAATTGATATAGCTGTAGTTTTGTGGTATTAAGCAATCTGAGTCAGCACAGTGGTAGCCTCTCTTGTCAAAAGTGGTTATTTGCTACACTGGAGTTTGGACAAACCACTAAATACTTAAATGATGTTCAGAAGTTACTGAAGGAGAAATTCACAAGATGGGAATTGGTAAGTATGTTGGGGGGGGGGGGGGGGGGGGGAGTTGGGGAGGAGTGAAGTCTTGAGTACAATTAACAAAATTGTTTCCAAATAACAAATTAAAAACAGCCAGCATACTGTTCAGGTTGATGTTGTCCCATTATGACAGACAGTAGGGTGAAAACTAAAAAATGAAAGATGAGAAAAAAGGCACAAGAATAAAAAGTTTACAGTGGCGTCAAAATGTATGACTACAGTTATTTTTAGACTGGAAAGTGGCTTGATTCTTCAACAGAAGACCAATAAAATTAGTCAATGTAAATGACTACTAGGGGTCTGACTACACAAGCGGAACTAAAACTATGAATTATACACTTAATCTTCCTGTACTGCTGCAAGGTTTAGAGCTTAGCCTGCCATTTACAGAAACTACATAGACCAATGAGAACTGAATCCAGACAAAACAAGAGGAGTTTTTGGAAGCCATACTTTCCCTTGAATCAGGTGTTTCTATTACAATATTTAGGGCAGGAAAAGTACTTTTGCTTAAATGTATCACAATATTTTGTATACATAGCATCATTAGTTCAATTTGTAGAAAACATTTATAGCTTATACCTGAAGTACTTTTTTATTTTTTTATTTATTTTTCTCATGAGAGAGATTTTTATCTTCCATGGAGAGTAGAAAAGGTTCAGAAACAGTATGTGTGAATTATTTTATCAGACATTTCTATGTGCAACCTCAACAGGGAATATATTTTCTAGGTGGATTTTTCTTATTAATTCACCAAGTTGTAGCTAAAATTCTATCTTTTATTTTATTTTTTTCTTCAAATTCTTGTAAAATAAAAGTCATGTGTTTTCCTTCATTTTAATATTGCCTGTATAGATTTACTTGCCCCAATATATCTCAGACATCTCTGTGCCAGGGTTGTAAGCAAAAGGCAGATGTTAAAATTTCAGTTATCAGACAGTGACATGTAAAGCCTTGATCTAGTGAACATTTACATGTTACACATTATGCAAATCACTTAAGCAAGCCCATTAAGTAAGCAAATCCAAGATTCTAGCAAAACAATCACAGACACAAAAATACGCATGCAAATCCTTCAAGATCAGCACTCCTTATTAATTGACAAATGTTGACTTTACCATGGTAATCCTTCATGTCTGAAAGGTCTGCTGATATAGAAAAGCAACCCTGTATTAACAGTAATACATACCAAAATACATGTCATGTGATTGCTAGATTTATATGTAAGAAACTTTTATTTGGAAAACTCTTCTATTCTTAACTAAGACTTACTGACAAGAGAAAAAAAGTGACATTCTCAAAGAAAAAAAAAAAGTCTATGTTTTTAACTTTTAACAGTGAAAAAAAAAAGAGGCAAAGACATATAACAAACTGGTTATAAAATCTATGGGTCATAAATATGTGAAAGATATAGTTTCACCTTCAGTGAAAGATATAGTTTTTTCTTTAAAGCTGTGTTCTTCAGTGAAAGAATATAGGCTAATGAATGTACCTAATAAATGAATGCAAGGACTCCATAAGGTGAGGTCCTAGTCATCTTTGAATTTTTGTGATATTCCATTTGTTTTTGCCTTACAAGTGCATAACAGAATTGAGGAAAATCACCATGCTTTTAAGGTTGGTTAATTCATGGAGAACCAAACACTTTAGGGAAAAGAATTACCAGCACCATCAAAAAAAAAAAAAAAAAAAAAAAAAAAAAAAAATCAGATCCAAAAAAGTAAACAGAAGTAATGAGAGGCAGCTTCCTGTTAAATTCATTCCAACAGTGATTTACTTTTGCATTAACAACCTGTCAACTGAGGGCTGAGGGAAATAAAGGAAAGCCAACTAGTCATTTTTCTCTGCAAGATTTATATGAACAGAAATTCTAAGCACATGCCTCAAGCCAGCAGAAATGTAAATATTAAGCAGGACATAAAGGATTGCTTTTGATTTGTTTTGCTTAAGCTAGATTAAAATACAAAAGAAGACTGACAGGTAAAGGGGACAGAATATAAATACTTTGCAGTTCTTCGTTAAATACCCAGATTCCTCCAGACTAACTTCTCAGTTACATGTGAGGTATAGATGCCTATGCAAGGAAAGAAATTGCTAGACTGAATAGTTCTTTAAAAAAATTCAGGTTTTCTGAGTTTTCCTTAATATTCAGAAATGCAAATTTCCACTCCTGAGTCATTGACAACATTCTTTGTCTCATTTACCCTCTACAGCAATATATACACACCCGTTCCCACCCCAGAAGTGCCACGAGAGAAATAAGTATCAGTGATAACATTATCAGACCATTCCCTGCCTCCTCACCATATGCCAGGACTATGTTGGCTGACGGGGCTAAAGTCTTGGTAAGACAAAGAGAGATAAGCGAATATGCTGACAATTATTTCATCATTTGTTCAGTGATAGAATCTTTGGCCCTTGTCTGGGGGAGGCAGTTTCAGCTCCTTGGTGAAAAAACTCACTTCCTGACCTGGGCAGTTCCAGATAAAATTTAATCCATTTTCACAGATGGTGATGTGACTGACTCCTGCTGCTAGCATTGGTGGCATTAACAATGCTTCCCAACATACTCCCTCCCCATCTCTCACTTGGCTCCTGAGCCCACAGGTTCATTCAGAAACCCTCCCATGAACAAGGGAGAACTTTAATCTCATCTTTCTCTATACAGTTCCAGTTAAGGAGGGTTGATCCCTTACTGGAGACCATTATCAGCCACGTGGGTGAAGGACTTGATTTCAGTTATTCTCTATTCTCTCATCCCTCTTTTATTGACGAACTAAAAATAATACTTTTTTTTTTTTTTTTCTTCAAACCATTAATAAAGATGACATGAATATTTCAGTGACTATGGTAGAATTAAAACTTACCCTTCAGTTAGCTCCTGGGTATTGATTAAAACCACCCTAAGGACATGGAATCGTGACTACTGACACCAATGTCACTACTCTGATGGATGAACAACAGGACAGGTTCTCACTCTGACATAAGCTGTGGTCATAGTATTTCTGTGATAACAACAGCAACGGGCATTACACAGAAAGAGTGTAATAAAAATTGTAGGTGTATTTATGGCTTGATAAAAGAAATATTTTCCACATCCTGAATAAAAATAAACATTTGCATAGCAGTCAATTTAAAATGACTGCTGACTTATAAGTACTTACGAATCTACTGATTATATTAAGAAGGTAAAAAGTTTTAGGAGGTTGTTGCTATCTCCTCAAAAAGCACATGTATTCAAAAACCTAGAAGTCCAGTACAGACAAGACACTTTAAAATTGGACTAGTCTGGAAAGCAACTATGTAAACTGGAATCTGCTTTTAAGATCACCTAAAAAACTCCAGTTCTGCTCTTAGGTTACAATACAGAACATAGTCAAAACTATACTGCAACATCAGACATTTTGTTATGAGAAAAAAAAAAAATAAATAAAAAAGAAGCAAGCACTGACTAAACTGAACACTTGTGAAGTTACACATACTTGAGCCAACTGTTTTACTTTCTGTAGTGAGCTGGTACTTCCTTATTTTGGATAAAAATGAGGTTATGGCACAAGGGAAAACACCAATACAATACTGAAGACACAGCAAAACCACTGTCATATTCTGAGATGTGGAATCTCCACTGAATCTCCTTGTTTCCCAAATTTTGAACCAAAGTATAATTCTATAGAGCAATGACTCAGGAAGCATTACAGAAATTAAGGAAGTTCAGAAATCATCTGATCTGTTTCTCAACCCACAAAGCAAGAAACATTTAGACTAAACCATGTCTGGCAGACATTAGAATACATTTTTGAGGACTGAGATTTCACAGTCTACCTTTGCAATCAGTTCCACTGCTGTCTACATTTTGATAAATTTCCTCACCTCATTTATCTTGCTGTAATTTAAACCTGTTCTTTTTGTCCTGTCAGCTGCCCAGAAAGATCAGCCTATTTCTTCCCATTGCAGTCACCTCTTTTAAACACTTTAAATTATGCACTCCCCTTTCTACCTACTCTAAACCAAAACCTCTTAGTTCCTTCTGTCTGTCCTCAGAAGATACATTTTGTAGAACTCTATTTTTTTCTCTCTGAGTTCTCTGAAACCATCAAAATATACATGTGAACAAAAAGGTCAGGAATGTCTGAATCTCATATAAAAGGGGATTTAATTAGTTCTGTTTAAAACACCATCATTCTAACATCTCAGCTTCCATACAGTGTTTTCATTGGAAGACAAGCAAAGTTTTTACAAGAGAAGGATGACGCGTACTTATTCTTAAGTACATGTCTTACTTATACTTAATCTTATAGGCAGGGAAACAGGCAGAGCTAAATGACTCGCTCACAGCCATCAGGCATATCTACCACAGACAGGAATAAGAACCTGTTAAGTTGCCTGCTGAGCTGATCTGTACCTTCACCCCACATCACAACACATGACCTGAAGCCAGTATGCCACAATTAAAATTTCAGCATCCTTAACTTTTAAAGACATTTATTATATTTTTATCATTTACTTTTCATTTTTATTTCTTTCTGTTTTAAGTGTCTGAGACTATCCACCAATTCTTCTGAGGTATCAGACCTATATTTTGGGATTATACTTTATTGCAACACCTGCTTGTCCATACCTTTCCGATCAGTTTGTGGCTGAATATTTCTTCCATAGACCATGTTCCACCAATTGACACCATTCCACCTAATTCCACCATTCCTCACCTGGGTTTTGCTTCTGAAAGCAAGTTAAGTCCTGCAGTTCTTAAAAAGTCAAATTATACAATTATTACTTTTGCATTTTTTCACAGGATGACTGATATTTTTTCCCTATAATAGCCCCATAAATACTCCATAAATCCCATATCTGATCATCTTAATCCCCAACTTGTATACAACCCCCTCTAGGCAAAGCTTAATAAACCCCAATAGCTTTCTAAGCTTAAAACTCACTAGCTAAGCTGGATGAATATCAGGTTTTCCAATATTTCCTCTGTAACTTCAGTAAAGCTTAAGATGCCAGGGAGATTAGGGATACTTTATGAATCCACAGCCAAATTGACCGGTACCTGTTAAGGACACAAAATAAAATGTACAGGAGCAGTATAGTTTCCCACTTTGTCTGTCTTACTGTACTAAAAAGAACAGATAAAAAGGCTACATTTTGTGGCTCTGGTTTTTAACCTATGCTTTCACATACACACACCCACAAAAAAGAGAGAGGGAGAGAAACATGAAACCTAAGGGTCTGCAAGCAAGTACTGCCAAATGGCAGGTTACCGGAGAGGTGAATGTCTCGTTTTCATTTCAGTCAAGAATTAACAGCAAGCTATCTATGATCTCTTTCACTTATTGAACAGCAAACACATTTTGTCTGTTGAACATGGTTGTTTCTAATGTTTCCAGCATACTTGCTAGGGCTTTCTTGCCCACAGAATTAACTCTTACTATACCACCTGCACTTTTTATAACTATATTCTTATCAAGAGGAATTAGCAAAGACTAAAGGTCTTTCTTTGGGCCTTAATGTTCCAGTCACCTGGCATCAGCTCACAGCAGCTGTAGATTACAGCAGTTTTTGCTGACTTATTGTATGCTGAGGATGGCAGCTGCAGGATCACAGGGACGTAAAGGCCATCAGCCAGCTAATGAGTCAGGTCCTAAGTGTACATTCCTGGCTACACAAGGAAGATGGAAAACACATATTGGAGGGACATGAAGCTAGAAACTGCTACTGCACAGCCACTGCATTCAAATGTCAGAGAAACCCTGTACTTTTTATTTAGAGGGGAAAAAAAAATCTATCAAAGAATCTACAAACTCTATATATAACATCCTTTTTCCAATAGCAAGTTTGTAATAGCAAAACTACCCATCTGATATGGAATTAGCTGAGTAGTACAGGCTGCTCCAAAACTTTCTTCTGCCCCAGAATAAACTCTAGAGGTTTTTTTTTCCAGTAAAGCAGCTGGAGCTCCTAAAATATTTTGCACTCTAGTGGTTAGGAAAAGACATTTAGTAAATGAAATATCTTGTTCATATGTTTAAAGAAAACAGTCACAATGTGTTGCATTACTCTCTGCCCAAGTGTCACTACAGACCAAGATGATGTTAACTTTAAACTGACTGCCCTGTACAGTGTGTGTTTATCTTGTGTACATATAACTTGCTGAGGAAAATTCCTATCATGTGAATCATGGAATCATAGAATGGCCTGGGTTGGAAGTGACCTTAAAGAGCATCTAATTCCCACACCCCTATCATGGGTAGGGACACCACCCACTAGACCAGGTTGCTCAAAACCCCATCCAACATGGTCTTGGACACTTCCAGGGATGAGGCATCCACAGCTTCTCTGTGCAACCTGTTCCAGTGCCTCACTACCCCTCGAGTAAAGAATTTCTTCCAAATATCTAATCTAAACCTACCCTTTTAGTTTGAAACCATTACTCTGTCCTATCACTACACTCCCTGAAAAAGAGTCCTCCCAGTTTTCCTGTAGGCCCCCTTTAGGTACTGGAAGGCCACTATAAGGTCTCCTGGAGCCTTCTTTTCTCCAGGCTGAAACAAACCCAACTTCCTCATGCTATCTTCACATGAGAGGAGCTCCATCCTTTTGATCATTCTCAAAGCCCTCCTCTGGACTCATTCTAATACATCCATGTACTTCTTGTGCTGTAGCCCTAGAGCGGAACACAGCACTCCAGGTGGGGTCTCACAAGAGCAAAGTAGACAGGGAGAATCACCTCCTTCAGCCTACTAGCCACGCTTCTTTTGATGCAGCCCAGGATACAGCTGGCTTCCTGGCTACAAGAGAATACTGTTGGCTCACGTTGAGTTTCTCATCCACCATCACCCCCAGACTCTTCTCCTCAGGGCTGCTTTCTATCCATTCTCTGCCTAGCCTGCATTTGTGGGATTGCCCTGACCCAGGTGCAGGACCTTGGACTTGGCATTGTTGAACCTCATGAGGTTCACACTGACCCACCTCTCAACCCTGTCCAGGTCCCTCTGGATGGCATCCCTTCTCTCCAGAATGTCAACTACCACGCAGCTTGGTTTCATCAGCAAACTTGCTGAGGGCGCACTCGATCCCTCTGTCTGTGTCACTGACAAAGATGTTAAATATCCCTGATTCCAGTACCGACCCCTGAGGAACACCACTCATTACTTATCTCCACTTGGGCATTGACCATGACTCTTGGAGTTCAAACAGACAGCCTATTCATTACTTACCCAGTGTTCCATCCATGAAATCCATGTCTCTCCAACTTAGAGACAAGGATATCATGGGGGACAATGTCAAATGCCTTGCACAAGTCCAGGCAGATGATGTCAGTTGCTCTTTCCCTATCCACCAATGCTGCAACCCCATCATAGAATGTCACCAAATTTGTTAGGCATGATCTGCCTTTAGTGCAGCCATATTGGGTGTCACCAGTCACCTCTTTATTTTCCATGTGTCATAGTATAGTTTCCAGGAGAATCTGCTCTATGGTCTTGCAAGGCTGAGATGAGACTGACTGGCATGCAATTCCCCAGGTCTTCCTTTTTTAGCTTTTTTAAAATGGGGGTTATGTTTCCCCTCTTCCAGTCAGTGGAACTTCACTGGACTGCTATGACTTCTCGGATATGATGGACAGTGGCTTAGCAATCTCATCCACCAGTTCCCTCAGGACCCCTGAGGAGTTTATGCATTTATCTCATCAGGTCCAATTGACTTTTACACCTTAGCTGGTCCTGAAACTGATCTTCTCCTACAGTGGGCAGTTCATCATTCTCCCAAGCCCTGCCTTTCCCCTCTGGGGTGCAGGCTAATTCTTTTTAAAAGAGTTTTAAAATAATAAGCACATTACAGTTATTTTACAGTTTTCAACAGTAACTGGAGTGAAGGATTACTGAATACATAATCTACAGGCACAGACTTTACTGTGGAAAATGAATTACACAATTACTTGCAATATTTCAGCAACCATGAGAAATTCAAGAGAGATGTGGGTATTGACAAGATAAAAGCAGAAGAAAAGAAAGATGAATGAATTAAGAGTACAAAGTCAAAGAAAAAATAACAAAGAATAACAACCAAATGATAAAGAAGCAAGAAAATTGAACAGTAGCAATAAAGATGGCACAACCAATCAAAACAACAAATATATAATACAAAAAATATAATACATAATTTTAATCAAAATGTTACACTGTACATATTTCAGTCATATATTAGCATAATCTTTAGTCAGCAGACAGGCACCTAGACCATTTATGTAAGCAGGAAGATAATTTGCTAACTTACCTGCTTGCTGCATGCATATAATATACACGGTAAAAAAGTAGACACAGTGCTGCAGCTTCCATTTCCAGTGATAACACCACATCTCACTTATATGAGACATCCTGTGGGAAAAAAATAATTAAAAAAAAAATCAAGCAATAATTCAGGAAGCTTTACAAGAAACCAAGAAAATGTGAAAATACTGTTATTAGTTAAACTAGTAACTAGCAGCAAATACAGTAGCACCTGAACATTTTGGATGGCCCTAGTATTGCTTGACCACATGTGGAAGTTTCCACACTTGCTACAAAGGGTCAGAAATGTTGTCTGGTCCTTAACAGACAACAAGGTGGAAGACTGATTATCACCAGGCTTCTAAGCAGACAGATGTGGTGATATTTCAGTAAAAGAATCAAAGAAGGTGAGGTTGTGGTTTTTTTTTTTTGTTTTTTTGTTTTTTTTTTTGAGATTGTAAATTATGTAAATTGGATAAACAGTAAAATAAAACTTTTGCAAATGTATATAATTTGCATAATTTACATATACAAATATGTTTATGCTGTTTAAATGTATATACAATACATGCGTATTTGTTATTATTTGTTATTAACTATACAAAGATACTGTGTGAGATTTTCCCTCTGCTCTTGACCAGTCTTTCAATATTTTTCACTGATAGTATTTTGATAGCTAGAATATTTTATGTCGACAGCTTTAATGAAAATCCTGAAACTTTGCCTAAATCTAGGGGCTCATCTGTGTTGCCAGTGAAGTCAAGGACAAGTTTATTATTTAGCAAAACTAATGCAGTTATATAAAAATCATTATTATTTATAACTTGAAGTTAAAGTTTTCTTTGACTTGTAGTGTATACGACCTTAAATTGCTAAACGAAAATGATTCCTTCATAGTGTGCAGAAGGGGAAACAAGAAAGGAGACTTGTAATGAATCTGGTCAGATCCAAAATGAATAGTGCTTTATTACACTCCTGTCTCATTTTATTCAACAAGCAAGGAACGAATTGTGAAACAACACAAATTATTTTGACCAACTCCTTCCAACTCCTATTTGGCAATGACAACCAGTAACTGACTTTAGTACAGTGAGATATTACCTAGTAATACTGGAGGAAAATCTTTAGCAGAATCCCCCAAATATTTCATAAGTCTGTGGCCAGCAACAGTACATGATGAAGAACCACAAATAAGTAGTCATGAAGAAACATTGATTAACACAAATATCTTCCAGGATAGTGCGTATTAAATATAGAAAGGAGAAAGTTGTTTGCAAGTGCCACTGGTATTATCTATCAGGCTGGAAACATGAAAGAGGTAAGTAAAAGAAAGTACAGAGGAGTTCACACTCAGTGGCAAGAAAACTTATTTTTCCTAAACTTGGGAAAACAGTCTTCTGCTCCACAGAGGCTGCTGTGAACCTGCTAGTGAAACCTGAGGGCAAATGTAAATCTTTTCCCAGTATCGGCTACTGTTGCTTCCCAAAGTGAAGTTCTGTAAAGTAGACAAGCCAAACTTAATGCAGAAAGATAAACCATTGTAAAGGAACAACTTATGTTTCAGTTTTAAAAGTGGTAGTTCATTAAACAGCTCCTATGGGCTAGATGCCAATGGGCCCAGGTAAATGACACTTCAACTGACTGCAGCAGTCAGTCAGCTTTCACTTCAGTGCAGTGTTACATGGCAAAAGCATCTGATTACAAAAGAAGTCCAGTTCTTTATGGGTACTTGTATCAAATTTGGAATTTGAAGCTGATTTATTTCTCTAAGATATTGTAAAGTCAAACTTAACAAGTGTTGAAGACAAGCACTGAACACACTGGGCTCTGAAATACAAGAATCTCTTTGATGAAGCCAGACACAAAAAATAACCAGATTATCCAACAATGGAAGTATTGTTCTTCAACTTAATGACCTATAAATCTCTGTTAAAATCTCAGACAACAGAATGCTGAGCTTTGGGAACAGTTACTGTTCAATGTATATAATTCATAAATCCACAATGCCCTTAATATTAATTTAGAAAACTTACTTTGAACAGAAGTCCTTTTAAGTCACAAACAGTTATATACACATCGGAACATACACAGCATGCATACATATGCTCCCAGATGCATTTGTTTCTCATTTAATAGCTGGAGAATCCAATGCACAACTTTTGATGTACACAAGAAAAAAAGTAATCCAGTGAGTTTCTACTGCCTAGGTTTCGAGTGCATCTACCCAGTCACATTGCCTTTAGTGCCCTTCTTAAAGAATCTGAGATTCTGTGTTAGTCTGACCGAACTATTATTTAAATTGGCCAATTTGTGTTTGCTAATGTTTACTTGCATTGTGGTAACACTCATAAGCCAGTACTCCACGTTAGTTTACAATATGTTTCCTCATCCTCACTTTTGTAAAAAGCACAAGTCAAGAAAGATTTCAAGAACATGGATAATCAACAACAGAACAGAGCATAAATAAGTGGAGAAAAGTAGAAAGGAATGACTATAAAGATTTTTCCCCAGAGGAAAAGGCTTAAAAAGGCTTAAAAAAGATATTTACACAATCACTATAAAAATATACATTTCTCCACCAAAATGAACAAATAAATATGAAAAAGTAGCAAAGCCATCTCCTCCACTTACATTCAGTATTGCTAAAGGACAAAACAATTTTATTTATGACATTATTTCAGATGGCTAAAATAAAAGGTTATCAAACTCAAACAAGAAAGACCACAGAATAAACTTGCTACCAAAGCAGTTGACTAATGCAGGCACTATGGGTCAGATCTGTTTCTTTTGGAGAAGACTTTTGGTTATCCATGGTACAAAGCATAACCTGTAGCAGAGTGCTATATGTGAGCAAGAAGGTCACTTATGTGCACATTTTTGAGACCTTGCATAGACAAAAATACAAAATTGAGAAACCTGGCTGCTCACAGTCTTACACTGTGATGTGCAGTCTTACACTGTGATGAAACTTTTGTTCATACAAAAATTTGTCATGGATGGAAGTCAGGTAACACTCTGTCAAGAAAAAGGCTTTTTCCATACCCAAATCCTTCTCTGATAGTTATGTAACTATGAAAAGAAGTCAAAGCAACTAGTAAATACTTGCCAGGAATTTTAAAAGAAAAAAGAAAATGCAAATGTTATTCACTTGTTTATACCCACTATGCTTATGTTTGTTATAAACCTCATTTTCTTGATTATTAGTGTTAATGTCTAGAGTGGAACCCAAACACCATACGAATAATTTAACATAAAAATTAGCAAACAGTTGTGGACTAGCTTATAGCTTATCAAGGGATGATTTGATAACATTTGACTAGTGCAACAGCACTGACTTGATGACACAAGAGACCCTTTCAGTTTTGTGTTCTTCTCTTAAACAGTATTAAAATGAAGTATTCTGTCTTTTAATATGAGAGAAAGACAGAGACAGGACATGAGAACTGCAACATACTAAAACACACCAAAAAGTTAAGTAAGCAAAGGAATCCATAATAAAGATGATGACCCAGTTTCAGAACACTTGCAGATTTTTTCCATCTTTAACCCTGGATACATTAAAATTGATTAACATAGTCCACAATGTTTTTGGTTGTTTGTTTGTTTCCCCCCTATTTTATTTCAATGTAACTGAAAAAGCCCTGTTCTGTCCCCCACTGGTAACAAGCTAGCAGCTCTGAACATATCATATGTTGTCAAAAAAAGAAGCAGAACAACATATTACTGAGTATATTTGGGGACTATTAAAACACCTATGGTAGAGGTATATCCATTATAGTTTGATGTAGCTTCATGACAGCAATCTATTTAATACCGCCCCCCCCCCCAAAAAAAAAAAAAAAATAATAATTAGAAAGTGTCCTTCCATGGAGTCTTACAGAAGAACTACCAAGTTTTCTATGAACTGGCATTATTGCCTTGCTGACACTGTGACAAGGCCAGCTATGCGCTCTAGCTACCAATCCAATAGTCCAGTCCACAGCTACTTTCATTTCCTATAACATAGGGAGACAATGGACTTATTCACAATTCATTCCAGAAGAGCAAAATAGACATGTAATTTATCTAAACCATATATGGATGATAACAACTCAGTTAAAGATTAAATTAGTGGGAGCATTGCTTCATCTAACTACAAAATTCTATGTGCCACTTGTCAGCTAGTGCAACTTCATCACCTTTTAGGGAGTACACAGCTCTGCAAGAAAATACACACAAAATGTGAATAATCCTGGAGCATATTATTTGTATACTGCATGGTCTCAAATCATGGAACAGATATTTGAATACACCATCTTCCTTGTTCAAAGCTTCGCAAAGTTCCCCACAGTGGGATGTGAATACTGCCGCAGGCAGAGTGACATGACTTTCTTTGGTCTTTGACATGTCTAAAGCTGGTAAGAAAAAATGTTGCTGACAGTTTAAAATTAAAAAGACAGATAACATCAATTTCACAATTTTTATATAGGTTGTAAACAAAAAGATCTTAAGCTTAATCACTCTTACGTAGAACTACAAGTGAAGGCGATTACAACTCACATTTCAGTTCCTGCAGATTAGCCCAGGAGTTGATTTTAATTTTGAAACCCTCACTTTAAAAGATTTTTGAAAGATTAATTACACAATGCCATTTGAAACTTTCATTCTGTTAAGCCTGACATGTTTCTAATTGTTCTTACAGTCAACCTAGAAAACACCCTCACGCTCATCGACTGAAATGAAGAAAATGACATTGCCATGTAATTTAAACAATGCCAGCTGTACTAAGCCCCATCTCAGCACCTTGGCTTGCCTTCCAAAAGGAACTTTTCCGAGTTGCAGGCAACCCATTTGCTGAGTATATGTAGCCGGGCAGCACCGCAGCGCCAGCTCTTCAGGAACCACTTCTCAGTTATGCCTCAATTTCCCCGCACACCGCCCAAAGCCCTGCCCCTGCCCCCTTGCCCCGCTCCCCTTCACGTCCAGCCACAGGTCCTCTCCCACCTGGCCGTGAGCGCACCGCCGACACGCCTAACCCCAGAGCTGCCAGTACCTTCGGCGGGAGCGTGTCAGCAAAGGCAAAACATTTTGGGGAAGGCACCCAGAGGCCACTGCAAGGCCTGCCCAGGGCCAGGCGGCCGGCCTGCCGGACAGACAGACGGACGGTAGAGCAGCGGAGCCCCTCGCTGCCTCCGCAGCCCGCCGAGCGCTGCAGGGAGGAGCGGCGGGGCTGGGAAGGTTTTGTGGAGCCTGCCCGGCCCGCCCTCGCCCTCGCCCTCTTTCCTTGCTCGTGTTGTCGGCGCACCTGGGGGGCTGGCACCGGCGCCTGCCGTGCCCGGGGCTCCTCGACGTGAGCGGCCGCGGGGCTGCGGCCGGGCTGGTGCTTCGGGCACCGGCGGGCACGGCAGGCAGCGGGGCCGAGGGTTTCGCTACTTGCCTCCAAGCAGGGAGCGACTGACGGGAGACGTCTTGGGAGCCGGATTACGGGGCTCGAGGAGAGGCAGCAGCCGCCCGGGACCCCGCGGGGCACACCGTCAGCAGCCGCAGCCCGCCCGGGGCAGAGCCGGGGCTGTCCTGCCCTCTCCGCCGCCGAGGTGAAACTCTCGTTTCCCCATTCCTTCAGCCCTACCTATCCGCGCGGCTCAGACCTGACATTACTCATCACCTACTGCGCGGAGGGGAGCGGGGAGCCCAGCGGATACGGCCCGGGTTTTCTCGCCCGACGACGAAGGAGCCCGCGGGGTTTTCCGCGCTCCCCGAGCGCCGCGGGCGGCAGCCCCCGCCCGGGTCCGAAGAAGGGACTTACATGGTGACATTACGGGGCGGTTCTCCTCCGGTTCGCAGCCACCATCCTCCCCCGCTGCCGCTCGCTCTGCCTCTGGCCCCGCTCCCTCACGGGCTCCTCACAAAGGTCATCGCTGTTTGCCCACCTCTCTTCCACACCCGCCCCCGCACACGCCGCCCGCGGCGGCCGGGACCGCGCCGATCCGCTCCTCCTCCTCCTCCTCCTCCGCCGTGATCCCCCCCTCCAGGGAGCTGCCTCTCTCGGCACAACTCGGGGAAACTTCGGGGCCGCGCGGAGCTTCCCCGCTGGGACAGGGACAGAGACAGGGACAGGGGCAGGGGCAGGAGCAGGGGCTGCCCCCGCCTCGCCGGTTTTTGGGGTGCGCAGACCTCAAGCAAGCTCACCTCGCAGGGGGTGTGCGCAGCCCCGGTGGCACCCCCAGGGGGCTCAGGGCAGCGCTGGGGAGGTGCCGTGCTAGGGACAGCAGCCGCGGTGCTCGCAGCCTCCTCGCAGCATCTCTGGGGTCACACGCACAGTGCACATCTGTAGGTGGATGGGGTAAGCACAGGCAGGCCTGCCTGCGTGACTGTGGGAAACAAACCTCCGTGCTGTGTCCCAGGGTTGCCAGTGCAGAACCCAAGACAGTTAAAGTGTGCCGTTTTTCTCTGCTCTTGGGATAGAAGATAGGTGGGTAAAGTCCATGCGTCTCTGATCCATCTTCTTTCTGAAGCATGCAAACATACATTTCTGTATGCTGCTCACACAGGCTGTGCTGGCCCACACCTCAGTCCTGGGCACCGCTTTGGGAAGATGGTAGTTTGCACTATTTGCTGGTGATCTGCAGTTGCATTGTTCCACTGAAATCTGAAGAACATGGTACTGCACCGGAGCTGAGTATCAAAGCATTGAAATGATAGCAAGGGAAACAGCAAAGCACAAGGTCACAAAAGAAATCCCAGATTTTCACAATACTCCTCGGATCTGTACTGGCAGGGTTAGGAAGGATGGAGAAAGAGAAGACTTGACATAGTGAATCTTTTAATGCAGTTAGCATGCAATAGTACTTAAAAACAAGTTCCTATTAAAAAAAAAAATCCCAATTTTTCATGAACTTTGTACTGAACATTAATATTCACTCATTCTGGTCAATTTTTATCATCTGTCCTTATAAACAAACAGCTGTAGCCTTCCTTTCACTGTAACTTCCAGGCACTGACCATGGGCACAGGATCTGCTGGGTCTGGGTTAGCCACATCACCATGGCCAGCTGCAGCTCACAGGTGTGCAGTACGAACAGTATTGTGCACGCTAGGCCTTTCCTCTACATCCAGGACTCTGTGCTCTGAGCAGGTATTGCTCTGCTTTCCACCCTGCCTCTGGGTCTGGTGCACAGGATGGATCCCCCCAGGGCACTTGGCGGCAGCGGGAGAGGTACATGCCAGCTCTCCTCCCAGACTTGCAGTCAGGTGCCCTGCTGTTTTCTGTAGCAATCACCTGCTCTATTTCAGGATGTCTAAAGGTTGTGTAGAACAACTTTATGTTGCATTTGCAATGAGTCCAATGTATTGATGCATGTAAGACTTACTCTATTATGTACAGTCAGTTTGTGCTTGGGCAATAAACCTGAAAGTTTTTGTCACCTGGATTTATTGTACTCATGCATTTACATCACAGGCGCAATGAAGTTTGTGCATCTAAAATGCATTGGACTTGCTGTGCAGGTGCAGATCAATTGACAATTACGCTCAATATCTCCTGGGCATATTGGACTCACTGTGTACGTGATGTACACAGTAAGGCAATAGCATCTGGAAGATGTCAGTCTGCTGTTTGTGTGCAGTGTGTATCTTCCGGCTATGTTGGAAACTTAATCTTTCTTCCCTACTTGGAAGGTAACAGCAGTGCCTGCGATTCCAGAACCTGGGAGTGGAGCAAAAAAAAAAAAAAAAAAAAAAAAAAGGATTTTTGTCTTGTCATGCTTTCATTGAGCTGTTGCTTTTTGTTAATTCTCTGTTCTCAGTTTGCTCTTGATATCCAAACCAGCAGAAGCTGTTTTGTATTAGGAAAACTAGTCATATATGTATTTATGTAAGCACATATATAACAACTCATATATATATATATATATATATATATATGTACACACATTTCTGGGGAAATATATGATGGTACCCCACCAAGTGGCTTAAATTTTGTCAGACAAAACCAATGCAACTGGGGAGATTTTATACCAAGGCAGAGCTCCCCCCTGCTGCAAGAGAGAACAAGAACTGTAGAAAGTGTTTCCTGAAGGAACTTTCCCTTTCACAGCAATATCCTTGCTACTTCAGGATCCCAAAACCAAACACTACCTGGTTAGAAATGACAGTGTTGTGCTGTGGGGATAACAAGCAGTTAAGACTTTCTGGATGACAAAGTAGGACTTTTCTTCTGGAGACTGTCTCAGAGTTGCAGAGCAGCAAACTGCAGGCCAACTGCTCTTGAGAAAATGGGCATCTTTATCTGGTAGCAGCTCACTGTGCCACATCTGCCTTTAATCAATAGCAAAACTACTTGGTGTAGGGTGGGTACTTGGAGAGAGATTACTTCTCTGAAGACAATGCTTTTAAATCAATTATGAAGCCTAATATCACTGTTGAAACAAATTCTTTGTAAGTATAACAGACATCTTTTTAACAGCTGCAGATATTTCCTGCTAACTTCCACAGTGTGGCTAATCATCATGTTGCTAAACTGTATTAACACAAGATGTTACAAAAAGGTTCAAGACACTGGAAATTCACCATTTGCATGTAGTGAAAAAATGAAAAGAACGAATATTTACTTTCAAGACCAATATGGAAAAGAATGATGTTAATGTTCTCTTTGTAATTTTGAGGTAATTAATCTACTGCTGCCATAGCTGCGGAAGCCTGATATCTGATGTGTGTCATGCTGCTGCTTAGCAATAGAATTTGTGTGCATGGATTAAAGTGATTTTAAGGTCTCTGTCTCAGAGTGAGTGACTGCAGGCTACCTTGCAAGACCTGTCTCAAGTTAACATGGCATGCTCTGTTCTGCACAATATGCGTAAGAGGAAAAAAATCATCAAAGTCTGGGAAACAATGCTGTGATCAACCAGTGAAAAATTCTTTATATGGATATATGCTGGGGGATACCAACAGAAAGGCAAGAAGATCTTTTCATTCTTTTCTTACTGTGTCTGTAGTGGCAATGACGCTTTATTTTTATTAAACTACAAACTGTGGTTGCTGAATACTGTTAGGTACAGGGATAGCATATCTATGAATATTCCAGACTGTGGCATGAAATATTAATAGTGAAAAATATTTGTATGAATTTTACAAGCCCTGATTTTTATGACTTTGTTCTATCTCTCTCTCTCTCATTTTTTATTTATTTTTTATTTATTTTTTATTTGTAACTTACAGTTAGGATTATGTCCTTACATTTTGTACAACATTGCATGGGCCTCTCTGAAAATATTTTATAAGAATATTAAAGAATGTTCCATGAAATAATAGTATGAAATGCCACATTTTATATATGGATACTTCACTTTAAGGTCTTAGAAACAGTAATTTTCTTGGAACTTTTCTTTTGAAACTTTCCTCCTTACTATATCAATCACTTTTAGGAAAAGCTGTGTTTATTTTCTAAAGAAGTGTGAATACTGAAACTGTGGTGCCTGTAACAGTGCAAAAGAGAAAACACTTGAACACACAACAATAAAAAGGAAGCTTAAAATAAATAGTGCAATGCTATAAACTTATCACAAAAATTCAAGATCATATGCATTCTCAAAAAGTCTAAGGGAAAAAAAAAATTGGCTTTATACCCTACAACCATTCCTGGCTTTCTGCCTGGCCATTCTCCTATCTTGGAGAAAACATGGTAGATACTTCCAGCTGAGTTTATAAGTTCAAAGGTGAGCTCCCAGAAGCTGGTTTTGAGGATCAAAGTCTGGACTTTAATCTAAAAGGTGAAGGTACAGGGCTGATTTGAACTGCTGCTCCCAATACTTATAATTCAAGAATTATTTCAGAGTGTTGAGATACAGCAGACTAGGACTCTGACAGCAGACTAGGACTCTGTTTCATTATGCTTTGAAATAAAGTAATCTTTACAGTCCTGCAGCTCTTCCTTCTTGAGGGTTTTCTATCTCACCCAGACTTCCCAGCCCAGGTCAACCTTCTTTGCCCCTAGCTGGGTCACAGTGGAAGCCACCTTTCACAGTCTAGAGAATCTGCCTGAACTTCCTGGCTTTTCTACCGAGTCTGCCAGAAGGTCTCTAAACATAGCCTCTTTCCTTCTTTTCCTGCATTTGAGAGACCACAAAGAGCCTTCCCTTTCTGCTTCAGGAGTAGATGAGGTAATCAAAGGAAGAGACAGGTTTCTGTCTTCAGTTCTTGTTTCTGGAGAGCTCTTTTCCCCTCAGCCTAAAGATGCTGTCCAGGTAGGGCCAGTTCCCACTGCTAAGGGACTGAAGAGGTGGCAAGTCAGTTTTCACTATGGTCCTTAATGAGATGGTTTTGTCTGTGTGCAGTGCAGGGGTGCCTTAATGCTGAGTGAGTGAATGTTTCTTGTGGACTGCTGATCCAGAAGGCAGGGTGAAATGGCATTCAGCTACTATGTGTGACCCAGTACCATGTAAGTATGGGCTTCCAGGGACCTGGCGGGTAGGGAACTAGAAGGACCATATTCGCTAAAGTTCATAATTGGTGGTACTGCCTATAAATGGTTGCACTGAATTTAATTTCTTTTGTCTCCTGAAGACAATCATAAAGTGAACAGTGACCCTACTGTAATTTTACAATGCATGTGCAGAAGCTCAGGAGCTAACATACACTCATATGTTTGCCTTAGTGGTACTTCCTCTGCGTGCTTTTTATATGCGTATGAAACTTAGATTATAAAATACTTCCTGTACTGAGGTTACCAATGGCTAAAATGCTGTGCTTTGTGCCAGATGAAATGTCTCTGATGAAGTGCTGAGAGCATGGCATATACAGTGTCTGAACACATTGCACTCCAAAAAAATCTGCAAAGCCTGTGACCTCAAGCAAAGCAAGAGACAGTCTGGGCAGAGATAATTTGGGGAGTTTTCACAAAACATTTCAGGTTTTTAATCAGAGTCATTCTTTTCAGCCCATTTCATTTCCTTACCCATGATCAAGCATTCCAGAGGCCCTAAATGCGTGGAGCACGCTGCCAGTGCTGTCCTTACACACATTTCTGATTGGGGAGGATGCTGGATCTCCAGGTTCACCCACTTATAAAGGCTTACTGGACTTCCATTTTTTCTCAAGGGTAAGAGGAGACTCTGAACTTTTCCCAGCTTCAGATCAATGAACATAGGAGAAATGCTGACATTACAAGGTGAGGCACTTTATTGTTATGAAGAACCTGTAGGATGATGATGTTGGCATCAGCAATGAACATTTATTAGGGGCCTGATCTGAACTGGTCTCTGGTATCTCAACAGGAAGATAAATATGGTTAGCAAGACCTTATAGAATCAGAGGATATGCAGGCAAAGCTAGTCATTTGTGGTGTGATACAAAGCACAAGGAGAAGCAACACAGGAAACACAAGATCATGAAAGAATTGAAAATCAGGGCTTCATCGAAGAGCTCATTCATTTCTACTAAGTATACTTTGAAATTATTAGTTATCAGACAAGAGAGTAGATCACAATAAGCTACCCAATTATTTTATCTAAAAAAGTGTCTGTGTACCTGTAAGTCATTTCAATGCCATCAGTTAAATTAAACACCAGATGAACTCCTTAACCTTCTACGCAGACTAACCCAGAAGTCAGAGCTATTTAAAGAAGGTAACACCGGTTACTGGTGTCTCCCCCAGAATATTAATATGAGGAGGAAACAAGTATTTTTTGTACAAAACTGAGATAACACAGTTCTGTGTTCTACCCTAGCAGGTATAACCAAATATTTGGCTGGAATGAGAATGAACACCCATCCCTGAAAACTTCTGAAATGTCAAAAAAAAAGAATTTTGTTTTGAATATGTAACTTATTAAATGACCAGATTTCAAGGAGCAAGGGTTTTAGCTGATTAGACTAGTTTCTGGTACCAATTAACCTGATTCATCTCTAATTCTGTATTCTCAATTTTTTCAGTCATGGATGAACCAGTTTGGAAGAGTTAATAAAACAAGTCATTCTTCACCTATTTTTAGAACCCAACTTTTCCTATAAAACAAATTCTGGGCAAGATTTCTCACTTCCGGTTTCTGTCCAGATGTTAAAAATTTGGAACAACTGGAAGAAAAGCTGACCTCATGGTATTTCCATCAGGTTCCATCAGTGGAACAACTGGAAACCTCATGAGGAAAGCCCTTCACTGTCTAAGTGTTCAGACTAGTTTTACCGACTCAAGAGCTTAGGAAACTTTGGATAAGCTTTGAATAAGCATCAAAATATTTGGATGTTTATCAGAAGTGAAACTAAAGTGAACATTATGAAGTTCATTCATCATTCTTTTTAAAAGCCACACAAGTGGTAACTAAATAGCAGGATCACATAGAAACAGAAACAGCACATTAATCATAATCAATTAGCTTTTTCCCATGTCAAAAAATGATACTTCTTTTATGCAAAATAGGAATTATCTGCTAAACAAGAGTGCAACATTATATCCAAAATTTTTCAAAGAGCTGAAAGTTGCAGTTGTAGTGCTGTCATGGTTCCACTCGAGTGGGCAGCTGAGCTCCACCACAGCCGCTCTCTCACTCCCCCT
The DNA here is from genome assembly GCF_964211825.1 of Aythya ferina. Classification (NCBI taxonomy): domain Eukaryota; kingdom Metazoa; phylum Chordata; class Aves; order Anseriformes; family Anatidae; genus Aythya; species Aythya ferina. The sequence continues at coordinate 56,797,859 of NC_140298.1, forward strand.
CCTCAAAGAGGAATGGGGAGAAAATATGTGAAAAGGGCTCAAGGATTGAGATAAGGACGAGAAAATCACGCAATAATTATTGTAACGGGCAAAACAGACTCGGCATAAGGAGATAGTAAGATTTATTGCCTATTACTAACAAGCGAGAGAAGTGAGAAAACAAAGGAAAAAGCAAACCAAAAGCACCTTCCCCCCTCATCCACCCTCTTCCACCTCCTCCCCCCGAGCGGTGCAGGGGAAAGGGGGAATGGGGGTTATGGTCAGTCTACAGCACTTCTTCTCTGCTGCTCCTTCTCGGTCACTCTCGTCCCCTGTGCTGTGGGGTCCCACCCACGGGATGCAGTCCTTGATGAACTGATCCGGCGTGGGCTTCCCACAGGCAGCAGCTCTTTCAGAACTGCTCCAGATATGGGTCCGTACCACGGGGTCCATCCTTCAGGAGAAAACTGCTCCAACCTGGCTCCCCTACGGGCAGCAGCTCCTGCCGGGTCACCTGCTCCTGCATGGGCTCCTCTCCACGGGCTACAGGTCCGGCCCGGAATCTGCTCCGGCAGGGGTCTTCCACAGGCGGCAGCCTCCATCGGTGCAGGGCCACCTGCTCCACCATGGTCTCCTCCACGGGCTTCAGCATGGAACCCTGCTCCACCGTGGTACTCCATGGGCTGCAGGGGGACATCCTGCTTCACCATGGTCCTCACCACAGGCCGCAGGGGACTTCTGCTCCGGCGCCTGGAGCACCTCTCCCCCTCCCTCTACACTGACCTTGGCACCTGCAGGCTGTTTCTCACTCCCTTGACTCTCCCGGCTGCTGTCTGGCGCAGTGTTTTTTCCCTGTCTTAAATATGCTCTCACAGAGGCGCAAAACAACATCGCTTATTGGCTCAGATCTGGAAAACAATGGGGCCCTTCCCAAACATGGGGCAGCTTCTAGATCTTTCTCACAGAAACCACCCCTATGGCTCCCTGCTACCAAAACCTTGCCACGTAAACCCACTACAAGTGCAAAAACAATGCATTTGTACAGATGTATAAACCCTTCACGACTTTTAAGAGAATAAAGGAAAAAAAAATGAGACAGTTCAGAGTTTGAGATTAAGTAGCTATCAACTCTTCTTCTAGAATTTTTCACTGTGTTCAAGCTCAAACTGCAGTAGTTACATAGCAGTATTTTAAGCCACTACTGTATAGTATGCTTTTATATGTATGAATAAAACATTCTTGCAATCCTACTTTTCAATAAGTTATACCAAAAAGAGAACAATATTCATTCAAAACTAGGTGAAAAACTGACCTCCCTTTATAACTCAAATTCAATTTCTTGTGCATATGCTTTATTATAAATTACATGAGCATATTGTATCTGTTCCACGGAACAAGAAAGAAATACGTCTGTTACTTGAGCCTGAAGTACTTAATGGAGTTATATAGGTAACATCTGGTCTGGCAGCTTTCAGCTCCCCAAATTGAATGATTAAGCATGCTTTAAAAGCTGAACTAGATAGGACAGACTTTGGTGTGAGTTCAGAGTAATGATTCATACTTCAGACTGCCAGGGCACAGCCAGTACAAGAACTGTTGCTTAAAATTAAAAAAGTATTTGCCATTAAGAATATGATCTCAGAGAAAAAAATCCAAAAACTGCACTTAATTTCAAAGCACGTTTTAAATTGCCCCCACCATAATATCTGAATACACAGCACCCTTGAGAGGAGATACGGCCTTATCCTTATTTTCCGAATAGGGTACTGCCACACAGAGGTATTAAGGCAAAAATTACAGAAAACAGCTCACTTGTTAAATGTCCAGCCTGAAATACTTAGGATATAATTTTCCATTGTGATTTTCATGCTCTATTTAAAACACTTCTATATTTTGAATGTATATTCCCCACATGTAGCTGTAAGTAATCAGCTGCCCTCATAGTAAAAGCTAACAGGGAAGAGGAAATACAGCAGTTAATCATGTTTTTTTTAAATAAAGTTGGGACCTTGAGGAGGGTGCAGCAAGTAATGAAAGGTTGTATCTAAATATATGTCATTATGTGGTTACTTTCTACCATGTCCATCTCACTGAGCTTCTCTCCAGGAATAAGTCCTATACTCACCTCTCTTTGAAACAGGATCATCTGACTCCAGAATTTCCACTTAAGCTGCCATATTTTACTCCAACTTCAACTGAAACTGTTACAATATCCTTGTTAGGACCTACAACTAAAAAAAGAAAAATCTGTGAGAGAAAAAAAGCTCATCTGAAAGAGGTTATTATTTATTTATTTGAAGGAATGCTGCTAAATGAGCAGAATGCAGAATCCAGAATTACCAGATTATGTATATCTGCCTTACACAAATTTGGAGGTTTCCAGAAGATGATTTAGGAATCTACACTTCTGCAGAACTGCTTACTACTTCTTTGTATCTTCTTTTCCTTTCACAGTCAGAACATATGCAAAAAATCAGAAAACATGCAAAGAAAAAGAAAATAGAAGAAAAATCAAAGCTATATCCATGTTATGCGAATGATTACTAGAATAGGAATATCTTTTTGTGAGTGTGGAGTATGAGGAGAAATACCAGTGGCGACTTTGCACAGAACAGTGATAGAACAAGGAAAGAAATTCAGTAATGGAGAAAAACACACCAAAACTTTTAGACTGCTTTAATCCAGAGTTGTAATGGAAGACCCAGTCCTCCGTATGAATATGCTTAATTTGTTGTGAAAGGTGAGCTAGATACATATGTTTTCAATTTATTTATTTTTAGTTTTAAACACTGCTGTGACTCTCATCATTGAAGCAAGAATGCATCTACACATATTGCAACACGAATGTGCAATGAATGTCCCATGAATTTACCATTTAGTGAAGACTAAATTATAAATAATTAATAATATAGATGTGCTTTCTGTATAAATTTATAATTACAAAGAGTATGTTTGTAGAATGTGCTTATAACTTGTGATAGCCAAAGTGAATTAGATTCACTTAATTTATTTTACTGTTACTTCTCTGCTCATGTCTTGGTTGGTTATACTTATGCCTTTGTCTTTAATTTAAGAGAGAGAGTGTACGAAAAACAGTTGGGGTTATATTTCTTTATGATGAATAAATACAACATGGAAAAATCTGGTGGGAAGGGGAACGTCTGCTTCCCTACTGTGAAATCAAAGCTTGACAAAAAATATGCAAGGAGGAAAGAAAATATTTGTCATTTAATCCTGTGTGAAACTTTCATGTTTTATTCTTACTGTTATAATTTCTTTCCTTCCTGCCCTGCTTTCCCCTCCCTTCCTTGTCCCTTCACCCCACACCTTCTTCCCTGACAAGCATATGATGGTACAATTTTTTAAATTAGACATTCTAAATTCAATGTTATTCAGCTTAACTCTACATGAAGACCTACTTAAGTGAAAAATTCTGACATGATTGTAAAGTATTCAAAAATCGATATATTCAGAGTATTTTGAAAAGGGTAGGTTATTTTTTATTTATTAAAAAAAAAAAAAGAAAACCAAGCCTTTATTACCTAGATATATTCAGTCATTTCCCTGAATTGTATTAAATTTTTGAAAGCATAACAAAAAGAACAAACTGTACTACAAAGTCTGTCAAAACCTCTTCCTTAATGAAAGAAAGAAAGAGAGAGAGAAAGAAAGAAAGAGAGAGAGAGAGAGAGAGAAAGAAAGAAAGAAAGAAAGAAAGAAAGAAAGAAAGAAAGAAAGAAAGAAAGAAAAAGAAATAGAGACCCACTTCTAACTTTGTCATAATTTTTTATTATGCACTTTTTTTATTTTTTATTATGCATTTTTTATTATGCATATTTTAAATGCACTGTTTTGCATTTTTGCTTGTGAAATACAGACCAGTCCTACCCTCCATAGAGCTATCTCCCATACTGTTTTGTTGGAACTTTGTTTAACTTCCTTAAACATTACTTCATACGTCAATAAATTATATATATTCATACGAAGTCATCCTGTCAGAACTAGGAGTGTTTGGGGAAGGTAAGTGCAGAAGCAGCCAGTAGCATAATCCCCCACATACCACAGCTGTCTCCCCAGGGCTGTGGTTAAAAAGAGAGACGAAACTACTCACAGCGACAGCAAGAGCCTGTCACTTACCCATGGCAGATTCCAGTTGATGGGACTAAAACACTCATTTCTTTCTGAAATGAGGAGCAAACCTTTCCCGTTGACCAAGACGTGCAAGGGAATGACAGATTCCACAGCACAGGAATTGCAGCTGTTTCTGTGCTCCTGCAGCTCACTTCACATCTCAGCCTTATGGTGTAAGAGGTAATCATGAGAGCAGCTGATACTTATATGCTCTAAATTTTATAGTATACCATACATTAGGATTATTGTTCTTCTAAGGAAAAGGAAAAAAAACCTCTGCTCTTAGTATTAATAATATGAATTACTTTTTACGTAGAAACACTCTTAGTCTCTGAAATCTATTACAAGAAATGGTGACAATCCACTGCAAATAATGTAAATAGATATGAGCTCAAATATTCAAGATTTCCAAAGATTAAAGATGTTTGAATATAATTTCTTATTTTCATAATTTTCTTATTTTTCTGTTTTAAATTATTTTCATTAGAAATGAGCAGTCATGAGAATATAGAAGGTTAAGGAATAAACCTAAAGTAAGTGTCATGCAAGAAAACATCTGAATTTAGTTGAATGGTCTTTCTGATAATCCACAAAGATTAATTTAAAAAAAAATTACAGTAATTCTTCTGAAGTTCACCATTTTCATTATGATGTTAAAACATCTTCCTGCAGCTAACCTTTGTCTAATCTATGCTGAACATATTTATTTTTTCAAATAGAAGAGGAAATTCAGACAGTTGAATGTTAGTACTGCCTATTAATTTAACAACATTAATATTGAACATTAATATTGTCAGTAATTTATCAAACTGGAGGTATTTGGCGGACCAGTTAGAGGTAATGACTCAGCAGCTCAAATATGTCCCTAAAGCAATGATCTAATAAACAGGTTCTTTTATGTCCTGTTATTAGAATCCAGTTCGCAGTGACTTGCTTTTACCATCAGCCATCATGACCCTAAACATCTGCCTTAGGACCTTTAAATAAAGTCTCAGTGGCAAGTTGAATGTACCTATGTTGAAGACTGACTTCTCCTTTATCCTAAGCATATATCTTTCAAGTTACAGACAAGACATATTAGCTGAATGGCTTGGGAAGGCAACAACATCTGCCTTGAAATCCTGTGAAAAGGAAATCTGCAGCGCTAGGACCCCACTTACAAATAGCAGCCTTAGAGCACCTAAATAGTATGTTAGAAATATTAAAATGCTCGTAGTGTTATTTTGTCTATCTTTAAATATTATTACACAAGGCTGCGTTTAGATATTCAGAGTGGGTGTTCCTAAGGGTGCTGTTCTTCCTCTCTTCTTGCGAAAGTCTTTCCCCTCCCATGTCTGCCACTATTGCCTAATGCTTTTTTGAAGTACGATGAAAAGGGAAACAGCAGTGTCCACAGACCACAACAATGGCTCCCTAGTCATCTTTCTGTCCCCCAGGCATGCAGCACTCCCCCTCCACCTTCTCCTTGCTCAACAATAGGCAACTGGATCCACCCATCACTGGAATTTCACACATCATCTTAGCAAATAAGAAGCAAGTAGACAAAGGAGTGTAAAGCTAAAGGTTATAAAGGAAGAAGGGTGAATAAGTATAAGGTGGCAGAATAAAGATGTCTGTGGGGGTGATTAAGAAAATACAAGAAATCTGAAGTGAGAAGTTCAGAAGAAAGATACTGAGAAAACGTTAGAAGTTTTGAAGGTGGATTGGTGGAAGAAGGCTGGATGGATAAACCAAAGTAATGCCAAAGAGAAAAGACAGGACCATGTAATGAAAAGAAAAATGTGAGACTGCTACAGAGTGAAAAATGGCAAGAAAAGTCATAGTAGTAAGAAAGAGAAAGAACAGAAAAAGACAGGAGGTACAGAAGGAAAACAACTAATTGAAGTGAAAAATTTGAAAAATATGAAAGAAACATTACATTTAATAAAATTATAATTATTAGATCAAAAGGAATAGGGTGTAGAAAAGATGATGTAAAAACTTAAACTTGGAATTCAGACATTGCAAACAAGTATTTTTATAACCATTTTAAGAATATAACTTTGTTATAACTAACAACTAATTGTTAGGAATATAACTTTGCTATATGGGAAATGTACTTTTCAGAGCTCTGTTTTTACATATCATACATACTATTTATAAGCATGTATGTAGGAGTAATTCCCTCTATTCTAAATATTGGAAGGATGAATGATCTAAATCATCAAAAGCCATGAATTTACAGTCATTACATTTTTCATCCATTTCCCATCATTTTCTTTATTAACTTGGATGCAGATATTCATTGAGCTAATGAGGAAAATGGAGCTGAATTTGCTCTAGTGTCTGGAATGGCTTCCAATGCTTCTTGGTTCTATAGTCAGACAGATTTAAATCTGACTTTTGTAGAGCTTCCATAAATAACCAGCTCAGATCAGGAAGATCTAAACACCCCAAATTTCTAATGAAGTCAGGAAGAACAGTATCTCTTAAACTGCTCTACAAATTTTGTCCCTTTATTTTATATCAGAGGAAATTCCTCTACTGATAAAAACAATCCCCAAACAAAACCTTTCATTTTTGGAGTTATAATTACGAAGTTACCTTGAATTATTGACATAAACATTTCAAAGGACAAGAAGAATCATTATGATGTCTCCAGTGATGGTTATTAATGAAACAGTTTTTAGAAGCTTTACAAGTTGTTCTTAATTTATTTACTCTCAGTAGAGAAGAAAAAAGTCTGTTGTTTCTTTGGCAGCTGTTAATAATTAAGATTATTAAAGTACAGCTAAAAGAGTATAATAGTAACTCAATACACCATAAATTTAGCTGTAGTGTAGTCTCAGGACAGGTTACTGATTTCAGCCAGTACTTCTACTGAAATCAGCAGTGGAAATAATTTGAAACTGCTCTGCCTACACAAGCAGAGCAGATTTCCCCCTGAGGTCAGGGGAAAGGAAAAGGTTCCCACTGACTTCAACAGGCTTTGGATTAAGTTGTGAGTAAGGAGCTGCACAGGGTAAATGATGGTGACAGAATCTGGGGCTTTGCCAGGTAAACACAGAAAGAGAAACAGGGAATTTAAGAATACTTAATTCCTGGAAGAGATGAGACTTTCTATCCTTTGTTTGTTTTTTTTTTTTTTTTTTTTTTTTTTTTTTTAACTGTAATTAGTCCTCATCCAAAAAAGGCCAGGAGGAAAGAAACAGAGAAAAATACAGAATTTTTCTTTTGTTTTCACTTCTTCCACAGAATGTGAGAACATGAGAAAGCAATCTGTTTTGAATATTCTTCACTAACAGTGACGACAGCCAAAATACAAGAAGATATGATCTAGGAGAATGGTTAGTGGTTTCAGAGCCATGGGCAATTCTTCTAAGCATGGTTTTAGATTAGACTGCATACTATAGAATTGCCAGCCATCATCTGTTGTGTGCTTGTTTGGAAATAGTTTGAAAATTAATATTGGGATATCATCTTTTGTAAAATAGATAATATGCCAATAAATGACCCCTTTATTGAATTCTGGTTTAATTGAGACATCCATGTAAAAGTTGATTTTCTGTGGGGACATAGCTAAAATTGCTCTGAATTTTCCATTGTTTTCATGTTTGTAAATTAGTTGTGTTAATTCCTTTGGAATTACACTAGATTTAAAAACTATTACTAGGAGGAAGACTTGAAAATCAGTAATGTATATACTAGACCAGATTTAAATATCTTGATTTATTTTCATGACATACATGTATGCTGGACATGTAACACAGTCATCAAATTAGGCATTGCAAGTGCTTAAACATTGTATTCTTTAGTTCATCAATAGATTAGCCTTTATTTCTCTTTTTAAGCACTTTCAACTGAAATAGACACAGGCAAAAGCAGCAAATGTTAATGCTATATATATGTAAACACTATATTAATTTTGTTGTGGTAAACTGATTTTTTAAGATATAATAGATAATTTTTACTGGTTAGCCATATTTGAACAAAGAGTGTCATAGGGAAGCAAGTTCATAAAGACTATGAACTTTTAGTATAGAGGAAAGCATTTGTCATTTTCTGAGCCAGAAAGCACATTCATCTTTACCATGGGTCAGCAGTACAAATATATGGAATTTACACATAATTTTCTAAGCTGAAAAAATGTGGCACTTGAGGCTTTCTTCTTTTGCAAATAGAAAGTTAAAGAAGTTAAGCTTCCAGCTTTTATTTATTTATTTATTTTTATTTTTTAATCATGTAAAATGGGTTGGGAAACACAACTAAAATATCTTGACTGTAACCCATTCACCCCCAAACTCAAATTTAGCAGGAAAATAATACAGTGATACAGTAGGGGTTCTTTGTCATGGCATAACTATAAAAAATCATCCTAGCAATTAGATTACTATAGCACAGTAAATATAAAAAATGCAATTTTAATTATCAAGACAAAAGTTGTTACAGGCAAGCTTGAAGCAATATTTCATGTTCTACTTTTGTTAGTTGAGGCAATAGGTATATGAGTCTTGATGGGATTACAGGTCTTCTGACTTGGTTCTTTTTAAGGATGGAATAGGTTTTTTTTACTTTAAATGCATAATAGATCCAAACATCTGAGGTTTGGATTTTATTTTCCCCTGGTGTAATAGCTCCTTGACAACTCACAAGGCTTTTTCTACTTGATTTCTATAAGAAATAGCAGGGCAGGATGAATATATAGTACAAAAGACTCCCTCTTCAGAGAAAATGTTATATGTCACTATCACAACATTTTTATATATCTTATATACATACAGTTATATATAGTTGACTGAGAACTAATTCATTTATTGCCTGCATGAGGATTAAAGAACCCTAAGAAGCCGTAGATGCATGCTAAGAGAATGCTGTATTCAGAAAATAACACAGAAAAACAAGCAGATTGCTGATATGTGTATTACTCAAGTAAAATATTGTGCTAATAAAGGAGCTAAGAACCCACTTGTGGCTACATAAATATATTACGTTATAGATTATAGCTCTAGATTATATTAGAATTACTCATTTAAATTACCAACGTAATAAAGCCAGGTCTTGCACAGCCCAGTGAGTAAAATCACCCAGACAAGAGTTAAGGTCCATAATCCAAGTAAGGGTAATGCTGTTTAACCAAAAGTGTTTGTTTCCTCATGTAATATTTTATCCATTTATTTCTACTTGTATTTAAAGAAGATTAAACTGTCAAAATCAACCTTTTAGTCATTTCTCTCTAAACCATGATGCACTAACTTTTCAAAATTGCCTTTTGTTTGATGGATACTGAACTGTGTCCCCATGGTGTTGATACCCTAACAATAGAAAGCAACTACTTGGGACAATTTTCGTATCTAGAATATGGCCTTCTCTCCAACCCTTCTCACTGCCCACCTCTTCACAAAAACTCCTTCTTCTCTTCATTCTCCCCATGTGGTGGAGCCTCCAGCTCTGCAGCTTCCATCAAACAAACCTCAGCACTGTTGTATGTAGTGCTCAGGGGAATGTAAAAGGATGCCAGCCTGGCTCCCGCTCTGCCAGGGCCTCTGGCTTTCTTCCCTGTTGTTCTTATAAAACAAATTATTTCCTGTACTGTCTTTCTTAGAACCATCGCCTTTTATCTATGTCCCTTTTTCTTCATGCTCCCTCTGTCCCAGCCCGCCTCTCTGAATCCTCAGACTCAGAAAGTAGGGTTGTTAAATGAGAGAGACAAGCCAGCACAAATCAGACAAAATAAAGGCAACTGGCAGAATTTAAGTAACCTGTGGGCTGCTTTTAAAGAAGGCTGTGGGAAGTGGAAGTGGGAAAGATGTCTGAGCCATTATGGAACTATCCCTGTACTTTGAGTGGCTCTATGGCTGGTTCCAAACACAGTGGAAAAACAAATAAGCAAGTACCAAAATAAAAGTTTTGTGTCACTGAATTATACATTTTCTCACAATGCTATTGGATGCTTGGTCCACTGTAGAAGCAGCATGGATTTTATAAATAATTTTATACCTAATAACTGAAAATATAAAGTAGAATTCCCTGAACAGATAAAAGTTAAGTTATATAAAGGATAGGCGTATAGATTAGCACAGGTATCTATGCTACTTCCTTTGTTAGGGGAGAGAGGAATAGCTTTAGAAAAGCTGTTCCATGTTTTTTGGATATCTATAATGAGCTGGGAGAACTTGCTTGCTGAAAGATGCAGTGACCACAGGAGTGAAGACCATCAGCTTACTGTGGATGCCTAACTTGAACCTGACCAATGTCACATGACATGAATCCCATATTCACTCCACAAAATCATAATTTTTTCCTTCCCCTTTTCCTCTTATCTCACCAACTCTTTAGACTTATCTAGACATCTATCATACACTCTCCTGTAACTTACAGACCTGTTACAGAATGACAGAATGGCCGAGGTTGAAAGGAACCTCTGAAGATCATCCAGTCCAACCCCCTGCTGAGCAGGATCACCTAGAGCACATTGTGCAGGGTGGCATCCAGGCAGGTTTTGAATATCTCCACAGAAGAAGACTCCACAACCTTGCTGGGCAACCTGTTCCGGTGCTCTGTCACGCTCGCAATAAAGAAGTGCCCTCTCATATTCAGATAGAATCACCTGTGCTTCAGTTTGTGTCTGTTGCCTCTTGTCCTCTTGATGGGCACAACTGAAAATAGACTGGCTTCATCCTCTTGACACCCTTTCCTCAGATATTTATACACATTGGTGAGGTGTCCCCTCAGTCTTCTCTTTTCCAGGCTAAACAGGCCCAGCTCTCTCAGCCTGTCCTCGTATGACAGGTGCTCCAGTCCTCTAATCATCTTTGTAGCCCTCCTATGGACTCATTCTAGTAGTTACATGTCCCTGTTGTACTCGGAGCCCAGAACTGGACAGAATACTCCAGGTGTGGCCTCACCACAGCTGAGTAGAAGGGGAGGATCACCTCCCTTGGCCTGCTGGCATCACAGTTCTGACTGCAGCCCAGGATACCATTGGCTTTCCTGGGCACAAGGACACATTGCTGGCCCATGGTCAACCTGCTGTCCACCAGGACTCTCAGATCTCTCTCTGCAGAGCTGCTTTCTAGCAGGTCAGCCCCCAGCCTGTACTGGTGCTTGGGGTTATTACTTCCTGGTGCAGGACCCTGCTCGGAAGTCAGGCATGTTTAAAATCACCATGACTAATGAACTGGCTATAACTGGCAGGATGTGGGGACAGGAGGCTGCAGGGAAAACCTGTGTAGGAGGAGGCCAAGAGCTGCTCTTGCTGGTTACAGATGGGTTCAGTGGGTAACCTGTTTCACACCACTACAGCTTGACAGAGCACTTCTCTTTGGATACGTAAGAAAGAGCAGTAGGTGCTAGGGGAATGAGGTACAAAGGAGGGAAGCAGAAGGGGACATTGCTGGGGACACATCTGGAGACACTATCCTGGTAAGAGGTGTTTCCCAATAGAGCAGTTATATCTCTAAGCGACTTTAGTTATGGGTGACCTACGCCAGGGCAGGGACAGCATGGTTAGACTGTGGCCCATGAATGACCAACACTAGGGCAGAGGATGGGTAAAAAGTGAAGAGCAGGGAGAAAAAGGAGTAAGCAAGGGCTGGCAAAAAGTAACCATTATGCACCAACCCCAGTCACGCACACTACTTTGTTATAAACACATTGGGACACTCTAAGTGTATCAGGTAATGCAAACAAAGGGAATTGAAATGAGGAAGAGGGTAAGAGAGGTATTTGACTGAGGTTGAGTCTGAGAAGGAAAGAGGAAAAATGTTTCTCTATGTGTTTATTTATTATTATTATTATTTTAATCAATAATTAGAAGTTTTTGTTAATTTGGAAATAATAATTTAAAATAGACATTGTTTTGTCCAAAATACTTTTGAAAACCCTTCTGGTATTTATAAGCTCTGGCGAGCAATTTCTTCCCTCTTAGCCTGGCTGTGCCTTTATTATTATTGAGTCATGGCAAGCTGAAACTACTTTTCACATGAAAGAATGCTTTTCCCTATTTCAAGATAAGCCTAAGTTTTTCCAAAACATTTCAGGTAAAATTATGTCCTTAGCTAACATTATTAAACAATAGTTCCAGGTGAGGATAATTCACTGTAGATTTTGTTAACTATGTAAACGTCATTGATAAACTTATGGAGTTTCACACAGTGAGATTACAGGCAAAGTCTTTGTCCTGACAACTGATGCTGATTTTTAAGAAAAGTCTGTTTTACATGTATATATATATGCACATATATATATGCATATAAAATTCCTGTTATGCAACAGGACATGTCATCTTTATTGGCTCAATAAAACTGCTTCACAAAATAATGAGAAATATTTTAAATAGTATTACACTTTAAACGTAAGACGGTGAGATGTAAATAATGAAATTCAGTACCAAAACACTTGATCTGCAACTCGTGACATATCCTGTTATAAACTTTAAGACAGGAAACTGCAATTTCCCAGTGCCAGCATTTACTTTAGGATTATTCTAATCAGGATCCCTGTATACCAATGATTCACAGGTTTTATGTGTACACCCTTATTATGATATACATACAACCATACTTATGAAAAACTTGGAGTACAATGTTACAGATATACAAAGAGAGATTGAGGTAAGCTCCAACAGAGATTGTCCTTAGAGTCACAGAGTTCCTTTTACTCCAGAAGAAATTACTCTAAAATGCTTACTTATTTTGCATGACAGTGTACTTGATAGTAATTGCCAGTATTCCTTTAGATGTTTTTTTGGCAGCTGAAGGTTTTATGGCCATTTATATTTGTTAGTTTGTCATCCACTTCTAATCTTTCCTTTACAGAATTAGTAAGAAAGAGAATAGGCAACAACTTAATTCAATCACAGCAAATGAAAAATGGAAACAGACCCCACTCAATAGTTGTATTTCCTTTCTCTCTTAAGAATGATACTGACATCTAAACAGAGACAAATTGAAGATGAGAAGGAATCTGGCTTTCATTTTTGGAAAGTATAACCATAAGCCAATGGTGTGTTTACAGAGACAATCAATAACATATCAATCTCCACAGTTGCTTTGGCAGTCATCCTTAGGTCTCAGTTTCCCTTTACACAGTGTCAGAGTTCAAGGCACAAATGCTCTCTTCACCTGGTCCAATCTCCCTTCCCCTCACAACACTTATTGCTTATGGTGGATGACGACCCAGGCTTCAGGCAGGTTATTCCCTAAAGTGAGTGATACATGGTCCAGACCAGGCTTGTTCCAACTCTTTTCTCCACACTGTTCCTGGGAATCTGATTTTCTTCCTGATTTGTCCTCTTATGATCATACCCACATGTTTTAGTCTTGGCACTACACCAGCTCTCTAGATGCCAAGTGAGAGAAACATCCACCATGGGATTTCATCCACCTCCACGGCTGACCTCTGCTACTGCAATGCCATCTAACAAGGGCTATGCCTGATCTTAAGTGTTCAACTTTTCTCTCCTGGTATTGAATCCATATTTCTCCTTCAGCTGGAAAGAATATACCTTAATCATTACCTCTACCATGAATGTTGATTATAGATTTTTAACTTTCTGCCCATGTGGTAATCCTGTCACATTTACTGAAAGCTGCATAAAGCCTTCAAGATTTTGTCTGTTGGATAGTATGGTGGGATCTCAAAACAGTGAATGTTTTGAGGTGGGTGTGCCTGTACTTCTTTTTAGAAGGGACTGTACTGAAAACCACAGCAAGAACTTTCACATGTACTGACATAGTCAGAACACAGGCTAAAACCAGGTAACTCAAAAGAGAGATCTTTAGATCAAAGATCTTTACACAAATCAAACAAAAAATCAAAGGGTTTGAGAAGACATTTTCTCTGTTGCCTACTCATGTTTTTGAATAGCAAGACCTTTATTTAAGTTCTGATTTCTAGTCTATTTCCAGTAGCTTTCTGCACAGCAAAGAGCACTGCACTGTTTCCCCTGGGGGTCTATGAAAACTACTTTCTTTTTACTATTAACTTTGTCTCATTCCTCATAATGCTCCTAATATTCCATTTGTTCTCTCTTTCACATTTGCTTTGTGATCTTCTCCCATGCTAAACTTGCTTGCTTTACAGCAGTGGTGCAATCTTCAACTTCTTTTACAGGGTTTCCTAGGATGAGATAGCCTTGGCAACACAAGGTAAGCCTTTCTTATGAACATCTATATGACCCAACAGTTTAGAAAGATTTTTCTTTTTAAGATCTGAGAACATTAATGGGACATTTTCCTTACTCTGTGTGTCTTCTCAGAGGTAATAGGGTGACGTGATGATAGCCATGTGCATATAATTTTCTACCATATGGTTTAAGACATTAGAGAAATGACTTTTGAAGGAAAGTGTAGTGGGTTTACGTGGCAAGGTTTTGGTAGCAGGGGGCCATAGGGGTGGTTTCAGTGAGAAGGATCTAGAAGCTGCCCCATGTTTGGTAAGGGCCCCACTGCTGACCAGAGCCGAGCCAATAAGCGATGTTGTTTTGTGCCTCTGTTCCTTTCCCTATCATACAAGAGAATTTCACAGCTGAGGCTTTCTTATCTGAAATATTTTTGTATCTGGTTTAGTAGTTTGTGGAGCACGATTTACAATACAAGAATGGAACTTAAGCATTAATATATAGAAATAACCATGTGTTTGACTGTAGGTGGAAATGGATGGGAGAGTACACACAGCGCTCCTTTTCACTAATTTCACTTGAGTCATGCCCTCCTGCCTTTCGCTGGAACTCTTTTTAAGAATTGGAATTTCCTTTGGAAGAGTTTGCAGGTGGCTGCAGTGCGCACTAGTTGACTATGCTATTTCAGACCTTTTCTGTTTACTGAAACTGCTTGCCAATTTGCAAGTGATTTGCAGTTTTTTGTACTATTGAGAATGCCTGGTGCATTTTATTTCATATGAAAATGTATTACCTGGCTTCCATTAGAAAATTCTTTTAGAAAGGACAGCACAATGCTTTAATTATTTTGTTTTCATGATGATTTTATGATTATATAACACTTCACTGTACACATGAGATCCCTGTACACATCTTGTTTTGCATTTACTTCTGTGCTCTGTTGTGAAATATATTTATTTTGGCTAGATGCAACAATCTATTCCTGTTCATAATTTTGGCAATTTCAAATTCAAAATGCTACCCAGGACTTATTAGAATTTGATTAAAAAAGATACAAAGACAAAACATAAGGATAATTCCAGAGGTAAAGAGTACTCCCTAAAAGTTGAAGTTTTCCATTTATTTAGTTATTTTAAATATTGTAGACAGGTTTTCTTTGCACAGAGATTGTTGCACTTGAACATCTGAGACAAATGATGCAATCATATGCTAAGCATGGACTTGGTAATTCTGAAATAATTTACATCTACCTGGAGGGAAGACTAAACTACGCAGTAAAAGAGCTAAATTTACGTTCCCAAAAGGAATTGTATTGATCTGACTCCCTGTAGAGTTCTACCAAAACGCAAATCATATAAATTCAGCCCTAAGGTGGCGCTGAACTAAATATTACATTATTTTTTCAAATCAACTACAGAATTAACAGGTTTGATTTATCAGTTATTCAATAAAAACTAGAGTCATATACAGTCAACAGAGATACACCATTGCTCCCAATAATAAAGTTTGAGAAACTCTATATTAAAGTGTGGATACTGAAAAAGAAAGCTTTGCTATTGTCAACATACAATTGTTATGGCCCTCTACATTGATATTTAATTAAACCGATTCATATAAGCAGTCTTAAAAGGGTAATAGACCTAAGGAGTAGCATAGAGTCAATTTTAAGACTGTTTTTCTGGTTTGTATACATATATATTTGTGTGTGTGTGTGTAATCTACTATTTCCAGTTATTGTTTACAGTTCTTTCATTTCAGACTGCTGCTGGTTATTAGACCATTTTTACAAGTCCCTCAAAAATTTATTTATTTTTTTAATCTTCTCTAGAACTAATTTTTGTAATACTGACATAGTAATCATAAAGAGCAGGCTGCAGTCCAGACAAAGTCAGTTAAATTCAAATTTAGCTTAAGGGACAGCAGATAAAAGCTAACAATGCTAACACTGCACTAATGAGAAATGCAGGCTCCACTGGAAAGTAAAGTGCTTACTCAGACTTAACAGAAGCTAAGTACAACTGAGAGCTATAACACCTGACAGAGAAATAGGCAAAATCCTTAGATTTTTGGTGGTAAAGCCCTCTATCTTCCTTGCTTTTCGTGTAACACTCAACTTATAATTCATCTTTCGTCACTTCAGAGAAAATCTTGTGCACTAGAATCATCTGTATTCCATATTTAACAGGTATTCAAGTACCTCCTGCAAATAGGATACACCTTTAGCAAAGTTTCCAGAATCAAACTTACCTGGTGATGGAGAACATGATATCATTACCTGGAACTGAAAATTAGAAACATACTTTAGGAAACTTCAGTTTCCTTGGATAAAGTTAATTTTGGTGGATAACCTTTTCCACCTGAATATAGGCATATAAAGTAGATGTCAGTGAGGAAAACAGTGTAGCTTGTCACAGAAATATGCTGCACAAACTTCACTACAGTGGTTCACTTGGCTTCAGTGAATTTGAGCGGAATTTTAGCTGCGTTAATATTTGCACTTTGCATTTAACTGTAGCATATTTATATGATAAGGAAACTGCATTTATTATAACCACTTCTTTAGCACTGTTCTGCATTGACATTGAAGTATGAAAGCTTATAAAGACTCTTCTTCCACCAAGATGATTTTTTGCTTGGAAGTACTTTGTCTGAAGTATAGGCAATCCATGTGAAAACTCTAAAAGAATTTAAATATAAAAAGGAAATATTTTTCCATTTCTGCTAAGGGGATATATTGCTGAAGTATGGCTGATGCCAAATACTTCTCTACATTTCACTTATTAGTAGGATTTTCACATGCACTCTTTGGAAAACAGAAAACATTTGTGCAAATTAAATGGGATTTGGTATGGCTCCAAAGATGTTTCAGTCTGCATCAGTTTCAAAATAGAATAACTATTGTATAGCAGCAAAATAAAAGTCTTTGATGGCATTTTGGTCCGATTAAAAAAAAAAACAAAAAACATCAGTGGCTGAAGTTTCTGCACCAGTAGAAAATGCAGGTTTAATGCATTAGGAATAGTATTCTTAAAGTCAGCTCTCCCCCTGTAAAGGGCATAATCAAAATGCTTAATTTGACAAAGGAGTAACTGACAATGTTGTTCACTGTTCAGAAGAACCCGTTTAACACTTTAAGCATAACCTGGCTACTTAAACAGTAATGTACAGAGGTTAATATTTAAATGAACTCATTTCAGGAAAGCCCTGTAACTCCGTTGTTGCCTTTTGTAGCCACCCACAGCATTACTGTCAGTGAAGCACCCTGACACAGGTTTCAGTTGCAGCACCAGCACTCAGAACCACAGGGCGGTGAGGTAAACCAACAACATCAAAATCCAAGTTGCTAAAATATTGCTGTTAGCAGTATATAATAAAATTTAGATATGGCTACTTTTGCTATACTAATACTCCTCACTTGGAGTTTAACAGCCTTCCAAAATATGTCCTTGCTTTGCATAAAGAAACAAAGAGCTCCCTCTTGGCTTTATCTGTTGGTCTGAGTATTTGGGATTTCGACTGCATGGGGAGAAGGAAAAGGATATTTACACTACCCAACTTTAAGCACTTAATGTACTTCCTTCCCCCTTGTCTCCAATGTCTGCCAGGTTTACATATGCTGTGGCTATAGCACTTCTGTCTTCTCTCAGAACAAAACACCAGAAACAGCCTATCACCTCTAGGCTTCTGATAAGCCTCAAGGAAACCACACTTAAATTCATAACAGGTACTCAGCTAATCATTTTTAATAAATGATAGTGCTACTATAAATATTTAATAAGGAAAATGTGTTCATGTGTACAAGCAGCCATTCACCTACTTCAAGTCTTCTACAGAGAAGTAAGTTTCTGATTTACTCCATTAATCCCCCCCCCCCCCCCCCAATTTATGCAAAATTATGATAATAAGCCTACAACATCAACAGTTCTGGTGAGATAACAACTGGAGAGAAACATCACAGGACATCATTTGATTTTCAGCTATGCAAAGAATTTATCTACAGAAAGCTATCAGTGTCATCAGAACTATCACTGAGTTGAGGAATATTAATATCAAACCAGGAGGCTGAACATTAGTAACAACGAAGAGTATGTCTTCTTTCCTCAAATTTCCTACACATACAACTATAGATCTCATAGAACACTCGTACCTGAAGCTTCCTTCACCTTGCTCTGAGAAATGCAGGAATATATCTTGGATGTGCAGCTCTGGAAGGCTCTGCTCAAGCAGAGGGGCTGGAGGAGTTGGACCAGACAACTTCCAGAGTCCCTTCCAACCTCAGCCATTCTCTTGTCCTGTGGTGTGGAGGTTCCTACCTGGAACAACTCTCAACCTTGGCAAATAGGTAATTTAAATGGAACTGGCATCTGTCTGGTGTGTTGAAAAAGTAGTTTTAAATAGTACATATCGATGAAATACAGATGTTCTTCACATCTTTGGGCATTATACAATGAGATATGTTTGCTCTATACCATGTTTTACCATCATACATGGAACTATTAACCCCACCCATCTGGATATAAGAAGAGCTGGACTTCTCCTGAGTCAAGTCTTTAGTCATGAAAAAGAAGCTGAAAGGCAACTGAAGCTTCTACTTTTGTGTTGTGTTTGAAAATGACTGTTAAACTACCTGTGATCACTGTCAGAATATTTCTGTGTTTCTATACAGATTTTTTGTGTTAAAAAGATACAATTTTAATAGTGACATGCTCAAAAGAGTTAAATGTTTGGAATTTCCTCATTTCACTAGAACAATACAATCATCCCTATTACACTGATTTAGTTTACAAACCATCTCTGTTCTTCATTGTGATAATTTCCAGAATGTATGTTAGTACACAGTCTTAATGTGTAACACCTTGTTCAGTTGTTCTCAATCTAGGAGCTGTGATCACCAAGCCAAAAGCACAGCTTAAATTCAAACAAAAGCAGAACTGGTGTTCAAAACTGGAAGTATGAAATCTGGAAGTATGAAAGGACTGGTTTAGCCTTTCTAAAACTAGGTACTCACTGAATTCCAGGTGTGATTTAATTTTTTTCTTTCTAGCATTTGGATAATTTGACTGCCACAAAGAAACATCCATGGGTCTTCTGTGTAGTACCATAATGATGCTGAGTTCTTAGATCTTTTTCTGTAAGATTTGAAATCTGTGACAGGTTATGGAAAGCAGAATTTAGCCAAAGATCTTTGCCTAATGTGTCCCACAACTTGGATAGAATGCATTGTTTCCCCCTTTGTTTCCCTTCTTCAACACCAGTGTAATTTATATCTAAATTATTGTATTAGCATGCTTCATGATCAAAGGTCCTGTGTTTATACACAATACTTACTAGAACCTAAATATTTCTTCAAGTTTGGCAGAACTACAGGAGGAAAAAAAAAAGCAGAAAAATACTGGAAAATGAGATTAAAACAGAGAATTCAGATTAGATCATTTGCTGGAGTAATCTGTCAGAGCACTGGATTCCAACTCCAAGGAGGCAAGGAGTATGGGCACTGTTACTGCTCTGTGGAAGTTGCTTAGCTCCGAGGAACAGAATTTGTGCTGAAAATACCATTTGTAAGAGCACATTTGCATTATGCATTTCAGGATTGTTGTTTAAAAGTTATTAATAGCCTATTTTTACTGCCAGCCTCTTTTGCGGGAAAGCGGAGGTCAGTGAAGACAGAACCTCTCACACTTTACATTTCTTGTTGGTGAACATCTCCATAGATGTCTGTCTCTTTTCTGGAGACAGAATCATTTAATAATTTGTACACCAATTACAAGTTCCTTTAGGAAGAAAGTAAGATATATTAGAACTTTATAATCAACAAATTTTGTGATTAATAAATCTTAGGTGAAATAAGAAGCACTTGATTCTTGAGCCTTTTTTGATTTTTGCTACCCATAACAACAATTTTTCTTACAAATTATTGGTTTTATTGAGCTTGTACTATAGAAAATAGAAATACCTAATAAAATGTCCACTAGTTGAATGAGACTAATGAATTTACTAGCAAAATAAATATAAAAAATCAGCTTTATAACAAAAATTCATCACTGAATCATAGTAAAAGCAAGATTTATTTGTTTTGGTGCCAGTCCTATGTTAGTAAGTAAACAAACAAATATAAAAACATACACCCTTCAGAAGTTCTGATCTATTAGGATGGTAGGAAAGTCAAAGCTCTGTCTGATCCTCTTCTCTGCATGGCTCCTATTTTTGCCAAGGAAGCAGTACACAACATCTATTGCCTCCAAACAGGCAGGAGTAGGAAGTCTAATTAGTCTGCAAAGAGATGGTTATTCCTTTGCAGTCGAACTGCTGCTAGATCTTAATACACTGCTGATTTTAAAAGGAGAAGGGAGCTTTGTAAAGCTGACATACTTGCATCTTAATCTGTTTGTTATGCATTGTACTGTGGTCAGAAGTACTGCTCTTGGCTACCTCTCAGGAGTTTGCACTGCAAAATAGTGACTTATGCCTTATTTTCACCTAAATTAGGGGTCTTGGTGTAGTGGATTGTCATTTTGGCAAGTCTAGACAAGTTTCACATCCAAAACTGTAATTAGAGAAAATACACCGAGATGTATCCTGTTAAGAAATAATACACTCAAAACTACTATGGAAAACACTGAAAAACAAAAACAGCCACAAACATCCAGCATTTGCCAGTGTGGATTAATTGTGGATTTTGCCAGTGTGGAATAAGGCAAACGCTATATGAGTTTCTATATCCAGAAACTCACAGCAATAATACCCGTGAGGCAATTTTCTCTTTCTAGTTCACAACTTGCTTGTCTTGTATAAGATGCTCAAGAAAAATATATTCAGGAATATTTGTAAGAAGAAAAAAATATCCTTGGCTAGTTTGCTGACTTTCAGGAGAGTTAGCAAGGTAAGTGAATCCTTCCATCCAAGACTAGGCTGCTTTGAACAAGAATGCATATCTAGAACAAAATGTGAGAAGTTGTGGAAATCTGTGATAGAGAACTGTATCCCAGAAGAAAACAAAAAGAGATTCTACAGCATGTCAATGAGTTCATGCTACAAGCCAAAAACGGTAGTTTTCGGTAGTAGACAGAGTGGGGTAGGCCAGCTGATCGTTAGGACATCTGCTTCTAAGTAAGTCTTGAAAGCTGCAAATACCATAAAGGTAGGAAGGAAAATACCTGATAAACGTGATATAAAAAAAAGTCTTCATTATATATACATAGTTCACTTTGTACCATATGTTCCACAGATACTAGACCCTAGCATTGCAAAGCAAATGGACAAAATCATGACACACATTGATGAAATTAATTTTGTATAAATTTTGAACCCGCGTTAAGAAACTTAAGGGGCAGTTTAGCAGCTACAAATCTTCAGAACCAAATAAGCTCCAACTCAGAGCTGATTCTAAAGAGTATTTTGCTGTTTTCATTATCTCTTCTTCTTCTTCTGAGGAATCTCAATGTGAGTTCTCCTGCATCCTCAAACTATTTCCTCTCTCTACCCCTGGAGGCTTTCCCCAGTTCTCCTTTACTTTCACTGCAATCATATGTCACCAAAGAAAACGATGTCTCCAAGAACCTATTGATTCCTGTAGCAATTACAAGGACTCACAGAAATTGTGCTTGCAGCTATGCATAAAATAGCATACATATGTATAAACATGCTTCATCTTAGGAGAACAAAGCAAGTCATTCACCAGCTACTCCTAGTTTTTACAATGGAATGTCAATACTCAAAAAAAGCTATTGAAGAGCCTAAAGTACCTACCATTACTGTTGCCACATTGCAGGGCAGTGATTGAGTTTCTTTTATACTGTTTATGTGATTTGTTCATGATTCACGGCAACTTCAGCAAACAACAAGCTAGCTATGTGCATAAAACATTTATTGAGAGCAGTCAGAGAGAGAGGTAAACAGAATAAAAATAATAACTTTTCCTGTACATAAATATTCTTATTGCATAACTTCCTCTACACAGGATTCCACATACTTTCTTAAAGTTCTAATTTTGTCCCCTGGAAAGTGCTAATTTCACCATTTTAGTCAAAGATATCTACAGCCCTAGATTCCTCCTCCCATAAGCAGACACCTACACACTACATCTACAGACTAAATTAGATATGATCATCCAGACATTAGTAAACTAGAGGCCGGTATTCATACGCTGAATTTTATTAGCTTTCTTTTTATGAATAATCTGTCTAGGTCACTTTCCTCTCTCTCTGCCTATTTTGACAATACAAATCAAAATTTGTGGTGCCAGGGAAGCGAAACATCAAAGAAATCACTGTTTACATTCAACAGCTGAAAACCTGCAACGGATTTCAGGGTTTAGTGTGATCATGAAGAATGATGGCTTGTTTGCAAATGCCAAAATGCAAGTTACAATCTGTAATTTGGTGGCAAATTTAGCATTTAAAAGTATCAGATAAAAATGGATGTGCTAACTTTTAAAGCCACATTTCTCGAGTGTGGAATACATTTAAATGTCTATGGTGTGAAAAAAAAATATTTGCACCTAATATTCCTAAAATTTTTGTTTCTATGTGGTGTAAAATGCAGCTTTATGTACATTAGTTAGCTGAGCACTTTAACTTAGTGGATACAAGTCTATGCAAATCTCTCTCCAGGAAATCAAATGAACCTATGGTGTAATGCACTAAGAAAGATACATGGAGGAGGAGAATTTTGCTGTAGAAGTTTCCTCTCCCACTTCTATCCTCTTTTACAGTTTGCTGTTTTGAGATTTGAAATACATAAAACCTCTGGTTTCAGTTATATTTAACCAGATAGAAATATTAATTACATTAAAGTATGTTAAAGATTAGTTTGAAAAATTAATAAATGATAACTGTTTATGCTCACATGAATTAATCATGTTTATCTTATAAAGATGTCTGCATGACCAATGGTTTCAAATGAAACTCTGATACCCATGTTCACAGAAAAATAAAAGAAGTGAATCCTTGGAGTCATTTCTCTTCTCCAGCCCATAACCTATCTCCTGATGGTAGAACATCAGGTTTGTGGACCTGACTCTTTCCTATTCTCCTGATTGGATGGATAGCTAGTAGAAAAAGCATTTTTTTGACAGAAGGTGGAATAGCACTTTGTCAGCACAATGGTAAATCAAAAATACAATACCAATATTAAGTCGCAGTGAGGTTTCTGGTTCTCAATAAATGGAAGAACCATCACACAATGCTTCAAACATAGTAGGAGAAAATATGCTGAAACCTGCAGCTACAAGCACCAGCTGCATCTCAGCTTCTGTGTTCAATGCTTGAGACACATGATCAGCTGGCTCCAAGCAAAGTGAAGAGGATCTCTGGGACTATGAATAGGACACTAATCTGGAATTGTCCTTATCAGTACTTACAGACTGAGAAACTGGAATTACTGAAGATGACTGATTACTGAAAGATATATTCATGTTTTTAGGGGTTAAGACTGGCCTATGATATACTTATTTTTGACGTCAAGAAATAATTTTAAATTCCCTTTCTCTGAGGCACATTCTGAACATGAATCTAATGAGATAATGGAAGCCTAATGGGAGGAGTTCTAGAAGAGAAACAAAAGAACAAAAAGAACAGGAGTTCAAATGTGGTGAAGAAAAAAATGTTTCATAATTTTAAGCATGTCTGAGGTTACCAGCTGTTAAACACTGGAGATGACTTGCAACTAAAATGAGATTAAGTCAATGAGGCAAGTCATAGTACAAAGGATATAAAATTTGGATTCCATTCTACAAAAAGATTTCAAAACACTTCCTCTGCAGCTAGAACATGTAACTTCAGCAATCATATTGGTATGTCTGCGGAGGCTCCTCCATGGCGTTTACAAGAATGTTACACATGTAGGATTTTAGCAAACTGAGGGTAAGGGAACACAGCATACACAACAGATTATTTTTGAAAGTGAAGAGAGGTCCGCTAGAGACAAAAAGTATCAGGTAGCTATCCTTATCAAAATGACAACCTCACTGTACAGGTGCTAAACATGGTTTCCTTCAATGGATCACTCATCTTTGCAAGTTAAATTTTCTTCAGGAATAAAGAGACACAGTGGACATGCATGATATCTGTTATTCTCCTGGGACACCCACAGTCGTGTGACAATAGCTTTGTGCTAATAACATACCAGAAAGCTGGAAGAAATTATTTAGCAAGTCTTGCAAATATTGTCAATTTGTCAAGCAGTTGTCTGTCTTCTATTATAAAACAAAGACACTCAAGTTTTTGTTTGATCACTCTCTTTTAAGGCTGTAGTAGACATGGTGGCTACTGAGTTTGGTCATAAGAACAAAACAAGCTTCTTCAGAAAACAGTACTTTTTTTCAATGTTTCTAGATTCAAGCATTATGCCAAATCTTTTGAACAGTGGGTGAGTGGCAGTCAGTAATACATTTATTTTGGAGTGATGATGAAAGAACCTAGAAAGATGTAGGCTGATACAACACATATTCCAGGAGCAGTACTTATGCCAGTTGCTTGCCAAAACCTCAGAAAAATGCTATAGTTTAACAGACTTTAACAGACAAAGATGAAGAATTTCAGGAAAAATGGCTGATACTCTCATGTCTTCTCTAGAGTTCTGTAGAGTTCCCTACAAATATCTTTCAAGAAGAAAGCATTTTCAGTCTCCAAAAATTTCACGTTTGGAAAATTCAAGGTTCCCACCCTGTTTTGCATTTCTCCTTTATAAAGGCTTGAACATGAAATAGCTTTTAAATCGGAAGTCATAAACAGATGTTTTTTTTCTTTGTTGCTCTAGAGACCCCACACTTTGGGTTGACTGAAGATCAAGAAATTTCTAGACAGAAGACTAACAGCAGTAGTTATTGAGAGTGAATGCTTGCATAAAGTCACTTATTATGCAATCTAAGACTGGAGCTGTGTGAACAAAGCAAAAAAAAGCAGCTGTTTTGTGGCTTGTCCTGAAGATTTGCATAGTGCAACATCTGTCTCTACATTGACTAGAAAGACTCAAAGCCGTCAGAATAAGCAAGATGACCTCTGAAAACTGAACTGTGACAGAAGAAGCTGCAGAATAGTGACTTGGATTTCAGTAGTCTTGGTAGATATTTCCATTGTCACATACTAAAGAAATGTGCAGGTGCTAGCTGTGCAGTAGCAGGATGCTTAGCATATTTCAATGTTCTTAAGTTCTATGAGCTTAGACATTTAAATAAATATGCATGATCAGTAAATTTGGCATATACCGGAGTAATCATTTACAAACATTGCTTCCCAGAAAGTTGACTAAGCAGTATCAAGCATCAGTTACTATGAAAAGTGGGCTAAAGAAAGAAACTTCACATTTTACACTGTATCTCGCTTAAGCTGCAGCAAGGGATGACTGACTACTTAGTATCCCAGAGCCTGCAGGAGAAATCATGTAAAGCTATGTGATATAGGGAAGAACATTTCAATAATGCTATCTTCAAAAGAGATTAATGTTCTAATTTAGGTAGGTGATCGAGGGTGAACAAGAACAGAAGTTGCTGTCTTTCATGACCACCTCCTGTATACATGGCAAGTCTGTTATTGCATGTGCATGTTCCTGCAGATGTTGAGAATAAAAATTTCTTTCTAATAGAAGCTGTGTTTAGATATATTTGGACATAAAACAGACAGAGCCCTCAACAGAGGGCTTTTCAGCAAGTCTAGAGCAATTATGTTCAAAAAGATTTGTCATTATTGTTTTATTTAAGTCCACATAAAATCTCACCATTTCCCAACATAAATAGAAAAAAAGTTGGACTTCTGTCTCAAAAATATGTCAGCATAAAGATTATGAGATTGGGACCCCCACACTGGTAGAACTAGAGGTATGCCAGATTTAGCTCCATTAAAGCTGTTGCTATTGTTCTAGCTATACTTTACTGAACAACAGGCAACATGCCTCTTGCCAAAGCTTTCTATCATAATACAGCAAACACTTACATACACGAGTACTCTTATTGCCTCAATAGGAACATTCAAATGGGTGAAGTCACTCACACAAATAAGTGTAGGATAAAGGCCAGATGTGTGTAAAACTTCTATTATCAAAGGGTTGCTGAGCTGAAGTGCAGTGATCATGAGCACTTGCACACTTGTTGCACAGAGTTTTAATATGTGCACCGAGTAAGGTATATTTCCCAATACTGTGCTGATATATCTGACTACCTTGACTACCTTCAGCAAAAAGTGTTTTTTTTTTTTTTTTTTTTTTTTTTTTTTGTTTTTTTTGTTTGTTTGTTTGTTGGTTAAACAAAACAACACAGAAAAAAACAGTTTACAGGAATTTTATAAGGAGTAGGTCCTGCAAAGCTGTATTCACATAACAGGTATGGCCTCTATTTTAAGCAGCACTCTATCATGGCAATATGCTATACATCTGAATCTTTGATAAGCTTCTCATATGACTTCTCATATTTCTGCACTCAGACACATGCTCAAATAAAATACTTTGCATCACAGGGATATTTACTCACCATCACAAGTAAACACACAATAGGTATTGAATTCATACAATGCATAAAGATATTTTCATTCTGTCCTGTATTCACTATAAATCACAAAATGCTTCCAATGCACCATAACAAACATTAGATCTAATCAAGACAAAATGATGCATGGCTGGAAGGTACTGAGATCACGTCATCACAGTATCTCAGATTCTGCAAAACATGTTTTTCATGGGTAACATTTCCAGGTATTTTTGGTGATGGACCATGGTCCAGAAGCCAGGAAGACCTCCAAAACTCAGTGACAAATTGAAATTTTAACCCCAGAATAATTTCAAACTTATAACGCAATCCCATCTATAAAATTAATAAGATGTCTTAAAATAAATTAATCCTTTGTCCATAATGCCTTAAGAAAACCATTCCATAACTAGACTCATTCTATTTTCAATACTTAAGAAATTCAATTTTTCTTTATCATCTACTTAAGAATTTCAATTTTTCTTTATCATCTCAGTATCCCTTCTTTTTATTTCTTGGCAGTTAGTAACTTCCATCAACAATGATCGGAATCAAATCAAGTATTTTAAATAACAGTTTACTCTCTGGACTGAAAAAAAAATCATCCTACGTGTCTACTCAAAATCAAAATGCAAGGAAAAATCATGATTATGTAACAATTGTTAAATCTAAAGAAGCCCATTTTACAGATGGGTTAATTAAGGTAAGCAAAATTGACAATTTCAACAACCTGTTAGCTGGAGGTCTCAAAACTTCAAGAAATCCATTTGTTGAGCTATGATTGAAGAGCTAATTTCCACACAGCCTTCTGCAAATATTATAGTCATATTGCTGCCAAAGATTCTCTGAAGCTCAGGGTTGGTGGAAGTACAATCCCCACTTTTTCTTTATAGTTCACATCAGGTAAAAACCCAGACCTGTTAACCTTCCCAAATTACCTGTGAATGTCTGAATACGTAGGCTATCACTGACACTTAGAACTGTAATAAAGCAAAACAAACTCCCCTGTACCTGTGGGAAAACTACAGAATAAAAACAGCAGAAAAAAATAGAGGTAAATCATCATGCGAAGGACAGCACAAAATCAGGAAACATTTTAAGGACAAACATGCATCTTTGCAGGTCTCTGCAGATACTATGTTGTTATTTATGAGATGTCTTACATTTTCCAAAGGGGACACCCCAACCCAATTTTAATAATTTACTAAACATGATGTACTTTAATGAGCACATTGGTCCCAAGGATGAAAAGTTCTGCTCCTCTCCATTTTCAGAATACTAACGACTTTTTTCCCCCATTTTTCTTTCCTTTTAGAGCTAGACTGTCTCTGCTGTAACTTACCTTTTCCACCTTGTTGCTCATAGCTTCCCCCCCCCCCCCCACTGTCATTCTAGTGCTTACACTTACATACTTAACCTATCTTCCTGTAATCTTTTGCCTTTATGTCCAGCTTCTATCCCATCTCTTCCAAGGCCCTGAAGAAATCTTACTGCAGACACTGTGGGATTCTAAATATTTCTTCCATTCTCTTCTTCAATCATTTCTGTGTCCTCTCCAATTTTGTGGAATGTGAGATTCCCCCAATGTAAGAGATACCTCTACTCTCTTTCAAGTTGGTTTTCAATGCTCCCATTTATATCCCATTTATAAAGTTCCTATTCTGAGATCATCGCAAGCATTATATTCAGAAACATCTTTATCACCAGACTGTTCCAATAGACTTGCAACCCCAAAAGAGCTCCACTGGCAACTTCAGATTCCTTTATTTCTTGCTGATAGTGAAATATTTAATATAAATTCATGTTTTCTCCAATTCTCCTGTAACTACACCTGTGCACTGGAAAGCTGCAATGCAGTAAGAAAAAAACTTCATTGCATCACCTACTAAACTGGGTAAAAATTCCAACTTAAAATTAATGACTGAAGAAAATTGTGATCACTATTGGGAAGCACCAATGGTTTAGAAGCTTAGCACTGAACTTTAGGTTTCCCAAATCCACATACCCGGGCTCTAATTCCACAAATTGCACAATAAAGGGCATTATAAAAGGAAGCAAGAATAATACTTTATAAGTCAGGGAACCTTGTAATCTCAATCGGAACATTACCACAAAAACTTTGAAATAACAGAGTTATTTTTGACCTCTTTTAAGTCTAATTTTCTCTAAATCTGTGTTCTCTCTCTTAACAGGCTCCTATTTTTACTGTTCAGAAGAAGAAAATCAAAGACCACTCATTTGGAACACTGCACAATTAAAAGCTAACTTTTGGCACTATAGTAGTATATTTAAAGGTCATTAAAAACACTTGTCAGAAGTATCTATATATTCATATCTGACATTTTTCCAATACTTGTAAAAAAGATACAAGAATCCCTTTTTCTGAAGGCATTCTTATAGTTCACCACTGAATTTACATGCACATTACAGATGCTCATACACATGCACGTTGCCACCCCTTCCCACCCCCCCCCCCTCACTTTAGAGGGTAAGTTTCTCGGTTCTTGATTTCTGGTAGGTAAGTACCATAATACACCAAATAGTATAACTAAAATCATGATCATACTTAAGTCTGTGCTTCAGAAACTCCATTTACAATGGATATCCTTTAAATATTTCACCTGGTATGAGTGCAACAATTTGGAAAGTACACCTTCAGTATTACAAAACTCAGAGTACACATTTCATGAACAGCAACCTGATCTGCAAAACACTTTTCCAGAAGGAATCCTGAAGTATAATCTGGGAACTTTCCCTGCAGACATGTAAAAGCATAAAGAACTGTAAAAGCATTGAGCAACACCAAAAAGCCTTTTAAGTAACAAATATTGAACAGATTTACTGAAATTCTAGTTTACATAAACAGCACAACTGAACATGGAACATCTGAAAACTATTTTTCTTCTTTGCTAAACAAGGTTAAGATTGAGAGCTCACAATCCAAAGGAGAAAGGTGAGCACACATGGGTTGTAATCATCAGTGAAGAAGAGAGATCTGTTGGAGGTAGGTAGCAAACAACAGAAACAACACTCTCTTTTAGTTACTATTGTATGTGTCGGGAAGTGGCTTAAGAGGAATTATGGGTTGGTGCTTTATCATTTAGAGCAGTTGTAAAATGAATCAGTCAACACACAGACAAGCTCACACAATATTTAACAATGGGGCCATAAATTCCAGTGCCTACCACAAATTCCAATTTGGAATAATTAGTCTATCTACCCATGTTCTCCTGACATTTTCAAATAATTACACTTTTCAAACTGTTCTGCAACACTAGTTTGAACTTAAGGGTATCTGTCATATTTAAAGCTGTGCCAGAGGCTGTACTTAATGGAATTGACATGTTTTGCTATAATTTACTTTAGGCATCAGTTTGGACAATAAATACCAAACATTACCAGCTTAAATATGTGGCTTCAAACAAAGTTTGGTGAACTGTTGTAAAACTCCTACATTAAAAAATAAATGATTCTAGCCATTAAATCTTGCTTAATGATACATTACTAAGTTTCATACTACCCTTTTCAAACTTGTTGTCAAATAGGTCTGCACTCAAAATGATACCACCAGTGACATTTCAATGCATGCTTATGTGTGTGGTTTTTTTTTCCCCACCTTTTTGCTTTGAGTATCAGACTTATTTCAGACACTGAAAAAACAGTGCAGTTACAAAGAATATGTATATTTGATCTGGCAGGCTGGAAAGAAAGATGTTAAAAGTTATTACATAAATCGCACATGCTTTGTGGTGTACTTAATTACTATGTCACACTGGTTAAAAGACTACTTATTCTTTCTTTCAAAGAGTGTGGATGAATTTTTAACAATCAAGAGCTCTAGAATTGCAAGGGTACACTTTATAAAGACTCAAAATTCCATTTCCAAGATATTTTAATTAATTCCCAAGTCCAAATAGTCTCCACAACAAAGCAGACAGGAAGAATATTAGCTGGAAATACAAAGTTCTATGACATTAGTACCAGAGATGAACCTGAACTGCTTTAATGGTTGAAGAACTGGTCTTTGATTCAGCCTATTAAAGAGATGGAACAGCCATGAAGTAAATCTCCCTAAAAGGTCACATTGTTTAGAACCTCTGCCTCTGGTTTCAGCCTCATCTCTGATAACTATTAGTACTTTCTCTAATTATCCATATATAAAGAAAATTGTAAGTGTTCATGTAAAAGGAGCAAGAACCAACGATCAAGACTACATATAGCAGCCCATGCAGTTGTAAGGAGTTTGTTTGGAACACTATCAAAATTATTTGCTCTGATGTATGAATAGATCCTTTTCCTGCACGTTTTAAAATTAAATACAAACATCCTCAAGACTCTCTTAACTTTATGTTTCAGATAATACCCAAATAACTTAGATATAGAAAAAAGTCCTTCCCACTGTTTATTTGTCAGTCTTCTCACATGCTCTCATTTCAGGAGGAAGCCCTGAATTTAGTTACCATTTTAAAGCTATTAAAGTTATCAAATAATTGTTTGAAATAATAAAATCAGCCAGAATTTTAACAGAGCATTCTTATGTTTAAGCTTTTAACAGATTCAGCGTTTTTCCATTTTGATAATCTAAATATTGAAACATGAATTCTAACTCTTGAGCAGTGTCCACAGTACTTCTGTATTTTGCTTACAACAAACCACCGCGTTCATATGTTTCTAGCTCCACAATTTGTAAAATGAAAACAGAGATTCCTACTGTACTCTTAACTGCTAATCTGACACTGAAACAGTGATTTCATTGTCACAGGTGATGGAATTGAGAACTTCTTTATATTTCCACTCCCCTAATAGGTACAGTAATAAGCTGTTAGTTCTTTAGGCAAA
This sequence comes from Aythya ferina, assembly GCF_964211825.1. NCBI lineage: Eukaryota > Metazoa > Chordata > Aves > Anseriformes > Anatidae > Aythya > Aythya ferina. The sequence goes on from NC_140298.1 coordinate 56,829,361, forward strand.
TGACATTAATCTGTTGAATAAAGGCTTCATTCTCTGCCCGTAATCAGTAACTTGAGGGCCTTCTGTAGATTCTGCACAGCAGTGCTCACATCTTCATATTGCAAAGCACTGCCAGCATATTTGCAGTATTTCTGAGCTCTGGCAAAGTCCTCTGGTGTCAAGTGGACTTCCCCTGCAAAAATATAATTATTAACAAGTTACAAAAAGGGATATCTGAATGACACTTCCCTCTACTTGGTTTCTATGTTTTACTCATATTTGCAGTAATATTACAAAGATCAGGCTGATATCTGTGGCAATATTATGAAGATGAGACCATGGTCTTCTGTTCACTCTTCTTTCCATTCATAGAAAGCTTAACTTCTTTGCTGCTGGCATTTGAAAAAGTATAAAAGAACCTTTCAAAACACTGTTTTTTATATGACCCAGTGCCTTTCACAGGTAAGTCAATACCTTTGAGAAAGATCTGCTCTTCATCTAAGGCAGCAAAAGAGAGCATTTTAACAATAAGCTAGCTGTAATCATATCACAACTTGCAAGAGAAAAGGAATGTTTTTTGTGCTTACAGTATAATTACTTTGCTCTCTTCTTCAGGAATAATAAAATCAGTTAGAAACTGTTCACTCTCAACTGGACTGTTTAAGATTTAGAAGTATTTCTAACTGGGGTGTTTCTGCACATATTATATTTCTGTTTTTCTAAGTAATGTTTATATTTCAAATTTTATGTAAGGTGACCGCAAATGATAGTTTCATTAAATTACCCCATTTTTTTCATATTGGCGAACTCTAGTAAAAATATTCTCATAATAAAGTATAAAACAGTTGTCACTTATTAATCAGTGTATTTCCTTGACATAAGGTCCAACATAATGACGTCTAATGCTCACACACATGCATTCAACATTCTATAAAGTATAGTGGAGACTTAAGCCTTAACTAGAAAACATTTAGTATGTAATCACTGATGTGTGCATAACATAAAGCACAGTTATGTTAGTATCCCACCTCCCACCCATGAATTCACTGGGAGTTTAAAGGCTAATTCCATGCCACTCCAATAACTTCTGGATAAATTATAAAGTCTTTACTCAAGTACTTCAGAACGACTTAATTTGTAAAAGACACTTTTTATGAACACAGATAATTATATGAAATAGTAGAAACTAATAGACATTTATTTAGTAGGTTTCCTACACTGCATTTTATAAGCAATAAAGAGATTTCATAGACTGTGAACAAATGAATTTTTAAAAGCAAATATACTTAAATGCATTTTACAGGGTACAATTTGAGTTAGCTGGATCAATTTCTTTCAAAATAAAGCTCTACTGTTGGTAATACTATGAGAATGTTTACTAAAGAATCTCAGTTCTTATCAAAAAATGTCTATTATATTTGCTTTTCCTTTCCCCAATCTTATTATTAAGAACAGTTCTTGAACAAATAAAATGGAAAACCTGGGAATATAAAAACTAGACTGATTTTCTGGTTTTCAAAACAACCTTACCTGAATAAAAAGCATGAGGGTAATTGCTTTTAAGATTAATTTTATCCATTTTTAAAATACACTCTAGAACTTTATTTTCCCTTCAATAAATAAATCTAACCACAAAATAACTTTTCAGTACGTGACAATTTGCTGGCCTTGTTTACACTGCAATGTATATTAGTTTACTGTTGAATAAGTGAAACCACATTAAAATCTCTTAAAATACACAAACATGAGTAAATACGTGTGAGGGAGTGCATAAACATAAGCATATGCTTAAGTTATTTTGCAACCTAAATAAAGTCACAGACTAAAAGCAGATGGGGTAAATCTGTGACCACATTACTGAACATCTTTAAGAAATTTGAAAGACCAAGTTCTCCTCAAAGTGGCTTTATGCTATGATGCCAAAAGAAACTACAAAATGATTCTTTAAAACCTGGCCAAGGCATCAGTCCACTATTCAGCTAACTTACTGGAAGGAAGCCTAAATTCACCAGTCTAATCTTATTTTTACAGTATGAGCCCTATTAATGTTTTGCTGGCATAAAGCCTTATTTATTATGAAATCTACTTTAGATGCTATTATGACATAACTTGAGGGGAAAAAAATAACAATTTTAAATTTATAAACCAAAGTTTACACAGTAAGGGTGTTGCTCTTTTGATGTGTTCAGTGGGCTCAACTCCTATTGAAGTCAGCAATTCACAATGGACAAGTAGAATAGAAATAGAGCAGCTGTGTTGTAAAGTTTTCAAAATAATGAGAAATTTAACTATAACATCTGTGTATATATATGTGTGTGTGTGATATATATGTGTGTATATATATATATATTATACATACATATAAAATGTACTCACATCAAGAGTGTCACCTCAAAAGTTGGTAACTAACTTCAATTTATACTTTCTAAGGGTTAATTAAGCAGCTTTGCAGCAAAGGAAGGACCTGCAGGTCTTGGTGGACACCAAGATGATTGTGAGATGACAACGTGGCCTTGCAGGAAAGAGAGCTAATGGTATCTTGAGCTGCCTTAGAAGAAACATTGGCAGCAGGTGATCCTTTGCCTCTACTCAGCATTGGTGAGGCTACACATGGAGTACTGTGTCCAGTTACTGGGCTCACCAGAACAAAAAGAGCTAGTGCAAAATCCAGAGAAGGGTCATGAAGATGATTATGGGACTGGAGCATCTCTCATATGAGGAAAGGCTGAAAGAGATGCAACTCTTTAGCCCACAGAAAGTTCTTGGAGATCTCTGAAGGAAATCTGTAAGGAAGGTGGAGCCACATGCTCTTTTGGTGATGTCCAGTGACTAGACAAGAGGCACAAACTGAAACATGGGAGGTTCCATATGGAAATCAGGAAATGCTTTTTTGACTGTGAAGGTGACTGAGCACTGGAACACGTTGCCCAGAGCAGTTGTGGAGTCTCCCTCCCTTGAGATATTCAAAAGCCGTCTGGACATGGTCCTGAGCAACTGGCTCTAGGTGTCTCTCCTTGAGTGGGGGGGTGGGACCAGATGAACTCCAGAGGTCTCTTCCAACCTCAACCAGTCCGTGATTCTGAGCTCTAAAATTACTAACAATATTGAGATGGGAAAAAGTGTACTGAAACACACCACTCCTACGTTCATCTGAAATTATTAGTAGTTATATTTATTACTGAAATGTGGCAGACATGGAATCCATAACTAATGTCAAAAAGCATCATTCTTTTAAGAGAATGATAAAATAAAAAAACAAAAGATGATTAGACTGGTGATGCCAAATATCATGTTAAGAAAATAGTTTTAGAATAAAATGTGTATTTTACATATGCATATATATATATACATATGTATATATGCCTCTCCTTGATATCCTTTTATATTTGTCAGATGTTCTTCCTTTTTTATGAAATTGCCCAAATAAAAGGCAGATGATTTAAGAACAGTGTAATAAAACCAGTGCAAACTGGTATATAAAAATGGAAATGGCAAAGAATAAAAATGCTTTTTAAGCCAGATGGTTCCCCACCTCCCCCTCCCCCCCATTAAAGCAGTTATGACATTCAGGATACAATTCCTTAAAGATTTTTTTCTTAAGATTGTAAAAACATATGAAATGTGAAATTATTATTTTTATTTTCTGTGTGGAAAAACAAACATTATTATGAATGAACTAGAATGAACAAATGGTTTCTCTATACTATGCCACCTGTGGAGGGGAACATATGGTAATGTAAGAACATTTTATAAAAACTCAGTGTAATATAGGTATGAATGAATTTAGTGTTAGCAAAATCTAGAGGTAATAAAATTTTTAAACACCCTACCATCAGAGAAGTACATGAACTCACTATACAAAGTTGCTACATAGCTTTACATTCTGCTAGTAGACATTAAGCAACGCTTAATTGCATATACTTTGACACTTTCAAAAGCCAATGTTCAACTCTGAAACCTGTTCCCATAGGACAGGACAATTACTGAAGGTCTCGTGCTCACTAAAATCAAAGGACTACTCCTATTTTAACTAAATTTTCTTTTGATGAATATTCCAGTCTTCTCCACCAAAAGTTTCTTTCCCATCATAGCATTAATCAAATTGCTTCTCCCATGTAATGGGAAGCAAAGAAAATATATAATTTATTTTAAAAATATACATTTGATCTTACTACCACAAAGAGTCTTGCAGGAATATGTGGAATATCCTGTTTGGCTATGTCAATACTAGTACATTAAACAGTGCCAGGGAATGTGTCCCAACACTTAAACTTGACTGTCTACACTGTCAAAACTACTGGAACAGATTGCAGTATGGTTTTAGCCCATGACAACTACCATTTTCCCAAACAATTCCTGGGCACGATTCGTGGTTAGAGCAAGCTAAAGACCATTCAATATTGGCAGCCGTAATGAACTACCTTGTTTAAAAGGTTTAAAAGTTTAATAGTATGGATGTGAGCAGTTCTGTGCCATCTGTTCTCAGTGTCAAACAAATATTTACAGGCATATTTACTAGTATAGACACAGACATTGTGTCTAAATCATGGAGTAAGTGTACTCCACACTAAGCTAGCTGTATGAATCTGCTGGAAAGCTATACCAATCCCTCTTTCCCTCCCATAGGAAACTTCAGTTCCATAGGAACAGAGCATACCAAGACTTAACCTCAATATGCAGTCAGAATATATAGCCTGAATATATTTTGTGACTCAGAAACTGGGGAGGACTCCTGGGTCCCACAGCTTAGTATGTATGTTGTGAAATACAGCCATTTCCTAATCTACCTACAGGACAAGGCTATTCCACAGCACAGTACTGGAGGTATAAAAAGGAATCCTCAGCAGTCTAGGGAGAATGAAGATATTATTCTGACTAGCTGAAGGGAGAATGTTTTAGGTAATGATCATGCATGTATGGCAGGATGATGATAAGATAAGGACCAATGCTTTTGACTTCTCATATGCATACAAAGAAAATGTTACTGTACTTCTACTGACTGACATGTCCTATACACCCTCTCAAGCTCCTGCATGACAGCTTATTTTCTAAGTTTTCAGCTAAGTTTTCACTTGTAGCTACCGAAACTTATAACAGCCGCCAAACTGCAAAACCATCACTCAGATTAAATGGTTCAGTAACAGGTTGGACTTTTTTTTCCCCAGTAAAAGATAACTGTAATAAGAGATGTTTTATTAATATGCCAGACAGAAAAATTAGGATGCACCTTTTGTTCTTCAAGGGAACACTAGAAATGGATTTGTAACTATCAAAGATGATTTTTATGATTTTTCTTTTTAAGACATCATTGACAAAATTGGCTTCTTAATATATTATGATGGACACATCCTTCAGGATTCTTATTACAACAGACTAGAATCAAGCTAAACACTAAATTTCTATTATAGTATTCCACTGATTAAAAATGCTTTTTCAGTAAAACTTATTTTAAAACAGAAGTAAGACCAGTGACATTTTAGAAGATAAAAGCCTTGACTAAATGGTAAATCATAATAACATCACTAGCAGTGGTTCCTTATATTATTTAATACAGGCACTACTTACAATCAACAAGCACTACTGGTATGGAACACAACTATGCTGCAACAGAAAACATCACTGGAATGTGTTTCTTGATTATTTCTTGAAATGAATAAGTAACTTACAGACTAAGCCCAAAGAAGAAATTTTAGGGAAAGGGAATGTGTGTTAATTACCGAAAACAGAATTTAGAAAGGCTATCAGGAATACAGACTTTGTTGAGTATACCAGAACCTCATCTGAGAAACAGATATGCAAAAGCTTAATACAAAGCTAGCTCACTGGCTAAAAATAGTAACAATAATTAAAAATAAAAATCACACATTAAAAAACCTAGACAACACTAAGCACACACTATTGGAAAGATTTCAGTAACTATTAAACTTTCAGCAACACAACGTTGATGATGTCCATTCTTTTTAAAATCTGTGAATTTATAGTGTTCTGATAATAGTTATCATTATTATGGCATTCTTCTAATGGTAATGATTACTTCTCAAACTTCTTAAGTGCTGCAAATTAAGCTATGAGGAAGCTGCAGGGGACAGGGAGAAACACACAGGACAGCACATCCATGTGTGGACAATACAAATGCCACCACCTTACCTGCATACTGAGCACTGTAAAGGGCAGGATCTACTAAAGGAATATTCTGAGGAGCAGGTTGAATGGTATTACTTGTCACTCCTGCGAATCAATGCAAACAATTGGAATTGGGTTATTTTTGTTTATAGACTTCCACTTCAGATTAGGAATGTTTTATTAAATAATACTGAAGAATTTACAGTCTCATTTTATCACTGCAGTACTTCACAGAATTTTAAATTTCAAGCATTAAACAAATTCAGAAAATACTAGTCCAAAAGGCACCGTCTACCCTATTGTATCGAGGAAAATCTGCTAAGGAAGAGTATGAGTAAACTTTTTACATGGAAACTTATACTCTGCCTCTTCACATTAGAGTCTCTATTTTTAAAGCCCCATGTCTGCCATCTAACACTTGCAAGCTGTGCCCTTCCTAATTCCTTTGAAAACAGTTGGCGAGAATAAATAAGATAGATTTGAAAAGGAAATGCTGATGCTAGAAGAAACAGCACAGTGGGGTTAGAACAAAGTAATACACACAATTCATGTACTCCAACAAGCTACATATTCTATAATTTTCAGTTCTAGCAAAAACATAGAGTTAAACAATTTACCTAGTCTGAATATAAAAAAATAACACAAGCACCCCTGCCTCACCCCCCCAACTATCTGAAGGATTTCCCCTTGATAAAGTTGAAAAAAGAGCATCCTGAATTTTCACAGATTGTTTCAGAGAAACATTCTTAAAATAAGAAAGTAAAACAAGGGGAGGGGATGCGTGAGAAAAACATCTCATATATTCCCTAATATAAAAATACATCTGAACAATCAAATGATCATCAGGATTGAAGACAAGCTTCTCACTCGGTAGCCTTACATAAAACTATAAAAAAGGCAAAAGGAAGTGGAAAAGGTGTGGGTTCACAAATAATCTAAAAATACAACTTTTTCTTTTTAATGCAGCTATTGGGAAGAACTTCACATTTTTAAGAACTTAGTTTTGGTCCAAAAATTACAGAGAATAAGAAGGATGTAGGAGCCAATATATTTAGCAGTATTTTTCCTATGGTATTTTTACAGCTTAAATTTATGAGGTTGCATCTGCCATAAAACATAACACATCTAAATGGTTTTTCTTTATATTTAAATGGAGGCCTATCCTAGCTAATCACGGAATTTGCTCCTTAATAAAGGTATGTTTTTTTGCATGTGATTGTGATATACCTGTGTTATGAGGTACTTCAGCTGGAGTGTTGGCTGGCGCATGGGCACCTGGTGGTATATGTATGCCAGTGAAATTAGTAGTTGGTGTGTTATTCGCTTCATATGTAGATGATGATGTTGGTTGAGTTGTTCCACTATGGAGAGATGACGACCCTGCTTCTTCTCTTTCAAGATCTGTTAATACAACACAAAATAGGAATTACTCTTTTGTAAAAAACACTTGAAAAGTTAAGTGTTTCTTTTAAAATCTCTTATCAACTTTTCTTCGTAGAAAAAGTGCTACCACCACATTGTGATACAGAGCATTTAAACAAAACCACTTACCGCTGATTTTAACAAAGTTAAAAAAGCAACATAACACAGGATAAAGATCTAGAAACTCTCACACTCTCAAAGATCTCTTCTGTTTAAATTAATGAATCATTTCAGTACTGGTTGGAATATGAACAGTTTGGCTCATTAGTACAATCTTCCATGTACGACTTTTATACTTCCCTGTCAACTGATGCAGTTACTCCATCATAGGAGGCCACCAGATTGGTCAGGCATGAGTTGCCCTTGGTGAAGCTGTGCTGACTGTCTCCAATCACCTCTTCATGTGCCTTAACATTGCCTCCAGGAGGATCTGTTCTGTGATCTTCCCAAGCAGAGAGGTGATGCTCTCTGGTCTGTAATTCCCCAGGTTTTCCTTTCTACCCTTTTTAAAAATGGGACTGATGTTTCCCTTTTTCCAGTCACTGGGGACTTTGCCTGACTGCCATCATATACGATGGAGAGGGGCTTGGTAACTACATCAATCAGCTCACTCAGGACCTCAGGACCTGGGATGCATGGCATTGGGCCCCATAGGCTTTTCAATTTCATCAGGTGGTCTCAAACCTGCTCTTTGCTTATAGTGGAAAGGACTTTGCTCCCCCCGCCCCTGCCTGAAGGTTCAGGGAAATGAGAGACATGACAAGCTTCACTGCCAGTGACGTCAAAGGCAAAGAACTTGTTGAGTACCTTAGCATTCGCCATGTTAAATTCCATCCATGCCTTGGCTTTCTTGATTTCATCTTTACACATCCAGATAGTATCCCTGCACTCTCCCTGACCACATGTCCTTACCTCCACTGCCTGTGCATTTCCTTCTTGCACCTCAGTTTGACCTTTCTGCAGGTCAAAAAAGTTGAAAGAGGCAACTGCACTTCAGTTGGTCATTTCTCAGCCATGACAGTTTCCTGCCTTCCCTGCTTGATTTCTTGCACATAAGGATGGAGAGCTCTTGCACTCTGAGAAAAGTGTCCTTGAAGAGCTGCCATCTCTGATCTGTTCCTCTGTCCCTACATATAGCATCCCGGAGGATCTTATCCACTAGGTTTTTAAACAGCTGGAATTTTGGTCTTCTGTTCAGGATACTGAGTTTGCTCTTTGTGAGGCCCATATTCCTTGACATCACAAACTCAACCAGGACGTGGTCACTGCCTCCAAACTTAATCTGTTTCATGAGTTTATCCACATTGGTGAGCACAAGATGAGCTTCTTTACAGGAGTGACTAATTAATGGTTTCTAGGCACTCCTGTAGAAGTGGAATGCTACGCAACAATTGTTCATTCCCATCACCTCCTAATTTCCTTGTCCAGGAACACCTAATTGCAATGGTAGCCCTTTTCTCCCTATCCCTCCTGGTTCTCTGTCCCAACTTACCCTCCCCCTGCCATACCTCTCCCTCAGTTTGGACTCTGCCTTTGAATCTGGAAGTTTTTTTCTGTGCCAAGCCAGTATGGAGAACACATAAAGCTTCCTGCTCTTAATTGCCAGTTTCCCACCCACAGCAGCTCTGAGATACAACTGTAGGAGCAGGAAACTCCCCTCAGCCTTAGGATTCTCCATTACATGGAACCTTTAGGGAATTCAGCTGTAAAATTCTAGCAAGCTCAAGAATTTGCAAACTGCAATTTCTCAAAGGTACAAAACTTGGGCCAAACACAGTCAGATTTTCTTAGAGACAGGAAAAGCCCATCCCTGGGAACTAGGGAAAGAAAAAACATCAACTAATCTTCTGCCAACTTCCTTCTCCAAGTTTCAAGCCCTTGCTGTCCATCTCTTTCTCTCTGATCTCTTTTCAGAAACAATTCTGACTAAAATTAATAAAACGAAAAAAATCTAAAACAAACAAAAAAACCATCAACTATAAAGAGCTCTGGCCATAGAAGATAGGAATTCAAATGGTTAAAAGTCCAGCAGTGTTAGAAAGAAGCCAGAAGAAAAGTGTTGGCCACCCTTAACAGCAGTCCATGTAAGAGGCAAATTCACAGGAGGGCAATATAATTTTATGCAGGCACAAAGAGATCAAGCTCAACTGTTTGCTCATTATGCAACTGGCAAATGTTAAACTGTATTAAACATAAAAGTAGCTTTGTTTAAATTAACGCTTATTAAGTGTTTACAGTAGCCAAGTGTCAACAAAGCATACTAAGTATTCTTACTGCAAAGTAAATATTTAAAACTTTATTAAATCAAAGATTAAATATTAAGACTATGTTGAGATATGTGCTTGCAGTATACCTGAAGAGTTTTAATAGTAGTGGTGTAAATAAAAGGATTTCAGGCTGCTGGAAAAGTTTAATTCAACAAACTGTTTTATAGTTCTGTGATCAGAATATCCATAAGATTATTGAGAAATACATACTTTTCAGGGAATGAATGCTAAAAAATTAAAGACTTCATTTCTCATAAAGCAGTAATTACTCCAGAAATTTGAAAGACCTTTAAGTTTACTGAAATACTGTAAAAGAAGCCTGTAAAAAGAGTAACATTCACATTCATTTTTAGCTCCAGCCGAGTTTCTTGTCTTGGAGCCTCCTAAGCCTTTGTGCTATGATCTTAGTAGAATGGATCAAATCGGCTCTTTAGATTTTCCTCAGAAGCTGCAGTACTATGGCTATCACCAGCTATCTGTTTTGCTCTTTGCTTATTTTTTTTACTGAGGGTAAGACTTTCTGGAATAAGGCTGATACCAAGCATTGGTGCTAAAACCATGTGTCCAAAAGATATTTTTATATAAATAAAGGATTCTCAAGGCTTAACAGTACTCCTTGTTAACCACCTAGATTACATCTACTAAATTTCTGGTAACACAGGATGTTAGTGATTTTGAGATAAACCCTAATACACAGAAATAAGCAGATGCTTGACATGTAGAACTGTAACAAACCTCAGGAAGTTAACTTTTATGAATTGATATGAATTGTGCCAGAAGTTGCAGCAAACAATGTTTAACATTCTCAGGAAATCTTTTTTTTTTGATGCATTCTGCATCACTTTAAAACTATCATCTAAACTAAATCATATTTTTATTATCTGGCAACATGCACATGCAACAAGTAACTTTGATCAAGACACTTACAGATCTAAAATTAGCCTTAGTAAAACACTATTAACATTAATAGTTGCTTTTTTTAAATTGCTATAGGAGGTTTTGCAACCACATGGACAGCAAAATCCATGAATTCATAAGTTTCGAAAATCTGTAAAGTGACTTCTTTCTAGAGTCTATGGGTTGACTGGGTAAGGTATGTAACTTAACCTACATTATCACTACAAATGGGTGCATGCTTTATATCAGAATACTGCATACAAATGTTTTCCCAATATTAACTTGATCACAATGTCTTTTTAATGTTACAAAGTATTATGCATTAAGATGTCAAGGAAAAACAAGAAACAGTGTATGGAAATGTACTGTCTAGTGTAAGGAAGTGGCAAACATAACTGAAATTCAACAGCCCAGAAGACTAAATTGAAAATTAGCATAATTTTTAAAGAGTCCAGAGATTTAAAAAGATAGTATTTTGGTCATCATCTTATAATTTTAATGTAAAAAAAAAAATCAAGTCTTTCCTACCTTGAGTTGCTAGAGAGAAGGCAAGGTTCTATTGGAACACTGCTTATTTTATATATGTATGTATGTATACATATATATTATATATTTTTTCCACCCCAGCATTGAGAAATAAACTATAAAAAAAAATCCACTGACACACTGACAGCTCACATACTGATCTTTCAGCTAGTTGGGACTATAAATGTTTCTTGGAACTCTGCAATATAAATGTAGAATATTTATTATATATTGCAATGAAAGTAGTGACAATACATTTTACTGTAGCTACACTGTGATTATTCAAGAACTTTTTCCCATATGAAATTATACTTTTAATTTTTCCATTAGTATTAAAACTTGTTGGATGACCTGGGGCTACTACTAAGTGACCTTTATGTGTACTCTACAACTTGTATTCCAAATGCATTAATAAATAACGCATGTCACTTTAAAGTTTCCATGGTGGCAACTTGACAAAAGCATCCATAAATCCAGCAGAACCGCATAAAGCATGTCTATGTTACTGTAAAAACATCTCTAAGAGTTACAGTATAGTTTTCAAGGAAAATAACACTTTGGAAAAAAATGGTAATTTGTCAAGCTACAGAGACCTAGTTTCACTGTTTAAACAGACATTTTCCACTTGCAAGGGAAGGAAGAGAATGAGCAAGCAGAAAGGAATGGGGAAGGTCCAGTTGTACATTCAAACAACGTTTCTTTTCTTCTTATGATGCACAAAGCAAGTACTGACACTTCTTTATTAAACTGTATCTTCCAGTAAAATATAATTTCCAAGTTTTTTTTGCCTTTGTTTACAATTCATTTTGTATCAGGAGAACTTCGTAAATATTCCTATAGCTATGCGCCCAATCACTAAAGAATATTCATCTAAAGCTATAAACATTTAATTGGGCCATAATTAATGACATAATTCATAACATTCACTCTGAAAGATTTTTTTCCTCACATCTTCTTCATTGAATTCCTATCAAACTGGTGTAATTTGACTTAAAGATGTGGCAATACTTGCAGATGGAGTTGCAACATAATTCTCTCCTTGCAGCTGCACCAGTAGTTAAAAAACTACCTTGAAAAAGATCATATGTTGAAAAAAAAAAAAAACAAAAAACAAAAAACAGTTTGAAAATGCTTTAATTGAAATACAGCTGTTCTAAGACTCAGGCATATTACAGTGGGTAAGATAGCTGTTCTAATGATGTAGGGCATCTTTAGGTAAGCAAAACAAGAAGAATGAAACAGTAGCTTGGAAATCAGACTAACATACACATTACTTGCTCACAATTACTTGAACTTTGGCTGAATGGCTGAGGTTGGAAAGAACATCTTGAGATTATCTATTCCAACCCCTGTTCCAACAGGGTCATTTAGAGGAGGCTGCCCAGGACTGCGTCCAGCCAGATTTTGAAAATTTTCAAGGACAGAGATGCTACAGTCTCTTTGATCTTCTACCAGCATTTGATCAGATTCATGATGAACATTATTTTTTCCCCTAATAATTAATCAGCATTTTCCTTATTGCAACCTGTCTTGACTTTCTCTACACTTTCCCATGAGGTAGTTAAAAAGAGCATTAAGAACTCTGTTTAGACTTCTCTTCTAAAGACTGAAGAAACCTGCTTAACTCCTTGTACGTCATATTCTCCAGTTCACATTTGGAAGACAATAGAAAGAAACCTCATACCTCAAGTGACACACTACTTTCTAGCAATGGTGAGCTTGGAGGGAGTAGACTGCCTATCTTTTTTCTATATTGCTCACTGTCAGATAAAGGTGGTAAGCTAAATAAGTCACTGTTTTCATTCAAGCTGCTTTGTCGTTTTTATCTTCTCCTGTACATTTAAATTCTGATAAAGAATCAGCTAGTGGCTGCCAATTGGAATACGATGATATACCTTCTTGGAAGGGACAACCAGTCTGTAAAGAGTAGGTCATGCTCATCCTCTTTACTCACAGACAAACAGGAAAGAAGCTTCAAAGTGTGGATTGCATGACAAAAATTTGAGAACTGGAAGAAACGCCAGTTTTCTAATGTTTTGACGTGTATAAAACAAAACCAATGTAAAGGTGATTACAAGTCTATTTAGAACATATTTGGAATTACAGGTTCAGATTTCAAAATCTACCAAAGATCCAGGTACAGAGCCCAGACATGAATGAATAACAAATAAATATTTAAGTGTGTGTGTACACATGACATATAGATCATCTGTACCAATCAAAACTTTATTTACCAGTTCACTAAGTCCCATTTCATGTTTATCTCCAATCTGGCAGAAAGAAAAAAAAAAACACAACACTGGATAAATCAATCAAATACTGAAGTCCAATTAAAAGAGAAGATGACAAGAGAATGTAGAAAAGGGTTCATCATGAATGCAACTCTGCACAGGGAAGCTATACTTCCTGTGGATGTTCATAGAAAAGTGCAATACATACCAAAGCTCTCTCCTTCCATTCCAATAGGTCCAGGCTGAGGAGTCTCTCCATTCTTTAAGCAGTTATGAATGTATGCTGCCTTCCACCTGGCATACTTTCTGTGCTGAACATTCTGAGAAAGGTAAAAGGCCAGCTATTTTAACCACTCACTTCTGTGAATTAATGCATTCAAGAAAGAAACATAAGTAGGTTTTCCACCCTGACAAGAGATTTCTAAGCTGCTATCGTTTGACGCTCATTTAAAGATAAGGCATGTGAATCTAATCAGTGAATAAAAAAAATATAAAAAGAACATCTCTAACAGGATCTCAGCATGAAATGAAAATGTAGAGATCTTCAATTAGTGCAGCATGTCAGGAAAAGGAAAAGGAAGTAGTTATACAAAGACTATCTACTGTGAAAGACAGACCACCATGTAATTACTGACGTGAAATAATAAAGAAAACTTCCTTAGATGATTATTTACTTCAGATTAAAAAATCTGAAACAATGCTACTCTTTCTGATCAATAATATTATATTTTTTCTCATTATATTACTTTAAATTACAAATAGGTATTTAAAAGCATGAATAAAGAAAGGGTGGTGTAGTTGTGGATTAATGTGTAAGATATTCTAGACAAAATGTTTTAATTTTCTATCTTTACAACATTGCTTAAAATTAGATAAAGCACTTTAGCAATATATAAACTAACTGCAAAGAGACGGCTTATCATAATAATGACTTTAAATAAAACAATATTGCCAGGTCAATAGTTCAGTTATTTGTAACATGAGTATTTCTCGAAAAAAAATTACTATATTGGTACTCAATTTCACTTTTGCCAATTCTTATCTTGTGAAGCAGTATATTTATGAAATAATAAAAGTGAGAAGCCAATCTGCTACTTGCCTTTCTGATTCTACCTCCATGGTTTGAACATTAAAAACTCTGGTAGTAGCCAGATTTTGGTATTTTAAATTATTTTAAAGAAAACAAATAGTTTACAGTATTTTAAAGAAAACAAATATTTTTCACTATTTTCAGTTTCTGGAAAAAAAAAAAAACACTGAGGAGAAGCATTTCACTTGGGTTTTCAGAGATTATTCTCTTCACGGGGTGGAAAACGAGTGACAAATAAATGTCAGAATCTCACCTAGTCTGAGGTTTTCCATTTCATTTTTAAAAATATACTTGACTTTTTTAACATACAACACTAACATTTCAAAACATGACAAGAGGATTGGCCATTTCATATTTCCTGGGGTTGTTACGCTAGATTTTTTTTTAACAATTGAGAACTCTTTCTGGATTAAGAGAAATCTTAAACTGATTATTCAAATCAACTACTCTGTCAAAAGTTGTAACAGTAGCAACCAGTCACACATTCTTACAATTACAGGCTAATATATTTCATGGGATATAACTGAATGTGAACAGAGATGAGAAGTGTGGAAGGATGAATGGAATAATTTAGCCATATGAACAACGCAGGTTGATAGTGTGCCTCATACCAACAGTAACATCTGCAAGGCACTATTGAACTCAAATTTCCACAGTAACAATCACAGGTAGAGTCGTTTGGAAGCAGGTAGACACATTCATTTCTCTTTAAAAGTCCTGACTGAAATTACATCTGAAGTAAGAAAATTAGTAAACTGAAATGACAGATTTTACTTTACAAAGTCTACTGCACTATTACCTATGAAGGGAGAGAGAGCTATAGCATACTGGATAACTCCAGCAAGCTCCCTTGTTATCCACCAGAATGCTTATGCAGCTTAGTAGAAAGATATGCCCTTTTGTTTTTGCAGATGAAATGATCTCCAAAATAGCATACCCTGATGGCAAATGTTTAAAAATGCGTTCACTATACCTCAGAAAGGAAAAGCACAACTAGAAAGTATGACTTTCTGTTATGTACTTCCTTTGAAGCATCTTTCCTGGCCAGGTAGTGTTGCAGATTAAATTCTTTCATCATTCACAAATACTCTGGAAGCCACCAAATGCAGAATTATGTGTCCAGAACATTGTGCAATTCTTAACGGCCTGTACATCTCTCTTCTGTTTTCAATACACTGAAATTATTTCTTGATAATGTGTTCTATAAACATTATTATAGGGGTGTGGAAATGCTGTTGTACTGGGTGCCTATGTTAAGGTTTTGGCAGCTGGGGGATCATCTTTGAGAAGAGGCCAAGCC
This sequence comes from Aythya ferina, assembly GCF_964211825.1. Lineage (NCBI taxonomy): Eukaryota > Metazoa > Chordata > Aves > Anseriformes > Anatidae > Aythya > Aythya ferina. The sequence continues at coordinate 56,845,195 of NC_140298.1, forward strand.
AGACCAATTCAGAACAGCTGAGCCTACAAGCCACAGGCACAGCACCTTTAGGACAATGTATTTAATGAAGGGCAAAAAAGCCCAAAGCTAAACCCAAAGAAGAGGGAACAATCAGAGTGAGAAACAGCAGGGGGAACACCTAGGTCAGAGAAGGAGGAAGAGAAGGTGTTGCTCCAAGCACTATAGCAGGTATTCTCTGCTGCCTGTAGAGAGGATGGTGTCAGAGTAGAGATTCACACTGCAGCCTATGGAGGACAGGGGAAAAGCCTATGGAACAAGGGAAATGTGAGAGGGAAGGAGAAGCAGAGAGGAATCAGCATGTGCTGACCATAACCTGCCTTATCCACCTCTGCAGTATTCAGGGCAGAGCAGAAGAGGAGTAGAGAGTGAAAGCATACATTAAAGCCTGGGAAAGTAGGGATGAAAGGGATTGTTTTAATGTTTCTCACTACCTGAATTTATTTCATCTGGCAATAAATTAAATTAGTTTTCTTCAAGTCTAGCCTGTTTCTCTAATGGTAAGCTATCTCCCTGTTTCATCTCAACCCACAAGCTTTCTCACCCTATTTTCTCCATCAGTACTGTGAAGAAGAGGCATTGAGCAAGTGGTTGAGTTGGAGTTACACTGTTAACTAAGGTTAAGAACACCACAGCTGTACAGATGTAGTTTTCACTTAAGTTTTACCTATAAAATTATATATGAAATGTTATTAACAGACTGAAATAAGAATATAAAAAAAAACAAAACAAAACACTCCAAATACCAATATAAAACACTGCAAAGCATACCAGACTAGATTAGATTACACTTTAGGATCTCAGGAATTAGATACCATTTTCTTCCCTGGAATCTGCTTTCCTTCGCATAGGTCTGAAACCAGATCATCTATTTTCTGTTCTTTTATTAAATGGCCATTAAGTAACCATAAAATTCAACTGCAACAGTATACTTGTTGATGATCTTAAAGAAGTTATTGAGCAACACTGCACAAAATGATCGATACAGAGGTTTTGAAAAAACAGTTGAAAAGCTAAACTATATTGGAATTCTATCCTACTTTTTCAATATTGAATACAACATTTTCAGCAGCATTTCTTGAAAATTAACTTTACATTTTTAATAAAGAGGTGTAATGTTACACTACAAAATATTTGACAAAGTTCAGTAATCTGTATTAAATACCAAAAGGACGTTCTAAAGATAATTTACCTAAAGAAATTTAACTGGAGTGTTCTGCCATACTGATGCAGTAAGACAGAATTCTTCAAGATTCACAGTTATGGGCTAGGAAAAACTCTTCCAAACGCCATTACTATTTTTAACACTCCTTTGAAACAACCCGAAGTTTACAGAAAACTTCCCTGAAAAAGTAAAAACTGCATTTCTCAGAAACTGTGAATGCTTTATTTTAATACAGTCTGTGAATGTTTTAAATACAGTCAACTAATTAGTTTTCAGTGGATGCTTTTCAGGAGTGCACGAAACACTGACATGCCCACTAATAATTTATCTGAGATTTAAATTAGTCAAAGTTATTTCCATAAGCTTTCTCCAAAATGAATAGAAGAAAATACCTAATTAATGGAAAGAACAGCTAGGGACATTTTGGACAGCCCACAATCACTGACTAAAATTAGTATTTTGGTAATGAACATTTCAGTTAAAGAAACATTAAAAAAAAAGCATAATCTAGATTTTTTTTTATTTAAAGGCATTTTTTTTTCTGGCAGTGATAGCAAGGCAATTTGAAGAATCTATAAAAGATCACAAAATTTATAGGCAAGTAAGTGAACCCTGTTTGACACATTATTATGCACGTAAATGTGTAACTCTAACGCCTGAACCCAGATGTTGCTTTTAGTCTGTTTTCAATGTGAATGTCTGTTTCTTTTCAGGCTGCCCTCTGAACAGCATTACTGAGGTAAAGGAAAATAACTCTATTACCACACAACTTCTTACCGATCTCATATGAGCTGTGTAAAACATGTCTTCTAGAGAACCCTTTTGTCTAGCTCTAATGCTGAGATACGGAATATCCAGCATTTCCTTTAATATAATCCATTCCTACTAACCTACAATCAACCACTTGACAGTTAGAAATATACACATTATTTAGAATACTGAATTTCTAATTTTAGGTGTCAAGTATCTGCTTTCTATGCTTTTTGCTGTTGATTTAAAAGCATTTTAATAGTCAACATTCCATACATGTGAAGGCAATTACCTACTGAAAAGAAACATGGATAGTCTGAATAGTAAGAAAAGGTAGAAAAGTTAGATATCTTGCTATATAACCAGGATTCAGACTGAGACTTCCTTCAGGCTAAAAGAGGCTTTTGAAAAAATCTAAGACAGTCACATCATACTTGTTCCACCATTCCTTCATGTGACACTGGATAAGGAAAATGGTGAAACTTAATGATGCTAACCAGAAGTGCAAGCCTTTTACTGTATTTCTTGTACACACTCTTTTAATGTCTTCACTAATTAAACAATCAAAATGAGATAATTCTTCTTTCTAATTACAAAGCACTTCTGTACTTTCAACATCAATGAAAAAGCAGCATTCAGCAGTAAACATATCACTCCTAGCATTCCATTTCATTAACATTTTATTGTTTTTTCCCATATACATGACGGATTTTTTCAGGACTTCTGAAAGCTTGCTGAGTATTGGTAATGCACTGGATTCCTACAGTCAAAGGTGAGTGTCTTTTCGGTCCATTACATTACTCACTCTCTGGCTCTAGGGACTGTTATTATTTCATACCATAAAGGATGTGAGTGTGCAGAGCAGCCAGTTTAAACAGACCACATGAAACAACACTCGTACTTGTTGCACTTGATAGATGAAAAATTTAGATTAGTATATTCTCAGGTTATAGAAGATGTAGAATCGTGAAAGAACATTTGTATAAGTGTCCCCTTTCTTGCGCAACAACTCTATGATTAATATGAACGTGAAGCACACCACCACCAAAACTATTCTTTTACTTTCCTTCCAATGTTTACAAATGAAAGTAGCCACAGTTACTGCATTTTAAATGTAACAAATATGCCTGCACATGAAAAATGTTTATTAGACCTGAAATCTACATACAGAATGTCTAGTTTGTGTATTCCTAATATGGCATGGAGTAGTTTGGGACCAATGTAACCACACGTTTACATGATCAGTCCTTGCTGATTTTGTCACAAATTGTTTAGTATCACTGCCGTTTCTTATTTAAGGTATTTCAACCTTCCTTTAACAGCCTTTGAAACTTGCCTTCACCAGTCAGTATCATTTTTCTATATATTTTTTTCTTTGGCAGAAGTTATCAACTATACCATTACATTTCCAAAGTGAGTTTATCATTCAATTAAAACTGAAGTGTTCATTGCTAAACTAATTCTCAGAACAAGAAATACATTAAGAGTAAAGTATCTTCTCCACCATACTGGAGAGTAACTCTCCTGTGTGGCATGAATAACAGATAGCTGACTATACACCTAATTTAAAAGTTTTCTTTGAAAAAGACCAAAAGATTGTTTTGGTATACCTTAATAAAATCATGATTTTGTTCAGCCAGTTCTGGAAAACTTGGTTGATTGCACATAGTCTGCCAGAAAGAATGCTACAATGTATCTGTGTTAGTTACTTTGGTAGACAGTTTTTAAAAATAGAATATTCATTTCCAAATGGTCATACAGCAAGCCTTTTTTTTTTTTTTTTTTTTTTTTAAGTAAATTCATATCCTTTCAACTTAATATATCACCTTGTAAAGGTGAGATTTGTTGTGACAACAAAGATATCCATCATAGCTAAAAGTGTATATAATTCCAACTCAAATGTTAGCACTGAAGTTCTTGCAGGGTGAAAAATAGGAAGATGGAAAAAGCCAAGAGCCTTGCATCATTTTGCCCTATAATCATTCTCATTTGCTTGATATAACACTGCTGTTCCTCAGTAAAAATCTGACTTAGAAATTCTAACTGAATACTTGTTAAGTCTTGCTTATTTGCTAAGTCATCTTATAGCAGATATCTAGTATTTCACATTATTTCTAATATTCTATTGCTAATGTTTATCTAATATTTTACATAAAATTTGAAATGGCTATCACAATTCCTTACAATTTAGTGACGTGTATTTGACTACCTATGTTCTTTGAAGCTTGTATTCAAAGCTATATTAAAAAAAAATATTGCAGAACTAGAACAGTAACTTGCAACTCTGCTATGAAAAGCAATCATACATCCTTACCACTTACCTCTTCAGAGAGCTCCCCAAATACTGTCAGAACGTCTATCAGGAGGCTTGCAGTATAAAAGGACTTTATCATGTTTCTATTAAAAAAAAAAAAAGAAAAAGAAAACACTTTGCTAACTTGGCAATGTCATCCTCTTAGGATCATGTTTTAATGGTTTAGATTACACTGTCTTGTATTAAACAAATCTTCCCTCATTTCTTCTTTTAATCTGATGCTACAGAACTTCACAATGTTAAAATTCAGGTACATATTGACTAATACCATGCATACCATGCAGAAAGTCTTCAATATTTTTTCAAGCAGAACATGTGTTCTACACTTAGTTTCTAGTTTGGAATGTTCAATACAGGACACCCGACATCCTGTACTATCTTTAAAGGGCCCAGCCAAATCATTATCATGCTGTAGTAATCTCTGTAAATCAAACAACATCATGCATTGTCACAACAATTTTGATATCACTGGACAGTAAAAAATATAATATGCATGACGGCAAGTTCAATATTAGTCTGAGAAGGCTAATTAGAAGGCTTAACAGAAGGTGAGCAACCACTTAAAGAGCACAAGATGGAATATACCAGTGGAGTTAGACACAGAAATAGTAACACTTGGAGTTTTCTGGAAGATGAATGCATTAAAGCACAATTCCTGCTTATAGTCAAGTTGAAAAGAGTTTAAAATTCAAATTTTCTGACCAATATCTTAATTCAGACAACAAAGCAAAGATTTTCACGTACTTATGAAACTGCCCAGCTCTGTCTTCATTGTCTGCATACAAAAACATCTTCAAAGCATAATTCTCCACATGAGCAGAACCAACAATATCCTGAGTAATTGCTTCATTATCACCAAATTGCTTTTTCATCTGAAAAAAGAAAAAAGTTGAAAAAAATACATTCATTACCTTATTAGACCCTAGGACTTCAATCTAATTCAAACACAAGAAGCAGCTGCTGATTTAGACAAACCTGAGTACAATTTAAAAAAGAAACCATATGCACTTCGATTATTTTTTCAAATCTCTACCTTCTAACGTAACAAACACTAAAAGCAGCATGCCAGAGAGAAGATACACTCTTTTGGAGAGAGAAATGTTAAGAATAAGTAGATCTTAATACTATCTTCTAGTAGAAAATACTTTTTAAAGAAAAATCACCTTAAAAACAAACACAAAAACATACAACTGTAATATTCTGAAGGAATATCTGCAGATATTTTCCCCTTTTTATCCAAAAGACAAAGCACTCTGAAGCATGCACTGCAATTCAACACAGCTCAATTGATAAAGTATTGCATACATTATTAAGGTACTGTAGATCAGAGTGATTAAGCATCTTCTTTCTTATAATATATTTCACTGCAGTGCATTACATCTTTCACCAAGTTTGAGCCCCACCTTAACTGGTCTAGTGACTTATGGATTTACTGGAGTTTTCAGTCTAAGCAGTGTACTGCAATTGAAAGACCTCTTTTCAAAGATGCTGGAGTACAAGAATCCTCGGGTTTCCTAATAAAAATCAGTAAAGCAAATAATCCACTAACAGTTACAACAGGTGGACTTACAGCTTCTGAATAGGCTTACTGTTTGCACATAAGGAAATCTCAGGTTATCCTTAGAGAACAAAAACAGGAACACCGCATGATACTAACCTGCAGCCTTTATTTTGCCAAAAGATTTAAAACCAGCATCTGAATGGCTGTTATTTTTCACTTTGAATGTGTGAGGAAAATTTAATCACACAAGCTACATTTCCATAATATTTTTTACCTTGCTGCCAACTTTTTAATACACAGAATATTTTTTTAAAAATTATTTCAGTAGTGAAAAATAAACTTTCTAAATAGTACTTCAAATCTGCAGACTTGTCAAACTCCTACATATTTTTCAAAAAGTATTCATTTTACAAGTTATGACACACATGAAAAACAAAAGTTATACTTTGTAAACTGCAAGATATACATCTGAAATGAAATACTGAAGTTCACAGAGAAATCAAATTGCTAATATGTATTTTACCAGCCTATATGCATACCTTACGCTTGGAAAATAATTTATTGCCATACTTAATCTAGTGTTCAATAGAGATAATTTCAAATGCACAAACGGCACTCAGATACATAAGCTCCTCAAAAATTCAAGTTAACCAAGTTATTTACTTCTGAAATTATCCTTCAAACATCTGAATTTGTGATTGAGTACAGTAGTGCCATTTTTTTAAAACTGTGATTCATAATTTGACCCTAAAATCAAGCAAAATTGTATTTACTAAAATTAAACCATTTAAATGAAATAGTTACCTATTGAAAAAACAAAACAATACAATCATAAATAAAAATATTTCTGACTGAAACAAGCATATTATATCTAAAATCACTGTATTTAATTAATTACACATACTTGAAATAGTATGAAATTGCCTGCAAATTAACACACTTGGTAATTTCGAGATAAACCTATATTGATTTGTTCTTTGCTAATAAAAAATTCAGGATCACTTGTAAATTTCTGTCTTAACCTCTAAAATAATTGTGGCGAACCACAGAAAGCTGTGTGAACCATATAGCACAGACCTGTAACACTCCTTTGTGCCCCCTGGTGGTACGGGTAGACTGACAATGTTTGCTATTAAATTACTGCAGAGGCATTCACACACCAACTTACCAATACACTCAAGCTTCCTAGCCCTCAAATACTGTATTACACCTGCTTAGCACTCTCTCCAGTCTTCCGCCACCTGGCTACATAAAAGGAATGTTGATACCCTAGCATCAGTTGTCACAGAGAGAATCTTAAACTGACAGATTAACCTGTGGGTTTTGCTGGTTTTCTATTTTTTCCAAATTTGAAACAAAAGGGGTAACTGCACACTACAGACAGATTACCGCAGTACCACAAGGGATCCAATACACCTTCAAGAATCCTTACGGAATGAAGGTGAACACCTTTCAGAGAGCATAGGATTTTATCTTATTTTACCTTTATCATAGAATTTAAATCTTATCTCATGCTACCTCTTCCCTTTTCAGCATGAGAACCGGACCCACTAAAGATGTCAAAAATTGATGCAATAACACACCAAGTCACTGTACACAAGATTTTCCATTGCTAAAAAAAATCAGTAATAAAACATAACATGAACAACAAGGTACGAATACAAGGCAAATGGTTCAAGTCTCATTTTTTCCCTTGAAGAAATGAAGGCTGTTACATTATTTTCACACCAATTCTTCAGGTATTTCTATGGTTAGTTTGTGGATGGAATCATTAACACTGAACACAAAAAGAAGTGCCACTTCATTTTTCAGTGTTACTTTCTGCTTCCAAATGAGCACTTAAACCTTAAAATCCATGCTCTACTTCCTCCCAGGCTATTGAAAACTACTCTACAGAACAGGAACACAAACAGTTCCTGGAATTTAAACCATCTGTACAATGACTACCTTTCTTACCTTAACTCTGTTCTTTTTAAGACTGTTTGCTTTTTAATACTACCAGGTCTGCTCAAAAGAGCAAGGCATAACTACCTCTTAACCACAACAAGTAAGACTATGCTTACAAAAAATTATAGTACAAGATCCCTAATCTCTAACAGAGGATAACATCAAAAGTACCTTTATCTTTTAGAGAACATTAAAAGAAACTCCCAGGATACAACTTAGGTCAAAGATTTGAAAAGCAGTAAGGACTAAGCTAATCACTCCTACAGCATTACAAATAACTCTTACAGACTTCAAGGAAAGGCAAATCAATAAAAAGGTCTCCAGCATATATTTCATATTTAATTATGATTTCTCATGATAATATAAAGTATCATAATTCACATTGTCTAATCAAAATCTTATGGTAAATGTCCACTGCATGAAGCTACAGTTATGCTTATGCATGCATATATATATACACACACACAAATACACACACACAGCTTTATCTCCTTCCAACCCTTCTACTGATTTATGACAGACCACTTAAATTCTTACATTAAGCCTGCATACAGAACAGCTGCTTCAAAGAATGATGATAGAGAAAAGACAGTATTTACAGAAGCTTAAATAGAAATTAAAATAACATCATGAATAATTTTAAAGGACAGCAATAAATTATACTTACAGCTTCCAACTGATCCATAAGCTTAGATAAAAATTTACGGCATTCTGGGGTTTTACTATCGATCTTCATGCCTGTTTGCATTGCATACAAACGACCTTAAAGGAAACAAAACAAGAAAAAAAAATTACGTATCTAAGGCAAAACCCATAGCAATTCACCCCCCTAATATATCTGAAAGACAAGCTCATAAATCCAATACTATAGTGCTACTGAGCACTGACAGGTAATTTGAGATCTACTCAATCTTGGATAAATACTAGGAAATATTTTTTTCTAAGATTTATGCTTTATTTTTCACAATGAGTATCTCTGCTCATTTCAAATCGATGGTTGTATCACTGTAAGTGCTTTTCTAAATAATCAACACGCTACAATGCAACTCTCTAATACGAGCTTCAAGTTGATTTTTTCCCTAAGTGTCCACAAATAGTTTTCACACAACTCATATATAAGTACATAGTGTATGGATATACCTAAAAAAAGATGAAGTTTCCTGTAGCAGGAACTAGTAAACTTTAAAACCATTACTTTAATAAATGGAATTAACAATCTGTTGTACCCACATAAATGCATACACATCATCAAAAGGCAAACAAGACACAAATCTGATCTTCAAATCAGACAAAACAGACTTTATTAAACTTTCCCTACAAGTAAAGTTTACAGTTCTTTTGTGTGATCTTGAAAAGCTTATGATTACTACCCTCTGGTTGAAAACAATGAACAGAATTATCAAAACCTATGAATTTCATATATATACATGGCAAAACTTCATATGCTTTAGGAAACTGTGGATGTAACCAAACAACTAATATTTAACAGAATTACTACACGCAGAAAGGACAACGGACAGAAACATTCAGTAACCCAATGGAGACAGTAACATTTTTCCAGAAAAACACTCTATTAACTCTCATTTCTGACCATCAGAGGTGTCCTGCAAAACACCTTCAAATGCAGAGTGGAAGATCTATACATTTTTTAACTCTCCTGAACATTATCATGAACATTACAGCATATCCCAGTGCTATTTAAATTTAACGAGTGTATCTAGGTTTTAACAAGAGTATTTCCTGTTTCGTGTACAACTGATTATTCAAACCAGACAGAGCATATATATATATATATATATATATATACACACAATATATATATATATATATACACACACACTCCGTATTTAGGACTGCAAAACTGACACATTTTTGAATGTTAAAGCTGTTGGACTGCCCAACCATTTAAAGACCAAAACAAAACAAAAACATACACCGAAGTATGTTTTCTCTGTGTCCTCTCATGTCTCTCTGCTCTTGCATACATATCTGATAGAACAACCTAGCAACTTTCTATTTAAGTTTCCAATGAAGGATGAGAGAGAGTGAAGAAGGGGGAGATGAGGAGGGGGTGTTGCCCTTTATGTCAATGAGCAGCTGGAGTGCATGGAGCTCTGCCTGGGATGAGTATTTAAGGGTCACTTTCTCAAAGTTCAGGAGCAATGCATCCCAACAAAGAGGAAGTCAGGCAAAAATGCCAGAAGGCCTGCATGGATGAATAAGCACCTCCCGGACAAACTCAAACAAAGAAAGGAAACCTATGGAGGATGAAAGCAAGGACAGGTAGCCTGGGAGGAACACAGAGACACTGTCCAAGCAGCCAGGAATCACGTTAGGAGAGCTAAAGCCATGACAGAATTAAGATCTGGCCAGCGATATCAAGGGCAACAAAAAAAGCTTTTGTAAGAATGTCAGTGATAAAAGGAAGCCTAGGGAAAATGTTCACCCTCTCCAGAGGGAAACAGAAGACCTGCTTGGTTACCTGGGATATGGAGGAGACGGAGGTACTCAATGGCTTTTTTGCCTCAGTCTTCACCAGCAAGTGTGCTAGCCAGCCAAGGCACAGAACGCAAAGACAGGGATTAGAATGAAGAACCACTCACTACAGGAAAGGATCAGGTTCAAGACCAGCTAAAGAACCTGAAGGTGCACAAGTCCATTGGACATAATGAAATACATGTACATACAAAGATCCTGATGGAACTGGCAGATGAGGTTGCTAAGCCACTGTCCATCATATTTGAGAAGTCATAGCAGTCTGGTGAAGTTCCACTGACTGGAAGAGGGGAAACATAACCCCCATTTTTCAAAAATGGAAAAAATGAAGACCTGGGGAACTACAGGCCAGTTAGTGTCACCTCTGTGCCCTGCAGGACCACGGAGCAGATACTCTTGGAAACTATGCTAAGGCACATGGAAAATAAGGGGGTTACTGGTGACAGCCAGCATGGCTTCACTAAGGGCAGATTGTGCCTGACAAAGTTGGCAGCCTTCTATGATGGGGTTACAGCATTCGTGGACAAGGGAAGAGAAACTGATGTACTCTACCCGCACTTGTGGGAAGCATTTGACACCGTCCTACCTAACATCCTTGCCTAAATTAGTGAGATGTTGATTTGATTGATGTACAAGCCAGTGGATAAGGAATTGGGTGGATGGTTGCACCCAAAGAGTTGCAGTCAGTGGCTCAATGTCCAGGTGGAGACCAGTGACGAGTGGTATTCCTCAGGGGTCAGTAATGTGACCAGTGCTGTTTAATTTCTTTGTTGGCAACATGGACAGTGAGATTGAGCACACCCTCACCAAGTTTGCCAATGATGCTAAGCTGTGTAGTACAGTCAATATTCCGGAGGGAAGGGATACCATCCACAGGGACCTACCTGGATAGGCTGCAGAGGTGAGCCCGTGTGAACCCCATGAAGTTCAACAAGGTCAAGTGCAAGGTCCTGCACCTTGGCTGGGGCAATCCCATGTACAAATACCGGCTGGGAGAATAATGGATAGAGAGCAGCCATGAGGAGAAGGATTTGAGGGTGTTGGCCAATGAGAAACTCAACATGAGACACCAATGTGCACTTGGAGCCCAGAAAGCCAATCATATCCAGGGTTACATCAAAAGAATTATGGCCAGCAGGCCAAAGGTGGTGATTCTCCCATTCTGCTCTCATGAGACCCCATTTGGAGTGCTGTGTTCAGCTCTGGAGCCTCCAGCACAAGAAGGACATAGACATATTAGAACAAGCCCAGAGGAGGGCCACAAAGATGATCAAGTGGCTAGAGCACCTCTCCTATGAAGACAGACTGTGGTAGTTGGGGTTGTTCAGCCTGGAGAAGAGAGGGCTCCCGGCAGACCTTCTAATGGTCTTCCAGTGTCTAAAGGGGGCCTACAAGAAAGATGGAGAGGGACTCTGTATCGGTACAGTGATAGGATAAAAGGTATTAGCTTTAAACTAAAGGAGGACAAATTTACATTAGATATAAGGAAGAAATTCTTTACTATGAGAGCACTGAACGTGGTTGTCCAGAGTGCAGTTGCCTAAACTGTGGATACCAAGTTGGATGGCTTTCCCAAACCATTCCATGATACTATGAACAACCATATAAAAGTCTACTCTGAGTCAAAATTCAGGAATGAGTAAATGCTATGAACAACTAAAATAACTGATGCAGACAAATTTTAACAAAAATTGTATTTGTTATGTAGTTATGTGACAACACTAAAATTAAACTAATTACTGATATATACGCTTAAACTCATTTATCTTTATGATCCTGTCACGTTAACATTTAAATTCTGAAACTACGACATGTAAATTTGAAATTATATTGGAAATAAATCCAAACAGAGAGATAAAGAGATCTTTATTTCAGGAACTCAAATTAATTTGAGTTTACTGCAAATTAAAGTCTCGTGATCTTACGTTCGTACTTAGTCTTCAACTAAATTGATCTTTAAGTACATATTTGATTGCAAGCTTCCCGGAACACGTTTCATGGCATAAAATCATAGAATATAATACATGCTCTACCTATATGAACACAGACATTCTACAGATTACTTATGTCATCTGAGCTAAGGTTAACTGTGCTCCACCTGTCACAGCAATGGCATTTCTGTATTGCACAACCAAATACATAGAGACATTTACCACACCTAGCCATCAAACTGTCTCACATTTACCAGCATCACAAGGGAGAACTCCTGCATCTTATTAGCTGGCAAAAGGTCAAAGCACACTTAAGTTAACTTAGCAAATTAAAAGAGTTTGTGGCAATCTTTAAGAACTTTCAAAGTTCAGAATTTTTACATGTTCACCTCTTCACACACAGTAATAAGTTCAAAAGGAATACTGCATATCAAGAGACACGCCTCTGATGACGCAATCACTGAGGTAAGGGCAAAAGCTTTTCCTCCTTTCTCAAGAAAGTGGTGACCAAGATTATGACTCTTATGTAAACTACTGTTGATGCTTTCCATTCTTGGAAGTGTTCAAGGACAGGCCGGATGGAGCTTTCAGCAACCTGGTCTGGTAGAAGATGTTCCTGCCAACGGCAGGAGGGTTGGAATTTGATGATCTTTAAGGTCCCTTCCAACCCAAACCTTCATCATATAATTCTATTAAAATGCTGCTAAGTACATTTTGGTGCTCTAGTCAAAATTCTGTTTGGAGGTTGAAAAACTATTATCAATCTTTCGATTCATTATGCAGAAATAAAATGAAATAGTTGAAAAACTGAAAGAATACAGAATTTCTGACAAAAGCTGAATAGGACACAGAGGAAATAATATTCTTTTTGCCCCTACCGACAGTACTGAAATAAAAATAATATTCTTTTAAAATTTTGAATTTTTGCTTTTAAAATTATGTGTATAAAGAGCAACGGACAAGTAAATACGAAAACACTAATCACTGAAGTTGTACTTACTGCATTTTGACCTAAATACCTTACCTTGTAGACAGTGACGAAGTGCTCAGTTGTTCTACTTTTTACATTTCCTACAAGACTACACTGTTTTCAAAACTACTACTTTTGCCAATTAAAGTGACAGAAGTCTTAAGTACCTTTCACTTTTACATGTAGTTTATCACACAAACATTACTTTTGGTAAGCATAAACAATAGTAACTAAAGATATGTTTTGATCTAGTATAGGAAATCCATTTACTGTCCTTATCCTATCTGACTTACAGCAAATAGGTAAATTCACTTCATTGCTGAATTTTCAGCAGGAGTAAACAAAACATTTTTTCTACGTTAGTATCCTCAGCAAAATTTTAAACTAGTAATTAACGTTCAAAGAACTGTCCTCTATGTTTATAAGTAATCTCCTGAGCAAGAAGCCAACTATTTATCACCTCCAAAATGTTTGCTGTGAAGGCCAAACACAAGTTAAGATTTTTTTTCTCTGTTTCTGAAAGAAAACAGAGAAATTATTTACATTCCTTTAAATACAGCTATCTTGGTTTCTATAATACTGTAAAAGCAATAGAGTGCATTATTACTGTGATTGCTAAATCACACATTTTTTCACATTTTAAAAATACAGCACGTGAATTTTTAAATGACTTGAGATTTCATTTTACATCAAAATGATTTTGGAGCACTTTTCTTCAAGAACCTGAGTTGTAAATGTTTAAAATGTCCTTAATGACCATAGTAATATTTCATAAAACTAAACAACTTGACTTATATTACCATATGCTTGGTAATATTTGATATTAGGTTTCTTATGTGAGAAGCCAAGCCGCTAAAAATGTTGATATAAAAAGACAATGAAAACTACATCGTAGCCGGAAAAATTTCCAAGACTTTAAAGCCTAAACAAAGTATTTGGAGAATGCAGCCACTCTTGGAAATAACTGACCTATAATTGTCATCTCTATTCAATACTGTGAAGATCTGGAATACCTGCAAACACACCAATGAATGAAATTACTTGGTCTTTTTAATCTATATTTACAATCTAAGTTTTTGTCTCCTTTACCCAAACCAAGCAGAAGGAAAGATTTTTAATGTGACTAACAACGGGAGTATATGCAGAAAGTGAAGCACAAAAGAGGTAAAGACTACATCGTGCTTATGTCTAATATTATTAATATTTTAAGTAGGGCTAAAGTCACTTGTAATCTTTTATGCACAAAGACAGGACTGTTTAGCCAATTATTAACTAAAAGAGGGTTTGCTCTCAGTTTGCAGACAGGACATTTATCTTCAAAGTCATAAAGACTTGGCAAGCAATCATTCTCAGAAAAATGTTTTGCCAAGACAACGACAAAATTTATGTCTTGATTTGTTGCCCTTAATCTTTGTTCAGTAAATACTAAGTGTGGGTGTACTGGAAGGAATTATACAGTGAGCTTTACAGAAACTTCTCTGCTTTTATTTATGTCACGTAATACCACGTTATTTTTCCTTTGCTAATACACAGCACAATTTCAGAGCGAGTATTTCGTCTTCAGTATGTGCCAGGCATTCATTCCTAATACACAGTAAGTTATTCCAGATTTATGTTTGGATAACAACTGAAACTCCCCCTGCTCCCATTTTAAACTAACTCTGTGCCAAGTAAAAATACTGGATAACCGAGGTTCTAGCCAGCAAGTATGCACAATACACCGATTCTGTCTTCTCAATTCTGTCCTACTTATCTATCTTGATTTTTCCTGGTCTACCAGGATCAAAAGATTACAGTTCTTTTCCCCTAACACGTATTTAATTTTCTTCCAGTACAGAAAAATAAATTAATAAGAACTGGAATACTTTTAATACTTTTCATTCACATGTTCCACAATTAACATTAAATGGTAACAAAAACATTTCCATAACCTTCAGTCATATTTTGATTCTGATTAAGAACTGAAAGCTTTTTCACTCTGTAATTTATTATTCACTGATATTCTACACCTTCTTCTTCCCACTGCCAACCAACCCACTGGCAGAAAAATGTTTGTTAACTGCTTGTAACAGTAAAACAATAGCTGGAATACAAATGCGGGGAGTAGGGGGACACAAAAACATGAAAATTAGATTGTACTAAAACTACCGTAAAAGTATTTTCCTAAAGAAATCTGCACAGGAAACAAATTATTCTTTCTTCCATGAACATTAACGTATCATACCAATCACATAATTTTTGCATGCATATCATGAATATATGCTATTTCTACATGAAATGTTGGAGGGTCCTATACCACTTCTCCATTATACGATGCTGAAGGAAATTGGCACAAGACAAGAAACATATTAGGCTAGTAGCATCCACTCAAGATCTGAAATTTTCCACAGAATACAAATTATTTATAAATACTTTCAAGTAAAATTAGTTTAAGGAGAAATGCAAGAGAAAAAAAAAATCTTTCTTTCTGAGGAGAAAGGTCTGGTCTGGGATGAAGACAACACAAATTTCACTAGGAAACCCAAAACAATAAAAGGCTTGACACCCTCTTCAGTTCAGATTCTTTTATAATATTCTAAATCCTATATAACAGAATTTCAAGGTTATGTTACATGCGAGACAAACCTTGTCAGGTCAAAATAATCTCAAGAAAAATGTTTTAAGAAAGAAAACTACTGAAAGTTGCAGTGAGTTACATTAAAATTCACCATTATTCCAAGAACAGCAACTTGTAAACAAGGTAAATAATGAAAAAACCCTGCAATTTCAAACAATTGCGTTAATTGTTAAGGTCAGATGAGACAACCCAAGTAAGCTAACAGTATCTATTATCTATGCTATGACTCAGTATTCTATACTTCATGCCATTCTTCACCACAGTTTAAAGACCACCTTTGCTCTCAAAAATTTGAATAAGTGATCTATATGTGGAATCACCACGTTTCTAAACTTTTGCACAATATTTAAACAATCTGTATTTTTAAAGCCTATCTAATATTCTAAAGCCTATTCTAATATTCTAATACAGATAACAAAACATTTATAATTGAAATAGAAGAACTACCTGAACTGTAGGATGTAGTAATTGAGCTCTCAAGAAGGCAAAAAAGAAGGCAGATACTCTTCACTTACGGACAAGTTCATATGGATAAAACAGCTTGTAGCTATTCGAGAGCAAATTTGAAGCATTCGTGTGGAACACCTTCTAGTTAAGTTTCAAGTGGAAGAAACCCATTTTGCGCTCTCAACTACTCTGTGAGGTGAACCAAAGCACTCTAGGTGAGCACGACTCAGATATGTTTCCTAACCTTAACTGCTAACAGCATCCTGCACTGCATTAGGAGAATGCCAGCAGGTTGTGGGAAATTATCGCTCTTTCCTACTCAGGTCCAGTGAGACACACCTGGAGTGCTGCATCCAGTTTTCTGCTCCCCGGTAGAGGAGACATGGGAAGGACCACAAAAATGATGAAGGACTAAGAGAATTTATCATACCAGAAGAGGCTGTTTGAGCTGT
Source organism: Aythya ferina (assembly GCF_964211825.1). Classification (NCBI taxonomy): domain Eukaryota; kingdom Metazoa; phylum Chordata; class Aves; order Anseriformes; family Anatidae; genus Aythya; species Aythya ferina. The sequence continues at coordinate 56,861,803 of NC_140298.1, forward strand.
GACTGTTTGGTGTTGATGCACGATAGTGCATCAATACCTGACCTGGGAATGAAGGGAACAAAGACAAAGCCAGACCCATCTCAGTTGTTCCCAATGACAGGACAAGTGGCAACAGGTGCAAAATAAAATATTAGAAATTTCACTTAAATATAAGAAAAAAACTTCTACTGCAAGGGTGGTCAAACAATGGAATGGGTTGCTCCCAGAAGTTGTAGAGTCTCCATCCTCAGAGACATTCAAAACCTGCCCGGACACAGTCCTGACTAACCTAACTAGTGACCAGGAGATTACACTAAAGGGTGTCCACAATTCTCTTCAACCTCAATGATTCTGCTATTCTGCAAATTGAAACGTTGACATTGATGCACCCCTTCTTCAGAAGTGCAGCAAATCTCAGGCAGTTCTTCATTCTACTTTCAGAGGTTCAAGTTGAACAGATCCACCAAAGGAATGTGAAATATTTGGTGGAAAAATGCATGTTAGTATATTCACACCATACAACTGAACTTTAGGATTTTAAGATAAATACACACACCTCAGAAATTAAGTTTTAATCTCTGAAATGCACTTTTATATTTTCATTCCTCTCTCTGTCAGAGTAGTTGCTTTTAAAATACTACCTCTGTAATCACCAGCACATGCCAGAAACACTATACAGTAGTTAACATCTTTACTATTTAGTTCTACATACAGCTTGTTCTGAGGTCTGTGGATTTCATGTATTTATCTTTGTTATTCCCATCAGTTCTGCCTGTTCTTCTGTTTCTACAGAAAAACAGTGCACAATGTTCTGAGTACAGTTTTCCTACTGTCACAAAACAGTTTTCTCAGTACATTTTTCCTACTTACAAATCTCTGAAACAAATCAGAGCAAATAAACTAAGATTGAAGACAAAAAAAAAAAAAAAAAAAAGCAATGGAAAAAAAAAAAAAAAAGAGAAATACTTTAAGTTTATACTCATAGCACAATCAGAAAAATTCTCCAGTACATTATGGAGATCTACTTCTTAAATATTTGACTTGATCAATTAACTTCTTATGGGTAAAGAACTGAGTAAATCTATTCTTCAGTACCTGATCTCTAATAATAGGTTTTAAATACTTTGTACTATTAGTAGCAAGCAAAACTGCAAAACTGCTTTATGGCAACATAAGATTATGGTAAATGTACTCTTACAAATGGATTATATAAAACTAGTACAGAAGTATTTAAACCAGAAAGCTACAGAATTTGATTTTAGTAGCTAACTGATGTTAAGAACATTATTTCATGCATTTCAATTCTAGAATGTCACAGTTAAACCAAGTCAGTGAGTATACGCAGAGCCTCTCCAGTGAAATTTAGCAAACATTAGTCAATTTTATTTCCATTTAATACTTATGAATTACATGCATCTTCCTAAATAATCATTCCAAATTAGGTCAAAATGCATCAAGACGAGTAAGAAGTTGAATAAAATAGAAGTTCAATATTGATTATTAGGGTTCTCTGCTCTGAGGAAAAATCATTAGACAAAATAGTGTTTAAGTTGTAAAATTCAAAGGTCATTTTATATTCCTAAAGTTCTGATTCAGGACAGAAGTTCTATTTTGGCCTTCTCCCCCACAATATAAATTATAAAATTATAATTTGTAATAAAATTGTAATTGGTTTGTACTGAGAACCTTGCTTCACTGATGTCTGATTAAACTTGAAAGTAAAAAGACTGTCAAATTTAGCAGATGGGTATTTCCACTATGAGCTGAATGACTTCTGATTCAAGGGACTGTCAACTAGTTGTGGGGGAAAAAAATCACCTCTTTTTCTCTCCTGCTGTATCCCACGAAAACACAAATGTCAACACAAAAGTAAGATCCTTCTGAAATAATTATCTTGCACTTTTCTATTTGAAGAATTTAAGAATTATGGGAGATCTTCACATCTTCTTAAACAGATCCAGTCTACTGATTTCACGTTAATGCTTTCTGATGCTTAGCTGACTATCAAAGACTTTCAGAAGCTACTAGAATCATATGATTTCATGCTGCATTTACTAGATATCCAAACACCACGTGGGTTTTAGGATGTCACTTCGAATATATATTTTTCTGGCAACTCACTAGCACTCTCTCAAAACGTTTGAATTAAAACATCAAGGAGTAACAGGTACAAAAGAATAAAATTAATAGCACTACCAACCATCTTTAAAAAGATGTACTACTGCAACACTACCGAAAGCCTGAAACAACAACTATTAAGGAAAAAACTGCTTTAAACATTAAAACAAAAGTCTTTAGAAGACAGACCTACCTCGCAAACAATGCAATTTATCAAAAAGTAACTTCGCAATATATCTGCCTATGGCACAATTTAGATTTCTTCAACTACTAAGCAGGCCAAAGATTTCTTATCAAAGCCTGCCTCCTTGTGTTTGCAATACAACATCTCAAAGTAGCCAAAGAGTCAAGTTCATTAAAGAGTCAAGTTCATTTAAGTGTTTTTTTTTTTTTTTTTTTTTTTTTTTTAAAAAACAAAAACAAAAACAAGAAAGTTACTTTATTGACCAACAATCACTTCCTTTCCTTTGCTGGGCAACCTATGTAGCATTCTTTACTGGTATTCTCTTACACCTATTGAAACAACTGCCCTTTACTGAACACAGATTAACTACAGTAAGACTATAACAAAATTATGTGAAATGTGGAGTAATAGGGAACAATACAGATTTTAAAGGGAGGTAGTAGAGTATAACAGGCCTGAACATTTTATTAACTATAAAGCATCTCCTAATCTCTTTAAAAGGAGAATAGTGTCGGAAGATAGTCTTGTATGAATTAAAAAATAAGCATGGTATAATTGTTCTTCTTAGAACATAGACTGTAGAGAAACAATTTTTACAGACAAGTAAATTTACAGTACATGCTGTCAGAAACCAAATATATTTTTATTGTTTCTACCAAAAGTTGAAAGTTCTGTTCAGCTATTAACAGTAGCTATGACTAAAAAAAAGTCATTATTTTCATACAACGTATAAAGCCGATTTGATCACATACCAATCTGAACACTAAAAACTGAGTGAAGGGCTTGTAAGGAATGTACAGAACCACAAGAAATAAAATCAGATCTCAATTTCTGTGGATTTTCCACCAAGCACCACAACAAATACCACTTGTCATGCTGCACAAGAGCACCAATGCTGTTCTGTAACATTTGATTTTTCATGTGGAAAAGTACGTGCTTCTTGAAAAACACAAACCATCCCTGCTGCAGCTATCTGTATTGTGTAAAACAGAGCTTAACATCCATCAAATTACATTTTCTTTAAATTAACATAAACCAGCAACACCAAAAAAGTCCTGCTTTCTCTCCATGTTACTGCTATTTATTCCTTGCCTCTGTGCATGAGCACAGCTGTTTAGGTGGTAGCAAACTGGCCTGGCTGAAAATGCCTGCTGTTCCTGTTCACCATACAATTACACCAAGGTTTGCTTCTGAAGTATTTTTGGTGTGTGAATGTGAGACCAGAGACAAACTACAATATCTTCTTGAGGTAGCAGCACTGGTTTATACTAGCTTCAGGCTTCAGATGAACTACATCTAAAAAAAGTAAGAGAAGAAAATTTAAAATGGGATATGCAAATGAAATGTGCAACTGCCATTGAAATTCCAGACTTTAAGAACACACCCCTGCCACCAGCAGATGCTGAAGAGACACAAAATATTAACGTGTAGTAAGTGGTTCCCTCCGACAATTTTATTGCTAAGGCACAGGATGTAATATTTTAGGCTGCAAACACATCTTACCAGAATCCATCTGTTTCTGGTATTCAAATTAGAATGTGGAACAGCTCTTACTATCGGAAACATATAAGTGAAATTAAATTAAAATGCACGTAAATCAAAATCCTAGCCAATATATGTCTGTGTTCAAAGCAACAGTGCCATGAAGATGTTACTATTAGGATGAAAACTTTTGGCTGTGGATGAACCACTTCTGGCAATACACCAAAGCTATAAACACCTTCCTGGCATCTCTGCACTGACAGCTATTCCCATCATATTACCAAATGGCAGATATTCCCCCTCACACGGAGGTGTGCAAGCAGCCCCGTGACAGAACAGGCAGCACTGTCCCATCTCGTGACCACAGGCCCCCCTGGCTGACTGCTGCACCACACCACCAGCCTGGTCCCACGACAGGCGTGTTTGCAGGCATACATGTACAGACAAGGGCAGTGGAGGTGTGCCAATGTGTTTCAGCACACAGCAAGCTTTTCTCACACAATCCATTTCGCAAAGTATGTTATTGGAAATGCACAGAGTTCCTCTGAAGCGTATTTCAAAGGCTCAACAATGAGATGCTTTTAAGTGTTGTTTTTTTTTTTCTTTTCAGTAAAGCATCTATTAAGAAATATTGCTTTCTCTGAACACTAAATAGTATGTGTTGCTTTCAAAACATTACCTGAAAAACATCTTGAACATTCTTTGCATATCCAGTTCTACCTTTTTAGGAAAACCTTTGTTATTTATAACGTGGTAGAAGTAGACATTTGGAACTTTACATTTTTTTTTGACAACAGCCATATTTAATAATTAACGCTTTGGGACCCCATACAATTGTTCCAAAGCCACAATGTTTAAAATTAATGGTTCAGAAACTTACTTCAGGTTCAAAGCCAGAAATAAAATAACGTGGCAGAGACCAGCCACAAGAACATTTCAGTTTAAAATAAAAATAACAATGAACATGTGTTGCCTTTTTTTAATAGCCAGACATTCTGATAAAAAAAGAACAAATAAAAACAAAACTGCAATGCATCTTGACCTAGCTGCTGTTTCCTGTCACACAAAGAACAATTTGTCCTATGTTCTTCCAGTAAAAACATGGCAAATACTACTGAGAACATCCAGGGTTCTCATATGTGGCTATCTGGCTTCTCTAGTGGTACTTTTCTGCGTTAGTTGTGCAATTAATTAATTAATTAGCTGTGTAAATTAGCTGTTCCTGTATAACATGTGAAAATTAAATCCGTCTTCTGACACATTTTTCAGAGCTTTCTAAAGCCTGAACTCTGTGAGTTCATCCTTTTAAAACTAAGACTGTTTATTACAAATCAAGCAATCAGTTCCACCCGTATTTTTTTTTAACGTCTTGAACCCAGGCTGTTGCCAAGTAAGCCCCCCAAATGATGTCCCAACTCAAAAATAGGAAAAAAAAAAAAAAAAAAAAAAAAAGGTAAACAACATAAAGACACATTTCTAGTCAGTGCACTTTGTAACTCTTCATAATCTGTTTGTTTTAGGGATTGCCCAAGTGTGGTGGTGATCAACCGTGACACTAATTGAAGCTGACTAACAGGCTGCCATTTCTTAAACGGCAGCAAGAAGCTTTTAGAAAGGGTGACAGATCAGAACCAGGGGAGAAGATGGGTTTGTCTGAAAGATACATTGCTTCGTGCAGTTCAAGGAAACACAAACAAATGAAACAAACAAGAAGAATCAAAACAGCCTGAAGAAGCGGCAACACGAGCTCGCTAGCAAATAAAGCGGACGTTGCTATACAGATTGCCAAACCCAAACTGCTTCATCCGACACAGGACGGAGAGGAGGGCTTCTCAGCGGCAGGACAACCCTGCAGAGCCCCTCGGATGACAGCTCCGAGCGATACCCGTGGGCAGCACCCCGACACCCCACCGGGCCGGGGGAACGGGGGCGGCGGCGGGGCGGGCCCGGCCGGGAGGGGACGGGCCGGGATGGGAAGGGATGGGAGGGGAGGGTATGGGAGGGTATGGGCGGCGCTGCCCCCGCCGCACTCACAGTAGTACGCCACCACCGGCTCTCGCTTGTCCAGCTCCTGCGCTGTCCGCAGGTGGTGCTGGATGCTCTTGAACTGCGGCGGCAGCGGGGGGAGCGCGGCGGCGGCGGCCATCTCGCAGCAACGCCGAGCGGGCGGCTGCCGATCCCCGACGCCGGCGCCGGAGCCGGAGCCTTCCGCTTCCGGCCCGCTGAGGGACGCGGGGCGCTCCCGGCGGCGCTAGGCCCGGGGAGAGCGGCACCTGCCGGGCGGGAGGCCGCCCGCGGGACCCCTGAGCCGCTCAACCGGGGCCCGGGTGGCTCCGTCCCCCGTGCCCACACGCTGCCCCCGTAGCTCCCTGCTCAGAGAAACCCCCGGGGCTTTTCGTTTTTTTTTTCGAGCGGGGGTGAGAGCAGCGAAAGAAAGGGGAGCTGTTGGAGGAAAGTCGTTCAAAATGGTGCTCCCCCACGTTGTGATACTGTCGCACCTGTTGTCTTCTGGCGGTGTGGTGAAATGTTTTTTTAATTTTTATTTGTTTTAAATAGCTCTGGTGCCAAGCTTCTCCTGGGCTCCAAATGGCTGTCTGCGAGGCAGGAGGATGTCAGTGCTCCAGAGCATAAAGAAAGCTGCGTGTTGGAGGGAGCCACGGGGCAGGAGAGATGGCGGCGTTGCCTCATGGCTGTCCTGGGAGAGTGCCGAGAGGAGACTGGAAGGGAAACGATGGCTGAGCAGAAGAAAGGAAGACAAAGAAACCAAGAGAACAACGAGTGGTTATAGGACTGGGATGTTGTGGTGGTGTAGAAGCCAGCTGGCCCAAAGCAGCTATGCCTTTGATGTAAAGGCAGCCACGTCACTTGATGGGTGTATTGAGCTTGTTTCGCTGAAGATCATGGAGGGAACAATTACGGCTGTTTGTTAAGAGAGAACTGAAATGGGTGTGATGTCTGGCTAGAGACAAATCTGACTTGCAAACGCATGAGCTGGGGATTGCTTTGAGCGCTGTCTGAGAAAACAAGGCAGCTAGAGTAGGGTGGAAAGCAATGAAAAAGTCAAAGAAGCACTTAAAATGTGTGCTTGATGTAAGCCACAAAAATACTTTGTATTGTGTTCCGGGAGGCAGGACTGTATGTTAATTCTGTAAAAAAGTAGAACTGAATCAAAGAATCCCCAAGTTTATTATGTAATTCCTTTCATAATGAGAATAAAAGCCTCCAAGATCATCTCAAATAATTGCTAAGTATTTGAAGTAAAATCAGCACAACATTGAGAAATAAGCACAGGCATGCTATAAATCTCAGAGGGTGTGAGGGTGGAGGGAAGCTGATAGAAAGCAACATAAATGATGACAAAAGTGATGGGAATTGGGAAGAACGGAAGAAAGAAAAGTTGAGAGGCACTTAAGGATACGTTAAATGTTAGGAAAACAGATGACAAATATAGGAAAAAGAAGTTTTGACAGCCATGGGGAAAAGGTTTCTTTACATGGATGTAAAATCACAATCTGTTTGTTCAAGAAACTAATGATGGAATCAGTAACAGAAAAACATTTGCACTAAAAGGCAACAATGCACATTTTGTTTGCCAGTGAAAAACTGAAACTGAGGAATTTTCATTTTACTGGAAATGTAGAAAAAAATCTACATCTGGCCTGATTTTGAACAAGAACAGGTTTTGAAAATTTCCAGACTTTGACCACTAAAGGAAAGGGCATGGTGATGGGTAGTCCAGCTCCTACACACGCCCAAAGGGACCTCAGGCAGTCCTGTGCCAGTCCTGGCTCTGCAATGCTCCTGGAGGTAATAGGAAAGTTCCCTGAGGGGCTGGGGACTTTGACACTCTTCTAACCTTTCTGAAGTATTTTGAAATCTGCAGAAGAACAACAAGCAATGGAAATATGAAGTACTAGGAAAAATAATGATGGGGTGGTGATAAAGCTACTTTCTTATTGAATGAAAGTCTGATTAAGTGTGATTTGAGTACAATATTTTGCCACAGTACTTAAAACATAGAAGTAATTCTTTTTAGTAGATGGTGTTATATATGTATATGTATACATATGTTATATGTATACATGGTGTTTTATTTATAAGTATAAAGTTTTTTTTTTTTTTTTTTAACTGAAATTAAAAGTTTAAATTGCAAAAAGTAACTCCAGATGGATACCAATGCATACAACAAAAAATTAAATATATTGACCAAAGCACATGACATATTATGCAAATAAGAAGTTAGCACAGTGATTGTTATTCCACTTGCAATGCTTATAAATATCAAATAACTAGTTTATCATTGCACAGATTTGATAGTGTTGTCTGCACATATATTTAAGACAACATATAACTTATTTCCACAGGGAAAAATGTCACAACATTAATGCCCTAATACAGTGAAAGTATCTTGTTCTTGACAAACATATTAAAAAAAGACAGAGCTAGTTGTGAGCTACTTCAATGTCCATGGCACAGAAGCAATCAATTCCTAGAAATCTAAATCATGCAATTCCGTTTACATAAGGAGGACTACTTTTGTGGATGAGGATTACAAAGCATTTATAACCCAGCCTTGTTTGAGACTGCTTAACTAACAGATGGTGCTAAAAGGTTTTCTTGTAAATTTTCCAGAATTTTTCAAATATTCCTAAAAGGACCCTTCCTCTCAGCAGGATCTCAACTTCATCTGCTTTTCTACTGGATGAAAGCATCTTAAATGCTTCTTTCCATTTCCATTTCACATTTTAGTTTCCTTTTCCCTTTTACCTTTCCCTTTCCATTCCCTTTCCCTTTTCCTTCTCTTTCCCTTTCCTTTCCCTCCCCCTCCCTTCCCAAAGCTACACTTAATTCAAGAAGTAATGCTGTTCTTATTTCCTTCAGTGTTACAGGCCTCAGACTGTGCTGAAAGACACTAATGGATTCTGTTTGACTTTGCTGGTTCCTGTGATAAATTAGTGGGGGTTTGTTCATTGTCTTTGAGGAATTTGGAGAATCTGCTGAGGGGATAAGGTTGCACAATTTAACGGCCTTGGCAAGGGGGAGGATTAAGCGAACAGATAGCAGGAGGGGGTGTTGGGTAAACATCCTTGAGTGAAACAAGACTCTGTGAAATCCCTTACCACAAGACATCCTGTCGACCCCCCTCTCAACAATAGACTGCGCAGCCTCAGCCAGTTCGACAAGTCCCGATAAGCTGGAACTCGACTGCTGTAAAACAGCAACCCTGGAAAGGGAAGTTGCGTGCTGTTGCGGAGCGGAGACTCCCCAGCTGCCCAGCACTGTTTTGCTTGTGTCTGCTTACTTGATTAATAAAATAATTTCAATAGACCAGAAAATTGTGTGGTCTAATTTATAACAATTTGGTGCCGTGACTCAGATGAAGGCGGATTGATCGGGAATCCCTCTAGGGGAGGCGCCCTGCCGATTTCGGGGGCCCCAGAACCAGAAACTCCTGCTCGACCCCTTCACCGACGAACCCAGAATTAGACACAAGCAAATAAAACCGGTAAACCCCAGGCAACCTTTGTGCATGAAGACCGAACGAAGACCCACGGGGTGGGTAAGTATAGGCCGGTGTTCAGTTCGGTTGGGGTTGGGTTCCCGGAGCACGATGTGTGAGACGTCCAAGTGTGGACGAAGCGAGTGCGGACCCCTCAGTAGTGCGGTTCCCACCTCCCGCGAGGGACTGGGCCACGAAAAGGGGGAAGCATTGTGTGTGTGTGTGCGAAGGTGTTCCGGAAGACGGGGCAGAAGAAAAGTAAGCCTTCTGGCCCCATGAGGGGGGAATCCAGTGCTGTAGGGATACCCTGTGTTCCCTCTGATAGTCCGTTAGGACAAATGATTAAGAATTGGAATGATTCCCCTTCTAGGCGGGGAAAGAGTAAAGTTAAAATGATTTATTATTGTATAGAAGTGTGGGGCAACAAGCCCATCAAAGGGGACAGTGTTTTCTGGATTGGGTATGCCAAGCCCTCAATATTTATGTTAACTCTAAGAAGCCCTTTAGTCTGGAAGAAAGTGAGTATGCGCACCTCTGGATAAATTCAGATACGAGGACGCATCTATATCCTCTAAAAGAAAAAGGAGGGCGGGATAAAAAGAGAAAGGACTTAGAAGTCCCGACACCGCCCCCGCCCTATATTCCACCGCCCGCACCAACGGCTCCCGTCCTTAATAGACTCCCCGAATTAGCAAATCCAGGAGAATTGGAATTGGATCATGAAACACAGGGGCCGGTAACCAGAAGCAGGGCAAGAAATCAGAAATCTGCTTTAAGGGAGGGATTATATCCCCTACAAGAAATAGCGATGGAGGGACCCCAGCCAGGAATGGGATATGTGGCCGTTCCCATTAACTCAGGGGATGTGAGAGATTTTAAAAAAGGAAATGGGAAATTTACTAGAAGACCCATTGGGAGTGGCGGAACGAGTAGACCAATTCTTAGGCCCAAATATATATACCTGGGAAGAGTTACAATCCATCCTGGGAATCTTCTTTACATCAGAGGAAAGAGGAATGATTAGGCGTGCTGGGATGCGAATTTGGGATCAGCAACACCAGCAGTGGCTGGCTGCAGATATAAAGTGGCCAATGCAGCAGCCTAATTGGAACAATCAAGACCCCATACACTGGGGACATATGCAAGATTTAAGAACAATCATAATTCAGGGGATACGAGAATCTGTCCCCAGAGGACAGAACATAAACAAAGCTTTTAATGAACAACAGAAAAAGGATGAAACCCCAACAGAATGGTTAGAAAGATTACGAAAGAATTTGCAACTATATAGTGGTTTAGACCCTGGAACCCTGGTAGGGGAGGCATTACTTAAAGCCCAGTTTGTGGCAAAATCATGGGTAGATATTAGGAAGAAATTGGAAAAAATAGAGGATTGGCAAGATTGAGGTCTGGACGAATTATTAAGGGAGGCACAGAAGGTGTATGTTAGAAGGGAAGAAGAGAAGGAGAAAAAGCAAGTACGTATGATGGTGGCAGCAGTGCGAGAAGGACAAAGGGGGGCTGGACCGAATCTAAGGTTCGACCTGACGCATGGGAGACCTAGGAAGGAGGAAAGAGGCAGCCAAGAACGGAAAAACATGACCTGTTTTTATTGCAACAAGAAAAGTCACATGAAGAAAGAATGCAGGCAAAGAAAAGAGGATGAGAGGATGTTTAAGAGCAAATAGGGGTGTCAGGGGCTCTATTTGCTGGGGATCCAAAACAAGACCGAGCCCTTGATAAAATTAAAAGTGGGTCCCCAGTGCGAGGAGGTAGAATTCCTCATAGATACAGGGGCTGAAAGATCAACAGTCCAAACCTTGCCCACTGGATGCAAGGCCTCCACGGAAAAAGTCCAAGTAATCGGAGCAAAGGGGGAGCCCTTTGGGGTCCCTGTTATAAAAGAAGTAATAATAGAATTAGATTCTAAAGTGAGTAAGGGGACTCTGCTCCTAGTACCGGAGGCTGAGTATAATTTGTTAGGTAGAGATTTAATAATAGAATTAGGAATAGGGTTAGAAGTGATAGGAAAGAAATTAGAAATTAAATTGTGCCCACTCCGAGTAGAAGATGAAGCAAACATCGATCCTAGAGTCTGGTACACGTCAGAAAGTGTAGGAAAATTGAAAATAAGGCCTTTCGAAGTGACCATAAACAAACCAGAAACACCAGTAAGGATAAAACAATATCCCCTCTCAGAAGAAGGTAGGAGAGGGCTAAAACCCAAAATTCAACGGCTACTACAGCAAGGGCTATTAGAACCTTGTATGTCTCCCTTCAACACTCCTATCTTACCAGTAAAGAAGGATGGGAAGTACATATTGGTACATGATTTACGGGAAATCAATAAGAGAACTGTTAGCAGGTTTCCCGTGGTGGCAAATCCACATACACTGCTCAGTCAATTACACCCAGAGGACCAATGGTATAGTGTAATTGATCTAAAAGATGCATTCTGGGCATGCCCCCTGGACTAAAAATCTAGGGATTATTTTGCCTTCGAATGGGAGGACCCAGACATCTATAGAAAACAGCAGTTAAGGTGGACGGTCCTGCCCCAGGGGTTTACAGAATCCCCAAACTTGTTTGGGCAAGCACTGGAGCAAATTTTGCAAGAGTACAACAGAGTGCTGGGCACAACCCTGATCCAATTCGTAGATTATTTACTAATAGCTGGAAAAGATGAAGACATTGTAAGACAAGCTAGCATTAGCCTATTGAATTTTTTGGGGTCACAGGGATTAAAGGTGTCCAGGTCAAAACTACAGTTTGTAGAAAAAGAGGTTAAATATTTGGGTCATTTGCTAAATAAAGGAACTAAGAGGCTGGATCCTGAAAGGGTTAAAGGGATCCTAGGAATAAAGGCCCCAACTACCAAAAGGCAAGTGCGGCAACTGTTAGGGTTAACTGGATACTGTAGACAATGGATAGAAGATTACAGTGGAAAGGTTAAATTTCTATATAACAAATTGAATAGGGATGGATTACTCAAATGGACAGAAGAAGACAAGGAACAATTAGAGAAATTAAAAGAAGAACTGATGCATCCACCAGTTTTAAACTGCGCAGCATTAAAAAAAAAAAAACAAAACATTTTTCTTGTTCGTAAATAGCACAGAGAGGACTGCCTATGGTGTACTAGCTCAAGAATGGGCAGACAGTAAAAAACCAGTAGCCTATTTATCTAAGCTATTAGACCCCGTTAGTAGAGGTTGGCCCAGCTGCTTGCAAGTAGTGGTGGCAGCCGCCCTACTAGTGGAAGAAGCACAAAAGATTACATTAGGGGGAGAAATAAAGGTTATATCCCCTCACACTATACGTGGGGTGCTGCAACAAAAAGCTGAAAAATGGATAACGGATGCAAGGTTACTAAAATATGAAGGGATCCTAATATCCTCACCCAGATTAACATTAGAAACGACTGCAGCACAAAACCCTGCTCAGTTTCTTTATGGTGAACCAAATGAGCAGCCCGAACATAATTGTCTTAGAAACATAGAAGAACAAGTGAAATTGAGGCCTGATCTGGAAGATGTAGAATTGCCTTTAGGGGAAAAGATATTTGTGGACGGATCCTCAAGGGTAGTCAAGGGTAAAAGAAAATCAGGGTACGCATTGGTTAAAGGAAAAACATTTGAGGTAATAGAATCAGGCCCTCTGAGCCCGAGCTGGTCAGCGCAGGCTTGCGAGCTATATGCCATGTTAAGAGCTCTGAAATTATTAAAGAACAAAAGCAGAACAATATATACAGATTCTAAATATGCTTATGGAGTAATACACACCTTTGGGAAAATATGTGAAGAGAGAAGACTTATAAATTCACAAGGAAAAGGACTAATTCATCAGGAGGTGATTCTCCAAGTTTTACAAGCCTAAGGAGATTGCGGTGGTGCATGTGAAAGGACACCAGCGAGGGCTGAATCCCCAAATCAGAGGCAATAACTTAGCTGATCAGGAAGCAAAAAGAGCAGCCCTCATGTGCATATATGAAGTGACTAAGAGAGCAGACTGCCCGAGTTGTGGCAAAGGGAAGGATTTAAAGAAATTTCCATGCTATGATTGCTGGAAAGACTGGGGAGTAGAAGGGATTGAATGTAATTGTTCGGAGGAGGAGAGTCCGCTTTATAGAAACTGTCACAAGCATGGCCCAGCCAATTCTTTATGGTCTGGTGGGCACGTCCCCCTCCCCTTGTTTTGTTTTACTACTGTAGAAAAGGAAAAGATGACACAAATGGGGATTCGAGAAAATGAAAAAGGAAAATGGGTACTACCTGACGGACGAGAAGTGTTACCAAAATCAGTAGCTATGAGGGTGCTATGGAGATTTCATGAACAAATGCATTGGGGCACTCAGGCATTAGTAGATCAATTTGCCATTAATTATATGTGTATAGGGATATATAACATAGCAAAGGGAATTGTTAATGAGTGTATGACTTGTCGGAGGGTAAATGCTCAAAATATGAGAAAAAGGGTTCCGGGAGGACGAGAATTAGCCCACCGACCCTTTGCAAGAATTCAATTGGACTTTACTGAACTTCCCAAAACAGGAAGATACAAATATTTGCTGGTAATCATAGACCATCTGTACTGGGTCTGGCTGGAATGTTAACTTTCCCGGCAGCAGCCCATACAGTGCTGTGCTCTGCACTTGCAGCTGGAACAGCAGTGTTATCACACCAGTGTTGTGTCTACCGCTGAGCAGCAGTGGCAGAGCATCGGGCCTTTCTCTAACTCTCCTAGGGGGTGGGCAAAGAGTGAGGAGAGAAACATCACTAGGGCAGCTGACCTAAACCAATCAAAGGGATATTCCATACCATATGATGTCACACTCAGCAATAAAAGGTGGAAACAGGAAGAAGAGGGGAGGGGTGGGCTCTTGTTGGGAAAACGTCGGTCCTCCTCTCGAACACTGGCTACGTGCGTTGAGGCCCTGCTTCAAGGACGTGGTCAATCATTGCTCATTTGTGGGAAGTAGAGAGTAATTTCTTTCCTCTGCACTTCCGTATAGCCTTCATTTATTTTATTTGTTTGTTTTCCTCCCTTCTTTTTATTTTTCCCTTTCCCCCTCCCTTTTCCCCTTTCCCTTTTTATTTCCCTTTAGTTAAATTGTTTAGTTCATAATAATCTTTATTTAATTCTTATTATTATTTCCCTTTAATTAAATTATCCTTAAATTACCCATGAGTTGTTCTTTGCTTTACTTCTCCCCCTCCTCATCTAAAAGAGGGGGAGTGAGAGAGCGGTTGTGGGGTTTAGCTGCCCAGCACGGTAAAACCACCACACCATCTTACAAATTTTGTTGAAGCATTTCCCACGACAAGGGCTACAGCACAAACTGTAGTGAAAATATTGTTAGAAAACATAATTCCCCGATATGGGATTGTAGAAGCAATAGATTCTGATAGGGGACCACACTTTGTGTCAAAAGTATCCCGTGACACAATGAAAGCTTTAGGAATCAAATGGGAATATCATACTCCCTGGCACCCTCAGAGCTCGGGGAAAGTAGAACGGATGAACGGGGAAATTAAAAAGCAACTCACTAAATTAATGTTAGAAACAAAAACCTCTTGGATAAAGTGCTTGCCGCTAGCTTTGTTAAGTATACGCGTGAAGCCCAGGACTGATCTGGGAATCTCCCCTTTTGAAATGCTGTATGGTATGCCTTATGATCTCAAGATACCCCTTGATCATCCCCACCTACAAGATGATCAATTAAAAACTTACCTCACACAATTGATAAATAGACGCAGGGAATTACAGAAAAAGGGTTTAATTGCGCAACATCCCCCTTTGGATATGGCAATCCACAAGATACAGCCTGGAGATAAGGTCCTGATAAAAACTTGGAAAGAAGTTACATTAACACCACAATGGGAGGGCCCCTATGTTGTTTTGCTTACTACAGAAACAGCTGTCCGGACTGCGGAGAAAGGATGGACACATGCCAGCCGTGTTAAAGGACCCGTCTGTGATGAGAAGTGGGAGATCGCTTCAGGAGACAAAGGCCTGAAGCTCACATTGCGACGGATCCAATAGGTACCGTAGGATAAGGTAGAGGCTCTCCCCTGAAGAACACTACTGCTGCTGAGAAGAGTTGAAACCTCGTAGTTGGCTGCAACCCAACTGACGAGAAAGGCAGAGGAGTGAATAGGTGGGGAAAGAATGGGCCTCGGTCGTCCCTACTGGTATTTGGGGGTCCTAGCAGTGACCGTATCCTGCATAGCGACTCAACACCACCCCCACCAACCTTTTAAATGGACTTTAAGTCGATTCGAAGATCAACAGGTTATTGCAACCCAGATAACATCAGGGGGGCCAAGCTTTACTTCTACACTATGTCAGCTGGTCCCGAGGCCCCGATGCTGGGAATATATGGGATTTTATATGTGCCCGAGTTCGAATCCTGGAAAGGGGTACTGCAACTCCCCTAATCAATATCACTGCAGCTATTGGGGTTGTGAGACTATAGCCCCTAGTTGGATACCGGGATATGGTAGAGATAAATAACTAAGGGTCCAATGGGGTCCATATGGGTGCATTCCACCACAAGGGTGGGGAGGACGTGGAAACTGTAAATATCTCTTTTTAAATGTTACCCAACCCACGGATAGAGGGTGGAACATGGGAAGAGTGTGGGGAATGAGATATACGGAACCTGGAACTGACAGGGGAGGACTCATACTAATAAAGAAGGAAAAACCCGAGACTTCCAAGGTAGTCGGGCCTAATAAAAAGTTATTAGGGGAAGGTTTGGTTGTCCAGACTGTAAAGATACCTGGGACTGCCCAACCTACTACAGTGTTTTCTAATAAGTCGACTTATTAGAGTTATCCTTTCCCACACTGCTTCCAAGCATTGTGAAAAAGAAAGGGGTTGTGAAAAGAAAGAGTAGTATGTGGAAAGTTAGATACAGTGACTAAGTTGCGGGAAGGATTAGAAAAACGCAAAAGGGAAAATGAGGCTCATCAGAATTGGTATGAATCCTGGTTTAATTCTTCACCTTGGCTTACCACACTATTGTCAACTATAGCGGGACCTTTATTACTAATAATAATAGCATTGACTTTTGGGCCATGTATTTTCAATAGGGTAATTGCAATTGTAAAAAGTCGATTAGAAGCTGCTCATCTTATGCTTGTGTGTGCTAAGTATGAATCTCTTGAGCAGGAGGAGGACGCCGCAGAAACTTTGATGCTCAGCAAGCAAATATTGCAAAAATTCAATGAACAAAATATGTTAGAAAAAGGAGGGATTGTGATAAATTAGTGGGGGTTTGTTCATTGTCTTTGAGGAATTTGGAGAATCTGCTGAGGGGATAAGGTTGTACAATTTAACGGCCTTGGTAAGGGGGAGGATTAAGCGAACAGATAGCAGGAGGGGGTGTTGGGTAAACATCCTTGAGTGAAACAAGACTCTGTGAAATCCCTTACCACAAGACATCCTGTCGACCCCCCTCTCAACAATAGACTGCGCAGCCTCAGCCAGTTCGACAAGTCCCGATAAGCTGGAACTCGACTGCTGTAAAACAGCAACCCTGGAAAGGGAAGTTGCGTGCTGTTGCGGAGCGGAGACTCCCCAGCTGCCCAGCGCTGTTTTGCTTGTGTCTGCTTACTTGATTAATAAAATAATTTCAATAGACCAGAAAATTGTGTGGTCTAATTTATAACAGTTCCCAAATCTTTGTTAAGTAGTGACAGAGTCACTGCTCAGTGCATCTGGGGGAGGAATGCCCCTGGGTGAGTAACAATCCCAGGCACCAGTACACATTGGGGACCACTCAGCTGGACAGCAGCTTTGCAAAAAAGGACCTTGGAGTCCTGGCAAATATCAAGTTGAACTTAAGTGCCCTTGCTGCTAAGAAGGCTAACAGTATTCTTGGCTGTATTAGGCAAAGTATTGTCAGCAGGTCAAAGGAGGTGATCCTTCCTTTCTTCTCAGCATTGTTGAGGCTGCACCTGGAGTACTGTATCCAGTTCTGCCACCCATGCAGTACAAGGGAGACCTGAATGTACTGGAAAGGGTTCAACACAGACTCACCAAGGTGATCAGGGGGCTGGAGCCCCTCTCGTATGAGGAGAAGCTGAGGGAGCTGGGTCTTTTCAGCCTGGAGAAGAGGAGGCTCAGGGGGGATCTTATCAATGTGTATAAATACTTGACGGGAGGATGCAAGGAAGATGGATCCAGGCTCTCCTCAGTGTTGTCCAGTGACAGGAAAAGAGGCAATGAGCACAAACTGGAACACAGGAGGTTCTGTATGAACATCAGGAAGCACGTTACTGTGCAGTTGGCTGAACACTAGCACAATGGGCAGCCTAGTGTGAGTATCTCATCTTGAGCAGAGGATTGGAACAGAAGGCCTCCAAAAGTCCCATCAAAACCAGCCATTCTGTGATTCTATGTCTGAGTCTCTTGGCATATTGAGATTCAGAACAAAATTGTTCAGTTGCAGAAAATTATTAGCAAAGAAGAGGAGATTTTTTTTTTTTTTTTTTTTTTTTCCTCTTGGAAATTGAGGGTATTTGAAAAACAAATGAAAAATAGCCGATTGTTATGACTGTAATTTGTCCATATTTTATGCAGGAAGCTATCTCCTCCTTTCCATTTCTAAAGTCTGATTTTTTCCATGACCTCACTTCAGCACAAGGAATGAAATTACTTCTAAGCTGAGGTACCTATTAGTCCTTAAAATGAAACTGTAGCACAAGAAAACATCTTGTTCTTGTCCAAACCTAGAAAAATACACATATTTCATTGAATGATTTCTGTATGCAGACTTCTTTTTAATTGTTACACTAGCAACTTAGTCAAAACAATAGCTAGTCAGATATGACATTGCAGAAAATTTGACGGGTCTAATTCTGCAGTCATACACAGGCAAACCTCTCACTGAAATCATGACTGGACCAAAAAAAGACTTCTTCTTTTTTTTTTTTTTTTTTTTTTTTTCACACTTTTAAGCTTCTTGTGCAAAATGAAGTCATAAAACCCCTTTACTCCTTCAAATTGTAATTGTACAAAATTGGTAAATGCTTTGTGAAAGTGCTCCATTTTTCCCTTTAATACTGCATCTTAAACCATAAGTATATGTTCCAGCAAGTTACACACACACATAGAAAAAAAAAAACAAAAAACAAAACCAGAACAAAACAAACAAAAAACAACAAAGGAACCCTAAAATTTATTTTAAATTCAAAGGATAATGAAGGCAAGACATTCAAATCAGCATGAAGAGTACCATGCCAGTCTCTCACTTCTAAAAGGAGATTCACAACTAGCGGGTGACTACAGCTGGAATGCTGCACCCTAGGCGGATACCAATGAATGTGTTGTCACCACAGTGGATTGCAACAGTGGTGCTGCTTGGGAAAAATGTTTGAACAGTTTCTGATACTTAGAGAGTATCACATATTACTGATTAATTCTCAAACCATATGAACATGGAAGGGATTTGGAATAGCTTTTCCTGGCAGGCTGACAACCTTATTAACCAGTAACAAGCAAATTCAATTGCATATGTTAAGAAAAGTACCATATTCTATGAAGCTGTCAATAAAAATATGGATATAAATAACCTCCTCATCACAAAGACATTCCTCTGGAAGACAAATTACTGTAGGCAGCAGGTCATAAACATATTACTTGTGTGAATGTTATTATTACCTTTGTCCTATACGTAGAAACAAAAATTATTCACATAATGAGGTGTCTTTTAGATTGGAATTAAGTGTTAGATGACTTCTCTTTGGCAGTAATCATGAGTGTGATTCTCTTCTGCAATGCTGCATAGAGGACAGGAGATTTTTTTTTGTTATAGCTTTAGATCTTTATAAATATGCAGGTGGACAGGGTAATAAATGACTAAAAATGATTGACATCACTGACTTTTTATGAAACATAGCCTTCTAAATGTGATCTCAAAAAATTCAGCAACACACAAGACCAATGTAATCACAGTGAATGTGTATATAGCAGGAAGGAAAATTGTATTTTCAATGCCCTCTGGCACCATGCATGAAGTAATGTTAGATGTTTTATCAAGTGCTGCCACATTACACATGTATATTGCATTCACTTCAAAACCAAAAAGTTGAGTCTGAAGCCTAAAAGCCACAACTTCAAGAATAATCCTTAACTAAACAGAGAAGATATAAAAGATAGTGTAAAACATCTTCTGGAGGATGTTTTCCTGTTTGATGCTCTTACATGTGGCATAAAGGTGAAAAAATGCTCTGGGTGCCATTACAATCACCAGCTGTAATGCCCAGAATACCTAATCTGTACCAGAAACATTGTTAGGTCATTTAAAACTGCATTAGGATAGCTAAAGTTGGCACATGCTGGAATAATCTGCAAGCCTGTTTTTTAAAAAAATCAAATGTATAAGAACATAGGTGACACAGTAAAGGTAAAAATCACTGTTATGTTTCAACTGGAAAAGCTCACTTGCTTTCTGAAAGGTCTGGATTGTTGTTACGAAGGACAGAAAGTACAACTCCATATTTAGTCACAAATGCAAGGTCATTGAAAGGAAAGTATCCATTAAAAAGCTAAGTGATAATTAGACCAATCAGTTAGTGCTTCTTATATGGAAAAATTATGTTTAATTTTTAGGAGTTTATTGTCTTAGTATTGGATCTCTACAATTAAAAAAAAAAAAAAAAAGAGAGAGAGAGAGAGAGAATTACCTGAGGAATTTTAGGGCTGAACTGGTTGTAACAGAAAAGATTAACCTCCCTGTCATCTGGGTCACAGCTGAAATGCAAGGCCTCATTTCCATAAACAGCAAAGCCCAAAACACCAAGGAGAAACATATGGACTGAGCCAAAGCAAAGGGTGTGGAACTAGCCAATTACCCTCGGTGGCCTGAGTTGCACATCACAGAGTTATTCAACATGAAAACAAAAATGAGCACAATAATTATTGTTGGAGGCCTACTTGCTCTTTATCACTATCCAAAATATTTATTTTATCCTCCCTGTTTTAAAAGGAAAGAGTTTGCCTGTGAAGGCAGTGGTAGCTCTCTAAAAAAATAATGGCTTAGAACAAGTTATTTTTGCTGCATGTTTTCTATAAACACTCATTTATCTAACCTTTATCAACTAATCTGTCAGTTTTACTACCCAGCCCACTCAAGTCTTTCTCCCCTGGCTGGGGGGACCCACAGCCCTAGTTGCCAGGTACCGATGGTCACACCTCAGCTGTGGGAGTCCCCCGGCACCACCACTTTCCCACCCCAGCTGGGATGCTGACAGGTTCAGTTTGCAGCATCTGGGGTTATTAAGTTAAAAGTATTTTATATTTAAAGTCCCGTAAAAAAGAGGGATGTAGCCAAACTTGGAAGTTGTTGGTCCAAGATTAGCTGAGTGCTCAGTTATGAAGACGGTGAAAAATGCTTCTGTGACTGTGTTATTTACTACACGTCCTTTGTCAAGCAGTTAATTTATGTCTATTTATCTCTTGGAGGGCTGTAAAAGGTGTTGTGTTAGTAGTGAGACTGGGTTTTTAAATTTTTTAAAAGTGCTCTGCTGCATATAGAAAATGCTAATGCTTGTGTATATTACATCAGTTACAAACAATATCTCACAGTGGTATGTGATCAGCAATAAAATATTGTGCTTCTTAGGGTATGTGATGAACCTTTACATTTTAAAAAATGCAGTAATTACAATTGCTGTGCATTCTTTTTCTTCTGCTCATAATACATGTGGAGCTTAATTAGCATCCAAAGCAATTTCTATTGTTCCTGCAATACTATAAAATCACTAAATTAGCTCAGCATGCTGGACATATTTTTAATATCAGTAATATTTTAATCATTTAATTATTTTAAAATGTCAGTTGCCATTGAAAACCTATGGTTGAATGTACTTTAAGAATATATGTAGTGGTATTTTTTTTGCCTTTTTAAGCAATGTTTAAAAAAGCAGTAATGGAGAAATCTACTAGTTTCTAAGCTGAGATAGATCTTGCAATGCTTTTTATTATGCTTTATATATAGTAGCCATTATTTTCATGTTAATCCATGAACATGAATCTTCAGTAAACACTACATTTGGTTAGGATGATTTTGATTTCATTATAGATAGAAGCAATATTTAAGGACACTTTCTGGGTAAAAAACTGCACTATACAAATGTTACTCTATAGCTTTTTGTTGTTAGTTGGAGATAAGATAACTACTTATCTGACTGAGTCACCTAATCTAAGACAATCAAATCATTCTTTGTATGACTGCAGTAACAATACGGAAACTTGGATATCTGTCTTGTGATAAAGATGCTAAGAGTTAGCTGGCAATGCTCTGCTCTAGTTCTGATAGCACATAATGACTACAGCTGAACTGAAATTAAAAATGAATTTTGGAGAGGCTGTCAAATAAGCCTGATACAAACCCCATGGGTGTCTGTGCTCGAACCCCACTGACTGTGATGAATGGGTCCATAATAAATCTGTCAGATTCTTAGAAGTGGTTCAAACATGTGTCGTATGAGCTAAAGTACAGGAAGCCCATTATCTTCCCACTAGGAGGAACGGAAAGCAGTGATTTTTCTTTTGTCTTGTGTGTTCAATAATGTGTTTCATAACACTGCATTAAGAGGATGACTTGAGATGGGAGTAGTGTAAACTGGCATTGTGCCTTCTGAATACTGTCTGCTAAGGCAACTCAAATAGTTCTTTGAGACTTTCTGGACAGAAAATCTTTTGTTGTTGTTGTTTTGAATTTGCAGGAGAGGCTGCCTGTTGGTTGTCTATTTCACATAGATAAGACAGAAGATGTTGGTATCCTTGTTTCTAAGTGTGTCTTTACCCTGTCTTGTAGCTTGAGGTTGCAACTCAGCAGTGTGCTCCTTAACCTTTTAATGAGTTTAAGTTCTACTGAACAATCACAGTTAATTAAAAAAAATGCACGCATAAAGATGCACTTTTGCTTGAAGTTTGATAGGGATGAACTAATACTTTAACAGTAAGCAACCAGTTCATTGCTTTATTAGTGTGTTTAAATGTAATGACACATATTAACATTATGAAATAATAATTACAATGAAAGAAGACTTTTTGAAAATAAACTAGTAAGATAAGATTTTGTCTGCCAAAAGAGAACTCTCATGGCTAAACCTTGTAAAATAGCCTCTTCTCTCAGCTTTGGTTTGCAGAGTTCCCTGTGGATCAAAGCTTAGGGCCAGTGGAGGCCTCTGCTAGGTACAGATTAGTGCCTCCACTGCAATTCTGACCTGAGATGGAGGCTGGCTCACCTTCAGCTAGGCCAGGAGGCTCGTGGTATCAGTGACTTCCTCATTTCCTCCTGACTGTTTTATGTTTAGCATGAAGAGCATTGGGCAAGACCACATGCGTCTTACAGGATGTGTCAGGGTGCAAAGGCTGAGAGCTGAGAAGGATGGACAAAAGAGAGCCTGGGTTTATTACAGAAGGGTATGGCCTTAGCCATGGCACTCAGTCTGGGAAGGTGCATGTCATATGTTAAGTTTCTCCATCACAGCTTTTTTTTTTTTTTTTTTTTTTTTTTTTTTTTTTTTTTTTTATGAATACAAAATTTGTAACTGAAAAAGCATATTTTAAAAAGTTAAGAAATAGGCACAAAGAATCACTCTCTTGTTATCTTTTCTACAGTCCTCATGTCCAGTAATCCAGTGTGGCTACTTCTTCCATTATCAGGAGTCTCAGGAGAAGAAAGGGCTGCATGACACATATCTGACATCATTTCTATTAATTAGCTTGCTGTTTAGAGCTTGTCCCTGGGCAGCCATAGTTGTATTTGGCATTTCTCTTTTGAACATAAACAGTTTGCTAGCTCACGCTGTTTGTGACATTCCCTACACAAAACCACAACAATTCTTTTTAGAGTAGTTCTTCCCACATCCATTTCTCCTAGGAAACCCATTGGCATTGCCTATGAGATGATTAACTTTCAGTGCTGTTTTACTAGTAAAAGAGTCATAGGAGTTTGATGTTTAGATGTCTAACCTTAGAGTTTGGATTCTATGCTAAGAGA
This sequence comes from Aythya ferina, assembly GCF_964211825.1. Taxonomy (NCBI): domain Eukaryota; kingdom Metazoa; phylum Chordata; class Aves; order Anseriformes; family Anatidae; genus Aythya; species Aythya ferina. The sequence continues at coordinate 56,885,083 of NC_140298.1, forward strand.
TGCAGCCTTAGAAGCTGAACGTTGTCCTTCTTCAAGGTTCCCCAGTATAGAGTATTACATATCCAGGGAGATCTTTGTCTCCATCCTCTCTCAAAGTCCAGCTACTGCTTGAGCTCCTTGAGATCCTGCTACCCATATAGAAGCAGTGGAAAAGCCTGTTATCTGTTCTGAAACCTGGGGAGAGAGAAAGTGATCTATTTCTACCCTTTAAATCATGTCCTCTTACTCCTTAAATAGATCCTCTGACTCAAGAAGCTGGAAGGTAATGGAAGTCTCTGCCAAAACAATCTCCCAAAAAAGAAAGAAAGGCTGTACTCATGTAACAAGAAAGAAGACATGACTTACTTAAGGTTATTATATATCCAGCTGTCTGGGAGAACTCACTCTGCACTACAATGCACTTTTCCCAACTGTTGGTCTAATGTCTGGTGCTAGAAACTTTTCCCAAAGGTTTGGTCCTTAATGCTCAGTGTTTTAAAGTCAAATAATAGTTGTTGCTTGTTTTTTTGTCTTGTTTCTTCTTCATGTGACTGATGATCAGGCTTTAAACATGATCACTTTCAAGGCTGTATTTAAATGCAGCTACACAGTTCTCTCACTCAGTTTGCAAGCCTGCATACTTAATTACAGGCTACTTACTGTAGGTAGTTTTAGTGGCAGATATACTTGGATCTTTGTGGGACTACGCAAAGTTTGTTTTGATGTGCAAATCCGCAATTAGCCCTTGGAGTATAAAGTGCCTCAAACTGCCTGAATACATGGGAAGGGAACCCTTTTCCCTGCTGTTAGCACGTCTCAGTAGAGGGCGTTTGTGAGATGCGTGGAGTTCTTCATTCCTACACAGACTTTTGGCATCCCTACATTTGGGAATTACTGATGAGGCAGATTTGCTTCCCACGTTTCCCAGTTGTCACAGTCCCTGCCCTGTGATATTGCACTCCCAGATATGCTCCCTCTGCGCTGCCTGATTTCAGTTTGTGCGCAGATTCTTTCCCACTAGGGAGACACACCTGCACTGCTCATTCTCTCCTTTGCTCTTGTGCTAAAATTTGTGTCATAGCTGCAAGATGAAGTTGTCTCTAGACTATAATCTGAAACAAAATCCAAAGAGATGGATAGATTTTTTTGTTTGAAAAGAGAATGACGAACAGTTTGCCTGTGAGGATCTAAATTCCGGCTGTTTTATGTCAGGGTCTGTGGAGCTTTTTCCTCTTCTTTTTGCCTCTGCAGGAAATTATATTCATGCTGTTTCAGTATATTCTCTTGCCTTTACACAGACATCCGCTGAATGACATTAGAAACATAATCTAACTCTCTGTTTCCTTTGAGCTGGAGACACTCATAGTCTCCAAATGTTATTTCCTTGCTGTTTAGAGTTCTGAAAACACAGAGTAGATACAATCAAGTGCTGGTGAAAATCAGTAAGGTATATTCCTGCTGAAAATGTTCCTAATTCTACCTAATTCTAAGGAATTCCATACTTCAGTCTGGATGATAGGTATAACTTACTTGGGTAGAAGAAATTATCCTGGAGGACAGCAGTGGGAGTGTAGTTTCAGTGCAACAAAACCCAAGGGGTCTCACTTTTTTCCATTCAAGCTGCAAGTGAAGTTTATGCCAACAGAAACTTTAAATTGTTCTTCTGTTGATATTCATGTAAAAAGACTCACCTTCTGGTGTTTTGGTAAATTGATATCAGATACATGTTGACTTTGAACTATGGGATATGGGAGTTACACTGATTGTTCACATACAAGCCCATTTTCAAATAATTAAGTGGAAGGACAACAGCTCATATTCTGGTCTTACAGGGTTAAAGACAAATATTGGATCCAACCAATGGAAATCAAAAAGAATGGTTCAGATTGCTTGCAGAAGCATGAATATTGATGTTCCTAGCAAAGTCTATGTGCACTCAAAAAAGCAGAGGATGCTTTTGTGATAATTTCCAAGCAAATTGGAAGGCTGCCTCAGAGGGAGTGTAGATGAATTTAATACAGTGTGGAGGAAAGCACTGTCAGTGCCAGGAATCACTTATGAGGGAGATCCATGACAATTCCTATTACCTGCCTAGTAAACATGAAGTCTCTAGCCTGATTATTTCCAAGCACTAGCACTGACTTTCCAGAAGATAAATCATACGCAGGCCATGTGTAACTGCACATATGTGGTACACCACTTCCGGTATTTCAGTGCTCATACTCATTCTGCCACTTCAGCAAGCCATCCATGCATTCATTTTATTTTTCCATATACCTGTCATAAACCTCTAGGGCTTCAAGAGAACTATTTCAATAATATGAGCAAGCAAGGTCACTGCAAACTTATACATCCTCCTTCCTGAGAAGAGGAAGGGCAAAATCAGTCCATGGATAATGTAACTGGCAAATGCTGTTATTCCTCTGTGTTAACTCTTTATCTTGAAAACTTGAGTGCAGTAGAACTGTTTGTCTTGCAGCATAGTTGCACTGCTACCTGAATTCATGGCTTCTGCTGGAAATAGATGGAACTGTTTGTAAAGTCAATATATGTACATGCACTAGGAAATAAAATATACTACCTCAATGAAAAGCAAGAGACACTTCATAGAAGAAAACGTTATTATCCATTCAGATATACAATTTGCATAAAAAGTGATAGATTATCTCATCAGCTTTCCCCATGTCCCTATCTGAGACTAATATGTGTTACAGTTTGTAGAGTAAACCCCAAAACTTTAAAGGTAGCTAATGTCTTTCAGTAGGAGCTGTTCAGAACCCACATATGGGTGACAGGAAGAAATCCCCTTCATCTCCAAGTCCCTTGCTCCTCGGTACCCTGCGTTTCAAAGTGCTGTGGTTTCAGCTGCGTGAACTGGGAAGATCCGTGCTTGGAAGACAGGTTTCCCGAAGGCGAGCCCACCTCTCACCCGACGCCGTGGCCAGCTCTCCGGCTTCCCCAGGCGGCGCCTCTCCGGGATGGCAGCGGCGGGGAGCACCGTCACCTTCGGCCCCTCCGGGGACATCCCCATCGCTCGGGGACGGGGACCCCCGCGGCTCCCCTCCACGCAGGGCCCTCCTCGGCGTCTCGGGGCTGGGGCGAGGGCACGAGCGCTGGCGGGAGGGCGGGGAGGCTCCTCCCAGCACCGGGTATAAATCGGGGCGGCGGAATAGGGAGCGGGGCTTGCTCTGCGCCTCGCCCCCCGCTAGGGAGCCAGCCGCCCGCCGCCGCCGTGGGGACAACAGCACCGGCGCCACTGGACAGCTCCGGAGGCTCCGCCGCGGCCCCGGGGGGCGGCAGCACCGCGCGGGGGGGCCGGGGAGTCCGGAGGGGCGAGGGCAAGCTGCTGTCGTGATGCCTCCTGCCGACCCCCAGGCTCAGGATCTCGCCCTCCTGCACCCCCGGGGAAGGGCTCGTCCGCAGAGCTGAAAGGCAGCGGCGTAGTTCTCTCTCTCTCTCTTTTTTTTTTTTTTTCTTTTCATTTTTACCCTATTCCCCCCCTCCCCTTTTTCATTTTTTTTTTTCTCTCTTTTTTTTTTTTTTTTTTTCTCCTTTCTTTCCCTCCCTACTCTGCTGGCAAATGGTGTGCCCTTCACATTTCTGAGCAGACAAACGCCAACAGAGAAAAACGGGGAGGAAGAAAGGCAGAAGGGAAAGGGAATAAAGTTAGTTGACTTGCAGAGAGGTGAAGATTCTCAGTGACTCCCACTGCACTTTACACAGGAGACCTCCACTCTGCCGGGAGGTGAAGGATGGAGGCAGAGCTGCTGTCCGAGCTCACGGCTATGTTCCTTGAGGGGAATGGGAGTGCCCAGCTGGTGCCAGATGCAGTCCTGCTGCCCCCGGGGCAGGGCACAGCCATGTTCACCGTCCGCTGCGTGATCCCTTCACTTTACCTGCTCATCATCACAGTGGGCTTGCTGGGAAATGTCACCCTCATGAAGATATTCATCTCCAACAGTGCCATGAGGAGCGTGCCCAACATCTTCATATCCAGCCTTGCTGCTGGTGACCTGCTGCTGCTGGTGACCTGTGTGCCAGTGGATGCCTCCCGCTACTTCTCCGAGGAGTGGCTCTTTGGAGAGGTGGGCTGCAAGATCATCCCTGCCATCCAGCTCACCTCTGTTGGTGTCTCTGTCTTCACACTCACGGCCCTCAGTGCTGACAGGTAGGAAAGCTGGGCTGCCCTTCCCAGTCCTCTGTGTCTTGGGCTAAAGCTAGCCAGTGCTGGCACGAAAGGTAAGACACCCCTCTCATGAGCTATCCTTGGTTTTCAATCCCCTCAATCCAACCTGTGTTTAACGCATGGGTCTCCTTCCCTCACTGACTGAAGGCATGTCTGGTACTAACTGAAGTTAAAGTGTTTCTGGACATGGGTGTGCCTGTGGCTCCAACTTCCAGGGTGCTGGAAGCAGGAACTGGAATTTAGTCCTGTCGTCTGTACCTCTGAGATAACCCAGAGCCATTCCAGAACCTGTGTATTGAAATACAGCCTGTGTATTAGAGGAAAGATTTAGGTCCTAAATGCCAAGCCACAGTGGTATGTCAATGGTCAGCAAGCAGCTTAAATCAAGGAAAGCACAGGGTGATTTTCAATAGATTTATTTCTTCTTGCTGAGAAAGTGTGTGTGAGAGCATGTGTGTGTCTTTGTGTGCTTGTGCCGTAAGAGAACACCAGGTTACCTGAGGTGACTGCCAGAAGTTGTGCAGCCCTCTGGGAACTTGGAGGCACCAAACTGTTCTATTGGAATAGTCAGTCTTAAACTTTTTATTCAGACGATCCATTTTGTCTTCTTTGAAACTTAAGAAAAAGGGGTGGAGGGCAACAAAACTAGCAAGGAACAAATCCATCTCTAGTAATTATCAGTTTAGGAAGAAACAAAGACCTGGACCCAAAACTTTTCCTGACAATTAGTTTAAACAGATTTTTAAGTGATTTATAGAAACTGGGTAGCTGTTGAACTGTGCTTCAGGCTCTGAAAGACCTAATCTGGCAGCATAATTGGCAACCTTAAACTGAATTAAATTATCCTATCCCCCCCCATCTAAACACTTTTATTCAGACAGAAATGAAAATGTTAAATTCCTTATTCATAGGAAGTACCCTTTTTTTTTTTTTTTGGATTTTAAGCCAAACATCTGTGTTACATTAGTGCATGAAGTAAAGTGACATATCTGCAAACTTATAGTAAAGTTTCCTCAAAACTTTTAATCTTCTCATCTCTCTTCTCTTCTCTTCTCTTCTCTTCTCTTCTCTTCTCTTCTCTTCTCTTCTCTTCTCTTCTCTTCTCTTCTCTTCTCTTCTCTTCTCTTCTCTTCTCTTCTCTTCTCTTCTCTTCTCTTCTCTTCTCTTCTCTTCTCTTCTCTTCTCTTCTCTTCTCTTCTCTTCTCTTCTCTTCTTCTCATTGTAAATGTAATTTATTTATTTTTCCCAGACAGTTCAGTAAATCATTTGATTCCACTTAACAATACTCTTCAGTGGCCATCAATTTCACTGGTATTTGAATTAGGACCTGAAATGCTTCTGTATAAAGACTTTATAACTTATGAAAATGTTCTTGTTCTTGTTCAGGAATGTTCTTGTTCTTGAACAAGAGCATGCAAAACATACTTTAAGGTGAACACCTGTAACTCCCTGATTAGCTCAGTTAAGGAATATGTCAAAAACTGTCCTCAGAGAGATAAGCAGACCTTTCATTATCCTTTCTGCTCTATTTTCACCGTTTAAAAAGAATGAATGTGGCATATTACTTGAAATGGAAAAAAATTATTTGCAGAAGAGATATCTCTAGTGAAATATAATGAGAAGGAATGTTGGTGGTTTAATGTTAAGGATTCATTCGTTTACTTTTTATAGTTTTGGAACATTTTTTCCCCATATAATTTTATATTCTTCTTTTAACATCAGAATAAATTCAAGAAGTAATAATGCTTAATCTGTTTGCACTGAATGCATTTAGAATTACACATCCTACCAAACAGCTATAGATGGTGTGATGTGACCATATAAGCTCATAATAAATGCATTCCTCCAGCAATTTGAAGTGCACATTATATGCAATTATCAGAAATGGTTATACAAAGAATTCAGCAACTGTTTCTTTAACCCCTGTAATACATTTTCAGTTTTTGAGAAAGCAAAACAAAAAACAGAATAAAACAAAAAATCATCACTTATTTTTCAGTCAGGAAGAGAAGCCACTGACTTCATAAAACAGTCTTTTATCCTGGGGGCCCAGGTCATCTCTCAGTGAAGCTGGGATTGACTCTTAATGGAATTTGAATTGGACTCAGTTCTACTTTTTTAGTACAGCAGAAACTTGTATTAAAAGATTAGGCATTGGTGTGGAGGGGTTTTTGTTATGCTAATTTGTGGCCAGATCCTAAGCTGCATCATCTCTACAAGATTCAGTTATGGAGAAATTATGTACAGGCAATTATGTTGGCACATGGGAAGCACTGGAAGCATTCTTCAGCTAAGAGCTGATGAGGAGGCAAGGCCTGGTGGGGACAATATTGTCTCCAGATAGGCAAAATAGGATTTTAGCAATTCGGTAACTGTGATATGGCTAAAAAGGCTCTGTTATAATCTGGTACGAGTTTGATCCAGCAGACTATATTGTCTTCACAGTGGCTTCTTTCACAGTTAATATTCCAAGCAGTTTCCTACTTTTTACTCAGTATTACCACAGAAATATATAGAACTGCAGGCAGTGATTGCATAAAGGAAGAGACTTAAAAATATTTACAGTTCTTTATAATTTGCCTGCATGTATTAGGATAACAAAGGATATCTTGGTTTCCACAGTGAATTTAGCATTTACTGTTTATGTGGAAATTTGGCATAGCAAATTACATCTATGTGATACGTTTAGCAGTTAGAGCTATATTAGAAATAACCTTTGATATATCACTTACTACAAACTGAAGCCACAAGGAAGAAAAAAATAGCATACATTAGGTATGTCTCTTTTCTAAACTTTCTTAATTTCATATGGCTTTTTGCCACAGAAGCCTCTAGTCAATAGCACATCACTAGTGCTTTTAGTTTGACACCTTCTGTTTTTAAGCTTCATTACCTGATACTGAGATTTGTTTATTTGTTTGCTTATTTATTTATTTTGGTGTACATACATTATATGAAATTTGTAACAGTACTTCCTAGTCTTCCCTAAAGCATGCTTTCAGGTTACAGTCAATAGCACACAACAAATGTGCTCAAGTTTGTCCGTCCCCATCCGAAGACTAGCTGTGGGTTCCAAAGAGACATTTTGTCAGCCTTGGGTTTGTGCAAGCTGTCTCTCCATGTCTGTATGCTGTGGTGAGCACTAGTGCCCTGCTGTGGCCCCACACTTTGGGGCACGGGAGGGTGGCAGCAGAGACAGTACAGTGTTGGAACTGTTGGTGCAGTGTGTTGGCATAAGAGGTGGGCACAATCTCCACCTCTGGCAGAGGCCTGGGGCTGCAGAATGTGATGAAGGAGCAGTATTGCTGAGCCCTCTCACTGACACAGATGAAATGTACAGGGACAGCACCCCTTCCTCTCATGGCCATTGCTCCTATTGATTTTTCTCTATCACAGAGAAACCAAACCAGCTCTAGGTAACTTAACAATTCCCTATTTAAAACAACAACAACAACAAACGCAACCAACCAAACCAACAACAAAAAAACAAAGGTGGATTACAGAAAGAGAAAAAATAATAAGTAGAGTGGATGAAAAATGAAAAAAGGAAGGAGACTGAGGTGCAAAATAAATAAATAAAAAATAATGTAAAAGAAAAACAACAACACAAGAGAACCAAGGGGCAAAACAACCCCAATAGCACTCAGCACACCCTGAAGATACATACAGATCTTGTGCATGATGTCCAGGGATGCACTTACTAGAGGAGTGGTGGTCTGAGAAAATGAAAACGGGACCCTTGCCAATGCTTCTTCTCCATGGGCCATGGACCAGTCTTTGACTGGGCCTATGGGTGTTGATGAGGAAGTCCTAGGACTCAGTGTGGTCTTGGATGAGGATGTTAAGGAAAAGAGGTGACAGAATTGTAGCCAGAGGGACTGCAGCATGGCATACATGAAGAAAAGTTGTGCCAGCAACTCCTTGCTTGAAAAAGGACAGAAGTCATAGCTCACCTGACCTGAGCTGTGCCTGTCTTGATCTATGGCATGAAATTGTTCACTGTGTTTTTCCAAAACACATCCATGGTAGGACACAAAGTTAGCTCAGAATGTAAATTGGGGCCATGGGGCTCTTCTCATGGGACTCTTACCCTCTTCTCAGGGTAAGGGATCTTGCAATGTTGTGCCTGGGAAGTACTCTAGGGTGAGGGAGTGAAACACCAGATAAGTGTTTCCAAAATGCCTCTCAGAGCTAAGGGTGCACAAATTTTGAAAGAATAAATGGCAGCCCCTTACAACAGCTTTAGAATTGTCCCTTTCTCTTTCGCTGTCATTTATGCCTCATTTATGCCTTTATGTGAACTATAGAACTAGGATTAAATTTAACTCTGCTACTTTTTCTAGATTTAATTTTCTTTCTAATGAAGGTTTTAAATGTGTTAACTCAAATACAGTCCTGCTGCACTCTAATAAAGACAGTGAAGCTGAACAGTGAAGCAACAGGCCCTACTGCAATTCAAATAACATCTTCTTAATATTCTTCCCCCAAAATATGGCCTCTGATGAGACATTTACTTGAGTAACCAGGTAACAGAATTATTTTATGAGTTGTATGACACCTTTCCTATATTTTAATAAGAAAGTATTTTAAATATTTAAATTCATACTTATATAACTAGGGTGCCTGAATTAAATGCTTACAAATAAATGCTATAAATGTGAATAGCTGAAGTATTTGATTCTTTGATGATGATTATTATTATTTATTTGATTTAATTTTGGAAGATTGCAATTGGCATTTTTAAAAGTGTACAGAGATTCAAAAACATTCTGTGCAAGTTTAATATCGATGTGCTGACTTCTGACTGCAGCAGATGACAAAAAATGGTCTGGCTCAATTTGCACACCTTGTCTTCTTTTTACTTTTCTTCAGAACTTATTTAAAGTTTCTTCTTTTGTCAGGTGCTGATTAAAGCTGAAACATAGTGATTAGAGACCTCTAAAATCCTCATTTCTTATTACAAGTTGTGGAATAGGTGAAGCAGAAAAGTGGATATGATTTCCTTTTGAGTTCTAATAGCCAACATCCAATGACTAAAACACCTTGACGAGGAAAGTAGCATTAAATGACATCCTGGAAATGACTTTAAATAATTAAAGAAGAAGAAATAAAAAAGTATCCAGAAGTAGAATAAGAGTGTATAAGAGTCTATCGGTATAAGAGAGAAAAAAAATACCTATATATAATAGATACAAAACAAAATTATGTGGAGCTAGGAGAACTATGAAATCTGTACGTGTAAATCCTGGAAACCCTAACATTTGAAATTAAAATATTGAATGAATGACTTATATTAAACAAAATTGATGGTCCAGATGTTTTTCACTGTAGGCTGTAGCAGTATGGTTATAATTATGTGATAACAAGCAAGGCAAAATAAGTTGAAGAAAGAATGGGCAAGCTTTTACTTTTTTTTCAGCTCACCTTTTAATTTATATGTGCAAATGTGACTCACAAAATAAAACTTTCCAGACATGAAACTCTGGTTTATTTTGTAGGCATCAAAATGTATCAGAACAGCCTCAATCCTTATCAACCTTTTATTTATGAGAGACGTGGGGTTGGGACTGGACTTTTTCTCAGCTTTTCATACAAAGAAACTCCATCTGTTCATGTGGCTTCTGTCTTGGGAGGCTATATGAATTAGAAGAAGGTAGTGTGAAGCTCATGTAGCAGCAGCAGTCATGTAAAACAATTCCTTGCATAAAATTCAAGCATTTTGGTCCAATGAACAATGGCATGATATAAAAGTATCAAATCACAGCACCAGTGAAATGGGAAGGATCCTCTGGAAATTGCCTAGTCCAAACCCCTTCTCAGAGCAGAGTCATCTAGTGCAGGGTGCTCAGGACAATGGGCATCTGAGTTTTGAATCTCTCCAAGGATGGAGGCTTCACAACCTCCCTGGGAATACCTTTTTGATCACCCTAACAGTAAACATTTATTTTCCCTATGTTTTGAAAGAGATTTTTCTTGTATTTAATCCATAGCTCAGTGCCATCACACAGGATAAAGGATGTGTACAGGAGAAAACCCTCTACCTCCCAGCTCAGCTGCTTAGAATGAAGATGATGAGTGATGGGACAGTGTAGTCCCAATCAGTACAAGGTGGTTATCATTACTGGAGCTCTGCCTCTATGACCACCTTTATGTCCTTTGTGTGTTTACAAACCCGGAGGGTTCTTATTGGACAGAGCTGGGCCTACCCTCTTCGAAAGCTTCTCTCCTTGCTGTTACCATACATATAAGACAAATATTTGTGAAGATGAGTAGCCAGCATGCTGAAAGTGGTGGTCCAAGTAACATAGCATGTTACTAATTGACCAGCTTTGTGGTTTCACAAGGCAAGCAGGGGAGTGGGATATTTGCCCTTAGCAGGGCAATTATCATATTAGTCTCACACTTGCCTGCATTACAGTTCAAGAGAATTTTTATAGATGGTCAGTTGTAAAAGGAAGTTCAGTTTTTACATGTATTGGTCTATTTGCTCTTCTCTGCCTTCTTGCATATAAGATGTCCTTAGGTTGAACTTCACCCAGAAACAGGAGCAATCACTTTTTTCAAGTTAACAGTGAAACCTGTTCTTACCTTTTCCCACTCCAAAATGTTCTAATTTGTTTGTAACCATTCCATACAGATAAAGTGAATACAATGGAAAATATTTCAGACAGAAAAAGAGGATGGGAAAAATGCAGGAGAAATTTTATGTTTGAAGTAGATTCAGGAATTACCTATTCTAGGATAAGTTAGTCTAAGCCAGGCAATTCAGATCATCTGTTAGAGAAGTTCATCTTTGCACAGCTGAAAGTGATATCTCAAAAATAACATTTTCTACCCACATTAGGCAAACTATGTTTTTCCTATTCTCAAATTTCTCAGACAGAAGCATCTGTTAAACTATTTTCACTGTGTGTGTGTGTCTTGTGTGTGCTCTTCAACTCATACAAAAACAGATTAGTCCTCAACATGGCAAAGTGAGAAATGGCTGTGTTGTTTATCCTAGTCTGTGATCAGTGCAATGCCTTTATTGTGCTGACAGCAGCCAACCTAGCTTTGATTAATGTAAATGCCAGTGTCCGATAGCCTTTTGTAGGTTGCAGCCTAAAACCTGGAGAACTGTTACAAAACCATTTTGTCTGTTTCCTGTTTCTTTGATCAGTTCAGTAAGAGCCTATGCCTCTGATGGGTAAAATAGCTACTGAAAAGCAGATCTAGATGAACTCTTACTAAGCAGGGCTGAACATAGATCTCCATATTTTGTTTGTTTGCCTTTCCCACCAACATGGTGAACATGATTCCCTTATATACTTTGTTGCAATGTGTTTATCTCAATTGGACTGTTGGAATCCTCAAGTCTGCATTTATCAGGTGCTGAGAAATAATGTGGAAGATCAGATATGCTTTACCAATTCTACCCTGAGGGAAAAGCTTTCACTTGTTTTCTGTGAAGATAAATTTGTTAGAGAATGAGTAATAAATATACTTGTCTATTATAGATGTGCAGAGTGATGGATCACTCAAATGTCCTATCCAAAAGGGACAATTTCATTGAATCCTTGTTTTAAATAGTTTAATTATAGAAGAACTGGTGTATTTCTTACATAGGTTATTGCTGTAGGCCCATTCTTCCAGACTATATATTCTAGTGCTAAATTTTGCGCGTTTTAGTATGTACTAATAAAAAAAAGCATGTGCAACCACAATTCCTAAGCCCGATTAAGTGTCTCCACTATTAACATTTAGTAGTCCATGACAAGCCTGAGCCCAATTTGACAACATGATCACAAATAGCAAGTTCTTACAAGTTCACAAAAAGTTGTGGAAGGCAAGAAGCAAATTTCTGTCCCTTAAAGAGAAGTTTGTTTTGTAATTATGTTGATAGAAGTTGTCAGATGTTAGAGAAAGTAACAGAGACAAATAACCTGTATGCACCTTGGTGCAATTAATTTTGCTGTGTGTAGTATTAATCAAATATTTCCAGCTTTGCACAAGCATACTTACAAATAGTATTATGGTGTGTGTATGAATATGAAAGAAGTGGATTATTCTAATATGTTATCATATCATATTCTAATATCATTTTTCTAATATGTTATCATTCTATCTTGTATGATTCTCTTCAGTCCTTTACATGTCTAACCCATTTTTTTTCCCCCAACTATTTTTCACAGTATTTTTTAACTTAGTGTTATGTTGGTACTTTGGCTCAAAGTTTGTTTGACTGTAATTTAGAGATTTCTATTTTAACTTTTTTTCCCCCATGATTTTTAATGTTTAATGCCATCTACATTGATTTCAATGCCAGTTTACAACAGAAGTTACAAATTAAATGGAAATGGAAACAAGCTTTAAAGTGCCGGAGTGGAGCCTCCTAGATGATAATACTGGAGCAAATCTATTAAATTGTAGTTTTTTGAATTTAGAAATCAGAGATTTTGGGTCTAGATTTTCAAATGGTAAACTCTAAATCTGTTCCAGATCCATTAATAGATTTAGTTATTTAATTCTTCATGGCTTGTATCATTTCTAAAAATCACCTGACAATATAATGTTCTCCTCAACTGTTATCTGCCATAGTCATGAGATATTACTGAATTAATCAAGGAAATAGGTTTTGTAACAACAACAATTTTATAAGGGCAAACTAGCACTGAGCATATTTTACATGTGGGATTTCTGCTTCTGGGCAGAACATTTCTTATTGATCTTCTGCTCCAGCATGAATGATTCTATGAGATAGGACTCATGCTTTTATGAGATAGGAAATGATCTTTTTCATTCAAGTATCTATGGATATCATTGCTGCAAGACATGCAATAAACATAGTTGATATGCAGATAAATGCATCATCAATCTAAATCTGTCATCAATCTGTCTCACCAATCTAAAGGCACAAATATCAACAGGATTTGGACTGAGCCTCATTTGGGAAATGTTTCTTTCCTGAAAATCCTTTGATCTTTCAAGGTCCAGAATATAAACTCAGAAAGAACAAGAGAAGGTTAGGTGTGATTTTCTATGATTTATTTTATTTTATTTTTTTTTTTTTTTTTAAGAAATGGAATTAGAGAAAGGTAGAAGAAATATCTAAATAGAGAACAAAGCACTGGGAGACAAATCCAAACAGCACTAAGGGACAAACCCATACAGTATGTGAGCTTGTCTAGGCTAAACTTGGCAATGCCTATCCTCTAAATTAGGCGTTGATCTTCCTGCCTAACCCTCCCAAGCAGAATCCAAAATCCAAAATTCCAATTAGTGTTTCACTGAGGTAAGGGCTCCAGATAGGCACCAAAAATCAAGAGAAAATACATACTGAGTTGTTTCATACTTCCCAGGGGGAAATGCAAAATCTAGGATTTGTATGACACAGCCTAGTAAGAATAAGGTTCTCTTGTCATTGATGAAATATTACTTTTACACCACTGTCTGGCAGGCCTGGACAATGAATCTTGGATATGCTGGCTGAATGAGTGCTCCATTTTCTTCTTGGAGAGGCAGGTACCAGAGTTGCCTCTGTCACAGTCACAGCTGTTTTATGAAAGCTGATGCCTTCGGTGGGCTCCAGGCATTATTTAAACCCTACATTGAGCTCAGGTTCCTCAGCTTCGCTGGGCTTAGTTTCAGGGTCCCAGTAAAGTTCAGATGCAAACTAAGTAGATCAGAGTCAGGGGAGCTCTGTGCATGCACAGCAGGGGAAATAACAGCTACTTGCCTAATTTAAAATTCAAGAAAGGAGGGACAGAGTGGAAGAGGGTAGGCCAGCCATTGAGTGAGTTTTTTGGGTGGTTTTCTTGGGATCCAGCACTGGAAAATATATATATTTTGTTGTGCATGTACGTACATGTGCTCATATATGCATATAGACATATATACACATACAGACATATTCAGCTGTGCCAAAACATAAACCTGAGTGCTGGAAGTCAACTACCTTGTCAAACTGTTAGAGCAGCCCACAGTGTGGGCTTCCCTTCCCTTCCCTTCCCTTCCCTTCCCTTCCCTTCCCTTCCCTTCCCTTCCCTTCCCTTCCCTTCCCTTCCCTTCCCTTCCCTTCCCTTCCCTTCCCTTCCCTTCCCTTCCCTTCCCTTCCCTTCCCTTCCCTTCCCTTCCCTTCCCTTCCCTTCCCTTCCCTTCCCTTCCCTTCCCTTCCCTTCCCTTCCCTTCCCTTCCCTTCCCTTCCCTTCCCTTCCCTTCCCTTCCCTTCCCTTCCCTTCCCTTCCCTTCCCTTCCCTTCCCTTCCCTTCCCTTCCCTTCCCTTCCCGCCCCTCCCCTGCCCCCCTCCTCCTCCCATCTCCTCTTCTTTTTCCCTTCCATTTAATTTGTCTATCTTAAAAATGTGTAAAAATATTTTCATCAGTGACTCTTTCTGGGCATTATCAAAGTTAAATATTAATCTATCAGAAATACTAATATATACCAACTCTTCTGAATAATAGTCAATGCAGTACTTTACTATTACTCTCCTCAGGAGGACAACTGAACAAACGAATGATGGTGCTTTTAACTAGTGCAGTTACAAGTAAATGGACTTACACAAGTAGAAGTAAAAAGCCAGATTGCAGGCAATGAGCTATCACTGCAGGATTTGTACTAGGTCATAATAAATATAGCTACCTAATGTGAGGGGAGTAGCAAGAGAAAGAAATAGCAAGAGATGGGAAAATTAAAAATAAAGATAAAACAGACAAAAATCAACACTCTCATCTGAAATGGTAATTTGACAGGGCAAGTCATATTTCATGTGGAAAAAAAACACACAGAAACAAACAAAAAACCCTCCAACATCCTGAGAATCTTCTGTTTTCATTATTTTCTAAATCATCATTCAAAAGGCTAAATAAGACTTTTTGTTGAAGTATTACTGACAGTTTTTGTTTCAAAAGAGTGCATTTCTATAGAGTGGAAAAATCTTTCCCCTTCAAAAAATCTTAGGAATTTACCCCTGAGAGATACAGAGCACATGCCATTGAGATTCATTTGAATTGTGTTTATATATGGTCTGCTAGTCTTCACTTCAAGCACTGTTTATTATACTAAGCTATCAGACCTTATTCCCGGTGAATGCAATTCTCTGCACTTAAGAGATAAACAAAGAACAAAAATGTTAGCACTAATTATATATACATATATATGCACTTTAAATTGCAAAAATGTAAAAAGAATAAAAGAGAATACTTGATAATCTCAGACTTCTTGTATGTTATCAAAGATGTTCCCACAACTCTGGACACCAAATGGTTCCATCTTTTTCTCAACTAGTTATATTGTTCTGCTCTTTAATGATCAACTATTTAGTCAACAGAACTGCTAATACTAGGGAAAGGGATTTGACCCCATGCAAAACTTCATTCTACTTTAGTGGAGTGGACAACTACTGGACATAACTTGAAGGCTGAGGTTTATGGAAAACTGCAGAACTGGGGGGTTTCATTCTGTCAGACTGATGGACTTTGCAGAATGTGAAACTTAAAACGACATTTCTTAGAGATTAATATGAAAATCACTGTTCTTGGTGAGTATTGCAATTGTTTTCTTGTACAATTAGATAAGATGGTTTTAAGGTTCTACTTGTGTATTCAGTTACTCCCTCAGTCTTCAGTGGTATGAATTCAAGACCTACACATGCCAATTGTGTCAATGATAGAAATACTAGGAAAATTTTGGCATTGCATTTTTGTGACAAATATTTCCTTAGGCTGTTGCTACATGAAGCAGATATAGCTGGGAAACAAGAATGAAAAGAAACATCACAGACAGATAGAGTGATATTTTCAGTTTGTTCTTCTGTGTTGAAACAGGACACTCCAGATGACTGAAGAACATTGGAAAGCTTGAGGTTAGTATGCTTGAGGGCTTTATGAATAAACAGTCTAATCCAGCAGTTAAGAAATGGAAGTGAAGCATGTAAACCAGCTCCATAACAAGATCTACTATATATCTTTGTATATGAGAATACTCAGAGCAGCCTAGGGCACAAGCAAGGCATGAGTGCACTACTAGGAGAGGAGACAGACCCTTATGTAGAAGGTGGCTGCAATCGTTGAACCAAACATTTGAAAATGGCAGTTTTTGAAGGAATATATTCCCTTTCTGCTTTATCTTCAGCCAGTTAGAAACTGTTGCTTGGTAAAGAGTTGAAAACAATTAGGAGGAAGAGAAATAGATGTTGTTTTGTATTCAGATTTACTTATATTATCTGATTGATAATATATTACCTTCCACATTTGTTCTCATGGTTTTATGAACAAGAAGAAGAAAGTCGCTGACCAAAAAGGTTTTTTTTTTTGAGTAAGAGAAAAAAAGATACATAAACAAGAGGACAAAGAAATATTGAGGCAACCCAGGTTATTATGGTAAGTTGTAATTATAGTCCAGCGGCTTCTTAAGTATTGTCTGTTATTAATTAATTAATTAATTTATTGTTATTATTAATGTGTTTTTGAAGGACATCACAGCAAAGCACTCTAGAGAAAGAGGTCACAGTGTAATGGAGAGATGGCTGAGGATGAACCATGAAGCAACTTCTTAGGAGAGGGGAATAGCATTATGGACTCAGTACAGACAAGTGCTTTTCCCAGTTAGCTTTACATGCTAATTGGGAACTGAGACATACAGTTATGAAGGTCTTTGAATATACAGATAGGGAGGAATAGATAACCTATACATATATACCTATACCTATATAGTTTATAAGGTAGCAACAAGTTATAACTCTGTAGGAAGAAGATATTCTTTCTTTCATGATTCATGATTTTTTTTTTTTTTTTTTGGGTGTGTATGGGAAGAGATTGCTTTGGAGTGAAAAAACACTATACAAATAAAAATAGTATTTGCAGAATGGGCAAATTTTTGCCGGTGTCCATTGGCAGAAACCATAGCTCCAAAGAAAGGAAACTCACTATAAAAATGTTTCCTGAATTGGGATGCCTTTGTCGGCAGCAATAATAACAGAGGATGTAGGAAGACAGAATTTACATGAAAGCATTTAATTAAAACCAAATGCATACTTATAATCATTTCCTGATCCTCATGACAACCTATAATTTTATTTTTTCATCAGCGAAGTAAAGAAAAAGATGGATTTTGCTTACTAATCTGACTAAATAATTTGCTCCTTACTCTGGTTTGCTTGGTTTTATCATTTATAGAAAATACACACTTTCTAATTTCAACAGTAGGTGACAAGCTTTAGCTTTATGTTGTTTTTATACAAAGAAAGAGGCTTGGTATTCATTCTGGGAACACTTCTAAGTTCACCCAGTTTATATTTGATTTCATCTGTTGCCTGTCTCTACTCTACATCTTTTCAGAGATATAAACAACATGGCAGATTTTGTAAAGTGCTTAGTGCCTTTCTATTCCCATTGACACAGACTACCAAAACCTTAGAAGAAGAGTGCTGTCTTGCAGTTGGCTGGTCAACTAAAGTACAATTTTGAAATTTTTTGGACTGAACTGTTTTTATTTATTTATTTTACTTTTATTTTATATTTGCTGAAACAGCAGTATCTACGAAAGCACAGATATATGCCACCTTTTTTGGTATTATAAAGGCTTCTGAAAAGTCTCCCATTTAGACACTAACCAGACAAAATGCTGCTTAAACAATAAATTGTGACAAGGTCACTATCTTGAGTGATAGGACAAAAGAGCATGAAGTGGTCAAAATAGCATGAAGTGGCTGGTCACTTGGTTTGTGCAGCTGAGAGAAGAGGAGGCTGAGGGGAGGCCTCACGGTGGCCTACAGTTTATGAGGAGAATGGAGAGGCAGGCAGTGATCTCTGCTCTCTGGTGACAGTGACAGGACTCAAGCGAATGGCATGGAGCTGTGACAGGGGAGGGTCAGACTGGGTGTTAGGAAAAGGTTCGTCACTGAGAGGGTGGTTGAGCACTGGAACGGGATCCCCAGGGAAGTGGTCATTGTACCGAGCCTGAATCAGAGTTCAAGAAGTGTTGGACAATGCTCTCAGATATGTCTGATTTTTGGGGCGTTGTGTGTGGAGCTAGACTTGATGATCCTTGTGGGTCCTTTCCAACTCAGGATATTCAATGATTCTCTGATTCTATGAATCACTACATTGCAAAAAGAGAGAAAAATATTCTAGTACAAAATAGTATACATGTATATATATTTTTAATCCAATGTCCTTCCCCTCTAAGTTTCCAAACCAGCTCTTCTCCATCAATATAAAGTTTAAAAGAAATGAGCAGGACTTGACGTCACCTAAGTTGAATGAAATGAAATAGAAGGTCTGCCTTCATGTAATGAAATCAAGGCAGACAGCAATAGGAAGCAAATTATTGACTAACAAGGTCACAGTTTATGCTGGGGAGACTGTGCTTTGTGCAGAAGTTTCTATCCTTGCTATGACAGTATAAAGGATTTCTTTACACCTTTGTGTCCAGGGAGTTTCTCACTATGTATTAGAAGAAATGCTAAACAGCATTTACAGCATTAACAGAAACACTTTCCTGAGTTTAATTTTCTATTTTTTATTTTTTTTTCTAATTTTCTAAACTTCTAATTTTCCACAACTTTTCAATTAAAATGAAATGTTTTATTAAATGTTCAGTTTTTAATAGAAGCAAAAACATTAATTTACTTTTTGAAAATAAATAATTTTCAAAATCAGAATTAAAAAAATAAGCAAAACATTAAGTTAGTTTTGAAACATTTCTCTCAAAATACATCTAGCCTTTTAAAACAGACCTTTTCTTGTGGAAAGTATCCCTCTGTGTCAACTTCTGCAACATTTTTTTTTTAATAGAATTCCTAACATGTATCTACTTCTATTATTTTGCTTTACTGTAGTGTGATATTTCCTTCCTATGCAATGTTTCCTGTTTTCATTGTAATGGCCATGAAATTATCAATACTCCCAAAGTTTATGTGTAATCATATATTATGGGACAGTTTCCCAAAATGTGGAGGCAGCAGTTTCCAACTATTTATGTGAAAATGTTTACTTTATTTAAGAGTTTAATATTTCTGCCCAGGCTTTTGGGAGTCATTCCTGCCTGAAGAGGCTTATATTCTGAGTGTTGCAGTCAGGACAGTATATCCACGTATACAAAGGTCCTGAGGTGAAAAAACAAGGAGGGGGCTAGTGCAGTGGCACTGATATTGTGAGTGGAAACGAGGTGGTGTCAGGCAGGAGTCCTGGGCTGGAGGAGCTGATGAAGAAAACAAACCCTGTCACGAATGTGCTGGTAGGAGACTCAGTTGTAAGTATGGAGGTAGGCTGTGCATTTGGGGATTTGCTGGGACAGTCACAGGAAAGGAAAAATGGAGTGGTGCCTGCTTCTGTGTTTTCACAAGGCTGGCACAGAATGGGCTCCTACAGCCACAGATTGCAACCAGGGCTTCATTTGGCACTTCTAAAATGGGTATATATGAACTGGAAGCTTAGAGATTTAGAAAATGTAAATTTGTTAAAGATTACACATGCCTTGATGTTTCAAAGAGGAACAAAAAATGACCTTTTTTTAACCAAAGGTATGAAGTGGCCTTATGCATCATACAAAAATATACCTATTAATTTACATCTGCATTTTTATCACTTTCAGATACAAAGCAATTGTAAATCCCATGGACATCCAGACCTCCAGTGCAGTGCTATGGACCTGTGTTAAAGCCATTACCATCTGGATAATCTCCATGCTCCTGGCAGTTCCTGAAGCAGTGTTCTCTGAGCTGGCCCATATCAATAACACAGATAATGCCACTTTCAAAGCATGCATACCATACCCCATGAAGGATGACATGCACCCGAAGATCCATTCTGTGCTGATTTTTCTAGTTTATTTTCTTATCCCTCTGACCATTATTAGTATCTACTATTGTCACATTGCAAAGAGTTTAATAAAAAGTGCCCACAACATCCCTGGAGAATACAGCGAGCATTCCAAAAGACAGGTAAGCAGTTTTCTATTTACTTTCCAATGAAAGATTTATCTGCTGTGTACACTTATAAAAAGCAAAAAAACTTAAACATCCAAATTGTTGGTTTTTGCAGAGGATTAATTCAGTCTCCACATGTATGAGCTAAGCTCAGGATTAGCTGAGAAATCTCCTTGTTTTCACAATTAATTAATATTAGGACCAGTATGTAAATGAATATGAGGAAAAACATAAATTCAATGCCATCAAAGCATATTCCTAAAAAGAAATAGGATTGGTGTATGTATATGTATGTGCTGCTAGTGTAACTGTTGCTTGTGTTCTTACTGAATTCATCTTTTATTTGTACTTGGAAATTTAAAAAAAATGACATAGGAAGGTAAATATTTTCTTAGGGTCTCTGAGGTTCTTCCCAGACCAAGGACTGCTGAAAATATCAACACAGAGCATGAAATGATTATTTTTTATCTTTCTGAGTAGATCTTTCCTAGATACAATCCTGAGCTAACAACTGAACTTTTCTTAATAGCCTATTATATTTGCTATAGAACTTTCAGTATAGATTCTGTACATCTTTGAGACAGAGCATTTTAACAGCCAGCTTCCGTGTAATGAGTATCAGGCAGTAAGATCTCAACAGGCTGTTCATTAGCAGGAACATTTGTATATGAACCACAGCTTTTGCAGTAAAGTACCTCAAACAGTTTACAAACACATTGGTATTGAAAGAGAAAAATACTTATGTCCATTAAAACAATTTGGAAGAGTTTTCTCTGACAATATTGTAGAAAACACCTTTTTACTCACTGAGACTTCTTTGCATATATAGAACATACACATTCTTTGAAAAAAAAAAAACACATTCCCTCATGCCCTTTTTGTTCAACATTTCATTTCTACTCTAGCCTGTTTCTTGTCAAAATGCAAGCATATTAGCACTTCATGTACTATTTTATTTTCCTGTGAGATATAGAGAGAATTTTGGCTGAACCCTCAGGTTAGAAAAAATATTTAATTTATATCACCTTTCTGAACTCACATTCTGAAATGTATTTTCAAATTTTTTTATCATTCAACTTAGGTTTATTTATTTATTTATGCATTTATTTAATCTATGAGACTCAGGAGAGTAGAAAATTCCAGTGTACTTCCACATCTCTCAGAAAGAAAAAGTAAATTCAGACTATTGTTTTCAACTCAAGTTTCTTTAGGCACAAAAGTTTAATATTCACAAAATACCTCTATACCTTTTAGTCTGCTGTTGCCATCTGATATACAGTGCAAATCCTACAGAATTGAAATGTTTTTCCATCCTTTGAGAACTCTTCACTTTTTTTTTTTTTTTTTTTTTTTTTTTTTTTTTTTATGTGGAGCAGAGAAAACTGTACTTTTTTATTTTTTTATTTCACAGATTTTGAAAACCTATTAAAAAAATCACTTGATATTGTTCAGGTCACATTTGACAGAAAATTGAGGAAAGTCAGAAAAATTTCCTTTCTGGGAAAGTTTGGTACCTGACATACATAGTAAATATTTTGGAGGAATATATAGAAAGGTCCTGCTTCCCTTTTGTACCTTCTACCTGGCCCATTTCTCTCTTTCAGTTTTGGAACCACTGTGTAGCTCATTTCCTTTCAGCTCTTCAACCACTCTAAATATTTACATTGTAATCCAATTATATTTTAGCATTGCAATTAAGGTACATTTCTTTCAAGTCATTATTGAAGATTGGTCAAGCTTTTCAACTTACCCTGGAATTAAGATGCTTCAGTGTGTATGATGCAAAATTTTACTCATTTCCCTAGGAGACAGGTGCAAGCTGAGTCATTTCAAGCAAAATAATGGGATGCACCTTATAGCTAAAACCCTAGGTGTCAGACTTGCAATGTCTCTACATTTCAAAACCAACAGTTTCTAAATAGCTTTCTAATTAAAGCTAAGTTTCAAGCCAAGTACTGACATCTCATCAGAAAATGTTATATTTTATGGCACCCTTCGGTGCGTGCTTTCAGGCTATACACCAATGCATACTTGGGTCATGAATTGCTCTTGTTGAGTAAAACCAAACTTATGTAACTGCAGACATCTAGGATATTTCTCTGTAAATAAACTGAAAATGGGGAAGGAAAGTAAATAATATAGAAAAATAACTGAGCCCTGGAAGGAAGTATTTTTACTTATGATAATTGTTAAAGTTAATATAAAGGGAAATGCTACATGTTTTAATTGTCTGTTATATGCAATAGTAGTTCTATTCCTTGTTGTTCATTTGGGTTCTCTTCATCTTTTTAGATGGAAACTCGGAAACGCCTGGCAAAAATAGTTCTAGTTTTTGTTGGCTTCTTTGCTATCTGTTGGTTTCCTAACCATGTGTTATACATGTACCGGTCTTTTAATTACAATGAGATTGATTCATCAATAGGTCATATGGTTGTTACCTTAGTCGCCCGAGTACTAAGCTTCTGCAACTCTTGTGTCAACCCATTTGCACTGTATTTTCTCAGTGAGAGTTTTAGAAGACATTTCAACAACCAGCTTCGCTGCAGGAAGAAATCTCAGCAAGAGAGATCTGCCAGTTACTCGCACAACTCTTCTGCTGTTCAGATGACTTCCCTGAAAAGTAATACCAGGAACACAGTGACTAGTGTGACACAACTGAATGGGCACAACTCGAAACAAGAAATGTCATTATGATTTAATAGGTGTGATCTTTGACTGTGGAACAAATCTGAACTTTTTGTTTGTGGCTTGTAGCTCAATTTTGGCTCGCATATGCTTAGATGGTCTAAACAGAGGATCTACTGAAGTCTGTCCAATACAAGGTTGTTTCACATTTTGTTTTACTTTTAGACAGAAGTGAAGAGAAGACAAAGCTGACTGGCTCCATTTTGTATGTTAAAGGAGATGACAGTATAGAATTAACATATAAGAAAAAAAAAAATAATGGTGTGAATATTAGTATAGCTTATTAAATGCTTGGAAAAGTATAGATTTTATGATCTAAAAAATATGTATTTTTAAGCAAATATTCATCCAGGCTTATGTCTTACCCCAATAGACTGTTGCATGATTTTAGCTGTGTTGTTTATACAAGCATTTCTCATTGAAGACTTTTAGGCATTTTGGGAGCATTAGGCATTAAGGAGCCATTTGAAGGCATAGATTCTAGTTTCAGATAAAAAATATTAAAGCATCAAGTGCCAGATCTGTGCTTTATTTAAATCTGCCTTGTTTATTCATTTTGGCAGATATAAAGATGAGAATTTACTTTTTGGGGTATTTGTTTACCGTTTTCTGTAGTGGTCATAAGTTTATCTGCTAAAATTTCATTCTTGTCAAGAATAACAACTCAGAAGAAAAATGTTGTGTGTGACATGCAGAACTCATTGTCTGAATCCTCATTTCTCTAATTTGTCAATTCTACAACAACCTTGGCTTAGAGTAATTACGTGCTTTATATTTGCTACAAGCTACAGATCATTCTGATATCACTACACAGCTAAGAAGGACACTAAATGGAATGGAACATTCAGAAACGTAAAGTTCAGAGTGGCTTTTTCAAAGGGTCTGTGGCAAGGCTTCCTACAACTACTATAAACTTAAACCAATATTAAAATTAAAAAGCAATAATAAGATTGTTCTGAAATTAATTGGCCTGAGGACCAAGTCTAATTTAGGACAGTTATAACCAGGAAGTTAGGTACTCACATGCATGTCTGTGTTTGAGCTGAAACAAGAGAAACTCCTTTAAAGCAAATTTCCCGGTCATCATTTATTTCTGGTTTTCAGTTTACATCTCAGAGTGGTCTCATTATGTAGAAACCAGATCACATCCAGGCAAAACCAAATTAAAGGATGGCCTGCAGAAACACACCTACATTCTCTGACCATTAATGGTCATCCAGCCCATGGGACCAGACAAGCTCTAATATGAAATAATGCCCAAGTGAAACATAAACAGCCAGCATTTGATGCTCAGTCATCTTGCACAAGGTGTTTACCAGTCTAAACAAAATGTAAATACAGTTATAAATCTCACCTTTAAAAGGCATTTATTTTCCTGAAGACCCTTGTGTATAAATAGCCAATGCACTTCTGAAAATTCTAGCTGGGTGACCTATAATAAAGATGATGATGATGATGATGATGATGATGATGATGATGATGATGATGATGATGATTATTATTTTGGAGAATCATTTCCCAGTGCCATGAACAATGCATACCATTTTGTGGTTAGGGAAAGCTGTTCTTTGTTAGTATTCTGAAAATCACCTCACAGGTCATGACAAGTAGCAAAATAGACACAATGACTGAAGTTTGTTGCTGCAACAAGTCATGTAAGGGCATCTATATGAACGTTTCTAAACTGTAACATGACTGCACAAAATCTTGTTCAAATAGATGATGGGGTAGGAGTTGATTCTCCCCTTACACAGCTATGTACTATCATTCTCCATCCCACATAAAAGGTTAAGGAGACACTTACAATGTTCTTCTTACAAGAGGAGTCTGTAGTGGCAAACAAAGGCACTTTCTGGAAGTGTTTTTTGTTGTTGTTGGTTTTTTTTTTTTTTTTTTTTTTTTTTTTTTTTTTTTTTTGTGGCTAGTTCATGAGGCAAAGGTGATTTTAGCTCTTCCTTTCAAATTGGACAGAACTGCTCCATCACAGATCTTCTGTTGCAACGTTTTAACCTGCACTTCTGCAGCAACTTTAAATTGAATAGTAGAAATGACACCAGAAGTTTTGATTGGTTTCAAAACTTGGTTTCAAAAACCTTATAAATTCGAAAGCTGAAGTGTTAATGCAGTGTAGTAGCTTACATTTCCTTTTGTCCTTAATAGTGCACTTGCTGTTACTTCCATCTGTAACTCTGTGGAATGAGCTGAAGTTCAAAATTTCTTTACTAGATCCCATACCTTTAAGGATAGTCATCATCCAACTGCTATTTTTAAAATAACAAGAAGAATATTGTTATAACCTTCACATGGTTTGAGCTGGCAAAACCTGTAGTATGTAACAGCTGTAGCCAAAATTGTGCCCCTAGTAGACAAGCTCTATACTGCTTGCCCTACCTGACTGCAGTATCTCAATAACTACAGTGGATCCATGGGAGACTTTACATGAAGATGCAGATTGACAAAATCTTGTAACTCTATCTGGAATAGTTAAGGAAACTGCCATCCATAATTGTGTGATACTGTTTCATCCTCCCGATATCTCCATTTCTCCTCTTCTCTCCCTCTATGCCTTAACTCTGCATGAGCTAACACGTTTTCAGGACTTGTCTTTACTGCACTAATTCCTGGATGTCAGCCAGAGTTTTCAGTTCCCCTATTATGGTCAGTCTTGAATAAATTTTTAGCTCCAGATATTTTCCACCCACAAAACACAAAAGCTTGAAGCCTTCCTTTCTCATTTTTCAATGGTTGCCATTGACTGTGATTAAGTTTCCCTTTTATTTCTGAATTTTATTTTTCTGGTTCTCTGCCTGTCATTTTATTTGGCAATCTCTGCACAATATAACATTTCATAGGACTTTTAAATCCACTGTGGCTTTATTTATTTATTTATGTATTTAATTTCCTAAAGGCATTTATCTGATATAGACATTCCCAGATGATACAGATAGATACCCTACCAAAAAAAAAAAAAATCTAATTTACAGTAGATCTGATGTTTATGTTTGATTGATATTCCTTTCACTCAGCACCTTAAATTGTTATGTGTGGTATGGACAGTGTGACTGTGCCTTCTGGCAGAACTGCAAGGTGCAACCTGTTCTTTTTAATTGTGTGGGAAAGGTACTCCCAGGTAGACTGTAACTCCTTCTTGTCAGGAAATCAGAACATAATTTTGCTTCATTATTTCCTAAGGCTAATATTCAAAGCTGGTTTTGATTAAGTAATCTAAATTGTATATGTCTCTTCTCAAATTCCTGTAGCACAATGTGAGAGAATTATTTGATCTGTCTGGAGCTTTGCTAGGCATATTGCTAATACAACTTGAATATTTTGGAAGTTACTGTTACTGTGCTTTCATACACATTGAGTACAAATACAGCTGTATATATGTTGCTATTATACTTCCAGAAAACACTGTTTCCTAATAATGAAAGAGATGGTTGTAGAATGGAGTACTAAAAGGAGTATTTTCTTCTAATTTTGAAGTCAAACAAAGGAAATCTGTCAATCAGTTAATGGCAATTTTTCAGGTGTTACATTGAGATCTATGCCAAAATAGTGATTAAAAGGCTATCTTATTCTTCTTCCACTGTGATATTTTTCCTTATTTCAGAAACATCAGTTCTCTTTTTGTCTCTCTCCTGAGTTTTGCTAGCATCTTTCACTAATATTGTTTTCAATTTTTGACAAAACTACCACACAGTCTCTGAAAAATAAGACAATAGAAGTAATTACTCTTTCCTCTGTGTAAGACTTTTTTTTTTTTTTTTTTTCCCAGACTAGAACTAGTTCAAGGTAAGTCTGACAGCATGTTTTCACCCCACCAACTTGTAATAGGAACACCACAATGCTGAATTCTGAGGATGGCAGTATGGTTAAATTCTCAATAGACCTGAGACCTGACAAACCTCAGGCATGTTGTGAAGTGAAACTGTCTTCAACAGAACCACTTTAGTTATAATACAGAACAATGTATTTCTGTTTCATAAGACACCTGACCCATTTATATATATATATATTTTTTTCTCTCATTGAAAACAGATTAACAGAAACATAGGCACAAAAAGAGTAAATTTGGGAGTAGGAGAGAAAAGATATTTTCTCATAATCTAAATAGACTCATATTAAGTTGAAGACTTGCAGTGTTGATTTCCAGTACCATTTGTTTTGTCACTTATTTCTAAAATAAGAGTCTGTCACATATAAGTTAGCCTTTCAAAGACATTGCAGTTGAAGCCTAAAAAAATAATTCAAAAATCCACCTGAATGCTTTTAGTACTTGCAACAAACACAGGGCTCTACACTGATGCTAAGTATTACCTGCTACTGCTTTCTTCCCTCTTTCTGGTGCCATGATGAGTCTTCACATTCTCCTCCCTGAGAAAGACTAAAGGGACCCTATCTGCCAGGCCAAAAGACAGTATGGGAAGAGGAAAGAATGAGAACAAGGATAGACCAAAAATAAGCCTTCAAGTGGCCTTTACTGGTTCTAAGACTGCCAGCATGACCACATCTTGGCAGACACAGTTTGAAAGCATAGAAACTTTTAATAGTTAGGGGACCCTTGGGATCTAGGAATTATGAACAGAAAGAAAGACATCTAAAAATGTGGCTGCTATAGCTCAAGAGATGTATCTTTCCAAAAGAGAATGAAAGTTTTATATTTCAAGTTGTGGAAATACACAATGAAGGTAGAACTAACTACAATTCACTAGTTCATTCAGACACTTCTACAGCTGGTCTTGGTCCAGTGGAGAGGGGATCTTTAAAAAGCAAACTGACATCACAGCAATAAGTCAAATCTGTGAAGGGAGAAGTCTGAGCAAAGAACTTGAGTCCATACTATACATAACAGTGTGTTTTGTAGCTGCTAAACTGGCAGCATGACACCAAAAACATGGTTTAGTCAGATATTTTTTATTTAGACAACAGTCTAATTAATTTTGGGCAGGTTACCTTGATTTCTGGTTGTTTCTGACTTATTTCTGTCTCCAAGTACTACTTCTATCTTGGCAAATAGCAGTAATGCAAAAGAATTTTTTTTGCTTTTAAAAAACATCCATTAATGACCTTTATGACCTAAGTCAAAAGGAAAATAAAAATATACTGGAGCTGAAAATGTTTGCTTGTTTGTTTGTTTGTTTTTTACTCTTCTTTTTGTCTTTTAGGATGTACAGTTGGGGGATTGTCATTGAAGAAAGTAAATTAGAGAAGTTTGGGTTTTATATTATGCTGATACACTTAGTAAATTTCCGTAGCATTGGTTTTGAATAGAAAAGGTAAAATCTATGCCCTTACTCAACTAATATGTTGAACTGTTTTTAATCTATCAGTCAGGAGAGGGATTTTATTACTTCATTCTTTAAACAAGGGGAATCATGTGTAAGTCAGAAGCTCTGTGTCATTACTGGGTCAATGCACTACAAAGTTACCTCATCATGGTATTTTATTCAGAAAAAAAAATGTTTTGGAGTGAACACAAAAAGGTCTTGATAATGCCTCACTCCCATGAGAGCATAGCATAACAGTTTTCAACACTTCCCACTTTTGAGCTGCTGTATGAACCAGTGTGGAGGGCTGTCTGTATTACTACTGCCCCATGCCTACAGACTGCCAGTGCCATGCATCTCCAGCCATCCACCTCCAGCAGAATTGCTGTGCCACAACATTCTGCCCTAGTTCTCGTAAAGCTGGAGGGCCCCATCTGCATCAAAAACTGGAGACTGCTATAGAGTAGAACAATTATTTCCACATAACATCAGAGACAAGATATCCTGGTGGACATTAGCAATTTTGCAAGCCCTGGCTCTATAGCAGGCAGCCCCTCTAGCATTTGTGCCATGTAATACTTATCTGCCGGTCACATAACGTCCCTCCCATTACAGTCCTCTCACCATCCTCCCATTTCATGGCCAAGGCATGCAGCAGCCAGCTTCTCACAGTAGCTGGGGACTTGAAGGAGAGAGCAGAGAAAGGATGAGAGAGCAGTGCTCCAGCTGTATCTTATACATGTTTGTCCACTTCCTATACTCATACAGGAAAACAAGTTCCAACATGGGTGAACATCTTTGGAAAGCTAGCTATGCTTGATGTCACTAACTCTGTTACATCTGAACTACTAAAGAAATTCTTGTATGTATATAATAGGCATAAAGGGTGAATGCGTGAGAGTTGTTTGTGTCCTCTCTCCATGCATTGTGACTGTCACTCCTCACACTGCAAACCCCAGACTGATATGAAACCTATAAGCTTATCCAAAGATTTGTCTAATGGTGTTGAAAATCTTTGCAAAAGCTGGCATGGAAAACTAGTCCTTGCCTGAGTGCCAGGGCTGTTGCTTTTGGGGTCCTGCTATTCACAGTGATGGTACTGTCTTTTGGCATTGCTGCAGCACTGCCCACAGCTGTACACGGCCCACTGCCCAGGTGGATCTGCAAATTGCATTCCAGTGTTCAATTACGCATAGCTTTTGACTGTATATATTTTTAGATTTGTGAGAGTTGAGTAATACTCAGGGTAGATGAGCTGAAGACAACAAAATAAAATCAATAAGATAGAAAGCACTGCCAGTTACAAAATGACAAAGTATCCTTATCTTCAAGCATCCTAATGCTTGAAACTAAATACTGTCAAGCCTCCTTCAGCTTTGCCAGTCTGAGAGCCGTTACCTGATTTCTGTAACAGAGCAGCCATTTCAGCAGAGCTCAGCACATCTTTGGGCTTAGGAGTCTACAGCAACTTCTCTGAGTTGATCTTGTAGCAGAGGAAATATCTGTAAGAGAGAATGCCAGCAGTGGCAAACATTATAAATTCTGCTGGGCACCTGCTGCAGTTAAATGCTTCTTCCATGTCTAGACACTGTGTGCTTTCATTTCCTCCAGACAAAGACAGATGTATTCACCATATTTTATTGTTATCACTTTCCTACAGATTCAGCAAAGAAAACACATGGTTTTCATAGCAGCATTTCACTCAGTGAAGGAACAAGTCTGTTTTAAACCACCTTTTTGCCCTCAGGATTTGTGTAGGTTCCCGTGCTTCAATTTGACATGATATCTATCGATGGATGCTCTAATAGTCTGGCTCAGATTCTGGCTGAGCACTGACAAAGAAGGGAAAGCTAAAATCACCAATGCCTCTTTTTTTTTTTTTTTTTTTTTTTTTTTGGTGTGAGATTTCATTCAGGTAGTTGTTACTTCTAGGACCAGAGATTCTTCATTCCAATGGGATTTCTCTTTACTGATTGCACAACACAGGTCCTGAAGATAGCAAGGATCACTCTACATCCAACATTTCCTAATTTTAGAGTGCTTAACTTTTCTAATGACCTTTTACTATGATTTTCTGGAATGTTCTGTGTGATGTTTACAGGGGAACAGTATGTTTGTCTCTGTGTGTGGGGGTTTATCCTTTATTGAAATGAAGTGTCCCAATCACTCTAACAGCTTGTATCATAAGAAGTCAGGCTGCATTTTCCAGCACAATGGCCAATACTAACAAGCTCAAAAACATAATTCAATTAAACATCAAAGCTTCAAGCCAGCCTGTACTTAGGCAGTATTCAGAAGTGCCTGACCATAAAAGCACCTGATAAAGATGCATGTCCAAATAATATTATTAGAACCTGAGCAGAAGCAAATTCAGTGTGGCTCTTTTACCCACAAGTGAAATAGATAGGAGAGAATACATGCAGAGGACAAAAATGGTACTTTTGCACCACAGATACAAGAAGGCCAGCATGCCAATGATCACACACTGCAAGATTCCTGAATGGGCAAATATGTGCTCTGCAATTAACCAATTTCACAACTCCTTTTCAATTCTGAACTGACTGTAAAGGTGTTTTATGATGGTTTTATAAGGGCAATTCAGCCTGAACTGGGCTAATAAGAAGAATACACTGCTGTAGTGTTTTCTACTTTTCAATAGAGTATAATCAAATATTGAATGCTGTAGAGTAATGGTTGTTTGCATGGGAGATCATAGAGTCCAGCCTCCTCTTAGTATTCCCTGTTACCTTTTTCTGGCAGTGTTTGGGTTGTATATACAGGTGTGATCTAAGAAGTTACAAGCTGATGTGCCCTGTCAACATCCAGTGAAATTATTATTATTTTTTAGGTCTTATCTTTACAAAACTGTTATTTAGAGTTATTTAGTAGACTAATGTGGTATATTACTGCCATTTAGCTAGCCTGCAAAATCAGTTTTTTTTTTTTTTATTTATTATTTTTTTTAGATGTAGGTTGTTATCTTACAGAAATTTTGAAAATACAAAACGTCATCTGGAGAAATAGTTTGAATGTAACTAGATAGCCCAAGTCCACTTCAGAGTTATCTCACTGGAAATGTTAAGCTGTAAGTAACTAATTACCATTTGACTATTAACATTTCCTGTTAGACTTAAAAAAATTAGCAATTGCTACTTCTGAAGTTTTGCTGAAAGTCATTTCGAGCATGAGTCAAAAAAGGTAATTTCTCCAGACCAACTTTACCATTTTTAACCTTGCTCATTTTCCATTGCCTCGTACCTCTTATTGTCCCTGATGTAGAGTGAGTACTAAGACAGCTTTCTGCTCTATGTTTTGGTTAAGAAATTAACTAACAGTCTCAGATACAAGTCCTTTAAAAGTGTTAGGAATTCTCTGAGATAAACATGAAAGAGGGTGAGAAAGTGGTCTGGCAAAATACCTCTGGGTGTTTGTTACTGGCCCAGAAAGAGACAGGGAACCTGGGCAGATGGTTTGATGCTTTATGGCTGTTCTTATAAATTACATGAACCTCTGCAAGTTCTGATCCTCAGAGTTACCTTGATCAGTCCTAGATCCTCATATGTCTGTATCTTACTGGCATTGCTAGTTGCAAAACCATGGAGATCTCAGAGCTGCAAAAGGCCAGATGCTTAGAAGGTGTGGTGGTCTTACCATGCTAGGCAGCTAAACACCAAAACCGCTCTCTCACTCCCCCTCCTTAGATGAGGAGGGAAGCAGTAAAGTAAAGAACAACCCACGGGCTGAGATAAGGATAATTTAATTAAAGAGAAAAATAATAATAATTATGAAGGAAAGATTATTATGAACTAAACAATTTAACTAAAGGAAAAAAAAAGGGGGAAAGGGGGAAAAGGGAGGGAAAAAAAAAAGGCTATGTGGAAGTGCAGAGGAAAGAAATTACTCTCTACTTCCCACAAATGAGCGATGCTTGACCACGTCATTGAAGCAGGGCCTCAACACACATAGCCGGGATTACGTGCTGCTGCAGGGAAAGTTAACATCCCAGCCAGACCCAGTACAGAAGGTGCTCATGGAAGTTACAACTTGGATGTACCCTCTTCTTATACTATTCCCTTGGCATACTCTTTTGACCACTGCAGGAGATACTATTTTTATAGACTTTTGCTTTGGTCCTGTAAGGATCATATTGTTAGCCATATAGCTTTAGAGATGTTAGACAAAATTATAGCTTTGGAATAACTGGAAATGATGAGTTTGGAAACATTATTTTGGTCTTACATTAGTGTACATGGGTACAAAATAGGAAACCTTACGCTGCATTTTTTAGGAAGACTTTACTGTACTAAAGAATAAAGGTGATACTGTTGATCAAATATACACTTACTGTCTTTACCTTTCTCACATGGTTTATAAGGTTTGGAAATTTAACATAAACTTATGCAAGCTTATTTTTGGCAGTGTAAAGCAATGATAAATATTTAAGAAAGTTGAGATTCTAACATGACTTTATTTAAAAATCTTTCAAATAAATGCAAAGTTGTTCTGTACAGTTATCATTGATATTAATAGGAAGTGCATGTGAATACAGAAAGGACAATAAAGTGGTTCTTCAAATGCCAGTGGACTATAAATCAGACCATATGGGATTGAGTATTTGTTGCACTACCTCAGCAGTTACCTCAATTTCAGTATAATTGGGTTCTAATTAAATTTTACTTTTGGAGAAAGGCTGCTAAAAATTAAATCTTAAGAGCTTTATTTTTCAAGCTGAGAGCATGTTGGCAAGTGTTCACTGTAATAAGCCTGTTAAAAATCCGTTTATTTATCTGACTTGGCCTCTATAATTCCCATGGAAGTAAAAAAAAAAAACAAACAATGAAGAACATCTAAAAACCAAACCCAGGTGTCCTGAGCTATGATTTTCAATAGGATTGTCTGAAAAAAAAAATAAAAAAAATAAAATCCTTCCCAAGAAAACAAATCATACAAAAACAAAACAAAACATTTTTTTTTTTCTTGAAAATGTCACAATTTTGTGTGATAATAAGGTAATAGAAAGTCCATTAAAGTAAATGACAAACTTGTTTGAATTTAACCAAGAAGCAGAGAAAAATGAGATTTAACTTCAGAGAGTCTTTGTTTTTGAGGAGAAGAACAAAATGCCCAATTCATACTCTCTGGTGTTGGTTTTAAATCTAAGGAAGCGACTGACAGTTCCCATGCAGCCGTGATGTGCAGCAAGCTAAATAAAAAATCAAATTTTAAAGGGTCTGTCCTGTCTATAGAGAATTTTTACTAGAAAATCCCCTTGATATTTAAGAAAATTACACGTCTTTTCTTTCATGTGAAAGATATTGATATGAACAAGCACAATATAGCAATTTGATGAAAAGTGCAGAAAGTTAGAATGTTGATTCCATCAGTGTGTAAGGTGAAAATAAAGATATTTTCTGACAAATTCTTGTATCAGACACTGCTCAGCTGAAGACAGGGTAGACCATAACACTTAATCTTTTTCCCAGAGCTTGTATAATGGCAGAACAAAAAGAAAATTTTAAATGAAAAAACATTTTCCCTTCTTGCTGTGACAAAAATTTACACAACAGATAGAGACTCTTCCATTCCTATTAAATATATTGAAAGTTTTCCTGTTTTGTAAATCGTCTTTAATGAAATTTTGTTGGTTCAATGACTGTGCAGATTGCTCATAAAGAACATAGAAAATATTGTAGGTGGTGTGAACAATGGGACAATGCTGATTTTGTAGTGTATTTATTATATACTTTGCTTAGTGGCAAACATGTCTAGATGGATAAAAAACCCTCACGATTTGTAAACACATAGAAGACCAGAATAAGTCATGTAGCTGATACAGCTGAGTAGACACACACATAGTCCTGCTGAGGTCTTCAATATTCTTCTTAGGGGACTGCTCAGAAGTGGGAACAGCTAACAACACAAGACTTGTCAAAATCATAGAATCATTAAGGTTGGAAAAGACTTCCAAGATCATCTGGTCCAACCATCCCCCTACCACCAATATTGCCCACTAAAACATGTCTCTAAGCACCAGGTCCAACCTTTCCTTAAACAACCCTAGGGATGGTGACTCCACCACCTTCCTGGGCAACCTGTTCCAATGCCTGACTGCTCTTTCTGAGAATAAATGTCTCCTAATTTCCAACCTAAACCTCCCGTGGAGTAACTTGAAACCATTCCCTCTAGTCTTATTGCTAGTTATCTGTGAGAAGAGGCCGACCCCAAATCCCCACAACTTCCTTTCAGGTAGTTGTAGAGAGCAATAAGGTCTCCCCTGAGCCTCCTCTTTTCCAGACTAAACAACCCCAGTTCTCTCAGCCACTCCTCACAGGACTTGTGTTCCAGACACTTTGTAGCCCTTCTCTGGACCTGTTCCAGGGCCTCAATGTCCTTCTTGTAGTGAGGGACCCAAATCTGAACACAGTACTTGAGCTGCAGTCTCGAGAATCCTGCAACAGAGAATCCTTAGGGGTAGAGGGGGACGATCACCTCCCTGGTCCTGCTGGCTACACTATTCCTGAAACTGGCCAGGATGTTGCTGGCCTTCTTGGCCACCTGGGCATGGACTTGACAAAACCCCATGAAATCAGACAAGTATCAGTCTTCAGATGATGTAGTAAATTAACATTTATATTAAAATTAAGTTAATATCCAATATATGTTAATTATGTTGATAGAAATATCAGAATACTTCATCTGGCTGTAAGTATTCATTCAAATATAGGCTAGACACATCTTCCTGCACTGGTGCTCCTTTTAAATCCTAACCTCCCCTCCTAGCACAGATGTTTAATTCACCTTCTATGGAATGTGTTCCACTGTAGATGTTTTTGCCCTCATTAGAATAACGCAGAGCCTGAATGTCTGGTTGGTTATATAGTACTGCAACTAGAAAGTAGGTACTTGCTGGGCAGTCACAAGTGAACACTGGTTTCTGTACTCAGTGCTCCTTTGTCATCATCATAAACATAACTCTCTATTGTAAAAAATGAAATGAAATGAAATAATAAATATAAAATAAAATAAAATAAAATAAAATAAAATAAAATAAAATAAAATAAAATAAACCCTTTTTGCTTATCAAAACCCAATAACAGAGGAATTCTATGACCTGACCTACAAATAATAGTGGTGTGTTTTTTTTTCTTTTCTTTTTTTCTTTTTTTTTCTTTTTTTTTTTCTTTTTTTTTTTTCTTTTTTAGTAGAGGAAGGTGCAGCCTCTATAAGACCAGTGCTGAAATTAGAAGTGGTGGGATTTCTCAGAGAATACTGTAACATGACCATGATGACTGATTCATTTTCCAGAAAGAGAATTTTCTCTGACATGGGATGGGGAAATAATCTAGGAGAAGACAGTGGGAAGGTATCAGAGAAGAAACTCCTAAGGATTCCCAAAACAGTAAATAATACTCTGGAAACCTGACTTGGTTTCATCCTTGAAGTTACAGTTCAGAAGGAAGTTGTCATGTACCTCATCAAGGACCTCAGTGTACCTCAGTGTATTTTTTGGGGTATGGTGGACTATAAAAGGTTAATGCTATGAAGGTAGGCATACATCTTCCTGGTAGGTGTATTGAAGTGCTCTCTTTCAGTGATCACTTCAATGTCATGCTCCACAGATGGATTTTTTCATTTTATTGGATATTCTGATATTCCATACCGTAAGAAATATCTAGACAATTTTGTATACCGCAGTATGTTCTATAGCGGTTGAGAGATTTTTTTTTTCTTCCTATTTAAATTCAGTGAGTTTTTCAGTTCCAAGAAAGAAGGAAAAAAAAAAAACAAACCAAAAACAAAAAAACAAACACCAGAAATTAATATTTCATATAGTAGTGTGATAGAAATGCCTTAAAAGAAAAAATGAGGAATATGATTTTCTCAGTCTGTTGTTACAGCTGCAGGGTATGGTGATAAATAACATTTTGCTTTTCTTCTCTTCCCCATTACTGTGGCAGTGCTAGCGTTGTTCCTTCTGGAAAAACTCCATGGTACAAATAACAAGATAAAACCACTTTCTCCATGTTGTGAGCTGAACATAGAACATTAACTTGAAAAATCAATGGTCCTCATAAGATTATAGTTTTCTGGGATGGGGAAAGGAGACTTTTGAGACCAGCCTCAAGTCTTAAGAAGTAATATATGAGACTTCACAGGCTATGCAGTACTAACTTTACCTACAGAAAGTTTATGGTGCTTAGGAAGGCAACTTAAGCTGGTGCTTACATACATCTGTGCTTACAACCCTCTGTGATATGCCCTATGTGGCGACCGGAGAGTGTAATATATGCCAGGGTCTTGTGCTGTTATAAAGTTGGGATAAGTGTAGGGCATTCACCCTGACCTGGAAGCTGGAATATGTCAGGTAATACAAACATACTCTTACAGCACTGGTATTTTGGTATTTATTATTTCAGGAAGAAATAATACAATGCCATTGAGGCTGGTCTCTAAAACACTAAGACTTATATATATATATATATATATATATATATATATATATATATATAAAGAGGGAAATTCTCTTGTTTTGTGATCATGTTAGAAAGGAATGGTAGGTATTTGTGGTAGGACCCTTACTGTAATTTGGATGAGAACTTTATTGTAAGTATGACAGAAGGAGAGAAAAGTAGCTGAAAGGAATCATAAAATAGAGTCATGGTAAAAGAATCATAAAATACTCTTACTTAGTTTTGAAAGTAAATCCTAGCATCTTGTATCAACAGAAGAGATCTTATATTTGTTTTAAAACCTTGCTGAAATAAGACAAAGCAATCTCAGCCTGAGCAGATAAAGAAAATTTCAAGGGCAGATTGCATGTCTGGAATAACTCTGAAACTATTGCTGAGAAAAAAAAGCTATCTCTTTTCTCTCTCTCTCTCTTTTTTTTTTTTTTTTTTTTCTCCAGTCTTTACATCTGAAAACTGACTGGTACTTGAGGCACCACAAAAAGTTAAAGATCCTCAGGCTCCCCCCCCCCCCATGTCCGTGTTCCAGCATGAACATGGACATGACAATCACAGCAGTGCAGTTTTTTCCTGGCCATGACGTGTTTTAAGTGGTCCTCCATTTCATTTCCTCTTCTTTCATTGGCTTTCATATTTATCCTGCAAATATGTGTGTATAAATAGTGTTTTTGAAGGTGCCCACTCTTTGTTGGCATTTTAAGTAGCACTATGAAACCTCTGTTAATAAATATAATGCTGTGTTATCTATTTCTGAACTCTGGGTATAATGCTAGAGGAATGTTTTTGTTACATCCTACTTAAAATACCTCTTCACAACTCTTTTCATATCTGCAAATGCTGATGTATAAAATGGCTGCTTTTTGTGTACTCTGTGACCCTTGATGTGTGATGATGTGCTCCTCCCTGACATTGATCTGGCCATTGCTTTGCTCAAATATTGGCCTTGCTCAAGCAGATAGTGACTAGTAGATAGAGTACTAGTTATGCTTGAGGCCTTGCTCATACAGAGAGTAATTTCCTGTGCATGCTTTATAGGGAGATCTTAGCTAAGCAACATAGAGGACTGCATATATAGAATCCTTTAGACATAAACTGTTGACCAAGTCTGGGACTGAGACTGGATTCAGCCACACTTATGCTCCTTACCTCCTTGTCTCAAGGAGTTTAGGAATCAAGGGCCAACGGGGGGAGGAGAGGAGCAGGGGGTGGGGGACGAACAACACACACAGACATTCTGAACCTTGTGGCTTAATGGGAGGGCTTCCCTAACAATCTTATCTATCCCTATCCTCTATGCAGTAAATTATCAAATGTGCACCTTCCCATCATTGAATCTTTGTGAACTCATGTAAGCTTTACTAAATCAATACTTCAAATAAATAAACCATATTGCTGTTTCTCTCTTCTGAGAACTGTGTTTCTTGTCTGTGACACAGTGGCCCCATTTGGGCCAATAACATTGAGGATTGAGAGGCTGAATTTTTCTTGTCTTGTGGTTTATTTCTGAAAGAACATTTAATAAACTCAGACTTACTGTCTCTTGTACTAAACAGACAAGTAGATGTATCATTAAGTTGTATAGACATTGGTTTACATTTCTTTTCTGGGACATTTCATTTTTTTTCCCCTACCTTATCATGATAAATACAATCTTAATTGGAAGAAATAATGTTGGCCAAACTATGCAGCTTAGCTATCTTTTGAAAATATTTTTGATAAAGCTGACACAATATGTGGTGCTTGATTCCCCAATTCTCTCTAAAACCATTTAATATGTCTGTTAAAAAAGGGTAAGAACAGTGTGTACAAAGATGATTATTATGGGAAAAAGAAGGGGATAAATCAGAAGCCTAATCACTAGTTTTGTTTTATTAGCCTTAGGCGAATACTATACTTCTCCCCTAATGACAATATTCAATACCTAATACATATAGAAAAGCATTTGTCTCTGGTGTACTTTACAATATGCATATCCCCAAATTGTTAGCAGCTGCCTGGTTCTCAGACTTCATGTTCATTCAGCTGTTGACTTATCTGTAATGACTGCCAAGAAGAGGATTAAGTAGTACATACTGTAGTAGCTGTTCTAATGAAGGCTTTTCTCGCCAAGATTTTGAATTTCATATTTTGGTTGTAAACCATAATGGATTGGGCTCTTTGGTGACACAGCTGAACAGAATGTGAGGTTACTTTAAATCCCCTAATGACTGGCCTCTCAAACTTTTGCCAGTTAACTTCCCTAGAATAATATTTCATGATACACAATTTCAAACCTCACTTTTTCCAGGTATTTTCAACATAGAAGTACTTTTAGGCAGGGTTGTTACTTTGAACTGGTTCTTAGCAGATATTCCTGTTCTGCAGAATCTCCTGAGATACAGGATGTCCAAAGGATTCTTACACTAGAAACTGACCAAATAGGTATCCAAATATGTATTTCTCTCGCAAGTAGTTCTTCCTCTAGCTGTTTGTCTAAGACCAGCTATCTTGTTATGCAAATGATGTCACTTTAATATAAACGCAGAGAAGGCTTAAGCTTATTGGGAGAAAAAAAAAAAAAAAGTGAGGTTGAATGGTTGAATGATAACCCTTGCTAAAAGAGAAAAATTATCCTTCTTGGATAAATGTGTGCTCTTTAGGTATGTCTACAACAATGTGATTGACTTAAAGTAGCAATGACTCAATGCAGCACTCGTGAAATGAAGTGGCTGCAATTCTGCAAGCCACACACAAAAGGACTGTCTCACTTGAAAGAAAGTATTCTCTGAATGACATATTTGGCATTTTGAAAATCAGGAAAACATAAGAACAAGTATCAATTAGGTAAGTAGACAAGAAGTTGAAACCTATGAGCTGAGTTTCAACAACTAAATCTTACTCACTGATATACCCTACCAACCCACCACTTTCTCTGGGATTCACAATGAATTTAAGTATGGTAATTCTGCTGTTATAT
Organism: Aythya ferina; assembly: GCF_964211825.1. Classification (NCBI taxonomy): domain Eukaryota; kingdom Metazoa; phylum Chordata; class Aves; order Anseriformes; family Anatidae; genus Aythya; species Aythya ferina. The sequence goes on from NC_140298.1 coordinate 56,924,531, forward strand.
TCCTGCTTAATGTGCATAGCGTATGCTCTCATTTTATCTTCCATCTGCTGAATTTAATTTAGCTTTTTAAAAGTGTGTGTTTCACAAAGTCTGCCAGAGAAGTCAGTAATCCAAGCAGAGTGTGAACCACCAGCAGTTTCCATGCAATGTACTAAACAGTGTATCCAAAATTGGAAACAAGACATATCTGCTAGAATAAAGCCAACAGTGTGTTCATGATCATCTTGACCTTTGAGAAAATGACAAGAGATGAGAAGGAGAGTGAGCAATTGATTAATCTGTTTGCCAGCAGCTACCTAAAATGGAGTAGAGTAGGGTTTAGAAGACAGGAAAACTGCGGAGATTGAGGAGATGCCAGGAGTCTGTCATACAGTAATGAGGAAAAAGCACACAGGAAACCCTGGGCTGGACAGACAAACCAAGCAGTGACTTATCATCTGTTGGCTTGGAAATAAGGTACCTCAGAGGGAAGAGGCAGCAGTGAGCTGGGAAACAGGCTAAGGAATGCTGAAGCTACTCAGTATATTTGTCAGTAGGCTGCAGTCTCGTGTCTTTTGGCCATGCAGAAGCTCTCTTCAAGGAAGACAGCTCTACTAAGAGATCATGGCTCAGTGCTAAACTGTGTAGCACCTGTGGGACTTCTGGCAGCTGCTGTAACAGCTTGATTTGTTTTCAATTTACTGTATATTGCGTTCTGTGAAAAAGGTCTAGCTGGGAAACAAGGAGCAAGGTTGCTTATTTCTAGGTGATGCTGTCTGACTCCTACACCACTCTATGGTGTAGAAAGAAACTTTTCTTTCAAACTCTCTTGAAAGAAACTGGGCAATGCCAGGAAAGAAAATCTGTGTGGGTCAGAAAAGCAGACTGCAGCTAGAAAATAAGGAGTGAGAGGAGCTCTTACAGCAGAGGGCAGACATATAAGTGACAGAGAGAAGGAAATTCAAGGGAACAGAATGAAATAATGGCAGCTTCTGATGAAAATATCCTATCCTTTAAAATATCCTGTCCTTTCTGTTCTGTGGGAACAGAAGACGTTTGCTTTCACGCAACTGGTTTTAATTTGCTTCACCTGACCTTTGATCTGAGATTTTCTCTGTATGAAGAAGTATTTTTTTTTGCAGCGCTAATGTTTCCTGCTCTAATAAAACTTAAGTATAAGTGGGAAACACTAATATAGAAACATATAAAAATATATATTTATGTTATATATATACATTAATCAGCAAGTCCAAACGCTCTGGGATCCATGCTCCAGGTAGCATCCAGGTATTTTCCACAGCAGCTTCCATGGTGGAGACAGAGGAAAGTGTGTCAGACAATAATCCTCAGAGAAGAAGGTTCAAATAACAAATTGGACAGAAATCTTGTATGCCTTTGGTATATGCTTTAAATCCTGACTCACTGGCAACTTCTCACTATTAGTGCCTCCTACTCATTTCCCCTGCAAGAGGAAGGATGTGTTCAGAGAAAGTCTCTTGGATGAGGCTCCATTGAGAAGAACAAAAATAGCCAACTGGCAAATCTTTCAGATGTTTAGATCCTGATCATTTTATTGTTGCCAAGGCATTTACTGTTGGAAGGTCCCAGACACACTTCACAGAAGAAGTGTAGATACTTTGGAGTTGAATGGTGATCTGAACTTTGTGATCCTGGGACCAAAACTGTAGGTAATTTAAGTGGCAAATTTGGGTTCCCATGTCCCGTCTAGGACTTAACCTTGAAGTTTCACATTGCCTTTTGTTCCTGTACTAGCAAGTTGCAAAGTCATTTAAATAGCATAAATTGGTTGGCCTTGTACTCATCTGTCTAAAAAAGGCCTGCCAAGCATCTAGCTAATAGCTAGCTCATAATCTTTGGATGCTTTGCAGGATCTCTTTTCCATTTCAGCTCATTTGTTGAAGCAGTACAAATTAGAAGAAAGAAGCTTCAAATGAAAATTAGTTTAAACCCAGTCTATGCAACATCTCTGCCACTGCATTGAAAGAAGGTTCCAGCACAGGAGACAAGTGTGTTGTGCCCTAGGAGTTCCTACCTGATACAGCCTTAAGGCCAACTGACATCAGCTCACAGCAGCCAGGAACCATAAATGACACCTTATAGCTTCTAGTCATCAATCCCTGAGTAAACACTTCTCTGTGCAAGAGGAAAAAATTCTTCTAAGCATAAGTGTCAGGAGATTATTTTTACTAAAATAATACATAGTATATTCTGGCAGCAACCCAGCAACAGTTGTTTCCTTTTACTTAAGAAAAGAGTATTATAAACACAGAATTATTTCTAAGGTTCAGCAAAAATCAGCACACTAATTAAATACCAGCTTATATAAATTATTTTTAAGGTTCAGCAAAATTCATTTGACTAATTAAATACCAGGCTATGATAATTATGGTATTAATACTGTAGTAATGAAATTTTCTAGTTATCAATCTAATGTCAGTGTGAAAAAAATATAAACATTGTTGAACAGAGAAAAGTGAGCTTTTAGCAGAAAAAAGTATGCAAAACAAAGGATGTGGTGTCATCAGTGGACTGGCTCAATTATTTAATAGAACAATTCATTTGAAATGAGCGTTTGGGAGTGCCGTTAAAAAATTATTTTCTGTGTATCTGCTGTGTTGAATTCATTCACTCCAAAGCTGGTGCTGTCATCTGTGACCATGAGACTCATAAAATAATAAGTGGATAAAAATTATCTAACAAGTTATTTTAATTCCGTGCATCGATGCTGATATTTCAGTCTTCATTATTCCAGTTTTGACGTTTTAACACCTCAGACAGAGGTTTCAATGAAAAAAAAAGTCATGTTATCAAACCTTAGAGAAATGACTGGAAATGAAGACAGGTAGTTGTTTGACAGAACTAAATCAGGCCAGTTATTTACTTAGAAATGAATTAATGATTTTGCAGGGAAGTCTTTCTGCCTTCATGGAAGACAAACTTCATCTCTTAATAACAGGAAATACATTTCCTTGCTCTATTTCACTCTAGCTACTTTATTTATTTATTTATTTTCTGTTGTGGACACTGAGTTGGGGCCAAGGACAAAACCTCTAAATGTTAAAGAAAGCCATGTAATTTTTACTAAAATACATGGCATATTCTGACAACAACCCATGAAGCAAGTAGTAACATACTTAGTTACATAGTAACAAGCTCCTGTCAGCATATCTGCACAAGGTATATGCTTGGTTTCCTATCATTCTTTACTGATGATTCATATGACAGCTACAAAACCACTTTTCCTTCACAAGGATTAGTCATGTTTCAGCTGTGAAAACCGTGAAAATGCCTTTTTCTCCTGATCAAAGCAAGGCTCAAGGAACTACTAACTCAAATGAGAACTTAGGTGTTCATTCCTCACCAGATTGCTTGCAAATGATGACAGAAAGATGGGAAAACTCATTTTCAGTAATGTGATAAGAAAGAACTAAATTAATGGATATACAATTAGAGAAAAGAGGAGATGATTATAAACGAAATATCTTTAATTTAGATCTGAATATGTAGATCTGCTTTGATGAGTTAACAAAATGTATTGCCTTTTCAGCACAATATTTGTTCATAATAATATTAAAGGGATTTGATTTCTTTGACTGGGAAGAAAGCCAATCCTAATCACAGGCACAATAAATTTGCTCTAATCCCTTTCTCTGCTTTTTTTTTTTTCTTTTTTTTTTTTTCCCTCTCTCAGATATTTATATAACAACATTTCTGCACTGTCTAGTCATTTATATGTATTGTTAATCCAGCACAATGTCCTCTACAATGAATATTATTTTATTCTATACAGGCCCTAAAATGGCTGCAGCAATCATTTTCTTAATTACATTATTAACCACAAGGATACCACATGTTTTTTTTTCAGAGAGCATGAGTTTCTATTACTCACTACAGTTATTGTAGCCAATAGTGAATAGAAAAAGATGAAGGAAAGGGGAAGAATTATCAGAAAAAGGGAAGAGAATGAATTAGAGAATCATCCTAAGGGAATGAAAATAAAATTGATTTAAAAAATCTGTTTTATCTCTTTTCTGTGTTCTTTGGCTGGAGGTAATCATCGTAGCTACTTCAGAAACAATTGAGCTATATCATCTTATGAGAATTTGGGCATAAGGGTAAATCATGAGCAAGAATGATTTGCTTAAATACATTTAATGAACCTTTTAACTTCCTGAATGATTTGTGTAGTCAGGAAATCTCTAATGCAGAGGCTGAAATAATACTGTTTATGTCTTGGGGTGAGAAGAGAGACATATAGGAGAAATCTGAAATAACAAAAATTAAAACGAACTTTAAAGGACTTCTTAGTATATTATCTCTAGCAGCAAGTTTAACCACTGATATTTTATCTCTGATAAGGAGATACGAAGTCTAGCTTGAAATAAAAGGATGAATCCACTCACTATGATTTCATGATCTGCTTTGCCAATGAGCACCATTGACCTGATGGTTGATACACTGCCATTATTGAACTTTTCTTTTGATATTTAGCCTATTTCTTCCTTGTATGAAGAGGAAAGTAACTTATTTTAGTCTCTAAAGTAAATAGAAAAACTGGTGTCTGTTCTATCTCAAGCACTGAATCACATGACCTTTGTTAGATTAGTCTCCATTCTTTTGTCTCTGAATAAAGAAATAAATCAAAGAAGTGTCACTGTAAAACTCTTTGATTTATTTATCACTCCTTAGGAAGACATTGTTAGCTTTCTGAATTATATTCATTAAAACATCAGCTTACATTCCTCTTCTATATTCTTGAATTTAATTGAAAAAAGGAGATGATTTAGAGGAAATTAAAACAAAGCAAAACAAAACAAAACAAAAAATCTTATCATGATTTAGCTTAGTTTTCATGCTGGAAGATCCAAAAGTGGTTTTCATGTTGTTTTTCTAGAAGTCCCTTTTATGAGTAGCCAAGGATTAGGACGCAGTCTAAGTGCCATTAAGCATTTCTACAATGTCACCCCATCCCACAGCCTCACATAGCCTTCTCAAAGGAGATGTACCTTAAGAAAGAAAAAAAAAACAAAAACTGGAAACACTGCTGAAAAAGGACTGTCCTATTAAATGCCCTTCCATTCTTAAGGGTTTCTTTCACTGTAGTTGCAGATATGCTCACAGCTCCTACAACTATGTATTTCCTTGTACAAATCTGCTGATAGCTTTTTGCATCATGAATACATGAAAATGGAATTCCAAGGAACTGCATGTATGGAAGAAAAGAATATTAAGGCATGAGAGATTATCTGAATTAATCATTATTTTCTGTTTCTCAGACAGTGAAATGGAAGTCAGCATGGACTTAACATGCATTTGGCATCTCATGTTAGAGCTAAAAAGCATTTGTGAGGATCCAAAACAGTAACTGCAGAGGGAAGCATGCTGTGTTGTGACACAGGCCAGCCTGGTTTCCATGATGGATGCATTTCCATGCATCTACCACCACCTAAGTAAGGTGAGAAATGAAGGTCGCTGTACTCTTATTCAAGAGATTAGATTATATTTAAGTAATATATGAGTATTCCCATCCAGTGTGCTGGGTCTGGCTGGGACAGAGTTAATTTTCCCTGTAGCAGCCCATATAGTGCTGTGCTCTGCACTTGTACCTAGAACAGCACTGGTATCACAGCAGTGTTGTGTCTGCTGCTGCACAATATTAACACCACATCAGGACTCCCTCCAACCCTGCCAAGAGCCAGCAGGCTGAGTGTGAGCAAGAGATGGGGAGGGGACATCACCAGGGCAGCTGACCTAAACCGACTAAAGGGATATTCCATACCATATTATGTCACACTCAGCAATAAAATGTGGAAAAGGGGAAAGAGAAGGTTGGGATCTCATTATGAAAATGTTTGTCCTCCCAAACAACCACTACATGTATTGAGGCCCTGCTTCCCAGGACATGGCTGAACATCGCTTGTTGATGGGAAGTAGAGTAATTTTATTTCTCTTTGCTTCTGTGCAGCCTTTGCTTGTGTTTAACCTTGAGTTCTTTTCATTGTATTTTCTCTCCCTTCCCTTCTGAGGAGGGGGAATGAGAGAGCAGCTTGGCTGCCCACCCAAGTAAAACCACAACACACAGTAACAGGAAAGATGTAAAGTTTTAACCATGATTTTAAAGGATATGTCTTATCTTCTCTTGTTATTTAGTACTTTTTTTTTTTTTTTTTTTTTTTTTTTTTTTTTTAGGAAAGCTTTACTCATATGATTATGTTAAATACAAAGACAAAACAAATCATGTGGGTGCTCTTTCTGCTCTGATCATAAAACCTGTGACTTCCAGAGATACTTATGTTGAAATATGACAGGGATGCCAAAGAAAATAGACTCATCTCTAGCTTTCCTCACTCCAATAGACTCAGCATTTGTATTTGTCTTGATAAAGAAATTATTATTATTATTATTATTATTATTATTATTATTATTATTATAATCCCCATAGGAGGCGGTATCTCCAGCAGCAAAATACCTTTTAATCTTTTTTTCTGAACACGTTTGTGTGGAGTTTGAGGAACTGAGTAAGTGGAGATTTTTCTTACAAAATTAAACTGTGAATAATACCTAATGCCAAATCAGACTACAAGTCTGAATTCTGGATTACACTTAATTACATTAATCACTGCTGTTTCATTACTCTCTACAAAAATGATAAAATCTTGACTTATCTATAATAATAATTGCTGGTTGTGATCAAGCATTTGACTGAGCTTTTAAAGAAGAATACTCTTGTACATGAAGCTCAGGTGGATGTTGGCTCTTATTGATGATCATGCAAAGTTCAGCTCATGAACAAGTGCTCTCTGATTTGCTTTCTGACAAAGGAACTGGTCTTAGGAACAAATGCTCTAGCAATGCTTTCTAATACTGTGGGGCTTGCAGGTGTTATGAGTCTAAGTCTAGCACTGGAAATTAATTTCAATAACTCACATGGACAATTTAGTTATCAGCTTTTCTTGTTATGACTCTGAAGACAGCATCTCTTTCTGATAGCATGGAATAATAAGAAGATTCATAAGCTACTAGGAAGACACTATGAAGAATGATTTTAAACATTTTGGAATGCAGTAATACCTCCCAAATTACATTTAGATTTTTTGCTTTTCTACTTAACAATCAAAATGCCAGTCAGTAATACAGCTTTTCCTTTTCTGGAGATACCTTCTACCTTCATCCTGTCTAACTTCTTTTGCATGACTGTCTATTAGAAACAACATTTATCTCACCTCTAGATAAAGGTTGCAACTCCACATACTAGCATTAGGACCTATTAAAATCAGGAGCAGTGCTTGCATTTTACCCTGTGATCAGCCGGTCCTTGCTTCCCCATCTCCAAAGGAGAAAGGCAGAGGGAAGACAAGGGCAGCGGAAGTGGGACCCAGTCACTCAAAAGTTTTTTTTTTTGTTAAGGCACGGGACTCAAAATGCTCCTTTATGCTTTGAAAAAAGCAGAAGAAAAGGGCTTTATGCTTTGAAAAAGCAGAAGAAAATGGTTACCTTGTGTTTTCTTCCTCATACTGTTATTCTGACCATTTTTAGGTGCAACTACAATAAGTGCTAGCATGTTTGAGATATTAATGTGTGAATGGAATAGGTGGGTGTGGCTTGAAATATGTGGTTGTAAAAATGTGATTAATTTGTGGGGTCAATATTCTCAGATAATGCAGCAGTAACATTTTCTCTACAATATGGTTTTCAACATGAGCAATTCCTTCACCAAAAGTAACTTATTACAAACTGAACCTAATACTTGCTAGAGTGCAGTAGCATTAATTTGCAAGTATTAAGCATCAAAAAGTGAATGAAATTCCTTAGAGTATCATTCAATTATTTCCCTTCCTTTTCTGTATACCTGGACATCTGTTGCTGCCTCCTGCTGTAGATGACATAAAAAGGAGAAGCTGTCCTTCTGTTCAAAATATATACACACCTTGTTATTTCCTATTTATGACTAAGTTCTTATTTGTTGTAACAAACAAACAAACACAAACAAACCACCACCACCAACAACAACTTGAAGTGAAAATAGAACTATACAATCATTACTGCAGATAACTAGAAGGATGCCCATTGATTACCTGGAATGAGCAATGTGAAGCTCAACCTTGATGCAGCTCAAGGACATAGTTTTAGTGCCTTTTGCATTGTTTGCACTACCAGAATTATTAGCTTATCAAGATGACATTTGCTGTTAATCTGTGTTTGTAAAATGCCTTAAGTTATGCCAGCAACAGCATCCCAGTATGTGTGGCAGTATGCACAGAAAATCCAGTGTCCTATGAGCTCCAGTTCCAAATCTGGTCATCATTTGTTGAGGTCATCTCTCTGTCTACATATACTACTTATATGTCTACATATATATATATATATACATGTAGATGACTTTGCATCCTCACCTGGATCCTGGAATGAACATAATTTAGATTTCTGGGTTGCAGCCTTTTAATTCTAGGTTGAAGAACTTCTCTATAGCAAAATCATACCCCAGTAATTTCAACAGAGTAACAAGCACCACATTTTTTTTGCAATTGCAACATTGTTCTGTTTCTTGTTGTTGTTTTGTTGTTTTTATTGTTGTTTTGTTGTTTTTATTGTTGTTTGATCATAAATTCGGTCAGTTCATGAGATGTAGACATGTAGACATTTCACAAATGTTATTCTTTAGTCCACAAATTAAACACTTTAGTTATATCTGATCTTATTAATGTTAAGTATATCAGATGTTGATGTAAAGTGTTGATCTACAAAATAATGCATAGCAACAATAGCCTATTTTTGCATTTTGAAGCTTTGAAATGGTCAATTTCAGGTGAGAACCTGAAATATTTGAAGGTTTTTCCTTGACATCTGGGTGATTTTTTTCAAATAGTGAAATGTGGAAACAAAAACAATTGGAAAGCTCATGTATTACATCACACCTACTCTAATGCCTTAGTTCTTTCCTTCTTGTTTCTGTAGAAGTTAAAACATGGTGGAGAGAAAACTATATTTAAGGTTTTAATACACCTTTATAAACTGTTAAATAGTATGCTGTGCTTTGTTTGATTCTTCTTGATTTTGTTAATTTGGTGATATATTTATTACATTTCACTACAACACTTTTATAAAGAATTGTACTTGTTTGAAGAACAACCTTTTATTTTTTTTTCTTTGTTATTGTCCTCTCATGTAATGCCATAATCCTCTGTGATTTTAAGACAATGTTCTCAGCAAGAGACCGAAATATCACAAAGAATAATCTCCTGATAAGCAAAAGCAAAAGACCGATTTCTCTTTGCAAAAGGTAAATTCTTTTCATGGGGTTGTGCTTAGCATAACAAAGGAAGCCATAGCAACATAAGTAAGCATAGACATTCTTGTTGTTTCAAAAGCTGTAATTGACCAGTAGGGTTGAGACAAAATTAAAGACCAAAATCACTAGTGTTCAAAGTTTGCAAGCAAAAAATGTGATGTTACGTCAAGGTTTGGATTCAGACTTCACAAAAATTCAGGGATAAGGATCACAGATAAGTACATTCGAAATCCCTGGGATTTATGTCTACTTTACAGCAGACTTAACAACTAGAAGGGTGTGTTGTGAAATACAAGACTTCTTGCAGAGTGCAGGATATTTGGTGATAACTTTCCTAACTTCTGGAGGTTCAATGAATTAGAAAGAAAATCTCCCATGCTGGCTATTATTGCTTATATTACATTTCTAACTAACAATCCTGTTTTTTTCCTATAGACAGGGTGTCATGACACCAGCACCAGCATCAGTGTAAAACTACTGTTTTACACTTCCTGCAGACCAGATGACACTTTATTTGGATATTTTATTATCCGCAGGCATGGTCTGCCTGCGGATAATAAGAGAAAAATTTGGCCTAGATTCAATCCATAAAGACTTAATGGGAGAGAATATTATCAATGGCAGCCATTGTAGCTTCCAGTAGGGTGGTAATGGTGAGGAAACAAAGAAAACACAACCAACAAACACACACAAAACAAACAAAGAAGTTGGAAAAAATAAACAAAACAAACAAACAAACAAAACAGAGTACTGGAGTATATCAATTTTTGCAATATATATATATATGATATATATCATCTTCTTAACTTGAGATAATAATTTTGTCTGATTAAGGAAAAAATAATCTGTAAAACATAAAGCCTTAGGTAATCAGTTTCAATTGTATTTATGACCTTCAGATTGAAAAGTGACACTTATGTTTGTGATAATTAGATGAGAGCTGACATGCAGTTCTCAAACCCTGTCATTAATAAGAAATAAGCAAATGGAGTTTGTAGTGCTGGAATTTCCACTGAGGATTTTCAAGGAGCACTTTTTAGCATAGTACGACACAGTATTTTCATCAGTAATCAAGAACCAGATTTAAAATACAACAACAAAACAGAAAAGAAAAAACAATGTACATATTACACAAGGCTGATTCTGAGTGGTAAATAATGATAGCTAGACAGTCATACTTACAAGTTTTGTTAAATAGTAGCCATCCAAAGAAAAAGATGCATAAGCAATACCAATTGCAAATACAGAAGTTACCACCGTGATTCTTTCATGGCAAAATGTATTTTCTAAAAAGATAAATAACTGAGGATAAAATTACAATGTTATGGTGTAACAGAAAGTCTAGTGTCACCCTTAGTGCCATGAAAATGGAATTATTGAGTAGAAGCATGGCTTCACCTCTATAAAGGGCTTTGTTCCTACAGTATGGGTGTACTTTATGCTGTGGTTATCCACGCTTTCAGAAGGATGTTGAAAAATTGCACAAGACTAGAAGTGATGAACGGTCTGTAACATATGGCTTTCTTTTAAAGAATGGAGGAGTTCACTTTGTTTAGTATATCAAAAGGAAGTGTAGTATATCAAAAGGAAGAGTGAGAACTGGCATGATTCAGCTGGAAGTTTTTATCCTTCAGAAGGTGAAAGGACTGGGATTATTAAAATTATTTCCAGCTCAGTAAAACAGAAAATGTGAAGAAAGTCAATGATCTGGAATCAAAGCTGAATAATTTAGATGAGAAAATAAATACATTTTGATGAAAGACATAATCAATTATACAAATTACCAAGATACATTAAATATAAACATTAACAAGAAACAAAGAAATATAAGCAAGAACAGTATTTTTATAATCAGAACTATTATTGATTAAGGTCTTTTGATTGGAATTAAATACTTTATATGAAAACATTTGGCTTAATATTAGAATAACTATGAGAAATTCAAGATGTACTCTCAATCAAATAATATAACAGTTCTTCCTGGCCTTCAGGTTTTGCAGGTTTTCTATCAACATTTCTATGTCTATCTCCTTTTTTAAAAAAATACTGTATATGTAGTAACAATGCATGAAACAAGCATAAGGGATGTGTATAAAGAAGTAGTGATGGAATAGGAAATCTGTTTCTGTACATCTCCTGCAATGCCTTTTTCTTTCCTTTTCTCCCTTTCTTTAAAACTATCAGGGTTGTTTCCTGATACTGAGGTTGTATAAAGAAGGATTTATCTTAGAAGGATAAGAAAGCTCTATAGAGATAATACTTAGCAAAATGCTTTTATGTCTCAATTGCACTTTCCAGTTCAACTGATAAATCCACAGAGTGCATTGGAGGAGGCAGGGGGGAGGTTGTTCCACATAATCGTTCAAAACTGGCTGTGATATCTAATAAAATCTGGAGATTGGTAGTAAAACCTACCTTTCCTAATTTCTGTTCCAACACGTAGTAAAATGTAACTTTCAGAACCAAAAAATGACCTGAAAAACAGTTCAGAGAGATGAAATAAACAGATGAGCTTCAGAAGAACTGAGCAACAGTTCAGAACAACACTGTAGATGATGTAAAGATCAAGCCATGGGAAATTGTGTGACCGTGGCTTGCTAAGTAGAATGTGTGCAATGCAGAGTTAGTATTTATTCCCCCCAGAAAATACTTTTAGAGCAACCTTGGGCTTTTATTTATTCTCTCTCTCTCTTTTTTTTTTTTTTTTTTTTTTTTTTTTTTTTCCAAACAAAGTTTCAGTATTCTAATCATTTATGAATTCCTTTAGTTTCTGAAAGTTTTGTACATGAAGGAGGGCAATCATTTTGCAATGTCTCATCCCAGACTCATACTGGGATACCTCAACCACGGATACCTCACATGTTTCTATGATTGTGATGAAACACTTGATTATCTTAATATCATTATTATCAGTGGATATCATGGAAAATTAATGCTTAAGATGCCTGAGAACATGCTTGCACTACAAATGTAGACCAAGGCAGAGAGTCCCTAATTTAACAATGGATACCAAGCTAACAAGTTACAACAGAAATTCTTTGTGGTATAGCAGTTCAGATCCAGAAATAGTCATGAGGTGATGTCTCTTAGGCAGGGCAAGGCAGGCTTAGGTGAATACGTCTTTTAGGAATAGCTTTGGTGGACTGGAGTATGGTAGCAATAGTCTGGTGGTTCTGTTGACATGAAAGTTTTCTGGAAAATTTTACCTCAACAGTATACTATATTGAAGCATCAGAATCAGTGCTATACCACCTACAATCTTGATAATTATGGTGAAATTAACTTCCTAAATGTGCATGTACATAAAATGTGTTATTTATAATGCGGCTTTTACATGAAAGCTCCTTGCCTTTATCGCATGCTTTATAATATAAATGTTGTTTCTTTTCAGATCAGTACCAACATTATTTTTTAAGTGTGTTTTCCTTCCTTTCTTTCTTTTTTTCCTCTCTGTTTTTCCATAGCAGAGCCAATTCTAAGCTGTATGAAGTCAGTAGAAAGACTACTGTAAACTTCAAAGGAACCTGAATGTGTTTTTAAGAACATTTTAACATGAGCCCTCTCCTGTGTTGAAGGATCATTTAATCAGTAGCATAGGAAATACAAGCTGACAGCTCCAGGCTCTGTCATACTCCACAGAAAAGGACAGCTCTTCTGAACAGAGTATCTCATTAGTTCAGATCACCCGTCATGTTTGGGGAGGCATGCTTAGTATGGCATTGAGTAGTCTTGAGAACATAGAAGACATTTTCTTGACTGGTGACAAGCCAAGACCAGTTTATACAATTAAAAACCTGCTGGTGGAAATGGCTATACATTTTGTTCCCAGCACCTGTTTGCACTGATACCATATCCTGAATTAAGTCTGATTTGATTTGATTTAAGTGAATCTGCTAGTGTTAATTTGTTTGTTCCAGAGTCCCACACTTTCCCACATACAGCCTGACTGATTTCCAAAGCAGACACTAAACACTTCTGTTTACCAATGACCTATTTTATAAATCAGTGTGAGACAGAAATGATGTCTTAAATAATGCTTTGCTGGTAGAGGTTCTGACTGTCATATCTGGAATTGAAGGAAACATTGACAAAACAGGCTTAATTTATTATTACTACTATTATTTTTTATTTTACTATGCAAAGAATGATGGCTGTTTATGTCTACCTGCTTTATGCATTGTTGGAATATCCAGATATAACATGTTTTTTCTCATGCAAGGGAAGATGCTCTCTCACTGTGCTCTGCAAAATACATCCAGATCAATCCTCTCTGCAAGGCTAAAATTCATGAAAATAGGGGCTTTTGTTGATTGTCAACAAAACCAGCTAGATTTATCCACATTTCTCTTTTGATTATTGATTTATCTTTTATGATTGATATAAGTAGCTTTGCACATTTTGCCTTGTACTTTCTTTATCATTTGCCATTCATCCTGTCTTATGCAGTCTCAACTTAGATCTACAAATGATTTATGAAGCAAGATCCCACTAAGAGTATGTGCATACTGATTTCCTTTCTTTCTCATCACGTCTCCATCTCATAACAAAAGGGCACAGACAGTGCTGGGAGGACTACTGTGTAAACTATACATACATGTACCTGAAGGTAAATAAAACCTTTTTCTTTATGCACACGGAGAATCTTCCCTCTTCTAAGAATGCATTGGAACTTCTACAGAAAGGATGTCTTAGGCAAAGTTAGTGAGTATTTATGTTGTGAACAGAATTAGTATCTAAATGAAACAAACAGAAGCACAACTTGCTTGAACAATTAGCATAAGGATAATGTGTTTCCCTGACTGGCTATGTGACTCCATGAGCTCTGTGTTTTAAATGATATTATCCGTATAATTAATATAGATTGAGGAGATGTCCAGAATTATAATGAATATGGTAACTCTTGAGCTAAACAGATAATTATATCAGGAGGAAAGAATTAGCCAAATTGTGTTGGGTTTTGGCAGACACTAGCATTGGATAAGTATATTCACTTTCATTTGTCCCTAGCTGATACAAGCAACCCAGTCTCCAGAGATGAACAGATGTACAGAGCTCACTCTGTCACCTGGTTCACCATCTTGTCCTTTACTGTGTTCTGTCAATGGCAACAAGCTGGTACTGGCAACAATTGGCATGGAAATTCAGGAATGAAGCATTTGTATGCTTCATTCACAGAAAGCATTTGAATTATAGCAACACCCTTCCATCCCCCTGCCCCCCCCCTTTTTTTTTCTTACTTTATGTTCATTTTAATAAATCAAATGTCTCAAAATCCAAACCATTAGGGCTTAGCAGGAAGCTCATTATTTTGGATTCAGTGACTCTAATTTTAGCCTCTTGGAAACAGTTAAAATTACTGTAACTGCTCTTCATTTGGAAAGCTTTTGAGACTGATAGTCTGCCTGGTGTCTCTCACTTCTGCCTTGGCAAAGTATATGCCAATTTAGTCCTTGCCGGTGTGCCAAGTAACTAAAGATTATCACCAGTGATAATGTGAATTATGATTATTCTTAAAAACTATGCCAAAAATAATCGTTATTGGTCAAAGACAATGTGCATACATGTTATAAAATTATAAAGGTCTGAACCAACATTACAAAATCCCTAGGATATGGGATTCTAAACAGAGTCAAGTCTTTTCCAAACAAAAGTTTTTTAAAAAGAATTTCATAGATGCTCAAAACAAAAATAGTCAAGAAGTAAAATATTAGAAATGTGTTACCTATACATATGAGTATATACATGACTCTCTCCTCTCTTCCCTCCTCCCCATTTGTATATCACATATATTATGTTATTGTATATTATTTGTTTGCAATGTTATATAGCATATAACATAATTAAATTATATATATACGTGCATACAAACATATGTACATGCGTGTGTATATTATGTGTGCACTTTGTATGTAAAAATATAGGATGAATAATATATACTATATATACCTACTTATAATATTATGAACAAAACATTAAACTCTGAATATCTTTAAGGTTTCCTAAATTTCTTGACTGTTTCCATTTTTGTATCATTTCCTAACTTTATTCAAAATCACCTATGAAGCTAATTTTTCTACCAATCCTAATGAAAATATATTTTATTCTCATTACTATGGACCACTACATGACCTTCTAAAGTCATGACCTTGTCCTTTTCAAATGCTGATTGTGGGGTGCAAATTTATGCATGGAAAAAATATTTGTATTAAGCTTACACTCATCTTCTCCTGTTTATGCTTTTACACCTTATTTGTTGACACAACTTTTGTGGTGTTAATTTTCCTCTTACTACTTGTATGCTTTCCCTTCTAATGTCTCATATCTTTATTTATAGTGTGAAATAGCTGTAGTGTCCTACAGCTTCCTTACTTCAGGAAACTGCTTTTTGTGGATTCATCTTACTTGTTCCGAAAATAGAGATACTATGAGTGAAAATGAAAACAAAATTAAACCAAAATCTGAAAATGAAAGCAAAAAGGAATTATCCATTTGATACATGCAAAGAGTCATTCATCCTTGGCAGCTGTTAATATGAAGTAATAATATACACGTGAAACATGAGCCCCCCTTGTGGCATATTCTGTTTCTGTCAGGTTTCTATTAGAGCAGTGTATACATGTATGTACTTTCTGTAGGCAAAACAATGTGAACTCTGTTTTGTTGCTTAAGATTCTTATTGCATCTATGAAAAGAGTAAAAAGAGACAGATTATTTTTTTTACATTCTCAAAGAATATTAAAAGTTATTCAGAATAAGAAATGGTTTTATTAAACATTTTCCAAACTAAAATTAGTTTATCATGTTATGAAGACTTTTTTGTAATTAATACTATTCTGACATCTCTTGCTTTTATTTTCTGACTGCAGCATTGCAGGTAAGGCAGAGCTGTGATTTAAAACACTTTGTAGATGAAAGATTTATCTTCCAGGACAGTACCACAGAGCTCTTATTGAGTGTTAATACTGCTGAACAAATTGTCTCTTAGAGTGTTAAATTCTGTGTTTTCAGACAATTTATGTGATCGAAGTAACAAGAGGTTCAATTTTGCTTTTTAAATATAAAGCAACTGTGTATAAATTACTGCTCACAAGTTATAATTCAGTAGTTAGGACTTTTCTGCAAGATGAATGCAGATAATACAACGAAGCCATAGATTGCTCGTTTAAATTTTATTTTTAATTTTATTGCATAAGATAGTATATAACATAATCCACATGAAACATACTTGTAACAATACTAGGTCATTTTTCAAATTTGTAGAGCAAAATAGAATTATAAAACCATGCCACATGGATGATGCTAGAGCACTTCTATATATCTCGTACTTATATTGGTTATTCAATATATGAGTAGGGAAAGGAAAATCATGACTTGTATAAAATCTTAGACTTCGGCCTACCTGTCAAGACTAGTAAATGACTGTTGACTTATATTACAAGCCACTGAAAATAGAAAGGCCCCTATTACACCACAAAAGTGTATTGTTTCTTGCTATGGAGGTGTGAGGCCCAAAGGATACAATGCAGCTCTATATGATATCCTCTACGTCCCAAGCAAACAGAAAAGTGTCATCCATGTGTTCTTTTCATCTTTTTTTTTGTTAAATTATTATTTTTATTTATTTTTTTTAATATGCTCTATATTGGCTTTTAAATGGAAAATATTTTCAATTTCTTTTTAAAAAGAAAATCTATGACAAATGAAAATTCAGTATTATGTCTATCTACAATTTGTAACTGAGAACTGTGACATCTGTTTTGCATGGGTTTTCATGGATTCTGCAGAGCATGCCTGGAGGTCCCTTTGGACGTCAAGACAGTCACTGATATCAGACTCATTAGCCTGTGCCTGGTTCAACAGCTACCACAGCTGCTGATATGAACAACTTGGCAACCTGCTGTCACCAGATCTCATTGCTAGTTGCGTGACTTTGCCCTGGGCTGGGAGCTGCTCGTGAGCTATTCGTGAGCCACAGGATATTAAAGGGCCACAGAGCAGCTGTACTGCACCGTATCAATCAGTTGCCCTAACTCATATCTTCATCTACTTTCCTTGGTGACTGCTAACGGGAAAAAGGAGTGTTTAATTCCTAATCCTCACTTGATGGAAATCAGTGTCACCGATATGAATAGAGCTGCACCAGTATGTGCTGGCCCATGCTGTGTTCTGCTCCTTAGAGTGTATTTTTCTCTACATTAATTTTTAGGGAGTCTCACCCCCAAGTAGTGTTGTTATACTAAAGGCATGTTTTATTTATATGATAATATTGTCCTAGATAATTTAATATAATGGATCCTTAACTTGCAGCACTGGCTATTTAATGCAAATAATGTAACCATCATAAAGCAGCAGACATAATTTTATGCAAAGAACACTCTAGCTGGCTATTAGTATCCACATGAAAAGCTGTTACTACGATAAGTATTTCAGGCTAAATTTTGTTATATATTTCAGAGCCACTTGTAAAAAAAAGGGCAATGAAATATATTTCCTAAATTTAGATCAATCACACAGATTTTTCTCAAGATGATTTTAGAATATACAGCAAATTTGTGATGTTCGGTATTTCAAAGGGTAACAATGATTTTTAAAAACTTTATATTTCTTTACTGTTTTCATTTGTAAACATATTGTGTATCTTGAAAACATTGTCTTGATTGTACAGGAAATTATTAATTTCCTTTGTCTGTTTCAATTTTTAATATGCTTGTTCTGTCATTTTCAGGTTCTTTCTTCCTTCTAGTTTCTTTGTCATTTGCAGGGGAAGAAGGGGAAAAAAAAAAAAGCTCTCTTGTTCTTATATACTTTTATTTCATTATCTCTGTCCTGTTACCTTTGTGCATCTCCTGCCTCATCAGAGGTTCATGATATTTCTATCAGAATTTAATTGATATAAATGTTATAAGTGTCATTTCAATATTTTTTTTCTTAAAAGAACAGATTTATTGCAATGTAATCCTTTTACTAGTGAAGTAACAGGCTTAACAACCAGGATCTGGTCTTCAAACGTACTTTCTAACAAAAGGGTCAGATTGAGGGCAACATCCTCACAATAAAATCTGTAACAATGACCTGTACTTGTTTCTCACTAAAAACACTACTGCAGAAGAATGAGTAGGGGGAGAGTTTAATGTATTTCCCCTTACCCATTCCCAATTTCTGCTACAGCGGTGCTTTGGAGCTGATCCTGACAAAAGTGATGGTGATGAAGGATATATTAAGTCAGGCACCCTGACTGAATGTACCAGTGTGCAGACAGCTGATTGAAACTGAGCAGCCATAGAAGTCTTAACGCCAGAACTCCAGTTGCATTTTAACTGCTCACACATGGAAAAATGTGTTGAGCCATCAAGGATGAGATCATATTTAGTTTTAGTACAACCATTGTAACAATGTTTTATAATGCTGACAATCCTATGTAACTGCAAGTAGTTTGTATAATGTTTTACATTGTTGTTATGCGAACATTTTATTTATCAAGACACTTTTTCAAGAAGCCAAAAGAAATGAGCTTTACAGAATTTGACTCGTAAGGCAAATGTTCCAGTTTGTAACTGTTAAAGAAGAAATGATAAATACATGTGCAACTTGCATCACAAACACAAACTAATTCTTGTAAGTGTTCAACACATTGGGTGATTCACTCTTGGACACATACAACATCAGAGTTGTGGCTCTTATTTTGTATATACTGAGGTCTACCTCCACAAAGAACTTCTGGGTAACATCTTTCTGAAGCTCATTTCCCACCTGGCCATCCCAGCACCCAGAGAGCCCCCACTGCTAGAAGAAGCAGTGCACTGCATACATGCAGCAGACCACCACTGAGGGTTTGCTGGGCATCCTTGCAGCTGAAGGTGTGTGGTTGTATGGGCTAAGCATAAGAACATTGTGTATGAGAAAGGTGTAGGGCCTGAACAACCAGCCTCCTTGTCATCTTGTTCGTAAAATATGTAGTGAGGACTTACGATAGAGTTGTCTTTTGATCCTGCATTTTACAAGGAAGTTTGTTTAGTGAGGCAAAGGACAATGACTTGAGCTGCCTCCTCCAGCTTCTCTAGTCCAAGACCACTCCTGTTCAGCTGCTGGTGCCCAGCCCAGTACCTGCAAACTGTGGGTCTCTGACCAGGCTGGGGGATACAGCTTCTGCTTTTCCCTTTGTAGGCTCAACCAGTAGCAAAGCTGAGCATGTGTCCTAGAGACAGGCAGCTCTAGCCAAAGGCTGCCTTCAACAGGATTCACATAAAACATAGAAAGATAGTTGACCCTCGTTCCTCCTCTCTGGCTGACACACAGACACCAATCTCTAGGCTCAAAAGCATGCACATACCCACGGATCATTCAAGTACGTGGCATGGCCCCTCTGCCTGTCCAGCAGCCCTCACCTGGATTTTAAAGTACCAATGTGACCACTTTGTCAGCCCAGCACCCCTGTCCAGTCCCTGGCCGTTCCAGCTTGAAGTTTGCTGCAATGTGCACACACTCACACACTTGACCCTCATGCACACCACATTTATAAGTCCCCTTGGGCATACCATCACAGACCTACCACCCACCTGATACTCTGGCCAGGAGCCATAACCCCTGCTACTTGCTGGCAAGTCCAGCTTAATGTTTGCTAGTGAATACACATACACACCCCGTGCACACCATGTTGAGGAAGATACACTCACCCCTCCTCAGCCAGGCACATCAGCTATGACACATGGCCCTGCTCCAGCTGCTGGTTCAGAGCTGGTCACTTGCCTCACCCCTACAGAAGTAGCTGAACTGCTCCCATCCCAGGTGGATGGAAGTAGAAGACACTGCTCACTCAAGGAGCTGATGCTAGGACCCCACTCACTCTAGTATGCGACACCACAGTCTGTGGGCCTACACCTCCTGGTCTAACTCCACTGGTTGTCACCCAGTAGCTGGCATTCTGGGCATAAAGTCTTTGGAAACCTGTGTAGGTCTAGAGAAGAACCTTCAGATACCAATGCTAGGACCCTCACTTGCTCCAACAGCAGACACCACAGGCATGGGTGCCTACACCCCTTGTTCGATTCCAGTAGCTTTCACTAGAATTCCCCTCACACCAGTACCTCCAGAAGCTAATTTTCTGGGCTCAAAGTCTGTAGGTCTCTTCTTAGATCCAGACTGCTACATTCCCTCCAGCTACTGATGCTAGGACTCCCACTTGCTCCAGTAGCTAGCACCACAGCCCGTGGGGCCTACACCCTCAGCCTGACTCAGTAGCTGGCACCAAGTTCACACAACAATTTACCAGCAGCTGTTTTTCCATGCACAAAATATGTAGGATGTTTACTAGATTCAGAGAGCTATGCCCCCCACCCTCACTACTGACACTAAGATCCTCACTTGCTCTAGTAGCTGGCGTTATAGTCCACAGGCACCTACACCCCTGGCTTTACCCCCGTAGTTAGCAGCAACTCCATTCACACAGGTTCACACCATTCACACCAGTGACTGATTGAGACCCCCACACTTGCTCCTGAAGCTGGCAACTCAGGCCCTTTCCTGACCCAATTCCAGTTGCTGGCACCAAAGTTCACTCACCCACATCCAGATTTCACCAATAGCTGGCACTTAATCCTTGCAGCTCAAGTACACATAGGAGAGAAAGGGCAGATATGCAAAGAGATAGCTAAGAAAATATTTAATGAGAGAAAAACAGAATACAGGACAGACTGTGGTGATTAGGCAAACAAGCATACTGACCAGTTGTGCTTTACATGTGACTGGCCCTTTTATACACTCTTCTACCTAGCAGCCCTCTTTGTTGCTCTTGCGCCCCCTTCTACGTGCCCACCTGGGGTCTGGAGGACTCTGCACCCTCTCAGCCCTGCCCCTCCCTGGCTCAAAGTCTTATCAACTGTGAAGCTGTTATTATCAGCTGCTGATCTTCCTAGAAGTGATGCCTATAGCTTGATAGCTCCTTAACTAAGTGTGACTGGGAGGTTTGTTTCTTGTTATTGTCTCCATTTTTGCTTTGTCAGGTCTGTGTCTCAGCATTTTGGTTATTCTTTCCCCTTCTTTACTTCTTATCATCCTGATCCATGGATTCTCACTCAGAATTCTCACTTGCTTGAATTAACAATCCCATATTCCATCTTTCCCTACCAATTAGTACAACTCACTGGGCTTTTCTGCCATTGTCTTCCAAATTAGAAGTCCTCAAACAGATAACCCAGCTGGAAAGACTGGGTTAGATGAGGCCCTGAGCAACCTGGCATCCCTGCCTATGGCAGAGGGGTGGAACTAGATGATCTTTGAGGTGCCTTCCAAACTAAGTCATTCTATGATTCTATGAATAAACACTCTCACATTCTCACATGCCCTCATCAATTAGTGTGACTGATCAGACTTGGTTCCCATCACTTCCTCCTCTTCTTATTAATCCTTTGTTGCACTGGAAAAGGTTCTTGACCAGATATTCTTAAAATAGCAGACACTCTCCTATACGCCTTTACAAATTTAATGAGGTAGGCTTTTTGACATCTCCACTGTTGAAAAAGAATTAAAGCTGCTGCTGTGCTGAAAGACTGTCTGCAATGGAGGAGGCCTGTTCTTGCCTGGAATCAGAGAACTGCTAATATCAGGAGTGAGACACTTCATCCTTGTAATACCGAGGATGGAAATTTGAAAATTTCTTATACAGTTTTGTATATGTGGATCTCAAAGATGCAGAGACATTATAGATCTTCCTGTCTTCTCATCAGAATGTGCTTTTTTTTTTTTTTTTTTTTTTTTTTGTACAACTTAGACTGAGATTAATGTGTTTGACTATTATGAAGTCAAGATTTTTATTATGCATTAGCAGTTAATAAAAACACTATGTTTTCTAGATCCATTTGAAACTCACACATTTCTCTCAGCTTCCTTGTAATTGCTATGAAATAGAGTTTCAGATTATTATTTACCTGCTGTGTTACAATTAGCATGTTTCTAATAGCTTCAAGATGGAAAACTAAAGCTGAGCATCTGGGTCTAATTATAGTCCTTGTCACCCATTACAGGAACTGATACTTGTTGCTCTTGACAGAGTTAACAGCCAATAGAATAAAACATAATGGTCTTATCAGGGTGCCAAGCCTAAAACTCTAATTAGTCAAAAATGAATGTAATTTGATTTGTGGAGAAACATATCTGAGGAAGATGGGGATGCTACATTATGTTTGTGTGTTTGATTAATAGGACAGAAAATAAGCCTGTTTTCTTCAAAGTGCATATTCAAAACCAGAAGAAACCCGATTCATTTTTTATTGGCATTATTTATAAAGTTTATAAACAGGGTACATCAACAGAGCATGAAAAAGCTATCGTTTGGATTTCTGCAGCCATAGTCTCTCATCCTCGTGTGGAATGATGGTACAGATGTCTCTCTGGGCTGGCTGCCAGTTCCCTACCAAGCCACTCTTACACTTTTCCTCTTCAGCAGGACAGGGGGAGAAAATAAGATGAAAAAAGTCATGGGTTGAGATAAGGTTGGGGAGATTGTTTTGCCCATGAGAGTACTTGGTGAACAGACTCAACTTGGGGAAAATTAATTTAATTTATTGACAATTAAAGAAAATTAGGATAGTGAGAATTAAAACCAAATTAAAACACTTTGCCCCAATCACCTGGTTCCTAGGCTGAGCTTCAACCTCAACTTCTTTACCTCCTTCCTGTTTGAGCAGTGCAGAGGGATGAGGAACGGGAGTTTCAGTCAGTCCATAACAAGTCTCTGCTGTGCCTTCATTGTATCTCTCTTTGCCTGCTCTGGTGTGGTGTCCTTCCCACAGGATGCAGTTCTTCAAGAATTGCTCCAACGTGGGTCTGTACCACAGGGTCTTCAGGAACACACTGCTCCAGCATGTGTCCCTTATGTGAAGCAGCTTCTTTCAGAGTTTATCTACTTGCTATAGTGGGGGTTCCTCCATGGGCTGCAGAGTGGAGATCTGCTCTGCCGTGGGACCCATGGGCTGCAGGGGGACAGCTGGCTCCACCAAGGGCCTCTCCATAGGCTGCAGGGGAGCTGCTGCTTCACCACCTCCTGAACAACTCCTCCCCTCCTTCCTCACTGACTTTGTCTGCAGAGTTGTTTCTCTCAACATTTTAAATCACTCCTCTCTCCCAGCAGCTGTTGCACAGCATTTCCCCCCCTCTTAAACATGATCTCACAGAGGCACAACCAACATCACTCCTTGTTTTGGCTCTGGCCAGTGGTGGGTCCCTTGGAGTCACTTGGAACTGAGTCTTATATAACAGGGGGAAGTTTCTGGACTTCTCATAGAGGCCACCCCCACAGCCTCCCTGCTACCAAAACCTTACCTTTATAGATCCAATACACTCATGTATAAAATACTTTGGCAAGGCTAAGTAGCTTTCAGTTAATGTTGATTGTGGGAATGAAAATCCTGATTCTTACTTATCTCAGGGTTTCTTAAAGGGTTAATTAAACATCATTGAAGATCATCTAGATATCTGTCTGGGAATTGTCAGCCTTGTTCTACTTAAACAGGAGCCTTGAAATAACATAATCTTGAAAATTATTATGAGTGATTTTTTTATTCCCTTTCAGCAATAGGTGTTCTTGATCCTGGCAGAAACTCTTCTGATATCCACACTGCAGTCCATGGAGGAGCCCACAGTAGAACAGGTGGATGTGGACTGAAGGAGGCTGCAGCCCATGGAGAGCCCCCACAGCAGGAGGCTCTGTGCTGGACCTGACACCTGTGGGGAACCCAAGCTGGAGCAGTCAGCTCCTGAAGGGTGGATCCTGTGGTACGGACCCATATTGGAGCAGTTCTTGAAAAACACCAGCCTGTCGGAAGCTCACATAGAAGTTTCTGGGACTTGTTCTATTTTTGTTGTTTTTGTTTCCCACAAATGTATGCTAAGTCCTTCAGCCAAAAAAGAAATAAAATAAAAAAATGGAAATTCATCAAAATGTTTCAAGTACTTACGTGCCTAGAAAACTCTATGTTTATCAAATAACACATATTTGATCTTGTTCTCAAGCTTACACTTTCCAGTCAGTCACACATTTACACACAGGCAAATGAATGGCACAAACTCCAGAAGAATTCTGGATTTTTTTCTGCAGGTGTAAGTGAGCTTGGCTTGCCATAGCCCAGCTATTCTGGCACTTGCCTCTTCATGAGCACAGTGTGAAATCCTGTTCTACAGTCAGCTCATCAAAATACAGGACAGTTTAGGAAGGAGGTCTATTCACCTCACAGTTGTAGATAGCCTCTTTCCCTCTACAATTACTTTGGCCTTCAGCTGCTGTTCCAGACTCTCTCATACCCCTCTTTTCACTGTCTATCCTTCCAATTTTGAAGTTTGGCAAATCCATAAACCTACGTGGCTTATCACTGATGTACAATGAAGATTACTGCATTGAGCTGCCCATTCATTGTGTTTACTATTTTAAGGAGGCCTAACTTTTCCATCTCCTGAGCCAGAAGCACAGTTTTAATGTGTTTATTGGTGTTTATAGGGTTAAGTCTCTAAACCTCTTAGATCCTAGTGAATCTTGGTTTGCAGTCATGAGCAGCCTGGAGTATAATATTATTTATAGAAAAGTTACCTTTTCCTCACGTTTTTTCCCCCAAGAAGCCATCTAATTAAGGTTTTTATCGTTATTATTATTAATTTTTAATGAGGGCTTCAATAAACTTCAATTGTTATTTAATTTGTAAACCTACTCAGATTTTCAAAATGGATTAAAAGAAAACATTTTAGTTCAAATATCTCCCAGAGAAAATTGGAGCCATTCCAATCCTCCTGGCTTTCCCGACACACGACAGCTTCCATTACGTTGTTTTCAATTCTCCACAACTGTTATGACAAATTGTAAAGACTACATTGCAATGCCTGTGTTATACTTGCCAAACTTTTAAGCAGAACTGGTTTATCAAAAAATAGGCAGACATATTTAATATAATCAGCGGCTTTCTAAAGTTAACAGGCTTTAACCTCTGACAATGTAGCCATGGCAACCTTTTGTGAAATGACTACTAATCAGTAACAACAACTAAAGAAAAGCTGATATGCCAGCAGCTTTAATGTGGGTGACATTACACAGGTCTGTTTTGATGCTGGACATGAAATATACAGACACAATAGGGAGAGTGAAGGAAAGAACTTGTAGTTCAGCTGTAATTGTCACAGAAGGTGAGGTTTGATTCAGTCATTGCAGAGATGTACCAAGTAGCTGCCTGCTGGAAGGCTGCACCTCCATGTGTCTCCAGTGGAAAACCCACCCTGAGACTGCAGAGAAATTACTCTGGATTCCTCTCCCTGCATAGATACAGACTGGCATGGTAAGGCAGCCACTGAATATTTCTTAATCTGTAAATGAATGAGTAATTTACTGCTTATGCACTTACCATGGCCTGTTTGCAAGGTTTGTGACTCTTCTCTACATTAATCTGCTTCTCCCCAGTGGTGCTTTCCAGCTTGGCAGCTAAAGCCACACCCCTTTCAAGTATGTTCCTTTATTGTAATACTCTGCTGAATGCCAAAATGTTGAAAAGAAAAATCTGTTGTTTCTGTACTCATCCTCATGAATAAAATGCTCCCTTTTTTCAGTGTGGTTTTCCTAATTCTTCCACAAACTAGTTCTAGAACATCCACAACATAACACATTTCCACTCTTTCTGAATAATACCATTATAATACACAGTAGTTGCACAGAAAACACAAACAAAACAAAACAAAACAACAACAACAACAATTCTCTAAAGGAAAGAAAGACAGCATTGTAATGCTGTCAGAGAAGAGACTGGGGTAGAGCCAGGGCATCTCAGTGCTGTACCAAGGTGAGGCAGACTTCCCTTCCTACCTTTCCAGAGTCAAAGGCACTCTTTCACTGTTAGCATGAAGAAAGGATAAGATAGACACATCTCTCTTTATGAAATAGTAAAAAAGAGCTGCTGTATTTCTTGTTTTTCCCTAATTTCTTTGTCATTATATTACTGAATTTCTCCTCTGAGTCCTTTCTCTGGATTAATATTTTTAGTTCCAGAAGTTTCCAATAGCACCTGCTGTGCTATTCACCTCAGGAGTAATCCTTCTCACCTCAGATTTTAAAGCAGGTGAGATATCACTGGAACACTAACTATTTTTTGCCTTTCAGTATGTAGATTAAATGGGTGAGGGTGAGTAAAGAGGTCTTTCTGGATGAGAGAAAAACGTTATTATGAACATGACTATGGCATGGAATATATCATGGTGAAGATTTCTTTGTAGTGGATAGAAATCTAAGGTAAATATGTCTCTCTCCCCTTCATGTGTAGTGTGACACAGCACTTTGCAGACTCACATGCTTCAGGCTAGAGGCTATGTACTTGCAGATAGATACATGATGACAGTTTAGTAGGTACTACACAAATATAAGAATATACAGGATTCAGACCACAGATAGTTAATGTGCATCCAAAATGAATATCTGCAAAGCAGCATCCCCATTTGTTGAATGTCAGAAGAGTCAAACTGGTTCTATATGTGTGTGTGCTTCTAAGAAGAGCCAAGGGTTTTTGTTGCTTTTCTTGATCAGTTATTTGGATCTCTGAAAGTATTACTGTATTTGATAATCCATGAATGCTACAAACATCTTCATTTTCATCTTGATTTTATTCCACAAAATGGACTTGGTAAAGTTTTGGTCAGTTAAAATGATTTCATTGGAATAATTACACAATATTTCTGTAATCTTTTAATTAACAAAGTTGATACAATTCCTGATAGTATATTTATTTTCATTTTATTGCAAGTAAGGCATATGACTTCCTGAGTGACCCAGGCAATTGAATGGAACACCTAATTTTTGTAGTTTTAAACTAATTGAGTTATTTTGTAACTAAATAGCTGGGCTTATTTTAAATAGATTCTAAATGAATTTTATTTTCATATAATAATTTACTTTCAATAATGATTGCAAATAAATAAATACATGGTTCAACCTCATTCCCAACAGATTTTCTGTTTTGCCAATATTGGATTAAGAAGTTCCAATTCTTAAAAATTGTTAACTACATTTGCAGACTGTCTTTCTCAGATTCTGGGAAACACAATTGTTTGTCATACTACAGAAAGCAAAAACTGCTTAGATTTTGACTAACACAGGCACAGCCAGAGTGTTTGTTGGTGTCAGGGAGGGGAATATAATTCCAATGAAAGCTTTAAAAGTCACAGTAATACCAGTCTTGCAGCAGTTTTCCATGTCAGCTTGCAATTTTCTGAGCTTCACAAAGATCAATGCACATTTATCTGAATCATGGGCAAAATATGATAGTAAAGATCACCTTTTATTGCACTGAGTTGATCTCTGATGAAATTTTTGCACATTATAAGAGCTGTATAAGGTATTGCTCCAATAAACCTAGGACTCACTGTGATATTATAAATAACATGACACTAGGCATTGGTGAGGACACTTCCCATTAGCTTTCAACTGTCTCTGTACTTCTATGTACAGTATTCAAATAAATTCCTTTTTCTTGAATAAAAGCACTGCTGATGTATTGAATACCTATTTAATTATCTGGATATAATAGACCTAAAATTACTTATGCTTTATACCTCTTTTATACCAGTTCAATTTTAAAGGGGGTTAATTTTCAAAAGTAATGGTAACACCATGTTTCTTACTCCATCAATTTAGCTACATAACTTATATATAACTCATTATAACTGAGAACGGTAAAGTAATAAAGCTGTTTGCTGAAAACAATACCAGTATAGATCAAAGCCACAGATCTTATAGTCACTCAGCTATTGTACTCAATCAAAGTAAAAAATGAAACATTCCAGTGACCCAGTATAACCTTAATATGCATATTGCTGTAACCAAATCATTCAGCTCTTATTATTTATTCACAGCACACCAATATCCCATTGTGCTAAGCAAGAGTGGAGACATAGAAACAGTCTCTGCTCTACTAGAGTTTCTAGTCTGAATTACAGTTAAGTCTATACGTGTTGAATAGAAGAAGAAAGGTAACAATACCAAATACATTTCTTGGTATTTTAAAAATGCATAAAGCTGTAGTTTCATTCCCTTGAAAACATGAAACAAACAGACAAACAAAAAACTCACCATGAGCTGTATGAGTTTCCATATGGAAATTCATTGTAAGGATGCTAGCATTTCATTTTCCCTCAGTATCTCTGACACATCAGAATGACAAAATGTAAATTCAGCTTTCATTTCAGTTCTGACATGGATCGGATAGGAGTCCTAAAAAAAACTTCACTCTGCTTTGAAGAGGGGGGTGATATAATCATAATACAGACTGGTACATTCCTGCCCACTATCTTTGCTCATTTAAAAATTAATTCAATTAGCTTGTCTCAGTATTAAAGAGAAGAAATTGAAAACGAACTGAAATAAAAATATCCATTGCACCTTCATAAAAGGATCAGGTGATTTGAAATTAAATAGTTCATGTATGTATGAGGAGCAAATAACATTAGAAGTAGAATCACTCAGATATTTAATTTTAGTAGGATTTGTATGATGAAAAGTAAGGTTAAAATATATATTGGCGTGCCAGTTAAGAGGTTAAAATTTTTGAAGGCCATTTTGAGAGATACTTTTTTTTTTTTGGTCTTCTGAATGTCCAAAAAGCCTTCCATATTTTTTTTTTTCTCATTTTCCCCTTCATCTTTCTTGGTTCACAGGATAGACAAACAACGTAAGCATAACACACAATAAAGAAACATGACTAGATCGTCCCTAAAGGGAAAAAAGTTTCAGTGGAGTCATTTTAAAGGCCAGTTGTCCTTTCAGAAGTAGATTAAATGGAATAGTGAATCTGTATTCTATTTCCACTTCAGCATCAGCCCAGGCAGTAAAAACTAAACAGTATTAAAGGCTGCACTATCTGCCGTGTGCACAGGGTAGGAAAAGAGATGAAAGGAATGGCAAAAATTTACACTGAAAGGCCAGAAGAATCAACACTATGCGGAATGGCCTCAATTAAATTCTACCTGAGCTAAGAGTTCTACAGTTAAGTCCTTTTTGACCTCATCCTTCCATGATTCTTCCAGAAGGATCCCCATGATTCTTCTTGCCTGATATTGGCCTAGCTTTATTTGGAAGTAGTCTATCTGGAACACTATACAGAAAAAGGATAATCTTCTGGCATTTTGAAATTTCACACTCCTCCACAGATCCAAGCTCAGCCCACGTTTCTTCAGTGAGTTTCAGTTTCTCCAACCGTTAGTGTTTTGTGCAATAGTCAGATGTTTCTTCAACACCTCTGCATTTTAAGATGCCATTGTCTTACATTCTGGATATATGGAATTTGGGTGACTAAGCTTGCATTGTGAATGAATTTCAGTCCTGGAACTGAATGTCTAACTTTTCGGTGTAGCAGTGTTGATTTCCTCTTTGTATTTGGCTCAATGTGATTTCCAGGTTCTCCTAGACACTACATCTGAATCTACCCTTCATTAGTTTTGTTATTCTAAAAAGAATGTACAAGTTTTACAGTCCTTATTAGATGTTTAGGTGCTAGTAATTTATTGCAGAATGGACACCAGATCATCCACACTGCTGTTTTTAAACCAGATTGGTGAGCTTCATAAAGTCACCACTATACTGAGTTCACCCCTCTATATTTAGCTATAAATTTCCATCTTAAAAAACAGGCAGTCTTGTCTAAGGATAGCAAGAGACAGAAGCAGTAGTATTATCCTTGGTAATTGATTTCCATGGTTTAATCACTGTCAAAGGAGATTATGCTTAATTTGTTAGTTTGAATTTGTCTGGCTTTTACTTTCAATCATTGGTTTTATCATGCCTTTCTTCACTAGACTAAAGAGCTGTTTAATGATTGGTAGTTCATCCTTGTAAAGAATCATATATCATATATATACATGCATATATATATATATATATATATTTTTTTTTTTTTTTCCAAATTTAAAAACATTAATAATCTCTTCAATCCTTCAGTAATTTTTCTATATTGTTCTTATTTACTTATTTTACTACCCTTCTAAACTTATGGAAACCAGAAGCAGATATATTACTCTATTGTCATCTCATTAAAGTCCTGAATTTGTTGTAGTGCTGCATGATAAAAGCATACTGCTTTTTAGGACACAGAATGTAGTCCTTGTCATAGATCTATTACTTCACATTTGTTGTATTGAAAGGCTGTGCTTAAGCAGGTTTCATTTGACCAGCATTTCGGAGCATTCTCTGACTCTCCTTATCAACATTTACCATTTTGTCAGCTCTGTATCACCTACAAATATTACCGGATTGTGTTTAAATGCTCCTCATCATTAAGGTACTGAAAGCTTTCAGTCCATTATCAGGCTCTTCAAATGCTGGAAATACATCTATTTTATGATGATTCCCCTTGAGAATGACATTTTTTCATCAGTTAATTGTATAAATTTTAATCCATCTAACTTATGCTTCATGGATGCTGTGTCTAATTATTTTTAAATTAGACTGTTGCTCAACATGAAGTTGAATGCCTTACTTTATCCTACACTGTGCTTCTGTTATGTCTTTATCCACTTAAGTGAAATCCTCTCCACTGATATCCCATTTGCTTGACAACACTGTGCTGATATTCCCTATATGCTTTCTCTCAAATTCTTTATACTTTTAATTCTTTATACTTTTACAGGCTTAGTGGCCTGAATGTTGCCTTCAGGGGGCAGTGGCGACCTGGTTCAGGAATGGCACGGTGACCAACCCCAGGCCACTCGGTCCATCGGCTCACAGACACCAATGTAGTGGATGGCAAATGGCATTTATTGTCGAGTCACATGGGGTTATATACCCGAGGCCCATAACGTCACTTCCGCTTGCTTACATCACAGACCACACGCTACTGTCCATCAAGGGAGGGGCTCCACCTTTCCATACAGCGTGACATCTTCCGGCCGCCAGACCCTAACTACCCACACCTGAACAACAAGCTTACAGACTGACCAGTCAATACAGTCAACAAATGCAATACTATCAATACAATATAATACAATAAAGCCAAAAAATATCAATTATTCCAGCTTCAGCTGCTGTAAGAGCTGGATCCAGGCTTTTCTCAACAGAGAATCCCATAGCAACAGTCTTCACCCACCCAAACCAAGCCCCCTTGGAGGGCAGCAGCACATGTTGCATGTTGGCACATAGCTCTCTGGGCAGTGCTGGATGCCTAGGAGCCTGTCACATGCTCAGTTCAGATGCCTGGGAGCCTGATGGATGCCTAGGATCCTGTCATCTATTTTCTTTCCCAAAAAAAAGCAGTGGCCCAGGTGGAAGCAACTCATGGGTCAGCTTAGAACAAAACTGCTAAATAGGCTGCTGGTTCTGGCCAAAGACATTCCCAATATTCCAGATTTTAATAAAAATAAACATCAACAAGCTAGCTGTCTCCCCAGCCAATGCTTTCACTACTCTGGGTAGTTGTGTGAACTTCCTTAGTTTACAATATTTCTCCACCATCTAAATAGGCAATTAAAACATTACTCAATTATTAATATAACAAAAAGTACTTCAACCTTGTTTGAAGTATCTCCATGTTTCTTCATGAGTGTGAATCAGAAATATTCATTAAAGACTTAATGACTCTATATTTAATGAAGTTTTGTTTGTTTATTATAGAACAGTGTGCTGTAGAAGTCTAACAATGAAGTCCTTGACTATGTATTCATGGTAATAGTCTGAAACAGCTCCTCTCTCTCTCTCTTTATTTATTTATTTGCTTCTCGTGTGTGTGCTTCTTTATGTCTCTTCTTTGAAGGATTTGCCAATTGTTATATTCATCTCATTTTAATTGCCACTTTATTTTCCAGAGCCACAATAAAAATATAACTCATAATAACTATCATTTTAATTCTCTTAGCGTGTGAAGAGAAAACTTTCATTCTGAAACATTAAGAATATTCATTTTTTTAGAGAGCTCTTCCTTCAAAACACAACAAGCCTTATTTTCATTTAACTCACATTATGAGGAAAAGAAGAACCTGGAGTGTCTTCTCTATATCTTTCTTTCATAAGATGAAAGGCATGGATATGAACTGAATTCACTGGAAGTTTTACAACTTTCTGTTTCAGGTGGGAGGGTGAAAGAAACATTCACATCTGTCTTTTGGATTTTATTAATAAGCTGGATCTGAAAACATGCACAGAGACAGTCAAGGCTTTTCCAGTGCCAGACTGGTGTGCCTCTTTTCTTGCTCTTCTTGGGGAAAATACCCTCTGGCATGCATTTGTAACTGGATCCAAAATGTATCCAGGACACACTGTGTAAGAGACAGCACTGTTTATTTGTGCAGTAGTATGTCAATGGCTAGAAAGACGTTTTTCTGCACTGTGTATTGCTATTGACTCATGATGTTGTTTCTGCACTATGTACTACTAGTGACTCATAGTGAATGACATAATTATTTCTCTTGCACACCTTTGCATACAAATGCCTGTAACAAATGAGGAAAGTGTCCTTGGCAAGTGGGAGAGCATGGAGCTTTACATGTCTCAGGATAGATTAGCTGGGCCAAAGGAGTCTGACCACAGAGATGTTAATTCTAATTCTGTTTTTGTAGCACTGAGGCCACTAGCACCACAGAAGGTTATTAGATTTTGTGTCTTCATTTTATATCAGTTACTGTTGGATAGGATGTTCAAACATTTTAAGCGGTATTGAAATGATGAAGATTGTCCATAGCAAGCAGAATCTCTCAGCACATCCTTGAAAGTCTCTGACTTCCATGTTTTAATCTCTTCAGGAGACTTGTTCCACAGCTTAACTACTCAGAGAAGAATACTTTATTTCTAGTACATTCATTTTCCTGTACTTTCTCAGCTGCACTGCCAAAACCACAAAAGTCTAATATGAAATAAAATCTAAGGAGTGAAGGTAAAAAACAAACAAACAAACAAACCAACACCCAACCAAACAATTCCCCCTGTAAAAAATATTAGAAGAGCAAATTATCACAAATGGCTTTCCTGAACTTTGATTAAACTGAGGTATTTCACCCACTCTTTGAAAGCCTATTCTTTGTGATATTCATAAGTACGTAATATTTTATGCAGGTCTCTTCCCCTTCTCTCCTCTCCCCTCCCCTTTTCCTTTCTTTTCTTGTACCCAAAAAGGAAAAGAAAAATGTAAAATGCAATGTATATAAAATAGCATAAATAGCTCTTTATACTGCATTGCTTATATTACACTTGCAATACACCTCTATTAAACTAAACTTGGAGAATTTTTATACCATTTCACTGATGTTAATTTGTTTCTGCTGAAACTCACTTCATAGTACAATGCAATCAACAGCAATAATCATCTGGTATTTTATCCTTTGTTAAGATACTACTGATCCAAGTTATTCCCAGATAACATGAATCTATCAGCAAGGATATTTTTCACTTTTGAACTGCTAGTTTTCAAGTTGCAACACTGCACATGTTACAAACTAAATGTAAAGAGCTGCTTGTTTCCATTTTGAATGTGGAATACTGATTATTAATTGAAGCCTGGCAAATCTCACAAGGACATGTCTATATTTATACTTACCCTGAAAAAGATAGCCTTTAATACCAGATCAGAAACAAATGAAAGCAAAGTTCAAGTAGTAAAAATTACTGTGACTTTAAATCTGTGGAAACAAGGAAGAGAATTTAAAGAATTTGGCACCTAAATCATATTAAAATTCAATGGGAATTGAATTTCTCAGATTCAGCTAGAAATCTTAATTTGGGGGCCAGATTTTGAAAAGATTTTACATATGCAGTGCAGATGTGCATGTAGTCATATACTCAGAACAATACTGGTTACCTAGCCAGTGATGTCCCCACATTATTGAATACTTAGATATCAAAATATTAAATATTATGCTTTTATGACATGCATCTGTAGCTGGACCCAGATAATAATTTAAATAGGTTAAGTGTATGAAACTCTTTACTAAATTTTTCTTATATGTTGCTGACTAGTGATGATAATTTACATTTAAAAGTACTTTATACTTACATTTATCCTTTGTTGGCAGATGAAATATTTGATAATAAATTATTGTCCCGAGACTACTATAGTCATCATGAACAGTCTTACTTATCCAAATTCTACTGAAGCACATTTTGCAGAAATTAAAGTGAAAATTTTCCTTTATAGCCTCTGCAGAGAGATTTAATTTTTTTTTTTTTTTTTTTCAGTGATAATGATTAAAATATATTTCCAATCCTGTGTTATCTAGGTAAAAGATTGTCTTCTAAAACATTTTTACGTCCTTATTATTAGAAATCTGCACACAAATAATTTCAGAGAACATTGGTAACAGAAAAGTTTTACAATTAAAAAAGTTCTTATAAAGAGGCCAAAATGAAAGACTACACATTTTTTATAACTCAATAATGCCAGATACCTCTAAAATTAATCTCTTTCCAAGTAGTACTTGAAATACAACAGCAGGCACAATATAAATTGTATGAAAATCTTAACAGAAAATGAAACTATGATCCCACCACAAGTTCTTTTCATAGTAGAGAAAAATAATTTACAATTTTTTTCTGCAGGGAAGATAGGAAAAGACAGACAGATAAAAAATTAAAAATCTTAGTGGTTTCTGGTCCAAAGGCATAGTTACATATCTCTTTGTTTTTCACTTGATATGATTCTATACTCATAATATCTCTTAAAATATAAGAATTAACTTTAGGCCAAAAGAGCTGCATTAATAATAGAATAAGTTCTGTCACAGTCCATAAAATAATTATTTCCTCTACATTTGTTGGTTTTCTCATAAATTCAGCTGTCTATCTCATACTTCTATGGAGACCCCACAAATTTCACTGCTGTGTAAAACAGCCACTCCGCTCCCCATGAAAAAATGAAGCAGGGGCTCTGTCACTGTGTCATTGCATCCAGATAAGAAACTTGAACTCAGGAAGGAAGACAGCTTTCTGATCTAGGAAATATCTTACTCTTGCTATACTGAGCAAAGTCCCTCCAAACATGCTGGTGAAGATCCCTAGAAGTGCTCTTGTTGGCTGCTGCTCAGAGGCTAAAGCAGCCATCAGGTAGCAGGCATGGAGGGACACAGAGAAGGAAAATTATGCCTAGGGACCAGGGGAAAAAAAAAAAAAAAAGGAAAAGGGAGGGAAGAACTTGAGAAATATTGATGTGTTATATGCTGCTTGTAAAAGGAGGGAGAAGAGAGACTCCAAAACTCAGAAATCTGTGGTAATCCTAGTATGAAGACTCCCAGTTAAAGTAATTCCTGTAATTTACTTTCCATACACAATATTTTTTCCAGTTATAGTTTTATAATCTTCCTGACTTCTAAATTCATAGTCTTTTTTATATCAGCCCAAAATCTTGAATTTCCTCCCTTCCAGTAGAAGTAGCTCCTAACTGAAGTAGTACAAGGCAGTAATTATGGTAAAAAATGACTTAATAACACTTCTGCCACTTTCCAGCAATTGTCAAATGGCTCCTTACCACATTATCCTGCTGTGATAGTAGCTGCCTAATGAAAATTCTATGCAGCTCTT
This sequence comes from Aythya ferina, assembly GCF_964211825.1. NCBI lineage: Eukaryota > Metazoa > Chordata > Aves > Anseriformes > Anatidae > Aythya > Aythya ferina. The sequence goes on from NC_140298.1 coordinate 56,960,332, forward strand.
TGAAAATAGAATGTGTTTATATTAGGATGATATGTGCTTGAATGTCTCGTCCCTCTTGGTATTTACTAAATGCTACATCTGTTTGATACATGCAGTGCTATATATAATTGCTAACAGTCTCATGATGCCTATTGACCATATACAGTTACACCTCATCTATACAGTTTTCTTGCAGACAACTAGACATCTTGTTGTAGCCACATCTAGCAATTGTGCTCTGGTGTAAACTTATTTGGAGAAAAGAGCATGAAGGCTGCAAACAATTGTCAGATGCCATTTGCACAAAGTATCCTGAGCAATTAATTATTCATCAGGGAAGATGTTACATTGCTTCTATCACAGAAGATTCTTGCTGCAAAAGGAGACAAGCAAGGCCACCAGATCCATGCTCTCCTGTGTTATTATTAATAGAAAACATCTGAAAAACACTCACTGTGATTTGTCCATAAGTATGAGCAAAGATCTGTGGGGAATTGTGTCTCTTTTAAATACATAATGCCTTCCGTTGCTTAACTGGAATGACAGAACTATAAATTGCTAACACTGCCCTCTGTGTTTAACCTGTCCTTTCATGAATAAAACATCTGGGAATGAAGCTTCAACAATTTTTTATTTTGAGTCTTTATTGGCACAGAGTGAGATCTTCGGAATCTTTCAAGTGTCATTCATGAAGTCTAAGACAGGGCTCTTCAGTTACTGGTTCCCCATAAGCCTGAAACTTCATAATTCCTGGGAGCTTTTCCTTGAAAAATGCATATTTAAAAAACGAATGCGTCATCACTTCCATACATACCATGCAGCATATAGTTATATTGCCTTTAGAATATTTAATTTATTGTGCAGGTAGGGCTTGTTTATAATTTTACTTTCTTTTTCTCACCCATTGTGCAATTAAATATAACCTTAAAGTAGTCAATTAGTTGAGATTAAAAAAGTTGGCTACAGTCCAGATCCCTGGCAGTATGATTTCACTCAGCTTTAAGTTTATCTTTATGACATTTTTAAAGCTAAGACCATTCCTGGATTTGTAGAAATTACATCTTTATAACGACATCATTGTAATTAAAATTACAATTAGAGAGAAAAATTATCTTGAATCTGGTAGCTTGAAGACAGAGCAAATGCTTTGCAGATATTGTCTAACAGGTAAAAAACAAACAAACAAACAAACAAAAGTTATTTGGGCAAGATCTGAATCTGCAGCAGGTAGTCTCTTTCAGTAAGTAAGCAGCAGCTATTTTCCTTCAGTATCATGGTTTGCTAGGAATAACTATTCTAACATTAACTAATTCAGAGGTCTATTTAGACTACAGTATTTAGACTACAGTGAGAGCACAGAAACTGTTCTGTGCTTGGTGGTTCTTGGCCTACTCTGTTGCTCTCTTTTACTTTTGCATTTACTGTTACATTCTCTAGTTAGGGTACATAGTTCTGTATTCTTGTTGGTTCCTGTGACAGATATCAGGAATGAAAAAAAAATCCTACATCTTTATTTCAGATGTCCACCGTTAGGTAACAATTAAAATGTAATCATTAATTGAAGAAAAACTTTTGTGCCTCAAACACAAAAACTTTTTATAAATATATACAAATATATAGATTTATGCATAATTTATATGAATACTAGCAGATATTTGTCTTAAAATATATAATCCTGCTTTAGAAAGTCAATCATTTGATTGTACACTGTCATTTTTTAGTGTAATTTTAGTAATATGTGGCCCAAAACAGTGTATTGTGTGGGAATGAATGACTAGCTAAGGGAGATTGAAAGACAGACACTGTTCACAGGTGATAATGATAGCTCAGCACTATTTCTCTTGCAATTATCGAGAAAGAGGTTATTACCTTTAGAAATGGGAAAAAAAAAAAAAGCCACTAAAGTGTTTTATTTATTTATTTATTTTACATGTGCCAGTAAAGCTGGTTTCAGTTTGTACTGAAACACTGCTCACTGTTTACTCATTTTAAAATACAATCTGTGTTACATTTTACTTGCTTATTATGGGGAGCCTTGAAATTTTTACATTTAGCTCTATTAATGTTCAAGATGGAATGAGATACAAACAGCCTTCTCGTATGTATGTGATCAACACTTGCAGAAAAAATTTTAGAGTATTCAGTTACAACTGAATACACATTTGGATCATGCTACTATGATGAAGTTCAAATGTGGGAAGGGAAGTCAGGAAACTACTTATCTTGTGTGCATATAGCAAGTTTAGTCATTGCACAGGTGTTGTTCATAGTCCTTAGTGGTCAAAATGATGACTACAGGGCTACACATAGTACTGAATTAAAGGTACTGTTACATTTTTGGTTTAACATTTTTTAGTCATCAGCAGAGATTCTTACTCATATGAGCTGTCATTCTTTTATGAGAACTTATTTGCTTAGTGAGAAAAACAGGAAAAAAAGGCAACATGAAAGGGTGTTACAGATCACAGTGTATGTATCATTTCATCTCTATGGAGCTGAAACTAATGTGGAATTTTAAAGTGGTTTCCAGATGATACAGAAATATCCACCAGAATTCTGGCAATATCTTAAAATCTTGCAGTTCTTTGTAAATGTATTATGAATGACAGTATAATCTCAGTGGATATTTGTAGCCAGAGGTTTTTCTTGAACTTTCTACTTTTGGAAACAGTATTTTATTAACTTTCAAACATAAAGAACTACTTAAAAATAACACTATCTACATCTCTCAGGAGCAAACATATGACGTAAAATTTCCAATGTCATTTTACATCATGACTGTGCAAGAATTATGGCCAGAAATTGGTTGCATTCAGAAAATAGATATGTTATGGTTCAGACATTAAAAAACTACATAAAAAGAAAGTGACAGCATTCTAAACAAACTGAAGTCTCCAAGGTTTTGCTGTGACATATTGTCTACCTGTGCTGTGAAAAATGAGCTTTGCAGCAAATTTTGGCATGCTTGATGATTCCTCCACATTTTATTGATGTTGCTGGCTATTGTTCATCCTCATATCATTCTTATTCAAGAAGAGCTAAACTTTGTATAACTATGTGCATGATTACATCTGTATCTAATCTGACTAGATTATGCAAACCAGAAATAAAGTTCAAAGCATGTCTGGGCATTCACTTTTTGAAAGCTAGAATCATTCCCTAGGCCAATTTTTTGTATGAATAGCAGGTTAACACTACCGCTGGTGGGTAAGTCTGGCTTCACAGACTAATGCTAGTTTGCTTAATTGACATTTTGCATATAATGCTGTTGGCCTTTGGAATAGCACTATATCAGAAACATTGCAATATGAGTCAGATGAATATAGCCAAGACTGTGTTTCCAAGAAACACTTTTAGCTTCTAATCGGAGAATATGGCACTTCTGTAGATTTACGGGATGATGTGAAAGGTTGGAAGGCATGAGCAGAGGCCATCCAGACCACCCTGCTGCTCAAGGCAGTTAGACCATATCGTGCAGTGCTATGTATGAAGGATAACCCCTCTTTTTCTTAGAAACTTCCTTTTCAATTTATATAGAAAATAAGTGAAATAAAAAAAAATTTTTTTTTGTTTTATTTTGATGCACCCCTTCTACTCAAGTGAAATTCAACCACTGGTTGGAAAAAGCCCAGTCTGAAAAAACAGGCACCAACCTTGATCTCTTAGTTTTATACCAGGCTCTGAATTTTGAAATATCATTTTATTTTTCAATGATGTTTTTCTTCTCCCATTTTATCCAGGGGTTCCTCTTAACCCTATGACCTTGAGGTCTCTTCCAACCTAGAAAATTCTGTGATTCTGTGTGATTCTGTGATTCTGGTGAAAGGATTATACTCTTCTGGGCATGTAGAAAGAGTCTAGCACATTGGGGTCCCCCTCTTCTTGACCTCCTGGATACTAGTTTAATATATAACAACATAATAATAAGCAATAACAAGACTGCAATGGAGGCAGAGGCACAGTGGAAAGCTAACTCTGATGAGACATCAGCTCACTGCATAGAACAAAACACTGGGTTCTATTTAAACACCGTGTCTCCATTCACATCAATTAAAATGACAGGAAAATGTATATATATAGAGAGAGAGAGAGAGAAAGAGAGAGTAAATGATTTTACAATAATTAATTCCTGCTATTCTTTTCCTTCTCACACTTCTGTGAGAAATTTAGACCCAAATAATTTCTTCAGACACTGTTCATGTCTGAAAACCAGAGGTCAAATAATAGAGAGGAAGATACCCAGTTTGACATGAGGTCATATATAAACCTAGACGTGTAAAAATGCCCCCTATGAGCACATGGTCCAAAGGACACACACAAATATTTATAGGGTGGTTATAAAGAAGGAACAAATTAAAACTGCAAACATTTCTACAGTTGATTCACAGGCATAAAAACAGCCAAAAGGAACTGTTAAATGAATAGTTTGATAAACTCCCTTTCCTCCCTTGTACACAAACATACCTACTTGCAGTGTGTTATGAAAGACACTAATTATTCAGTCTGTGCAGTATTAGTTAAGGCATTTGCAAAATGACATGCAATAAAACCTGATGTTTCGGAAAAAAGCTATTTTGATTTTTTTTTTCCCCCAGCCATATTATTTGTGAATATACAAGCTGACATATTGTCATAGAAATGACTGATTACAGCAAAGAGAAAGGTGATCTTTGTTTTTGTAGATTTCTTCCCTCATAATTACAATTCAAATGAAAGATAGCAATTAAAATTGAAAGACCTTTTGTTCTTATTTTCTGAATTATGAAAAGATGCATTAAAACATATTTAGTAGGTGCTATTTATTGTTGGAAAGACATGTAATTATTTTGTTCTTCAATAAAATATTCACTAAAATTGCTGTGGTATTGAATAAATAATACAGAACATCCAGAGTGGTAACATAATTGCAAAGTAAGCAGACTTCTGATTATATTGCTTTAGAAATAATGGGAAGTAGAACTGCTGATATTTCTCATAATTATAGGTCCCTTAGGTATTTTCTTCTCCCTAAAACAGAGGAGTAAACAAATGCACAGTCATTATATTTCTGTAATGATTTGCAAAGTCTAAAGCTAAGAAAATTTTAGGAAAAAATGTTCGTTGAATGAGCTTGAGCTATTAAATACATTGCGAGTTTAATGAAAATCTATTTTTTAATGTAATCTGGGAATTAATGGACTTATTATTATTTTAAAATTTATCTGTTTATTTATTTATAAATCCTTATTGTTTTTAATGGAGAGCACAGACTTAGAAGTGTTTTGGATCTGCTTTACAGAGTTGTAGAGCAATAGCAAGAGAATTTAATACACTGGACTTTTGCTAACAGTCTTGATAGCAGTACTGGTTTGTAACACAGCAGGCCTCTTTCAAGGAAGACATAACCAAATATCACAGATGTAATTGAAATGAGTTTGCAGCCTTAAGGGGATGTTACAAGTAGGATATATTTATAAGAATTTAATTCAAATTACAAACAAAATTAAAGTAATAATTTAGATACAATATGGTTTATGCGATAACTTGTAGATTATGCCATAAGAATATGTGATATCTAAAATCCTGGATTGAAGATACTTTTAACTGTATTTTTGGCAACTATTTAACTTTTTAAGAATGATGAAAATATCACATTAAGTATCCAATAAAGAATACTTTTTGCTGAATGGCTAGGTCAAGATTTTTAAAGACTTTGGGGTAAGCAGTATTTATTATTTCCCTGAATGAATATGAATGTCTGCAGGTAAAGGAAATACTTTTTTAAAATGATTTTTTTAAATTATTTTTTATTATTTTTTATTTTTTAATATTTTTTATTATTTTTTTTTCCAGTTTGATTGATATTATGTATTAGATCATTCAAATTTTCAGTCAAGATTTACTTTCTCATTCAGAGATTAAAGAAGCATACTATATAATCAAAAATGCAACATGAGAAACTAAAAAGTTTCAAATACTGATCCTGCCAGTGGTGGCACTGCAAGACTTAGCTGACATTTCAGGGATATGGCAAGCCAGCCTTAACCAATTGTTTTCATAACCAATCAAGAAAGTGTACATGACGTCATATTGCAAAATAAATGTATCTTATTTTACCTGATTTAGAGCTTCCTAATAGCTAGGCATGATAGGGAACAGACTTGCTTACTCCTCGTTGCTAGAATGAAATGACATAAAAATATATAGTCTCTAAGAATCAGTGATTTTACAATAGAAAACCAAAAGAGCCACTTCAAAGTTCAGCCTGGAGAAGAGGAGGCTCAGGGGTGACCTTATCACACTCCATAGATACCTTAAAAGAGGGTGCAGCAAGGTGGAGGTTGGTCTGTTCTCCCATGTGCCTGGTGACAGGATGAGAGGGAATGGGCTAAAGTTTCACCAGGGGAAGTTTAGGTTGGAGATTAGGAAGAACTGCTTTACCTAGAGGGTTGTTGAGCTGCCCAGGGAAGTGGTTGAGTCACCATCCCTGGAAGTCTTTAAAAGATGTAGAGATAGTGATATGGCTTAGTGGAGGACTTGTTAGTGTTACGTCAGAGGTTGGACTAGGTGTTCTTGGAGGTCCCTTACAACCTGTGACTCTGTAAAAGAGTAAGCAAAGCTAATTCAGATGTATTTGAATTTCTTTTTCCTACCACTAGAAATGAGCTTGCTTAATACAACAGTTTCCTAAATTTATATTACATATATCCTATATGTATAATACATACCCACTTTAAGTGTATCTGTATCTTTACATCTACACACATAAAAATATTTTTGTGATAACTCAATTAAATGTATTTATGTATATATGTAGCATCTATGCATGTATACACATTAAAAAAAATCTAATTGCAACATACTGGATCATACGGGATATGTATGTGCATGTATATATATGTAAGTGTACATATATGTGGATATATATGTATGTATAAACATAAATACAGACACACACACATATATTTACATCCTGTATTTTATAGGAGATTACTAGTATGCTACTAAATATTCCTACTTCTGGGGTCTGAATTAAAATTTTGTTGTTAATTTACCATAATATACTAATGTACTCCTTAAGACTGTTGTTTGATTAAATATTTGTGAGAAAAAATACTTGGTCTTGCAGCTTAATTTCCAACAGATGCCAGTGAACATGAAAGTTTCAATTATTTTTTTCTGCATTTTGCCAAGTTAACTAAATGCACAAGCTTCTAATTTCCCAGACTTTCACACTCAGATGTTAAAAGTTTCCCTTGTGAGGATGGAAACCATCTACTTGCAACATCCAGACAGGCTCAGGGAACACAAAACTAGGAACAATCAAAAAATTGCATTTCTGGCAGCCTACATTGAAGTGCAACTCAATCTCAATTAAACTCCATTTTAAAGGCAAGAAAATCATATAGAGATGTTGGAAATATCAATATGAGACAGTAAGCAGACAGCTGTGTGCTGGTCAGGCTCCAGCAGTTCACATGGTGCTTTGGAAGAGCACTGTTGTGGATGTAGCACATGTGGATCTGCTTGTTGGTGGTGACTTGCTGGCTAAACCAATAGACCTGAGACAAAAGGAACGTATGGTAAAGCAGTTTAATTATGTGTTTTTATTCTTTTCATAATAAAAACTGGAGGCAAAAGGAGAGGTGTGGAGAGAGTAGTAGAAGACACTAAATGGAAGGGGAAGGTTTCAAGCATTTCCAAGTAATTCTTAATGTGTCAAGACACCTAATAAGCCCAACACTAATATTATGTGTGATTACCACAAGAAAACATTTATACTTGCCTGTGAGAATTTTTCTGAGATTGACACACAAAAATACCACTTGGCTTCTATTTTTAGTTCCTTTCTCACAAGTTTTATGAACTATACTTGCCAGTTTAACTGAACTATATAAAATCTCTTTATATCAAGCAGATTCTTATGCTAACTTAAAAGCAGTTACAATGGTTTGTTGTTTTTGCAGTTCACTTTGGACTTTTATTGGATTTGGGTTTATTGATTTGATATTGATATTATTTATTTGACCTACACAGTAGGTCTGATCACAGAAAGATTAATAGGTTTCTCATGTCCCTCTTGTAGTTACATGCATATAACAAAGCTTTCAGAGGTCACCGAGTCAGATACTCAAAATATGAATATTTTTCATTTTTGTTGAATGTGGTGATTACCTGTTTCTACTGCTATTTTAAAATATATATACCTTTTATGGGGAACACAAGATTTAGATTTGACCTAGCTGAACTAGGAAATGTTATGTGATTAGCAGCAAAACTAAATACTGCCGGCTTGTGCAGCATGACATAACCACATGAAAGATTTTCTTCCCAGTATAAATCACTAAACGTTTTTTCTTTCTGTCCCATGTGTGTAAAAGGAAGAACAAAACCTGATGAAAGGTTGATGCTTGAGAAAGTATCTTTGCAACAATTAAATCACTCTTCTGCAAACATCATAATTCTTATAATATTTGAAATGAAGATTGAAAAAGACATAAAAGTTCCAACTGTGTACTTTTGTCCTCTTTTCAGATAGATGAAAGATGTTCTGGGAGTGCCTCCCAGAACAGATCCATTTCCAATTTTTGCAAAACACACAAATAATCACCTGTGGATATTGTTGAGGTCACAAGCTTAGTCTGAATAAAAATGAATAAAACACTTATATGTGCAATTACATACACAGACTTGTGTAAAGAATGTGGAACTAGAAAGTGATAATATTCCCTAGTTTGAAGCTTAGGTTATTGAGGGTGGAAAAGAAATTTTCCCTTCAAACAGATTATTCTATTTTCAGGTTTCATGTATCCTCCTTTCAGTAAAACATCTGCTATGCTAGATAATCATTCTTATGACTCACAGTGTGAAGCTTCCATTGCACACCATAGCAGACGTCATTTATAAAACACAATCCATAATTCTATTTTATCACCCATTCAAGATCATATACATATCAGACCCACTCCCAGCGAATGAACACATTGAATATAATTTCTCAGAAGCCACATCTAGCTTCCTATCTGTATTCAGGTTGGTGAGAGGTACATCCATGCACTGAGGTACACCCACTGTGGAAACATACTTACCAAAGAAGCTACTAGGAAGTCCTCCCTGTCCCAGTCTCATTTATTTACAGGGACTAGAGAAACAGTTTCTCCAATACCACTTGACATGGTCACTGATTAAAGAAGAGTTAAGTTCTCTGCTGCTTCCAAAATGTGGTGGTAGCACATATTTCTATTAATACACACAGCTTTATGTTATGGCTTTTAATGTGGAAAATAGGTGACAAACTTTTCCTGGGGGGATTTCTGCTCTCACACACCTCTATGAGCCAATAACTGGACACAGAAGGAACAGATCAAAGAGGTCAATTTTTGGAACCCCGTACCAAAGTTTTGGACAAAGATTATAGTATCATAGTATCTTAAAAGGTTCTTGAGCTACAGTCTACCTTCTTTTTTCATTTTGTTTCTTTAGATATTTTTCAGTGCACATGTAGGTATTTACTCTACTTCAAAATCATACAGTTTGACTAAACAGGAAAGAATTTCCCTGATAAACCACAGGTAAATCAGAAATAAAAACAGGAGTAAGGTTGGCACCTACTACTGAATTGAAGCTTAGCTCTGTATTAGCTGACACTGACAAGAAGTAATCAACCTTGTGCCTACCTGTGTGAGCATGGGATGTAACAAAAGTTCTCTAGTTACTTTTACCTCCTGCAGCTGTAGGACATCTGGCTCTCTGGTGGGGAAGAAACCAGTACACAAGAACAATCACACATCTATGACTTTCAGGAGTCTGCAGACATCATTCATCTGCCAATAAAATATTTCCCAAGCAATGTGTTCCAAACAGGGATTATCTTTTAGACCATAAAGTGTCTAATAAAACTCTGTTAACACAAGTGCAGAGACTAGATGGATGTTTTATGCAGTTTATCATCCAGAATTCATGAAAGTGAAGGGACCATTAAATCTAACAAGCCTTTGTATTGGCACACTGCAATTGGGCCTGCTGGACCCACTGCCATCTGTGGGTGATTTGGAAGAGGTAAACTATGAAATCTGATAGCATCTATATTGAAGATTCAACTGGTAAAATCATAATATGTTTAGTGTGGAAATCTTATACTTTTCCTGACTTTTAGGTAAAGTGATGGAGCAGCCCTGAGCTCTGGCTGATGAAGAGCATCCTTGGTGCAGGAAGTGTGGAGACAAGCACAACTCTTTTCCAAAGGATCATTCCAGGTCCAAACTGTGTACATTGTGGGCAGTATCCCACATTGTCACAGAGAGGATCCGGTCGCTGTGGCTCTCTTTCAAAGGTGAACTCCAGGACTTAGAACAAAATAATCCTAAGTACATATGTAGTGTGGCCTGCAACTGTTGTGTCATGTCTGAGAGACACTCCAGAGAGTCACAGCCTTGAGAGTGTATTTGTTAGAAACAGGGAGACAGAGCCCGTAGCAAAGAAACACATATCTTCCCATTATTTATTTCTGCCAAGCTAGACTGATTTTCAAAATGACCAGATCCTGCTTTGATTTAAGCCTGCATTGACTTCTCTGACAAAATTACAGACAACATTGGGTATCAGTGGCTTGCAGTGCTGAAGACACCTAGACTTACAAACTGTAAACACCCAGAAACAAGCATTTTAACAGAAATTTTTGAATACCATTAATACAGTTACAGACAAATTATCCTTGATTTCTGCTCTGTGTATATGGCATACAGGACTACATCAAGAGACAATATTCACTAAAATTTCTATATAAAACAGAACTCTGTGAGCCTAGCAGGTGGTCTGTGTTTTGAAAATAACCCAACCAAATGTCTTCAGACTTGTCCCATATTTTTTATCCCAGTCTGAGAGAAAAGGGAGAGATTCAGGCCTCACTAGAAAAAAGAATAAGAAGGAAAGTCAAGGTCTTCGTATTCCTCCTACCAAATTTGTAGAATCATAGAATCACTTAGATTGGTAAAGACCCTCAAGATCACCAAGTCCAAATGTCTCCAGGGATGGAGACTCCACAACTTCCCTGGGCAGTCTGCTCCAACACTTGATCACCCTCTCAGTGAATAAATTTTTCATAATATTCAATCTAAACTTCCCTGGTGCAACTTGAGACTGTTAAATTGGAAGAGCATATAAGAAAGGGACTCTTCATCACTCTGCAAGGCAAGATGAGGCTCATGCAAATATGACATGGCCTCCATCATGTCTGTGAGATGTTTTCAAGTGAAAGAGAACATCTGGTGAGTACCCAAAAGTAGCTGAAGCTATACCTGTGAGAAATCTGACTGATTCCACCCATGGCAGTGTATTTCTACTATACTTTGAGCATATCTGAGCCCATACTACTGACTCAAAGCTGAGTCATCAAGCACACTTTAACCAGGGTTTTAGTACTTCCTCAGAGGACTTTGCAATAATGCTGGCAAGGACTTGTGCTGACTTCTCAATAATGTTATTTTCACTAAGAAAACTTGAACGTCAGTTGAACTCCATGATATTTCCTGTCCTGAAAACACAAGTAAGTTAAAAAAAAACCCACAATATTTAATAACTTGTAGTGCGCTTATTATTCAAATTATTATTTTTTTTACAAAAATATAAAACATTTTTATGAATTAAAGAAATATTTCATATTAATTATAGATGTCAATATGCAAAATATTTATTTGTGGTTTACTTTATGAAGATCTGTAAGTGTATACACATGTTTACACACAGAGACATATGTTTTTTTTTTTTTTTTTTTTTTTTTTTTTCTGTTACTTGTAGACCCCTCAGAGTTGAAAATAAATCATTAGAAGACACTGCAGATTGTTTTGTTTTGTTTCTGTAAGAAGCCTCTGCAGCTGTTATCTTACCAAGTGCATTTGATAACTTTTGTGGTATGAGGTGACTCTCTTATCCTTATAAAATTTGTCCTGTTATTGTCCATCACTATTCCAGTCAAACCATTCGGGAGGCAAGAGAACATACAAAATATTCGAGGCATGATTACCTATTTTTTTTTTTAAAGAAAAAAAAAAAAAAAGAAAAAAAAAGAAAGAACTGTAGATTTCTATGTAATCTTTGATAATGGCCTGTAGAAAATACTCATTTTCTAGGCATTCATTTTTTGATGTCATCTTACTCTTTATTGTTAATGAATTGAAATGGTAAGCTAAAATTAAAATTAATTACTATGTAAATCATATGAGAGCAAAACTGAAGCATAAGCAAATGTTGCTTATGTTTTTGTATCCAATATCCCCCAACTATTATCATAATACATTTTTTATCAATTCAGCCTTTTCAAATAGTAACAGTACCTATATCATATCATTTGAGTAAAAAATGACTTGTATCAAATACTTTTTACCAAAATAAAAATGCATAATCAAACATGTAATTTATTATTTTATTTGCATACATATTTTACACAAAATTTCATCTACAAAATCTACTCTAGGTTCTTTCTCAAATGTGGTGAGTGTGTCTACATGACTTATTGTAGCTGTCATAGCTAAAACAAAATAAAGCTCATCTTCAGTTTTAACTCATCGTTGGTTTTAAAAATTGTTATGCATCACTCAAAGATGAAACACTTTCATTCTTTTTTCCTTTGGATGTTAAGGTATTGATATAAACTATTTTGACAAGACTTTTGCTAGCACGGAGACCCAAAAGTATACACTTCTGGGTGTATCTCACTTCACTGCTGGCAGAACTTTCAGCAGGGGGTGGTCTTTTAAACATTGCCATGCTGTCATGGACATTTATGAGCTTTGGGCTGGATGTTAAATAACTAGACAGAAAGCAAGTGAAGTGGAACTGAACAGTGAAGGGAAAAGTGATCTCAATCTTTGTGCTAGAAACTGGTCAATTTGCTTAGGGACAAGCGAATGTCATAAAAGGCATGCAGCAAGATGCTTTCATTGCAGAGGGACAACAACTAACAGATCTGAGGCATACAAAGACCTTCAAGCTCTGTAGACATCTCTTACCTCTGAAGTTCAGGGTAACCTGGGACATGACATCTTAATTTCACTTTGTCTGTAGAGGGTCCAATCACACAGGAAGGACTCCAGACATCTTGTTTAACTGAGAATGGTCATATTATGTTGCTGTAAGAGAAAATGAAATAAATTAAGACTATGGACAAGGAACTTTGCTGAGGCCTACCTACAAGGCAGACAAATAATTTTAAACCTTTAACACTCAGGGGATATGAAAGGTGTCCTCATTTCAATAGGATTAAAAAACCACCATCACAAGCATCTGCAAACATCTGTAAATAGTGAGTTCAATCACTAGATTGACATTGGCAGTACCTCCTTTTACCATTGTCACAAAGTTTGCCACTCTGTATCTCCCTTCCTAGGTGGTATGTGTGTGGATATTGCTACTATTGCTATTCCTATTGCTGAAGTAGTTCTAAAACCACTGGACCAAAAACAGAGACCAATTATTTTTGGCTTTGCAAGTGAATGAAGATAGGTTTTGCTCTAAAGAGCACACAATCTAAAGAGAAAAAAAATCAACAGAAAAGGGAGAGAAAAGACAGAGTTTAAGTGTCCTTATTCCTATTTCACAAAAGGGAATATTCCTATTTATTCCTATTTCACAGAAGGGAAACCATTTATATATATAAGGTAAACCTTAATGTGCATACCTTATATATATAAGGTAAACAAAGGATGGCGTAGTAAATCTGGTGTTGGGAGATGGATTTGCTTCTTCCTCAATGCCTACTTAATAAACACCACCTCTGTACCCCACCAACATCATTTTAAACTACACTTTGTAGAACTCTGTGGGAAGTGAACTGTGAAACTTGATCAACTTAATAGTGCTTATGACTACATATTCACATTCCCTTTTTCCAGGGATCATATTGCCTACTCTCTATATATTTGAATTCCTGATTATTCTTAGCTTGTTCCCTGTAGTTAGATTTTTCTAGAGTTAACAAATTGTTTGCAGTAAGGCAACAACAAATTCCAACATGAGATGGTACAAGAAAACAAGAGCAATTACCTCCACAATCTAAAATACTTTAGTAGTACATTAAATAGATTATAGACATCTATGAAACATCTTTCCTATATATATATACATATATTTTTGTTTTCCCTCTCCAAATATATTTTGGTGTTTTGCATTCTGGCACCGATGCTTTTGCCTATTCTGAGAACAATTTGCTTTGCTCCTTCATAGGGTGCATAACAAAGATTTCTCTGAGTTCAGGTGAAGTCTGGAGAACATGTCTCTAGACAAAGGCTTTATTCATGGAGAAAAAAGTTGGATCGTCACAACAGGAATCCTTTGCCTAGATTTGGCCATAGTTCAGCACAACCGTTGTTGAATGGGTGCGTGCGGGAAATCTCCCACTTTCCTTCCTATTCTCCCTGCCTTTAGGGATGCTGCTGCAACCTGGATGCCACATGTGCCTAGTGTGGTGATGCACTGCTTTCACCTGAGAAGACCTCAGTAAAAGAAGATACAGTTGATGTTATCTAACACATCTTGGTAAAAGAATACCAGAGCAGCATTATTCTAGACCAGTGGTTTGGACCTCTGCAGTCTGCACCTGCATGCTCAGACCTGTTTGCTTTGCTTGGTTGGCTCTGTGAATTGGAATGGGTTGCCCAGGGAGGGGGTGTTCAAGGAAAGGTTGGACCTGGTGCTTAGGGATATGGTTTAGTGGATGACATAGGTAGTAGGGTGATAGATAGATCTTGAAGGTCTTTTCCAACTTTAATGATTTTATGATTCTTGTGCAGAGCTGGCACCCCTCTGGAAACTGCTGTAGTTGATGTTATGTCAATGTTATGTCAATGTTATGATGTTATGTCAACGATATGATGTTAAGGAGTGCTTTGCTGGCATATGATAAATTTGGTTTTCTCTGGCTCCTGGTGCAGATATGACCTTAATGGAAACATACCTTTCAACACCTAAGAAGAGTAAGTGCTGAAAAGAGCATGTGGTCTGTTTTTATATCAGATGTAAAAAGTTCTGCTATTTGTTTCCAGTGAGACTACAAAAAAAAAAAAAAAAAAAATCATGTCCTATCTCATGAGTGTGTGTGTTGGACACAGCAGGCCAATATTTGCAAAATATTGCTTCAACCCAAATCCTAACTGTAATGCCTGAGAGACCAAACTGGGATCTGCTGAGATTACTGAATTTCCTGGTTAGCTGTATCATGGTTATCCAGGACAGCCTGGATGTTCATAAATATCAAGATTCAACATTAAAAAAAAAAAAAAAAAAAAAAAAAAAAAAAAAGGACAAGTTCTTTTCAACTTTCTTATAAAGAACATTTTTTTTTTTTCCTTAGCATTACTTTGAGTTGCAAAACTTTTTCCAGAGACAGTCAACTTGGGCTTTCTCTGGCCTTTGCAATAATGGGAAATAAATTACTTCTTCAAGTAAAGGAGTAAATAAACACCTAATTACCTTTAACCATACTGATTTTATATTAAGCCATTCCTTGGGATAAACATACACAAAATAGTATAAAATGGCTTTGAAATTCAGAAAATATCTATTCTTCTAGTCTTCTTAAGAGCTTTCACTGAGTTTTGGCTACAAAGGAATGCACCTAAGAAATAACAACACCACGTCAGGTTCAGTCCTCTGTTTTTTACCTAGCTATTTTCAACTTCTATCTCTGTTGTTTTTGCTATACTCTAGCTTTTCCTTTTTGGATTCAGTTTTCCTTTGATGTTTGTCCTTTGTAGCATCAGGAAAGTGAAGAGACCATTTTCACTTTCTTCTCCCATACCCTTCAATGAACCCCATGTATCTTCTGATAATAAACTGTAGTTTTCTGGTACAAGAGGTGCCTTTGGGACATATTCTGCTGAAGACAAATCTCTGTGTCATCAGTTTCTTTAGTGGTTCCTTACAGACCATCATAGTTTTCTTCTGCTTTCAGAAATACTTGCAAACCATTCCTGTCCAGAG
This sequence comes from Aythya ferina, assembly GCF_964211825.1. Lineage (NCBI taxonomy): Eukaryota > Metazoa > Chordata > Aves > Anseriformes > Anatidae > Aythya > Aythya ferina. The sequence continues at coordinate 56,976,265 of NC_140298.1, forward strand.
CTGCTTGGACTTGTGACTGCATTCGAATATTGACAGTGTTGTGAATCCTGGCTGTTAGCATGTCCTTCTTACACTGCAACACATATCTATTTACCTTTCTCTTCCTCATGTTTCTCAGTGATTGGGACAATATTCATTGACCAGTAAAACAGAAAATAAAGCTTAATTTCTATTTGGGGTCCTTAGGAAATAAATTTTACTATGTAATTTTATGTCCATCAATAATTCCATGTATTGAGTGAGGGTCCTACCTTTTCTTTTAGGATCTTATTAACTCAACATTGTTTATAAGTAGAACAAAACTTATTAAGATTCCTGCCATATAGGAATTGACTTATTTACTTACAATTATCACAAAGCCAAATTGTATCACCACCTATAATACACTTAATTGTTGCAAAGCTGAAGTGAATTAGAAAAGGGGTATTATTATTTCTTCGATATATATTTTTTTTGTATGATAAAGGAACTTAGGCAAAAAAAAAAAAAAAAAAAAAAAAAAAGGAAGCTTTGATTCTTTTATCTATTAGGTAAAGGTAATTCCTATTGGGAACTTCTAACTGGGTCCATTTTCAGCTTTGGAGTATGTTATCCATCTCTATAGACATTAATTCATATAGTCAATTTGTCATTGACATTATCCTCTGATAATGTTTATTATTGTAGATAAAGTTATTGCCACAGAGCTTGCTTTCATTGTCATATGTAATTGCTCCATTACTCACCCTTTTCTTTGAAAAATCATTAGTTTAATTGGCTTTGGCACAGGAACCTTACCTTTAAGTAGATGCTGCATATAGAAGAGTGGGTCCACTTCCAAACACAATGTATTCTGTTTATTAAACACAAGTCTGAGCTTCCAGTAAATGAATATAATTCCTCTAAGTCCTAATTTCTCCTTTTGCAGTTATTAGGTTGGGGTCCTTCCACATGGCTTTTGTTTCTTTGTTTGTTTGTTTTCCTTGTGCTTCCCTGTCATTGAACTTTATCCTTGATATATCTGTAAATTGAGAATAGTTTTGGTAAGTATTGATGTTGATTTAGCCTGACAGCTTTGATGAGTAACAATTTGGCTCCTTTAATCAAATCTTGGGAGGAAAAAACAGATGTCTATTTGATGCAAATAAGCACAAAGGCCTGTTTTGGACAACTGTTAACTTAGGCCAAATCTGATACCAGCATAAACTATTTTTTCATTTACATTCTCCAGATGTCCTATTGTTTAATGTGTCTACCCGGTCTGATGGTTGCTTTAGTCATGTTAAGTAGCATTGGAACCAGTTACTAAATTCTAGGCAAATTTTTAATTACTTTGTGCTCATTTTCCAGGTAGATGGATTTTTCAGCTTGCAATATTCTGAATAATTTTATGATTAAAATTTGGAGAAAATAATTCTTTTAGGATTTAGATTTGGGAAAACATATGCCATATATGTGTTCTCTCTTTCATACTCATGCATACCATCTGTCCTTTTCCCTCCTCCCATCTCTCCAACACACAATGTTTATACTCAGAGGATAATATCCTTGTTTCTGCCAAAAATAATTTGAGGTTTCCTTTACTTTGCTCTCACTTCTTCTTCGGGGTGCCTAAAAGATCTTAAAGGTCCAGGCTGCAAACCAAGACTCTTCTGCTCCAGAAAAATGCTTGTCCTCAGCCCACACAGAAGAGCCAAGAGATTATGTATGTTCATGCTCTTCTCTGCTGCTTTTGTGTCTGTGTTTTTGAGTTTGATTTTTCTGAAGAGAGAAAAACAGACTGAACCACCAATGTAGCAATTGAATGGGGCAGCAGGTTCCAACATTTCCATGTCCCATGAACTGATCTTAATAATTGTGTTGTACATTAGTCTTCTTTCTAGTCAGTTCTTCCCAAAGGCCTGTTGGTGTTATGCCTACTGACAATATAAGGAGGTGAAACATTTTGACAATAAAATTCTGGAGAAAATAAGAGTACTTCTTGTCTGAAGATACAGGAGAAAAAGAAAATATAGAGAAAGAGTTAAGTTCAAATTAGCAGTTGGGTAAGGCCAATTTTGCCCTTCTCCCACTTATTACAAAACATATTAATTGCTTCTTCAGATGGATGAGCAGTGATACTTCCTAATTCTGAGAGATGTTTGTTTCCTGAACTGTTTTAGCTAAGTAACAAGCATTTAAAGGTTCCCTTGTGGCTGGGTGAAAAGTGGAAAAATTAGAAATAAACATATGCTAATTTTTCTTGTTAGAAATTCTTTGCACATGGTGCAATTAAATTACTTGTGGTTGTCTTGAAGAAATTTTAAAAGACTGTCCTTATTACAATGGTTTTTAAATTGCTCTTTACTTTTGAAATGAGAAACAGGTCCTCTTTTTAAAATTGTTTTTTGTTAAGAATGCAATTTGGTAATTGTAATAAGACCAGCCATGCCAGCAAGAAAAAGAAGACTGCAATAATAAAAGTCACATTTTTTTTTTTGACATTTTCAACATTTCCCCCTAGAAAAGGTATAGACTGAAGGAATAAAATAAATTTGACTAATCTCTGTAATACAGATCTCAGATTAAACCATGCATTTCCCTGTTTGTGGACAATTATGGCAATTTTGGCCAATGTTCTGGAGACCATGAATTTAATTTTATTGTCTGGTGCACGTCATTTACAAGATTCACAAAAACGCTGATTAAATACACAGAAGCAGTCTCACTAGTTTCCTTGACCATCAGGTCAACTGTCTTGCTCAGGTTGCCTTTTGCAGAAATGACAACGCTTTACAAGATGGGAAACTTTCCCAAGTACTCTGTTTTGCAATATACTTATTGTTGTTTAAAGAGTTGCAAGAGATCTACATCAGTAGGAAACTTTACATCATGCAAATGTTAAACTGCTTTTAGTGACCCTATATGCCAATTATTCAGAAGTTTTAAAACAGTCAAAACTTGCAGTACATCAAACAAATTACATAATGATGATATGTTATTATGTTATTACATCATAACAAGGCATGTCACTGATCCATTGAAGCAACCCATATTTTGAGATGAGCAGAGGTTCAAACCACCTGTTATGTGAAGTACAGAACCTTTTAAAATTAATGTTCTGAAGAGCATTCCAATCACAAGAGCGAATGGGATGTTTCTGGCAGACATGGGCTTGACCTGCACATAGACAATACACTGGACTTTGAACAGTTGTACCAAGTCAGAACATTTGGTGTGAAAGAAACTTTGGGAAATGAGATTACAATTTCTGCATACAGAATGTGAAACCTGTCTGCAATGGCAAAACTTTAAGCAAAGAAAAATGTCTTCAGATACTTTGCCTGAATAAAACCTTAAAACTAGAATAGCAAAAGAACAGCTAAAAACAGCATTTGTGATAAGAGGAGAGTAGTAGGAGATACTGTGCTCAGACTCAAATACAAACTCTGAATTCTAATATATTTTTAAAATTCATTATAAAGATCATAAGAAAAGGTGATGTTTAGAAGATGACATCTTTAGACAAGTCCAGCAGACTAGTCCATAAAAATCAACTGCAGTATTAAACAAAGTTATTACATAGCAATACACTTACAGGTGGACACTGAAGTTTGCCTTATATACTAATGCATATGTTATCACTTTGCCAGAATGACCACAGGAAGAAAAGGCTGTGCTAAAGGATTGTGATATTACATCACCCACAGGTGCAAAGTAATTAAGTACACATGTTGGTTTGTATGCGTGAGTGGGGAAACATTTTACAATAGCAAGAGAAAAGCAAGCAAAATTAATTTACAGCCTTGCCAAGGCAAATTCAGCAGCCATGAATAGTTAAGCATCTTATACATGTATGAACATCGACAGATAAAAGATAAAAATCCCTTAGCAGAGGGATTAGCTAGGTTTCCTCTTTTGCAATTAAGTGTTATAAATATTTAGAGAGGACTACTTTTGGTTACTCCCTCTTTATGGCCTACAAAAACACAAGATCTTTTCTGAGGAGTAGAGACAAGTCAAAAGGAGAGTTATGGGAATATTTTCTCTCCCAGGCAGAGAAGAGAAGAAATCCAGTTGTTCAATATTTTGGCAAATCTTTCTATTGTAAGGGTTGTTGTGGGGGTTCCAACTTCCTTGTTTGAAAAAAATTAAGTCAACTCCACTGTTTTGTGTGTTAGGTGAGATATAGAATGCAGCTGCTTCCTCCAGATGCTTTGACCCAGGATCACTCCTGCCTGGCTGCTCGGTCCCAACCCAGCCTTACTCCATTAGTTGACACCGAATTCCACTTACTGGCCTCCAGCAGCTGTCACTTAATCCTTTTAAATCAAATACACACATGCATGCAAGTCACACTGCCCCCCTGCCCATCCATGTTTTGGATGAGATATTCCAGCTGGAATAGACATTCCCACATTTCCCAAAGACCTCATCAGTTAGTCTGACTGACAAGATCTGGTTTCCATCACTGCCTCCCTTTCTTATTATCCTTTGTTACATTGGGAAAGGTTCTTGACAAGATACCCATAAAGAAGCAGACGCTCTCCTTCTACATACCCCTACATTGCAGAATCTTATTCTACAGTTGAGAAGATTTTTCTCTGAAGGCTTCCTAGGTTGAGTACATAAGAAAGTAAGAACCTCAAGGACAAGATAGATATAGAGGTGTTGATGCACAGCTTTCTTGAATTGATTTTCCTTGATGAGCTCATTCAGTCACTAACAGGCATGTATAGCCCAGCAGGGCTTTCATTACCATATCCACCTGCATAGAATGTGTGTATACAAAGATGAATAAGCTTATATGCCTGTTGCTCTGGGAGCTTGGCTTTATGCAAGGCATCATTTAATTGTCTCACTATATGATTTTAAGTGATTTTAAACAAATTTTACTAGAATATAGAGAAAATGCTACAGGGCAATTTTAAAATTATTGATGTAATAATTGTTAAGAATAATTGAAAGAGATGTTCTGAAATTCTTCCAGTATATCTTAGTCTGATATAAAGTATGCTTTATGAAGAGCAATTATGATAATCTTACAAGCAATAAAGCATTCATATAGGACACATAACCTCTTTGCACAGATGAGGCATCACTGCAATAAAGATGTTATAGCTCTAAGATGATGACAAGATAGTAAGGAAACATCTCCCTTAAAGATGAACAAAGCACCTGTGAATTCTCTATAGGCAACTCTGTTAGTTCTCCATTCCACCACTATTCACAGACACAATGAAAAATATTTGGAGAAAGCTGTAGTTGAATGCAATTCAAATTGTCCCAGCAATTTTTGTCAGGGAATCAGAAAGCTGACATCTTAGTTCAGAGTTCTAAAGTTTCTCTTATACACCTTACAAAATAGGACTGTAACTCCATGACTCTAAGCGTATGATGAAGATGAGAAATATCAGCCTTTTAAGCTTTAACCCAGTATGGCCACACAGTAATAAAAATCCTTGTTTAGTTTTGAAGAAAATTCTCTTTAATCTTCCTGCACAGTGACTCTTGATATTTCTCCTTTATTTTCACATGTTTAAGGTTCTTATATGCCAGAGCTATTTCATTGTGGAAGTGGAGTCCTGCACTGTGGCAACAAATATAATTTTGTTGTTTCGTTTCTAGGGAGAGGAATAAACACTTTCTCTGCTTTAAATTTTGTTCAGCATTAGGGCAAATTCACAATTCCCCTGAATTAGGGCAAATTCAATTCTATTCTTGACAAGGAATAGTTTATCTTTAGTAGTTTATCTTTAATAAACTATTTAAACTTATTTAAATTCAATGTATTTAATTAAACTTATTTAATAGTTTAGCTTATCTCTATGCATTGAACTGTTGGGAAACTGCTGTTAACCACACTATTTGTCACAAATCCATGTCTACTATGTTGTAGTTTTTTGAGACATTCGAGAGGGCAAAAATTCCAGACCAATTCAGAAAAAGAGTCATATTAAAGCAAAAGCAGAACTTTTTACAGATCAGTAGTTTTGCATTTTGACAAGCACCTGCAATGTTTGAGGCTTCAGTAAAGAAGTCAAGGGAACTTTGTCAAAGACATTGCTGAAAGGATGATGGGCTTGGGGTGGGGGTAGGGAGTGACATGGAGAGAGACGGTAGAAATAGACGATCCATGCCTAGTCTAACAGGGCCTTACATGATGCTGTTAAAGTTCCTAGATGACATAGCACATCTTGGCATTGGTCAATAAAATTAGAGATATCTGCTTAAGTTCAATTTATTTACAGTTAGAAAAGGGTTGTCTTCACTTAGGGTTGGAGACAAAAGATAAGAAAGGCTTCAAGTGAAAAGAGAGGCAAATCTAAATACTGTAGTATGGTCTAAATTAAAAAAACTGTTTTTCCTATATATTGAATTTTTACACTGACAAAATTTACTAGTTTCTGTCCTCTCTCTCCCCCCAAGGGGAAAAAAATCTACTGTTTTACTTGTGTTAGGCATTTCAAATTTATCTGAACTAATTCATGATTGTGTTTAAGTACTTTATGTAGCTTGACCATTTTTTATTTGAAGTACAAGGAAAAATTACAATGAGTTTTCTTACATAATGGATGTTCTTTTCTCTCCTGTTAGCTTTGCAATGGAACATCTCTGTAGGGCAGTACAATCTATTACATTTTTCTCAGATACATTATTTATGATAACTGTTAAAGCGTGTTTCATTTTTTCTTACAATGAATTCTTACAAGCTATATAAATCTGAATATATATTATTGACATTGCTAAAATTATACCAGATCTTATGTTAGATGTGAACACTCAGATGATCTTTATTTCTGGAAGCACTGCCTGAATGTTATAGTTTGAATCTTAGCTGTTATGTGACCTAAAGAAAACACAAATGGGAAAGGTTCATACACAAACCAAAAGGGGACTGATAGTGTGATGATCAACAAAAGATCTGGAAGGAGATATATATGACTAATCCTTTAGGTTTATTATTAATATTGATGAAAAATTGGTTTGGTTTGCTTCCTCCCTCCTGTGTAAAATTCAGGGCAAACTCTTATAATATATAGACTGTATATCTGTAGTCTACCTATCACATGACTCATCACTGAATGATTGGTATTAAATATCTTAATAATTCTTGTAAAAAGTCTTTTTATTTAATTACTGTCTTGTCTAGACATTGCCAATGACTTTTTATTTTGATTCCTTTATTTTCTACCCTCTGAGATCTCTTTTATGTCATCTCACAATAAAATATGGGACATGTTCTGTAAGAAGATATCACTGCTGTTTTTGTGGAGAAAAGCTGCCATAATGTTCTCCAGCAATTAGCCTGACCCATACTTCAGACCTATGTAGGACTCAAAGACCTACAGATCTGGCCAATCTTATGAACTTTAAAACCCATACTGAAGGGTGTCTGTTAATTTCTCCTGTTTCTCTTGTACCCTTCTTCTCCAGCCACATCCCTGGAAGTAGCTGGACAGGAAACCAGAGATCTGTTCCCCAACATGTGACCAACATTAGGTCACAGTACGTGGGTACTTTCAGGTTCGCACCAAAACCAAGGCTTTCTGTACCCAAAAGAGCAACATAGTCTTATGTGTTAGACCTAGCTCCTGAAGCAGAGTCCATATGTAAATCCTATCCCCTCATGTAGCTTCATTTTAGTGAGATGTCTTAATGTTGTAGGTGAAGTTCACTGAACAAATTTAGTGCTAACTGGCTCCAAACTTCAATCATTTCAGGCATGAGCCAGCACAGTTTTACTGGAGTATAAGTAACTTTTGCTGTTTTCCAAAACTCTTGAAAATGTGGTACTGCTCACATCAAATTCTTCCAGATCATGCGGGTGCCAGGGAAAGAAATACTCCATGGGAATGAGTAGCTAAACAGATGGGTAAGTATTTAAAATAAATACTTAACACATTATGCTTGGACTTCTGTAAAGAACCAGAAAAATAATGTTAAATCAAACATTTCTGCACTAAATTATGATCATACATTATCCAGAAGGAACTTAAAAACAAATGGAAATGTTTACAATTCATGATTAAATAATTCCTGTGATCTTGGGAAAAAAAAAAAAAAAACCAAAAAAAAAACAGACAAGCACAAACCATAAAAAAACAAAACAAAACAAAACAACAAACAAACAAACAAACAAACAATAATCTTCAAAAATTCAGTGGCAGCTCTTTTATGAAAAAAGCCTGACTACAATCAAGTCTGTTTGGACTATATCATGCACAAATGACTTCTATAGAGACTGCCAATATCCTTGAGAAAGTGGTTACAGATTTGCCTTCTTTGCAGAGTCCAAAGTGTTTGCATTCCTACTGTTTTGCTGATTCTTTTAGGATTGTATATCTACTATACTGCTCAGGAAACCTGTAGAGTGGTCTGGTATAAACAACTTTTTCAAACAGAAGTTATCAGTTCTCTAAACAATGTTGGGCCTACTGGGCCCAGTGTTGTTACAATACACTAGTCAGACTGCCTCTGACTATGGGATAATACAATGAATCGGAAAAAAAAAACAAAAACAAAAACCAAAAACCAACCAACCAACCAAACAACAACAACAACAACAAAAAACACCAAAAACATCTCATTTGGAAACAGTAAGTGGGAGTAGTGAACAGCATGGGAACTGTATTCTTGGAATGTTAACACACATCACATAATGTAAAACACTTTGATCCAATTATAGTATCTGGAGACAACTGAAAATTGGGGACTGAAACTGCGTATAGTCATACTAGTGCAAACTAGCACTCATGAATGCTTATTAGCTTCAAACTGCAGATTAAGAATTATGAACTTTAAAAAGTATATTAATTGTATAATGTATACATATGTAAAAATATTCATTTTAACACATATTTTATATCATCTAATCATACTGAAACACGATGATTTAGAAGAAACAGAATTGTTTGGGTTGGGGACCTTTAAAGACCACTTAGTTCCCACACCCCTGCCATGGGCAGGGACACCTTCCATTAGATGAAGTTACTCAAAGCCCCATCCAGTCTGGCCTTGAACACTTCCAGGGAGGGGACATCCACAACTTCTTTGGCCAACCTGTTCCAGTGCCTCACCACTCTCATAGTAAAAAATGTCTTTATTCTGTCTAATTCTTTCCAAAACTGTTCGTATGAGATTTTAAGGCTGTAGATACCATATGACAGCTAGTCTTACATTTCAAAAAGAGTGATGATTGTGAAGGGGAATCCAAGACCCAAGAAGCACATATATTTATTTATTTATTTTTAATTATTATTATTATTTTAAATCTAAAGTCAAATTTTAATGTTCCAGCTAACAAAACATGTATTTTGGTATTATTTTTTTTACACAAGCCTTTGGGAATCTACACTGAAATATAAAATATAGTGATGTTTATGACATTTTTTTTTTTCTCTGCCAAATGGATATGGATGAACCTGGAAAGATTCCTTAAAGACATTTACAGTCAGTATTATTCTGATATGTAACACGGTGCCAAAATTGTCATGAAATAATCTACAGTAGATAATTATTTTTATTGAAGGCATTAGTAGAATAGTTATAATAATAAGTGTAATTGTGAATTGTTCCACCCTTTTGAACAATTACTACCAATTTCAACATGGCCTTCACAATGAATTACAATTCAGCTCACTTACATAACTTGACATAAGCTTGGAGAGGATGAGTCAAGTACTATTTAAGAATTGCAACAAAACTTTAAGTAGACTAACACACTGCAAGCGTAATAAGAATGATAGACTCTGTACACTACTGCAAAGGGAATAATATCTCACACACTGAAGTGCAGGCTGCATGCAAATACTCTGCAATTCAAATACTTGTGATATTAAGATAGCATTCCATTCCATTCAGAATATTTTTGTTTGTGCATGCAGAAATACACACTCCCACTTTTGTTAATATACTTCTTACTAGAGAATGAAAACAAAAAATAAAATATTTATCATGGGTGAAAAATTTATCACTGTGAAAATAAAGAGTTTTCTTCTAGAATGCAAAAGAATCCTGAGTTAAAAGCAGTTAAAAGCAGATGTCTCTTTGTCTTGGCTTGATCCTACTCATCTGATTAGACAGATTTCTGCAGTTTTTCTGTAATAGCTTCTTGTAACAGTTTTTTTTTTTTTTTTTTTTTTTTTTTTCCTGTAAGATTTCCTGTAAGAAACTTTCCCTTTTCCAACTCTTCTTGTTTCTTTAATTTATTCCTCGGAGATGTGTGCTTGCTCAATAGTCATGAAATTTTGTAACCTTTGGATTTGCATTATATTTGTTTTTATTTTGTCAGTGAGCAGAAATCCAATACACTAATAAAATATCACAACCAGCATTCATCTTCAAACCATAGCTACTGTCTATTTATTTACTATTTATTTACTGTCTCTCTCTCTCTCTATATATATATATATAGGGGGTCACTGATATAAAACAGGAATTACAATAAATATGCAGTGTATATTTTTCTGACTTCATTGTACAAGTACCTGGCACGATGCAACTCAGTTCTAGGTTCTTTTTTTTTTTGACTTTGCAACATTCTATTAATTTGTCAATTATCATCATGACATAATAAATAAACAATAAAAAGCTGAAATAGATGAATAAATTAATGACTATATCTAAACACAGTAGTCCACTATTTTCAATAACACAGAGTAATTTATAATTTCCCTCTGGTTTCACATAATTTGAAATGATTTGAATCTTTTAAAATAAAATGTTTGCCTTCAAATTAAAAAAAAATAATCCAAAATTTAAATATTAATAAAAATCTAAATTAGTGAGCACAAATTAAGAAAATTTCAATCCAGCAACTCTTGTTGAACATTTTTTATTATTTTTTTCTGGACCTTATTTTAACAATGACAAGTCATACTGTTTATTAGAAACATTTGTCTAGTAGGTATATTAGGTATTTCTTTGTGAATGGAACAAGTTACCTGGTTTATTGAAGGCAATTATTCTAACAATGACAGTAGAACACCTCCAACACTCGCATTGCTTTACTTACATGTTAAATGAGATCTGCACTTAAGCATTCCGAGGAATATCACTATGTGTAAAGCTACTTACATACTTATTTACATATTTATAATACCCACTTCCTTTTTTTTTTTTTTAAAAAAAATTTTTATTTTTATTTCTACCCACTCAACAGTGCAAATTTACATCTGTATTGAAAGGAATCTTTTGCAATGTGAAAATCATTTGCAAATTGTTCTCACAAGAACAATTTGTCTACATAGATGTTTTCATCTAAAGAATTATTTTACTTTACTAGAAGATATTTTTTCATATTAAAAAAAATAATGAAATTAGTATGCAACTACAGATTATTAATCAAATGAAGAATGTCGGACTGCTGAAGTAAAAAATTTACCAGAACTGTTTCACAGACCTATTCACTGCTGAGAGTTTAGTCAGTTACTTACTATTGGAGCAAGCAAAAAAAATGTTAAAATTGTGTGTAAAATTGAAATTTAGCATAGGTTTGATAAAAAATTCATTGAGAGATGTGACTCTTTTTTGACAATTTGTTAAGCTACTTTTTCCCTTTTGAAAGTTAAGACTTTCAAAATTTATGCATACAAAATTTACACAAACCTGAACTTATATATTTTTCACCCGGTTGAGAAAAATGCAGTGTTTTTTATAATATTCAACCATAATCAAGGAAATTATGGTAAGTTTCCTTGAGTTTCACTGTGAATTTTGATGAATCATTTTTATGAATATCACAGCCAAGTTGAAAGCCAGTAAGAAAATGTTACTATATCTTGAAAACTTGCTTTATCAGCTAGTGGGAAAGAATAGCATGATCAATCACAGTATTTCCATGAGAAAGAATATGTAACCTTTCTCCCATCAAAGTACTACATTGTAAATCATTCAGAAGAGTAATAGGAGTTAGAAGAGAATTAAAAAAAAAAAAAAGTAACAATAATAAAAAAAATCAGGGCTGTATACTAATATAAAATGCTAATAAGAGTTTCAGCTGCAAACTGAAAACCCATTTGCAATAAATGGAAAGGACAATACACAGGGAGTGTTGAACACTAGTATGATTAAGGGCTGCCACACTGATGATGCTAGAAACGTTGTGATCATAGAATATTTCCATGAGAACATCATTCATGTAACTGAACATAAATGGAAGATTACATCAGAAATATCTAGTAAAATGCTTGAAAAAATCAGCTGCAGAAAGGCTTTCTTTTCTTTTTACCCCACTTTCCCCTATTCTGTGTTTCTGTTCAGTGAAATGAAGTATGTAATGTTCTTACTAAGGCCTTGCTGATTGACAGTGTCCTTAAACGGGTATATTAAAACTATATATTTATCTGATAACGAACACAAATAGATACATGATTCCTCAAGTTATGCAGTGAAGAGATAACACTGTATAAAATATTTTTGTTATTGTTGCTTAAGTTGTTTACATGGTCTCATTAAATAATTTTATTATGTTCAGTTTCTAGACAGCATGCTATAATTTCTTGATTCTAGTCATAGAATCATAGAATGGCTTGGGTTGGAAGGGACCATGAAGATCATCTTGTTCAAACTCCCCTGCTATAGGCAGGGATGCCACCCACTAGATCAGTTTGCTTAGGGCCTCACCTAATCTTGAACACCTCCAGGGATGGGTCATCCACAACCTCTCTGGGCAACCTGTTCCTGTGCTTTACCACCTCACCACCATAGTCTTTAATTTGGAGGAAAAAAACAAGCATGCTGTGCACACCCCTGTCTCTCTGATCTAGACTAAACTTGATACAGGCTTATAATGGCAGAGATGAACTTTTCAGTCTTTTTGTTGTTGCTGTTTTTGTTTTTCATTCATTAGGAAAAGCCTAATAGGACAGTCATATGACTCTAAAAATCTAATGTGGTCTATGCAGTGCTTCTGTCTCACTGAACTTTCTAGAGCTGAGATGATTAACAACCATCGCTGGAATCAAAGTGTTAAAAATTATATACTACTGCTAGCTGGAAAGTGAAAACAAGGGAGTGATGTACCATTTTACATGAAAGATCTAAATGATGGCAGAGAAAGGAAAAACAAAAAGTATTGGTCAAATAAGATCTCTTTGAAGCAAAAGTATTTTAGAAAAGGATGATAACCACCCCCAGCCCCCACCCCCCCAAAAAAAAAAAAAAAAAAAAAAAAAGTTTAAGTTTAGTTCTGCATGTCTGTTATAGACAGGAGAGGTATAATCACAGAGATTTATTAGGGGTTGAAATATTGTGTGACTCATTGACTCATTCACTCCCCAGCCAGCTTGATAAATGAACACAAATAGCAGTGCTAGGGATCAGTAATTCTCAGATGTGTTAGATAACGCTTTGCTTTATCAAATAGTTACCAAGTCAGTCAGAGCAGATAGTGGTATTTGTGCTCTAGCTTTGCAAATAAATGAAGAAATTACAGAAGGTTGGTGGTAGAAAATAATATTTGAAAAACATGATCACAAGTTGGTTGAGTTTAAATAAAAATGTAAGCAAAACTAGGTCTAAAATTAAGCGTCAGATTTTAAAAATGCAAATTTGAATAAATTTCAATAACATGGAAGTGAAACCAGCTGGACCAAGGCACTTAGATATTTGCCTATTTATAAAAGATCTGGAATTTCTCCAGAACAAAAGTGCAAACCCTGTCAAGAATAAGGAGTAAAATGGTTTGAAGTTTGCTCTCTGAAAAGAGAAGTTATAAGAAACAGCACCCCCTGTACTCCTCAAGAGTGATGTTAAAAATAAGTAAAGGAATTTTAAAGAGAAGATCAAAAGGGGAGCTATTTACAAAACAGAAACAAACAAACAAAACAAACAAACAAACAAACACACCATACAGGAGATCAAATAAGAACTTATGAAAAGAGTTAAATTAAAATTCCAGAAGTTATTCAGCCAAATGAATTAAAAGTAAATAAGAAAATAAGTAGTGATTATGTGATGTGTGAAATGTGTTCATCTGATTCGTGTCAATATGGAACAATGCTAGGGCCACATAATATGATGAAATGTGACCTTCTGTCTTACATACCCTTGTATAACTACAAGTCTAAGAAAAACAGAGTGGTTAATGTATATAGTTATTGTATCTTGCAAAGGAATGGTCCAGTAATTCGTGTCAAGAGGGGATAAGAGAACAAAGGTGTTTCAGAATAACTGCTATTAAGACTATTGCATGGGACACTTCCTTCCTTCCTTCCTTCCTTCCTTCCTTCCTTCCTTCCTTCCTTCCTTCCTTCCTTCCTTCCTTCCTTCCTTCCTTCCTTCCTTCCTTCCTTCCTTCCTTCCTTCCTTCCTTCCTTCCTTCCTTCCTTCCTTCCTTCCTTCCTTCCTTCCTTCCTTCCTTCCTTCCTTCCTTCCTTCCCTCCGTCCTTCCTTCCTTCCTCCCTTCCTCCCTTCCGTAGTCAGTTCTGAGAGAGGTCATCACTGCTCAGTCTTTACAAGGAGCTTGGGTCACTGCCCTTTCAGCCCACACTCCTTGAGGCAGTGCATTCTTGTATCCTCCCAAAAAGTTCTGTAACTTCTCTGCATTTCCATAACTATTGCTAGCTTTGAAAATGAGCTGTCAAGTATGCTCTGGTCTGGCTAACTGCATATTCATTGTTTACACTATACTACCCTTTGCTCTCAGCTGCCAAAATTGGTTTCACCTGTAATGTGTCAACATTTGATTTGATGGAAAACCACTGGTCTAGAACTTGTATAAAGCACTCAGATCATTAACTACCTGCTTTTTATTGGTTGGTGTCATAATAATAAATACTACATTCCAAGAGAAATACTATTATTATATATATATTTTTTTCTGATAAAAGCCAATCTCTTCTGATCTTCTCATTATTTTATCTTCTGATCTTCTCAGTTATCTTATCGTCACAATGGCATGCATGTTATAGAGATATAACAAAATGGGGTTTTGTTATTAAAACTTCATGTTTAATCATTGGGTGAATGCAAATGAAAAAGAGGGAAAAATCATACACTTGGTGAAAACAGAATATTTTTCTGGTGCTATCTAGGCATGATTAGATCAGCTATAGTTTGCATGTCCCTCTGTTCCTTCTCTCTCATAAAATTTGTTAACATTGTTGATTGTTTTGCACTTTATAAATAAAGTGTTCATCTGAATTTTACATGTCATTTGACACAAATTAGGTATACATTATAACTACAAGGTCTTCCTTACTCACAACTGAAAGAAATGGGACGGTCTTAAAATACTGTCCACCCTTTTTGGCATAGTCTTTGACTACCCAAAATGTAACAAGATGGGTCATTTTGCTTAGAAATCACAGAATTCACAGGGAATGTATAAAACTCTTATAAATTTACTATAATTTATTACCTAAGGTTCATTTTTAT
Organism: Aythya ferina; assembly: GCF_964211825.1. Classification (NCBI taxonomy): domain Eukaryota; kingdom Metazoa; phylum Chordata; class Aves; order Anseriformes; family Anatidae; genus Aythya; species Aythya ferina. The sequence continues at coordinate 56,991,604 of NC_140298.1, forward strand.
TTCTCAATAGTGTATTCTGTGGCTAGTTTTCAGATTGGCACAGTCATAATCACTTCAGGTCTGTCCACACCTCTTGCACCAAAGTGCTAATGTCTGGTAAGTCACTTAGGCAGGTGTAAAAAGGACACCCCTTTACCACAATCTGTCTTCATCTCTTATGAAATTATAGCACTTTATTTTAAAATGCTATTTCTTTTCACCACATTTTGCCAGTCACAACAGCAATTTGAAGCTCAATAAGGCTTTGCTTGCCCAGTTGTTAGAATTTTTTAGCATGGAAGACCCTGAACTGAATCTCTCAATGCATTGAGATGCATGGATCTCCATGCTTTTGTGGTGGTAGAAGTCTTAAAAAACAAACAAACAAACAAACAAAAGCAACAAAAAAATCATTATCTATTCACTGCCTCTAATATTTATAACTTCTTTTATTCCTGTTAATATTTAAAAATAAATCTATATCTTCTCTGTTTATATCTAGAGCTGCAGTTAAAATATGTGACTGACTGTCATGTTAATCCTGCTGTTTGCATTAGGAACTCCCAGTCCCCATACTTTTTCCAGCCAAGGTCTGGCCTAAATTGAGCTGCTGTTTGCTAAATATTGTGCAGTAGTATCATTAAGCATTTGTTGCTGCTTCTTTAGAAATTCAAATGATGATTAATTGAGAAAAAATGAGGCCTTTGATGACAAAACCAAAACAATTACACAAACTTTTAGTTTTCCCAGAAAGTTAATCATGGTCACTAAATGTTGGCATGGCAACTAACAGCAACACCCATTAATCCAGTCACTTGAAAAGGTGGCAATTAATAACTATATGCATCCTTATTCTTATATTGTGCAAGTAGTAAACAAACATATTCACTTTGCCAAGTTCTTGAGTTGTAAGGTAGTGCATAAATATCATCATATCTTTTATTCCCTCTCAATCATATTCATTTCCAAGAAGCATGTTTACCTTTCAAGAACGGGTACTTTCTGAAAAAAAAACATATTTCACAAACCGGGTTTAATTCTTGGAATGGTCTTTGTGATATGGTATTGTGTTATTTCATTGCTGGAGAACAACCTGGAGAGAAGTGTGGAGATTATTGGACATTCAAGGTCCATACAAGGTCAGCCTACTGTTCTCCACATCATAATATATCACAACAATTAATATCAATAAATATTTTCAAAAAAAAAAAATTTCAGTTGCCAATAATGTGAAAAAGAAAGTACCTGTTTCTTTCTAAATTTCTCCTTCCTCTGAAAGCTGTGTGGATAATTAAAATTAGTTTTAGTCTGGGAACTTGAACTAAACAATGAGATTTTACAATAAACATACAGAACAGCTACAACAACATATATATAGAGAGAGATAGATTCAGACCATTAAAGATCCCTCTTTTCAACTTTTCAAGAGCTTTCAAAGAGAGACATTTATACCAGTCAATATTTTAGCTAGTTTTGTTTTGTTTTGTTTTGTTTTATTTTATTTTATTTATTTCCCCACAGGCTTTCAAACATTTATTTTATTTTATTTTATTTTATTTTATTTTATTTTATTTTATTTTATTTTATTTTATTTTATTTTATTTTATTTTTTTATTTTATTTTATTTTATTTTATTTTATTTTATTTTATTTTATTTTATTTTATTTTATTTTATTTTTTTTTGTTTGAGTTATATTTTTATAAAATGACTCACAAACCTCTCTTCCTCCCTTTCCAGTGGAGCCGCAATCAATCAGTTGGTTAAATGGAAAAGTTCAGTCCAGAATGAATGTATATGTACCTATGGTTAAGGTGACAAACTTTTGGACAAGACAAAATTTCAGGTTAACATAATCTACTATGATTAAGGACTTGGATGCAGAATGTCATTTCGCATATACTCTGTTCTTTTTAAAATAAATATGGCAGTTCTCACCTATCTTGATATTTCACACAATATTTTGAGGACAAAGTAAATCCCAGCCCTCTACCCTGCCTCCCTTTGGCCAAAACTCTGGAGTTTTGACTCCATTCTGGTATTTGTGAATCAGAGATAGTGTTCCTGAGTATAAGTGTACTTGTTTTGCTCCTGCTTGCTTGAACAGGAAAGGTTGATTTGAAGTGTAATTCTGGACATATAACCTGGGTTAAAAGCAGATTCCACTAGCTATAACCAGCCTTGATTTTAGATCAACATCTCCATACAGTATCTCACACCTACCAGCTTTAGTTCCCTCGTGTCAAAATAATTGCAGCTCATGAATCACCTTTCATAATAAGCACCCTGATGATGCTTTAGAAAAATATTTTTCCCCATAAATGATTTTTTTTTCCTCTCAAATATGGATGACAGGATTCAATACCATCAGGAAAAATATTTGTTTGGCTGGACTAATCATCACTTGGAAAATAAAGTGGTTGAATGAATAAATGAAGTGGTTGAGTCTGGCTGAGTCGTTGAGTCTTACTAATGTGCACAAGACCTGACAGCATTTATTTCTTTTAACCTTCTTTGTTTCAGAGAATGTTGTTTTATGGAGAGATTGTGACAGGAATTGTCTTAATAATGTATCTCAATCCTTAAATGTTCAGTTAAATATAATTTAAAAATTCCTTTTAATAACTAAGCTACTGCTTACTGTTCTATGAAATCAAACTGATGATACTTTTAATAAATATTCATTAAAAAAGGCTCAGACTCCCTCAGAGATAAAGATTTGTGTTGCAGCTGTTTTGTTGCAAAGTAGCCAAGAAGTGGCTAATTTACAATGAAGTCTGTCTTTATCTGTGTGTTGAAATATTAGTTTAAAATAGTTTAATCTATTTCTAAAGAGGAAAAACATTACCCTTGAGCTAATGTTATAATTTCTCAAAGACAAAGTGGTCAGAGAAAATGAATCATTATTTTAATCTTAACAAATACCCTTTTGTATAAATATAGATATTTCATTAAGATAAAGTAGCAAATGAAATAATCATGCTAGAACCATTCCTGGATTTAAATATAGAATATTCATTTATATTGAATAACTTTGCAATTAATCTTAAGCTATCATTTTCTTAATCTTTTGAAGAAACTCCCCAAAGCATTATTTCCTTTAAACTTCATGTAAAGCTATTGTATTGTATAAACAGTATGTCATATAAACTGCAAAGATATATAAGTTTCTGCAAGCAACACAGTTACAGATATTGCTAGGTATTTGATCTATGTCTTCCTTGTAGACCCACAGTGTGGTAGTTAACAGAACATGAGAGGGTTTGTGACATATTATTCCCAGTTTTATAGTGGAGATAGAATTTTCTGGTTTGAGAGAACATTAAAAAAAAAAAAAAAAAAAAAAAAAAAAAAAAAAAAAAAAAAGATAAGGAATGATGTTTTCTTGAGTAATTTACATCTACCCTGAGTTTCAGGTGCAACTAAGCAAAAGAACAAAAGCTCTACAGGTAATACAGAACTATTTAATCTGTTTTTAGAGAAAATTGATTATGATCTGTAAAATCCAATCTGGATTTTGATTAAGAGAAAAAAAAAAAGATCCATACATTTTGTAATATGAAGAAGGATTTATTATTTAATAGATATGGAAAATGGTCTTGTTCAAAAACTGAATTTTCCATGATGGATATTTTTAAAGATTTTGATCTACTTTTAACTATGCATCTAAATCCTACTGTCTCAAACTGGCTGTTTTGCCTTAGGTTGGCTGATTGGTAGTACTTTTTAGGAAGAGTACAATAATTAATTTTCTAAATTCCTGTTAGCCAGGTGAGAAGTTCTATACTGAAGTCATGTAACCTATCCCTCATCATATTTTCTTCTTTGAAAGAGGGTGTAATATTTATATTTGTTACAGCACACACGCCCCCCCCCTCCCCCCATTGGTCAATTTGTTAAGAAATCTTTGGTGGGTCATCTGGTACAGCTGCACTGGGACAGAGGAGAAGGGAGGCTCTGAGTTTGTCATACCCAAATCTCCCAAGGTCCTCCATTTTATCTGGTTGAAGTTTCACTTCTCTTATAAAATAAAATTTTTACTCTAAGGCAACCAATGCCTCAAACAAGTAAAATCTGACTGAGATCACCTTCTTGAAAGACCCCATTATTCACTTTGCCCTTTAAAAATACACAGGAATGTTTATTTTAAAATATTCTAACCTATACTACAGAAAAAATAAAATGAAATATTGTTATTGGACCAGAGAGAATAATTTTATCTTTTTCTATGTGTGTTATGTGTTCACCTTTTTATACTCATTTTTTTCTTTGCTAGCACAAATGCAGGATTCCTTTATGATGTCTGCATGCTTTCTCTAATACAGTGTGGTGGGTTTACAGACCCAGCACATACAGAGAATGTAATAACATAATAAGTCACATGATTTTCACATAGCTGTGCAGAAAGAAAAGAAGACAATCGATTGAAGAGTTATTTATCCTTTTCTATTCCATCCAAGAAAAAGTGCAAGCTGTTTTGCAGGTTGCACCCAGAGACAGTTGGCCCCATGGGAGACAGTTGCTTCAGTGTACTGACTTAGATTAACCTGCTCTGTAATGTGTCTTGAGACTCAGCATATCCTTGGCAAGATTTTAAAACAGATGCGTAAACAATTATTTCATTAATTAAGTCAAGATCAAATTCTCTAGAACTGTGACAATAAAAATATAACATCCACAAACACATATATACAAAAATTCACATAAAAATTTTGAAACATTTCTGTCCTAGAAACAAGAAAAAAAATGAGAAAAGGTCTTATAAACATAACTGGGACTTTCTCAAGCCTCAAATGAGGAGGATATTCTCGGATACAGAAAGATGGTATTGTAAATCTGAACACCATAAATTATATGATGTTACTGCAGAACAAGTGTCAATTGTTATTGCACTTACTCAATGACCTTTGAAATTGCCTTTATATCAAAAACAGACATGAAAGACACAATTTTAATCACTTTGACTTCAGCATTATTTATGTTATATGCTAGGGTCCAGTTGTGTGGTTTTACTCAGCTGGACAGCTGAGCTCCACCACAACCATTCTCTTACTCCTGCTGCTCAAAGGGAAAGGGGAGAAAATATAATGGAAAGGGCTCCAGGGTTGAGATAACAACAGTAAGACTACTCAACAATTATGGTCTTTGGCAAAACACACTCAGTGTGTTTAGATTAGAGGAATTTATTGCCCATTACTAACAAGCTAGAGAAGTGAGAAACAAAGGAAAGAAACCAAAGTCACCTTCCCCCCATCCACCCTCTTCTACCTCCTCCCCACAAGTGGCACAGGGGAATGGGGGCACTGGGGTTGTTCAGTCTATAGAACTTTGTCTGCGCCTCTCCTTCACAGTCACTCTTTGCCACTGCTCCAGCAAGGCCTCTCCCACAGGATGCTGTCCTTCCCGAACTGATCCAGCATGGGCTTCCCACAGGCAGCAGCTCTTCAAGAACTGTTCCAGATATGGGTCTGTACTATGGAGGTCCATCCATCAGGAGCAAACTGATCCAACATGGGTCCCTCACAGGCAGCAGTTCCTGCCAGGTCACCTGTTCCTGCGTGGTCCCCTCTCCACAGGCTACAGGTCCATCCCAGAATGTGCTCTGTTGAGGGTTCTCCATAGGCTGAAGTCTCCTTCAGGCCACATCCACCTGCTCCACCAGGGGCTCCTCCGTGGGCTGTAGCGTGGAGATCTGCTGTGCATCATGTACATCATGGGCTGCAGGGGGACAGCCTGCTCCACCAGGGACCTTTCTACGGGCCTCAGGGGAACTTCAACTCCGAAGCCTAGAGCAGCTTCTCTCCTTCATTCTGCACTGACCTTGGTGTCTGCAGGGCTGTTTCTTACTCCTCGCTCTCCCAGCTGTTGTTGTGCAGCAGTTATTTTTTCCTTTCTAAAATATGGTCTCACAAAGGCACAAACAGCATGGCTTATTGGCTTGGCTCTGGCCAGTGGCTATTTTTTTTTATTTTTTTTTTATTTTTTTATTTTTATTTTTTTTGGAGCTGGCTGAAACTGGCCCTTATCTAATATAGGGTAGCTTCTGAACTCTTCTCACAGTGGCTGCCCCTGCAGCCCCCCGATACTAAAACCTTGCCATGTAAAACACACTACAAGTTCTCATCAAAACCATAGAAAACTGCTGACTCCTACTGGCCATTGGCTTAATCCATTAATGCCTCTATGAGAATACAACTCACTATGTAAAATGAGAATGTAGGCAAATACTGTCCCTGCAGACAGTGCCTTTCCAATGTGATCTTCAAATTGGGCATCAGAGAAGAGTTTTCCCTCCTTTGTCCTTTTATTGCAGCCTGGGAAATTGATGCACAGAGGCAGATGTTTTCCACTGCAAGAAAAGATGAGTTCCTCAATGTATATTCTGCTCTCACTGAAACACTGTAAAACGTCTTGTGAAACTGGTGAGAAATGTATAGAAAAAAAAATAAAGGTATATTTGCCTGTTTTTGTATTATGTAGTTGTTTAGCAAAACAGGTAAAATGGGCACAGACTAAATGAATTATTAGGAAACAATGAGACTTGAATTATATTTTCCCAGGCTAGTAAAGTTTTGCCATAGTCAAGTGTCTTAGAAAAGACAATAGAGAGTGGCTAACCCAGGGGGGTTTCAACTGCCTTAATTCTGGCAGCCACTGAAGGACCATTATTTTTCCTGTATGGAAAAAATATGAGGGTATAAGAGATAGAGAGTGAGAGATCACCAATGTTGTGTATTAAACCTGCTGCACATCAGAGCTTTAACTTGTACACTAGTCTGTACAGCAGTATTTGAAACTTTGCTATTGCCCAAGGTTAAAACAGTATTTCCACATCATCATCCCTGTCCACAGGTCCTAAAGAATGATCCTTGTTTGTAGCAAGGGACCTCAGAGAACACAGAGGAGCAGCTCTGATTCGTCTCCAAAGCAAGCAGTAACAGATCATGTTACACAAATGTGTATAAATATCTGAGGGGAGGTTGTCAAGAGAATGGGGTCAGTCTCTTTTCAATTGTGCCCAGTGAGAGGATCAGAGGTAATGGGCAGAAACTGAAGCACAGGAAGTTCCAGCTGAATATGAGGGGCACATCTTTACTGTGAGAGTGACAGAGCACTGGGACAGGTAGCCCAGACAGTTTGTGTCCTTCTCTTGAGATATTCAAAACACACATGGAGGCCATTCTGCACAATGTGGTCTAGGTGATTTTGCTCAGCAGAGGGTTTGGACTAGATGATCATCAGAGGTCCCTTCCACCCTTGACCATTCTGTAATTCTGTGATTCTGTGATCATCACTCCAATTCTCGTATTATTTCTGCACCTTCTCTCATGAAAGGATGTCAAAGCTCCAAGCCTCTGGATTAACTTCCAAGATACAAATGGCAGAATATGAAATGAGACTGAAGAGTAGAAGAGATGGTACTAGGCTGCACTAGCAGCCTTCATGGTGCATTGTTTTACACTTTGAAACTTTTGAATTTCAGTTCAGTAACCTGTGAGACTTGCCATTTACCTCTCATTGTAACTGTCAGAAAAAAAGATCAAAAGATCCCATAAGAATAAAATTGACAACATACTATCGTCAGTCTCTGCTGCCTCCAAAATTGCAAATTCAAAAGAAACAACTGGTTGTGGATATTTGTTTATGCAGAAGTAACAGGTTGGCATACACTATATAATCATATGGTGTCCTGTCTCTTGTCATGAATAAATTGATTGTGAAATCCACAGCCAGAGTTTTCAATATTGATTGCTTGTTCTCTGTTGTGATTTTAGCACGCTAACAATTTAACATGGAATAACTCACATGGCCTTAGCCTTCCCCCTTTGTCAGAAACAGATAGCTCTGAAGGGTTAAACTGTCTGCGGCCTAAACTCATGGCTTGGCCTCACCAAATAGGCATAAAATTGAAGACATTATGTAGATAGCACATTCCTCCAAGGAAAATCTCTAAATATATATTCCCGAAGCATTACAGATGTTTGTCTAATCTTTAATTACATCACTTTTATGACCCCTCCAAAAATATATTATAGTGATAAGCTATCTCTGCAGTTAAAAAGCCTTGCCTATTTTCTACTTTGTTTCAGTGTAATCCCATTGTTTCTTGCTGAATCCAGAGGAGACACAGAGAAACTGTGCTACTTCCCTTTTTTATAGCTGTTTTTTATGTACTTGTCCTTTGAGTCTCACATGAATTAATTTATTTCCTTTAATCTTTCCTCTCAGATCATGCATTCTGACCAGACTCACTGATTTCTAGGCTGTTTTCTATGCTGGCTCACACCTTTTCTTGAAATGCAGGGTCTGAAACTGGCAACCGAGGTTGTCTTAATAAGGTAGAATAGAAAAATCACTTCCCAGATCTTGCATACAATACATCATTTTTTCCATCAGTATGATGATTCAGACTCAGACTATGATCATCTGACAGGTATAAGGGGGATGTGGGAGGAGAGAGGGGCCACCAAAACGGGGGGTAAGAGTGCATCAATAAAAGTAATGCGTCTTTTGAGAGTGGGATTACAGACAGAATGTGATAAATGGATACAGGCTGTGATTACAGTCCAGCAGATATTAAAAAGCATTTTGCTGCCATCTAGTACTCTAATAGTAGAAGCACCAACCTTTGGAAAAGCACAGGAAAAAAGAATAATGTAAAAACAAAGAAAGAAACAAACAAAAAACCTGCAACCCTAAGTGTGTAGGATCTACATGAGCATCAAATGCAGAATAGAAGCACAAATAGTGTCAGTCAATACTTCTCTGTGGGATACCACTGTCCATAGATCAATAGGAAATTAGATTCACAGTCTATCAATGTTTCTGTGAATTGTAATATTTCTTTTCTATCTTGCACAGGAGACTAAGTGTCATACCTGCTTATTTCACCATCTTTAAAATCTGGTCTTGATAATGCATGTATCTTCCTAGTCTCCTAACTTTTCTCAAACCACTGCTTTAAAGTGCTGGCAGTCAGGATGCCTCTGAGTTCAGACTCTCTTTCTATCTGTAAAATGTTCTCTCAAAATATTGTCTCTGATACAACCCATTGGCTTGTCAGACAATCTTTGCCCTGTACTCCTGCTCTATTTCCAATCTGTGTAAAAAGCCACTTATTAACACACCGCAGTGTGCTGGTTAATTCTATTAATTATAAAGAAAGAAAGAAAAAAACATAAAAATTAATCATCTTCCTTCCTCACTGTGGTAGTCAGTGGATAACTGCTCTGAAAATTCAAAAACACATAACACAAATTCTGTTGTGTTTCTGCTACCCAGAAACATGTATTCCCTTGCAAAGTACAAAGTAGTGTCTTCCTCCTTTTCTCCACGGCTAATGTTCTTAATCAAGACTTACACTCCTACACTAATACAACAATATTCTTTTACTTTACCTCACCAAATTTCTAGAATGTTATTTAAGCACTGTTCAGGAGAATTATGAATTATGTCCTGTTATGACATATTTACTTGATGTTCCTTCTATTGACAGTCTTTTTCACAATAAACGTCTCAAGTAGCAGTTTTGAGATATCCTTCGCATATATAGGGCCAAGAAAAACTAAAACAACTTTTAGTAACATAAAAATCCATTTATGCATTTCGCCCTCTGAATAATCAAGAGACAATTGCTATCCTTTTTACATCTGCTTCCAAATAACAAAGACCTCACATGTAGCTGAGGCGTATGAAGAGGTGATGTAAGAGTACAGAAAACTGTACAAAATCCTTCCCTGAAACAAGTATTCTTTAGCATTTATGAGGTGTATATTTTACTTTATTTAATGTAGCGGTGTTTATACATATGAAGAGGACCCTAGTTTATTGTCCCTTCACATATAGCTAGTTCTTTTTGTTCTATACACCATTTCCCACTTCTGTTGTGGTTATGTCACCAAAAAATAAATTTCTGACAGACTGCCAATTACAAGTTCCATCATTTTTACAAATGCTTGATGCCATCCTATTAACCCTGGTTACCCACCTACAGTCCCCCAAGGTAGGCCAGGATGTGCTTGAATGAACGCACAAATACAAATCTTACAAAGAGCTGCTGTTTTGGTAACTTTCCCTCCTGGGCACTAAGTTGCAGTGTTTTGCAGAGCTCCACTCATCTATGAAGAGTGAAGAAAATTCTGGGATTAACACACAATATCCTCATCTTTAGAAAATACAAACTTTTTTTTTTTTTTTTTTTTTTTTTTTTTTATTGAGAGATTTTTGGCCTTTCAGATAACTTGCCTTGAGCACCGTAACGTTAAATAAGGACGTTCAATTCAGTTCCACATTGTGATTTCGTTTTATGAAAGCTGATGTGCTTGGAAAACATTTTGTAACCTGTCTACATCTACAGGCAACAGAATGTAAAGGGATTTTTTTTTTTTTTTGTATAATTTAAATCCTCCTAAGTGTTTTATTTTGTTTTGCCTTTATTTTTAATTCTTATTTTGAAATTTAAGTACTTGCTGCAGGGATTTAAAACATCTGTTGTTTTTTTAGCACAAAGAATGATGGATATTTGCTTCTTCATATGAAAGATTTATTGGATAAAAGGATATACTAAATGACTGGTATACAAATTAGAACTAGATGGGTTTAGAATTCAAATGCATCTATATATTTCACATGAGCTTTTAAAGGAAAAGAGGTACAAGATTTATCCTGTGTATAAATTAGAGACAGGAAAAATGATACTCAACATTAGGAGTGTATTGAAGCAAAACAAAATATTAACCACATTCCTCACTTAAAAAAATGTTTTAGAAATTGTATGTGAAGATAGAATGCAATTTGGAAAAAAAGATTTGAAATTAAACTGTTTTCTACTTAAAATGTTTTCCTTTTTCCATCATATTGCATTAGTTGTGTTTAATGGATTATGATATTCACGTCATCAAGATACAATATGCAAACTTCTGTGCACTAAACTTGTATGCAATATTTTGGCTATCATATTTATATAATTTTCAGTTTATCTTGTAGGAAAAAGATAAATTCATATTTATGTTATTATTTATTTTAGTTAGTACAGACGGTCTCTTGTAATCATTATGGATATCTCTTATTTATATCGTAAGTAAAAAATGTGGCACTGAATAGAAGCAAGTGGATGGCAAAGCATCCTTCTGTTACATTGGTCTCTGGATTGCCAGTTATAATAAGCCTGAAGGCTTTAGTGTGTTCAAAAGATCTGGCAGATATGGCAGACAGCACTGAATCCATAACATATCTGCATTTGTTTGCCCATGAAAAAACCCATAAGGGTAAAAACAGTCCCAACCATGCAGAACCAGGAAGCATCAGCACATAATTTCCCAGGACTACAGATGCACTTGGCCTGCCACTGTAGAGGAAAAGGAGAGCTCTTAGAATTAAGTGACAAGTGATTAGGTCAATCACCTGCCACTTTTTGTGTTTTCCAGATCAGGTAGGAGGATAATTAGGTAATCATGTTCTCCTTCTCACCTTAAGAATTACTCCTCAAGTACTGCTATACTGCTATTCCATGGCTTTTTTTTTTTTTTTTTTTTTTTTTTTTTTTTTTTAACTGATATCGCAGGAATTTTCTTGGACTCACCCAATCCAGACTTGGCTAGCTTGAACTTCTGGTGCAGTTAGTATTTGCATTTTGCAAAAGGAGGAAGGACAAGAGTTCAAGGAACTTATATGGACCTTTGAATGGGTGATGGTAATGGCCGGCCTAATAATCAGGCACTAGTAAAATCCTGAAGTTGTTGCTCATCTTAACCAATTGACTGTCAGGCTGCAGGCTGTCTCCCCGCAACCAGTGGATCCCACATGGATCTCCACACTGCAGCCCATGGAGGAGCCACTGGTGGAGCAGGTGGATGTGGCCTGGAGGAGGCTGCGGCCCATAGAAAGCCCCTGCAGGAGCAGGCCCCGGGCCGGAGCTGCAGTGTGTGGGGGACCCACTACCCGTGGGAGACTCATGCTGGAGCAGTTTTCTCCTGGCAGATGAACCCCATGTTGGACCAGTTCTTGAAGAGTTCCTGCCTGTGGAAAGCTCATGCACGATCAGTTAAGGAGGGACAGCATCCCATGGGAGGGCCCCATGGCAGATATGAGGCATTAGGGACTGACAGCAACTCCTATTCTCCCGTTCCCCTGTGCTGCTTGGTGGGAGGTGTTGGATGAGGGTGGTCTAGCTTGTTATTAATAGGTAATAAATGTCATTAATCTCCCTATGCTGAGTCTGCTTTGCCCATGACTATAATTGTTGAGTGATCTCCCTGTCCTTATCTCAGCCCTTGAGCCCTTTCCATTGTATTTCCTCCCCCTTTCCCTTTGAGGAGGGGGAGTGAGAGCAGTTGTGGCGGAGCTGCCCAGCTGTGTAAAACCACATCACTGGTAAAATAAACTGCAGGGTAATATGCTGCCAGCATAACCAGAAAGTTGTTTATATAAGTCTCAGCAAAGATTCCATATACTTTTCCATCACCACTGAAGGGTTCTTAATAAAAGAAAATAACTAGAAGAGTTTTATGGGATTTGTAAATTACTAGCAGAGCTACTTTGAGTTTTGATGATCAGAATGGCTCTTCCAGTCAAAAGATCATTACAAGCATTAAATGATTAAGAGGTGATTTTATTACTTCTCTTTCACGAAGATTTTTTTTTTAAACTGTGTGTTTTTCTTACCCTTTTTGTCCCTCCATAATGTGACAGACTCGGGACTGTTACCTCAATGGTTTTCTGCATTGCCAAGCACAGTTCAGAGTACTTTTAGAAGTGATTGTGGATGAAAGCTGAATTTGGTTTGCTCTGTCTCAACCTGAAAGTAACCATAATTTGTAATTGGTCAAGACTGACTGAATTTGAACTAGCAAAACTGAATTTCTAAGGAGCAGAGAACAATTGTAACATTTTTTCCTCAGAGGTTTGTTTGGGTTTTAGAGTCTGAATGTTATTAATGACTAGCTCAGCTGCTAATAATACTTGGTTAGGATGATATTGCTTTGTTCTCTGAGTCAAGTTCTAGGTAGACAAAGTGCTATAATTAGCATTTTTGACAGTTGTAATATTTGGCCTTCGTTTAAATTGTTTGAAAAGTCACTTTCTTCCACTTTTTTAAAAATGTAATTTTCGGAACGTGACTAATATATGCTGAAGAAAAAGAAGAACCTAATTTGCCTTAGCTTCTACTAATTTCTGTATGGCAGGAAGACTTCAGAGTTATGGAACTGAACAAATAATTAGTAAAAGAATCTGGGGAAAAACAAGTACAGTGTATGCTTTTTAACTTGATGTACTTGATGGCAAGATTTATCTTTTTATTCATCATCATAAATTGGAGAAAACATTAACTAAAAAAAATAAGCATTAGTCCTTCATGTAAAATCATGCACCTTAAAATGCATGTTCATGCATTAGAAAATAGAAAAGGAAGATGTTAACTCTGCAGCAGTAAATAGCAAAAATAAATGTCTTGTTAAAATCAGTAACCTTGAAAGAGATTTTAAACCTAGCTATTTTTGCATAAAATAATATTCTCCAGACATTAGCTCATGTAAATGACTTATGATCCATGCACAAAGAAAACTCCTCAGATTGTAGCCCTCTGCCCCATAATTCTTTGTTCACAGAGCCACTGCTGTTGCTGTTCATTGGTAGTAGATTAATTTTTCTAGTGCCATTCAAAAAGAAAAAGTTTAATGCATTTGGGGGCTGATGGTGCAGTGGCTTATTACCTTTTGTACCAGATGTGGAGCCGTATCTTTGTTCCATGTGTCACCTGTTGAGAGATCTCTCTCATTTTAAATCTCTTATAAGAGATTAGAGATTATGTTTATACATAATATGATATATATACATGTATATATATACATATATATTATATATATATGTATATATATTATATATACACATAATATTATAGATTATGTCCATAATGGGGCATAGGTTAAGAGTAGAGTAGTTAGGTAAGGAACAAGAGTAGTTAGGTAAAGGAATATACAAAAAGTACAAAGCACTGCATATGCAAACATGTATGATGAATGAATGCGTAATATGACTGGATCTTGAGTAGAACTCCTTTGTCTTGGATGGCAGATGAAAAACATCTTTATCAGCTTTCTAGGTTTGGCATTAAATCTTTAAAAATGCAGAGCCTACTTCTGACCTCAGTAAAAGCAACATTACATTTCTGCCGATTTCAGTTTTACTCATTGATTTTACTCAATTGAGTTTTCATTTCTGTAGTCATAAATTGTTCAGAAAAAGGTCTCTGCTAGATTCTACAGCTATATAGGTGTTGATGGTAAGTCTATATCAATAAATTAAGTGTTCCCAGGAATATGCGGTTATACAAACATGTCAAGCTCAGTTATTCAGCTGGGCATCTTCTGCACAGAACATGACTAACATCACTACCACTCACAAACGCAGCACAGAAAAGCTACAAACTGGTCTGAGGAACTGGGAAACTACATGTCTCTTACTCCATCCTTTCCTCCCTGAAGTCCTATTCACACTTTCAGTGGAGGTCTGTTTCCTTATCAGTAGTAACGAACTTGAAACTCCAGGACAGCTGTAATTCTGTGCATTTTTGCACTATTAATGATGTTGCACATGCTTTCCATGGGAGTAGAAAATATTTAACTACAGTTCAAATAGAAATGAAGATACTAATTTAGACAAAAAGACTTGGCTTTTAAGGTGCATTAGTACTAGGAGTTAACTTGATTCACCAATAAACTTTAAAACCAGGACTTAACTGTGAATTTGATTCATCTAATTTGAATCTACTTCTAGTTTCATGGACCAAGTACTTAGAAACAACCACTGTGAGCACATTATAGAAATCCAGATGGATTATAGTCTGCTATTGAGTTGGCAAATACAGGCAGTTTTTCCTTATCAAAATAGTTTGTTTGCCTATTACTTTAAACTAATGTGATGAACCTTATTTGTCAAAAAACATTTAAAAAAAGAGTAAATGTTCCACTTTGACATTTTTAAAGGTAATATTACACAAATTTCATAATGTAAAAGATGTTTCATTTAGGATTCCAAAACTGGCCTATGATTAATTTAGAGAGGGAAAAAAAAAAAAAAAAAAAAAAAAAGTAATTAAACATGATCAATATTTCTAATAGAATACCTAAGAACACAGGACAAAGAAAGGTTTAATCATCAGCAGCTCCCATCTTGTGCTATTACAGGCAACTAGTCCATTCCATCATTCCATTTAAGGACTTAGATAGATTTATCCTTGTTTGTATTTTGTCACTGATTATTTTTTTTTTTTTTCCATTTTAAACTTTACCTGGAAAGCCACAATAAAACGATTCAAATCAATTCATGCTATTTTTCATTTATTAATGCCTCCCTTCTTATCTCTTGAAAAATCCTCTGTTTCTGAGACCATAGGCCTCACCTATGCTTATCAATAAAATAATAATACTGTTACTCTGACAAAGAAGTTGATGAAAGATTCAGCAAATATTACCTAAGGTGTTTTATTTATTATTATTATTATTTTTTAATTTAATATAATTTTACATTGTTTTACTTTAGTTTATTTAAACTTGCTATTGCTAAAGAATTTGTAAATTATTGGTGTTTTTAAGAGTGAAAAATAATGTGTTATAAACAACTAATGATGGAAGCACTCAGCTCGAAGTATTAACACCTACACTAGACTTAAAATTAAGGATAATATGTTCAAGTGTCTTAGCACTGTGTTTGGCACTGCAACTGCTAGACTTAATTATAAAATAGAATAAAATGTAAGGTGATAAAAGGCTATAACAAGAAATAACTTTTTACATTATTTGGGTAACAACATATAACTATAAAAAAGGAGAAAAGGGATGGCTCATTTTATCTTTTTCCAAGAGATTTTTTTACAACCCATTTATTTCTAAGATCATTATCTTACAGAAAGTAGTGTTTTATTCCTTCTGTATTCTTTATGTTTACTGAATGTGAATATTTAATGGGAAACACATTATTATTGTTATTTTCTGTTCCCACTATCACACTATATAAAGAACTAATTCAACTGGAAAGAAAATATTGTTTAGTGGGAAAAAAAAACAAAAACAAAAAACAAAAACAAAAACGTAAAAGAAAGAAAAAAAAATAACAAAATTAACACAGCAAAGAAATTAATAATTTTCCTTGGCTTCATTTCTTTTGAGTGCCCTACTAAGTACTTTATTAATGTTCTCAGTTATTAAGACAGCAGTGAAACTTTAAAGCAGGTTTATTATTCTACAGTTAACTGCAAGAGACCTGTGCTTGGTTGACAGGTAATCTCTGTGCTTGTTCCTGATCTGATTTTGCTAGAGAAGAATATTACTGCATGATCAAAATGAATCTTTTATAGAAAACGATGCATGTTTGAAAATGCTCAGCAAAATTATACTTTTTATAGAATCATAAAATCATCCAGGTTGGAAAAGACCTTCAAGACATTCTGGTCCAACCATCACCGTACTACAAATGTGTTTTATATGCAGCAAGAGAGTTGGTCTGAAAAAAAAAGTGTATCTTGTCAGATTCTGATTCTATGGCAGCCAGACACAAAATCAATGTGGTTAGTGACTTGTGCAGGGATCATTTGAGACGCTGCAGAAAACTTTCAAATATATTTTTAGGATCCCACTCTTCCTGTGTTTGCCTGAATTGCCCTTATAAGAGAAAGCCTTTGGAGACAGGATGAGATGTGGCTTAGTGTGCACTCCAGCTGTTTAATTCAATTACTGGACTGCACTGATTAAATGCAGAAGTCATTAATAGAAGCACTGTATTTTCTCCTCCAGTTTTGTTCCACAGAATAAAGTAGACTGCATAATTCCCTTACAAATGTAATTATTTCTATTGGAACAAATAAATTTAAACTCTGGCCACCTTTCTTATTTCTTTTTCACATTGGAGAGAAGAGTGAAAAAAAAACAATGAGATGATGTCCATTTGCACTTACAGATGAGTCTACATTTAATTAATGTAGCTTAGCCATGAGGAATATTCAAAACTTGGCATCAAACTCTAAAGACAAACTATAAAAAAACTGAAAAAACAACACACGTTAATGCAATAACCCAATTTTCAAAACATGAGAAAATTGAAAGAGAAATGGAATACAGTGATGGTCCAAGCTGTAAATTGGGGAAGTCTTGAATGAAGACCTTCCGAAAAAGTGAGATAATCCAGAGACTAGATAGACTTGGGTAGAATTAGGGAGTTTAAATCCAAGAAAGTGCTCACAGAGGGACTACCATTATAAAACAATTTTTACCTTACCCTTTTTTACCTTCTCTGTTAGCCCATGACTCTTACACTGACTTAATTGTACCTCAGCCTCAACTGAAGGCATTTATTTCATAGCCAATGACAGAAGCCTTTTGGAGTTGAGTAATATGAATTGCAACTTCACCAGATGCAAGAAAGAGCTGAAACCAACTATCCAAGACACTTTGCAGAAAGTAGGAACTATCACCTTATGGATTTCTGACAGAAAACTGGTGTTAAACTTTGTGCTGTGCCATTATTTAGAAAAGAAAGATCTAAGTATTACAGCTTATCTTGATTTAGGTGTTAAAAACACTTTATGTTCTTCCTAGACAAAGTGGAATGATGGGTGGGTGGATGGATGAATTGGGTTGGACACCCTTCACTCCAGACTTAAGTGGTTCAGCACAAGCAAGAATAGCTTTTTCCAATGTTGGGGCCAAAAATGTGTTTGTACATCCAAGTGGATTCGGGCCTGTTTTCTTCAATCTACGTGTTTAAATTTATGTATCTAAGTAAACTGTCTCTAGGTCATACTTGTACAGCCAGTAACATCAACAGTAGGTGGTTCTTGTCTTTAATATGCAAGTAACAAAAATTCTAAACTAGCCATTTTTAATCTTTGGAGACAGGAAACAGATGTAGCAGACAATCACCAATTGATCATTCATCCACTTGAAGTTGTGTACTAATATAGTGCTTTAGGCAAGCTGACATAACAGTTGAAATAACTGAATGTGTTTCACATAACTAAGCACTGAAATATTTTTTTTTCCTTTTCTTTTTTTTTTTTTGTTTGTTTTTTAAACACAACACTTATACTTCCAGAACATGTATTTCAATCAAGTTACATTCTGCTAAAAAATTCAAATAACATTAGCAGAACCTATGCATACCCACTAAAAGCTAAACAAATGCAAACAAGGAAATCAAACACAAGAGTTAGAATCCGGTAATTTAATTTTGCTTTCCTCGTGACAACGACAAGACACATGAAATTCAACCTTAAGACATTACGCAACCAGAGATGAACTGAATTATTTTGTTCATCTCCTTGCAGTTATATAAACATTTTGAGAGGCAATTCATCCTACTGTAGGTCAATGTGCAGCTGTAATTCTTCAGTTTATCAGTACTTCTTGTGGAATCCTTAGCAGAATTTTTTTTTTATTTTTTTTTTTTAAATACATATACATGAAAATTCAAGTTATGGTAAAAAATAAAATTATAATAATAAAATAAATAAATAAATGCAGAATATATTTAATGCATGTATTGTAAAAAAAAAAAAAATCCAAATGGAATAATTAGTGAATGTAACAGCAGAGCCCATTTCTGTCACAGCAAGCTCCATCATTTCAGCAAACAAAACTGAAATAATGAAGGCATCTCTTAAAGTGGTTATAAAAGCATTTTGATTGATCTAAAAACCTGTACTTTTAAAGCAACCAAAAGTAGTAGTAGAAAGAAAGCCACTGAATTGCATTTGCCATTGATTTTTTTTTTTTTGCCAGAGTGTATAAAATATCAAAGAATAGATGAAGATCTCAGAATTACACTGATCTTCAGCAGCTGACAGTTGAAACACTACTATTTACAGATAGTTATTTCATTTGTGAATAAATAAGTGAAGACATATGTTTATCACAAATATGTTTTTTCATATTTGTGATATTTCAAATGTACATATTTTCATATTTTTCAAATTCATATGGTTTGTCCATATGAATGAATTTCTGGAAATTAAAAAGAATATATAACCATATCAAAGTGGACAGCTCAGAATCATTGCAGACCCTGTGGTCTCACATAACTGGCTTTTTCTCATATTCTTCTTGCTGGGAGACCTTTCCCACAATTGAACCCCAGCACTGCAGGACAGGTCCCATTCAGAGACACCATGTGCAAGATAGAGGAACTCAGCCTACCAGTGATCTGCAGGCTTCATCTGCTGAAGAAAATAAGCTCTGAGAAGCCCACCAGCAGGATGTCATTTAGATAGTGTCCTCTTCTTCTTGGGGTGTGGCTTGCCAATTGCATGCAACCCACCTGAGTTCTACCTCTCTGTTGTCTCATGATATGGTGTAAGAAGAATTCTGTGTTGAATGAGAGGAAGCTGAAAAATCTCTAGTACTTTCCAGTTACATAGTTCAAAGCAGTATGAAACATTTCACTTCTATCATAATGTTGGTTACAAAAACTCTTTTCCTTGGAGTTGTTGAGGGGAGTTCATTTTAAAATGACAAATTACTTAAAAAAATAAATTCCATCTAAAGATATTTACTCTTTTACTGTTGCAAGATTTATTGTTGTAATTTGCAATTGTAAATTATTGTAATTTATTTATTTCTTATCAATGACAATAGAGAAATGGTCCCTAACGGCACCATTTGTTCAGAAAGGACTATGATATACGTAAGCCATCCTGCTGACTGCATCATCAATTCTAAATACAGCAGCTGAATTGAAGCAAAGGTTTGGAGATGTTTAACGAGAGATAAATGTGTTAGACAAATTTCATCCCACTTTCTAGTTTGGTTAAGTATATAGTCTGTGGATCAGAATCTACATTTACAATATGGGACTTAAATTAATTCTCTTTGGGGCAATAAAATGAACGAGTAACATTCTTGTGAAAGGGCAACTATTAAAAATATCGTGTGTATTTTTTCTCTCTCTCTCTCTCTTTTTTTTTTTTTTTTTTTAATCTCTATCTTAAAACTCATATGAATGTATAGCTCATTGTCTATATAGGTTTGAGCTATCTCAAAAGTTAGTCACTTTTCATCTGTGCACTGTTCTATAGTTTAGTATCATCTGTTAGTGTGAAAAACAAAGGCTCATTGAACCATTAGTTTTTCAGCTTTTGGTACTTATTCAGACCATGATGCGTGATCATCCATGTAACTACTGCACTGTTTTCACTTTCAACAGCAATATTGTCTCTGGGCATCTTGCTAGGGTACAGGAAGCAAGAGTGATTTTTCAGTTTTTAAAAAATGGGTTGGAAAACAATCAGAGGAAAAGTTTAAAATATTTTTTTTTTCTTTATTTTTAGAAAAGTTTCAAGGGTTCAGGAAGGGCTAAGTCTCCTACTTACAGACTGGCAAGGAACAAATGATAAACAAATGAAACTTAACACTGCCTATGCTACGTTTACTGACTGCCCAGCATAATTCGCTATAGGGACCTTTGAATTTATCTAATAAGTTTAACTACTGTCACAACACAATATCATGCAATTTTAAATGTTTAGTAGCAAAATGATTAGATTTAAATTTTAGATTTAAAATAACTTTTTTGTCTGTTCAGTATGTTAAAATATACATTAAATCATGACAGACTCAGAATATTTCCCCATTTAATCAACACTTGAAATATGCAAACTGAGGCTGCAGCTGCTAGGGCAAACTGGAAAGAGAGCTATGGCCAAGTTGAATCAGGTTCTTCTTGATTCAGGGTTTCTTTCAGGATTCAATGTAGCACAGGCATGGGGCTAAAATAACTCTGAGACCAGGTATGACAAGGATATTTCTTCAAGGTGTCAAGAGAAACTGAACAAAAACACCAGGAGTCACCAGCCTCACAACACAATGCAATCTTACAGCATTGCTCTAACTTGTAACTCAGCTCTAGCTCCTCCTGAGTTCTGTTTTAGCTTCTCCTTTTTATGTTTTCATCCCTGTACCCCTTCAATTTAGTATCAGTGCAAATTGTTCACTTGCACCTCTCTTTTTTCCAAGGGAAACTACAGCAAAGAGGTTTGTATGCTCCTGGCAATCTTAAGAAATCTGGATATCTGACCTTCAGAGTCAAGCCATGTTGCTGCTTCTTCACTATCTGCTGTATTTCCAACCTTAACTGCACACTTCCAGATTTTATATAGAATGATGACTAGTCAGTTGTCCTCAAAATTGTGAGTTGTCCTCAAAATCAGAAGCCTGATTTTGATCTCCATGGCTGTTTTCTTCTGAAGTTCTCTCCTCTGGTTTGTCAATACCATCTTGGCAACTTATTTTTACTTCACTCAATCCAGTGCACACAAAATTTGAGTGGAGGATGGCCCAGATCCTCAGCTTTCTGCTAATAAATTAGAAGGAAATCACAACACGTTGCCAGTGTTTCACCCCATAATGCAAAATTGGTTAACTGGTGAACATCAGCTACCTCATGTGGGCAAGTTCTTCAGGACTTGTCTTATAAAATTTTTTTTCTCCCTCTGTTTTCTGTTAGACAGCTGACAATCAGTGACCTGGCTGAGAAGTTTCCAGAGGAAAACAGAACTTTTTCCTCACTGAAACCAGTGGGAAATTTGATAATCACTTACAGGGGAGTAAGCATTCAACTGCAGTTAAGCTTTTATAGAAAACAGATTGAAATAAAAAAAAAAAAGAAAGATTGAAATAAAAACAAAACAAAACAAAACAAAAACAAACAAACAAACAAAAAACCACAAACCTTCAACATTGGCAACTAGGTGTTGTTTCACGTTTTCTTTTTCTTTTACTTTATTTAGTTATCCACTCCATAAGTGTTAAGAGAAAAGAAAGCCAAGTGCTTCACAAGAGCACATTGTTATTCAAAATCTCTCAGGAAAACCCATCTCCCAAGAAATCTGACCAGAAGCAATTACAGAAAGCAAGCACAGAGTGTGACTACAAGTGTGATGCACGTTGACAAAAAGTAAAATTAGGAAGACCTCAAAAGACTTTAGTGATTTACATCAATATGTGGCAGTCTCAGTAAGCAACTATGATTAAAAAATGACAGTTCAATGAATCCTGTGTGTATCATATGAACAGAGTGTGAACAGTGCTCATTATGAAAGCAATAAGAATGACAGATTTCATGATAGGAAATTAAGATCCTTGTAGGAAAATATTCTGGAAATAAAATAAAATACAGCTCAATAAAATCTGTATTCAGTTACATACCCCATTTGGATAGAATGCTGAAATAAAAAATTAAAAACAAAACCAAAAACAAAAAAACACAAATGATTGTCTTAATTTATAAAATAGAAAATTCACTAAAATGTTATGAATATAACTGCATACAGTTTTAAAACTCACTGTTAAGGTCCAAGATGCTGTTACTTAAGTAAGATTAAACGTATTTTGAAGTCTTGAAATAAAGTTAATGGAAGAAATTTTATCCTTCTCCATGAATCACTTTTATGGAAGACAATCAAACATTAGGCTGATCAATGACAGTGTAGAACTCTAATAGAGATTTCTGATTTCAAACAAAATTAGTATATAAATAATGTGTGTAATTTTTGAAAATTTATAAAAATATTTTGATAATTGAAAACAGATTTTTATAATAATAATAATAAAAGCCTACATATATTTAAAGATTGATTACTAGGAATGATTTCAATACAAATAAGGATTATAATATGGCATTTTAGTGTAGAGGAAACTCTTTTTTTTTTCATGTATTTACCTATTCCTTTCTCCCCTGATATCTGCTAACTTTCAAGAGAAACAGCAACACATTCAGTACATTTTTTTCCCTGCTTTTCTTGTACTTTAAATTGTAGCAAAGTACTTTTGTCTTTTGCTAAAATTATTCATAATTCATTCTTCCTAGTCAACATTTTTACCCATTACAATAAACTAACATACAAATTGTTAAAAGTAATGATAGGTAATTATTACTCATAAAAGTAATAATACAAGAGAGGTAAAAAGGTAAAAATACAAGACAGGTTATGTGCAGTGCATGACAATGTCCTGGAGGATTCAGGAACTATTATTTGTATTCTTCAATATCATTATTTGTCTTTTTATCTTAGTTTCATTTTCTTAGTTTTAGACAGGAGTCCAGGCATAGATGAAGTAGTGTAAAGATGTCAACAGTTCTGTAACTTTTCCAGATCACGTTTTCATTTTTTGTGAAAGTTAATGTTGCACAAGAAAGTATCATAAAAAGAAAATTGGGTATTAAAAGAACCTTAAAAGAGAACCCCATTGGAAAAATTAGTTGTTCATTGTTGGTTTAAATGCAACAAAACAAAACAAGCAAAAAACCCCAACCAACCAAACAACAACAACAACAACAAAAAAAAAACAACACAGAAAATACTTTTTTTTGGGGAGACTGGTGGGGTGGGGGGCAACAATTCTATTTCAATGTTTAGTTCTACAAAACAAAACATTATTTGTTAGTACTGCCATAGTAGTGTGTTATTACTGATGTTGGCAGTAGATGGTTATCCCTTGTAAATGATACCATTCCTGTTAGTGCCATTGAGATATACTGATTTTTCCCAAGTGTAATAAATCATCTGTTCTGCAAGAAACTGAAGGCTCCAATGCAAAAAATAGAAAAGGCCTGAGTGTAGAAGAAATAAGACCTCTATGGACTTATGAATTTATATAAAAGCTCCATTATCTTTGGAACAGGTAATATGTAGTTAGCTGTAGCTAAACAAAGGTCTGCTAGAGACAGAAGCATGGAAATGTATGACCTTTCATGAGATGAAAATAACTATTCAAATAGTACTATATAAAATAATTTTCAAAATTATTCATTTTAATTTTAAATTTTATATAAATGCCTACATTAGCTGAAAAGTCTATATGCTATCCTGAAAAGATCCTATTATAAGCTGGTGTTATTAGCAATCAAAACTGAGGAATGTATGAAAAATACATCCTTCTCTTCTGAAAACCAATTCCATCATTTTCACTTACTGATGAACTCAGATAAATTTATAGAGATATCAAAGAACCTTCCCTGAATCTTCTTCAGCAAGTTTTTCTTATGCAAACTTTAAACTTAGAGTCAGTTTTGGCCTGTATTCAGTTAAAACACCAGTAATGTTCTCATCTATATCAACACAAAACTATCTTTCTCTCTTCTGTTCTCTTTTGCTGTTAGCTTCCTGATACTTCTTCAGACTTTCAGATACATGTCTGTCATGAATGCCTCAATCTGGTATGCTAAAAATAAGAAAGAAATCAGGCAAGCTGAGCTAATGTTTGGATGTATAAGATTATTTTTTTTTTATGCTCTCTAACAGCCTAAACAGCATATGAATGGGAGATATGAGAAATCTGGACAGATTGTTTTAATTAAAGAAAGAAAGAAATAGATGAACTGCTACCAAAATAAAGAAATATGGGTACTCAGAGTTAATTTCACTAAGATGAAAATGTGTTGAATTTTAAGTATCCTTTATTCTAAATTGTTACCTGGATGACAGAAATTTTCTCTTTGACTTTCACTTAGGAAAATGATAAAAAGTAAGATGGAGATAGTCTACAACCTCAGAACAATATAAAAAATCCCGTATACCTAAATTTCTGTAACTGTACCTAAAAATTGTACCTAAATTTCAAATTAAAGTATTTTGTTTAAATTATTTTGGCATTAATGCCCTATTTATCTATTTATTTATTTTTGTTAGCTAGAATAAACTAAAATGTCGTCCATTGCTGGGAAAAACATTCTCTCCTTACCTGAGGGTAAAGCTTTCTTTAACAACAATTTTCACTTTTTTTTTTTTTTTTTAATTTCTCTCTCTCTTTTTTTTTTTTTTTTTTTTTTCTTCATATTCCTCAGAAATAGAGCTAAAGCTAAAGCTTTCTGAAACTTTGATTGGTCTGGAGACTGACTTGTTTTAAAGCAACTTTTTAAGGAAAAAAAAAAAAAAGTAAAAGCAAAACCCCAAAACATACTTTCTTGTTAGGCCTGTTGGTATCCTCAGCTGAAAGCCATGATCTGTTTTTAACAAACATTGCAGGAACAGCTAGAGGGAAGGTATTACCATTTATCTCACCAACAATCTCATCATCTCAATACATTTGCAGGAGAAAAAACTTTGGCTGTAATCTCATAGCATTTGGAAGTAAATTAAATATATGATGAACTGCAGTTCTGGCCACTCATCTGAATATACTAGAGCTATAGACTGAAGGGTAATTTATTTTCTTGGTTGTACTTGTATTACGATTAATTTGCTGCTAATGTTTCTAGTTCAAATACTCTTAACTGAAGCATATATATATATATATAAAGTCTCTGCTATGTTTTTGACAAAAACAGTAAACCAAGAAAATATATCCAGAATATTTTATACATGCACCTTATTTTCTTGCAGGTTGCAGTATTAGAAAATAAATTATTTATTCACAGAGGTGCTTACCTTTCTTGAGAAAGTGAATTGTTGCTTATTAGCCTTATGAAAGGAGTTTCAACAGTGCACTGAGACTCACGGAGTCCCAAACCAAAACAATAGCTGTTATGCCTACTTTGTACCACAAAAAAGATGTAGAGAAGTACATACTTTTCTTAGGTTCATTCATTTCCTGTAATTTCAAAGAGATACTGGTGGTTTAAGTGCACAATCTAGAAAGCGTTATGTTTTGTTTAATTAATCAAGATTATACTTCTCAAAATGTTAAGCTAAACTTCAGTGACATTGAAGCATCACTCAGCATCACTTGAAGCACTACAGGACGGGAAAGAATATTTTCCTTGTTGTTTTGGAAACCATTAATTTCAGCTGAGATGGCTTTATATGGTAGAGGTCACATGAAATCAAAAATCAAGACTGAATTGTTTGAAAGCTGTTGAGAGAGTTTTGGAAAGGTTCCAAGTTTGGAAACTCTGGAAACTGCTTCAACTCTGAAGTAGTTTGCCAGTGTATTTGAAAATGTACTGAAGGGTTAACTCCGGAGGGGAGTGAATACACCGCATATATTTCTCAGAGGATTTATGGCTTTTTTTTTTAATGTAATTAATTAATTAATTATTTTATTCAGTGACTTCATGACATGCATAGTAATCTCTGAAGTCCCAGGTAAGTCTGAGTTATGTAGTCCAAGACATGGGATATCTGTCTTACCCCATCAGAATCAGGTCTCACCCCATCTTCCTGTTCACAGCATGCTCAGATGTGACATCAGACTGGGTTGATCAGTGTTTATCCAATCGGGTCTTTAAAACTTCTAAGGACAGAGAAGGCACAGCATTTCTGGGTGACCTGATCTGACTGTCCTCAGAGTAAGAAAGAGATTCTATTACCCATCTGAAACTCTCTTGTTTCAACTCTTGCCCAGTGTCTCTCATCCTCCTGCCATACCCCACCATTAAGAGCCCAGCCTAGTTGACTTCTTGTCTCCTATATATTAACTGCATATATCTAGTATATACAGTTTCAACTGATGTCTTGATGCCATTTCACAAATACCAAATATGAAGAATAGTGCACTTTTATAACCTGTCCACAAACTGGACTAAAATAATCTGAGTCAAAAAATCAGAAAAGGTATAACACTAATTTAAATGGAAAAAGTTTTCTCTGGCCTATCAGCACTGGGTCCTGTGTTCCCCAGGAGCCTTTTTGTTAACATTACTAACTGCTGGTCCAGCCTAATAAATATATATATATATTATATATATATATATAATATATATATATATATATATATAAGCAAAACAAATGGCCAGATAAAAAATGTAGAGTGTCACGTACTAAAATCTGGATTCACTTTCATTCTCTGTTTTTCACAGATAAAAGAAGACATATATTAAGTGAAGGTGCAAGGAAAACACTAGCAGCAGATCTCATTAAATAAAAGAGAGGCAAACAGAAAGCCCAGTCTAAATGAAAATACATCCTCTGACAGTTAAGTTCCAATGTAATGTAACAATACCAGGTACAGATATATTAATGAACAAATATGTCTTATCTGAGAATTTCTCTTCATATCTTCACTTGTTTGTTAATTCCCATAGGTCTGTTTTTGTAACATAGGGTTCTCACAGAAAGGTACATTGTCTTTCTAGCTTTTATGGAAAATAACTAATTTTGTGTGTGTGTTTAGAGGCAAAGCAAGATATAATGGTGTTTATTCTATCATTAATCTGAATAGAAACAGATGTTCATCTAATATTCCAAGTTAATTAAAAAAAAAAAAAAAAAGAGAGAGATGTGGCCTATATGTGGGCACAGTATGTGTATTTTGCCTTTTCAAGGCCAAGGTTAAGAAAACACCGGATTTTTATTTTTTTATTTTGGGCATAAATAACTTTCTGCTGGATTGCCACAAATCTGAAGAGACACTATTGACTCTTACAGGATTACTCTGAATTAACAACAGTGCGACTGAAAATAGAAACTGATTCTTTTGGTTTTAGATTAGAAAAAAAGAAGCTTATTCCAACCTTTCTAATTCTGCAAGCTCACAGACATTTATGTAATATGTTTCTTATAGAACATCATAACTAGCTAATAACTGGAAAATCAGAAAACTTGAGTATAAGTTTGTTAACCAGTACTACAATTGTTTTATCAGCAAAACACCTTCTACACATACTTACACCTTTTAACAACATAACAGAACTAAAAACAACACCTATATAATGGATTCTTAGTATGAGACGAATCAGTGATTCCAAAGGAGTTGATGCTATAAATGACCCAAGTTTAGATCTGGCTACATGCAGGACTCTCTGAAGGTGCCAGGGCTTTGGGCAATTACTACAATTGGGCATGAATACAATTACTATCATATGTGGAGACAAATCCACATGCACTTTATGTCAAGTCTAAAGTACTTAAATTTAAGAGGTAGATGTAACTCACCCAGCAGTTAACCTTTCAGCAGGGCTTAAAATGCCAATGGACTCTGAAGTATTTGATGATCTGTAAAGCCAACTTTTTGATGTACTGTTTTTTGTTTGTTTGTTTGTTTGTTTTTATTTTTTTTTGAGTTTCACCAATCTGTCACAAATAAATGCAGGTCTATTCTTTGTAATGCAATTTTTATATCTTAAATGCAATTATTTTTGCTCCCATGCTCCCATGGTATGGGTGTGTTCAGTTCATCACTGTTCATTTATACCAAAACCAAGAACAATTTAAATTAATTTTGCTGGACTGGACTGTGACATTCCAGGAAACATCTTTTTGACAAGAACAGAGCACCCACTATGCAGATGAAATAGAAATATTTTCCACAATACATAACACTTTAAGATCATTTTATGAATATCTTGCATCATTTGTACACACAGTAGGCATACAGGTAATGTAATTTGTTATTGTGATGTATTTATCACACTTTTTTGTTTTGTTTTGTTTTGTTTTGTTTTGTTTTTTTCTGATAAAGACCGAAAAAGGAGCTGCAGGTTTCTGCCATTGCTATTAATTTCCTGATACTGGGCAATATTGTGTACAAACTTTAAGCCACTTTGTGGGGACTGGATTTGCAAGAGGTCAGGTAGCCCAATTTTTATGTAATAAAGATGAATAAACCAAGTGGCACTAACTCAGATCACCTTGCTGATCAAAGAACTCTCAAGCTCAGCTGCAATTAGGATTTAATGGAGTGCTCATTATAAATGATACTTATAATGAATCAGGTTGTGCAGTATATTTTGTGAATTTCAAAAGGGCTTTTTCTGTAGCTCAGAATTAATTGAACATTTGTTATGAACACTTAGATACAGGGCTGTCAATTTGCCAAGTTTTAGGCAACAGTCACTAGATTTTATGGTTCATCAGAACCACACGACGACAATCACAATAACAAATGCAGCAAACAAAATGAAGAATAATGTGAAGTTTGTTCCTGCAATGCACATTTCATTTCGTCCCAACTACATTTCAAGAATCAGCATCTATCTTGCAACTCAGAACTCTTACTTCCAATTAGTTTATACTCTTTTTTGCAACCCAAGTGTCACTTGTTGAAATTTAAAAATGAATAACCTAGTTTGTGTTCTATTTTGTTAACACAACCAAATGAACGCTGGCATGTAAGGCTTAACTCTGTAATTGCTAATCATATGAAGATCGTGTGAAATAAAGGAGTGATGCATGACTGTTCTAAAAATGATTTTCTAGTATCATTTTGAAAAGTTCTCTACAGAGCTTACTAAGGTAAGTTCATGAGACACTGTTTTTCAAAACTGTTTTACTTTACATTACATATATAATGCTGTCAAAAAAAAAAAATGAAATATAGTTTTCTCTTTAGCAAAATACACTACTATCAATATAAATGATTCTATCAGCATCAGTTAATACAAAAGTCCATATTACAACTGGTGCCTCTTTTATTTATGTACTTAAATTTGGTCTTAGGTCATAGGATTTGGACTTATTTTTATCTTAGTACTCTAATCAATATGAACTAATCAATAACGATTATCTGATAATATTCTTTAGGGGCATGAAAAGCTATTGCTTGGTCTTTGAAAACACCTAATCTACATCAAAAGAAAGGAAATTCAGCTGAGGTGTGAGAGAGAATTTTCTAATGTTAGAGACTAAAGTATAGGTACAGTTTATATCGGTAGAGTGTAGTATCTCCTGCACTGAGGCACTTAAAGAGAAAGCTTGAAATGCTTCTCAATAATTTTGTACTTGACTGATCCTGCCTTGGACAAAATGCTACGTTTGGTATTGCAGTGATATGGTGGTAAGAAAGCGTTCAGTATGTTGTGCTCAGATTTATTTATTTTTTTTCCTCTTGGGGCCCCTATCTTCCTCATCTTTGAGCATTATAACAGTATTTTAAAACACAGATCCTTACAGATTATCTTCACATAAATTCTATAGTTAACAGTCCACTGTTAGCATCATGAATCAAAATGGTAAAAAACAATAATGCTTTTCCAGCTGGGAAACTGGTTAAGAAATTGCACACAAAAAAGTATGTGAGTATGAAAAGGAATAATCTGTGGAGGAATAATAAAGGAATGCTGTGATTCTATAGACACTGCAGTTGGCTCAACACACAGATTATTGCATGCAAAAGATATTTGTTTAATATCCACTTTAATTTGATTATATACCCTTGAGACCAGAAGCTCAAGTATACAAATGGATTAACAAATACAGTCTTTCACTTTAATCTTTCAATGTTATGACCAGAATGTCTTATAAGAACCATTGATTGGCTGCCAGCTGTGATAAAACATTGCAAATACAGTCATGAAGGGTCATAATGCTAAATCTGCTTCATGACAGTTCTGATTTATTGAAATACAGATATGAATTCAGCAATGAAGCCTCACAAGACACATGCAAAATGCAAATCTCTGTTAAGTTGACTGAAGTACTCAGACACCACAAATGACAAAAATAAGAAAAGATCTCATTCACGACTGGGAATGACGTTGTTTGATTTTTTTTTCCTTATTCAGCAAAAGCTGCATTAGCTGCATGTCTTCTTATGTGTATTGTCATAGTATATTGTTGCAGTTAGCATTTTTCATTCTAGTTAACAAACTCAGAGCAATGGCATTTACAGCTCTGAAACAGGAATAAGCGGAAGCAACTGTTGGAAAGTGTCCAGAGGAGGGCTACGAAGATGGTGAAAGGCCTTGAGGGGAAGACGTATGAGGAACGGCTGAGGTCACTGGGCCTGTTCAGCCTGGAGAAGAGGAGGCTGAGGGGGGACCTCATCACAGTCTACAACTTCGTCGTAAGGGGTTGTCAAGAGGCAGGAGACCTTTTCTCCATTAACACCAGTGACAGGACCCGCGGGAACGGGGTTAAGCTGAGGCAGGGGAAATTTAGGCTGGACGTCAGGAAGGGGTTCTTCACAGAGAGGGTGGTTGCACACTGGAACAGGCTCCCCAGGGAAGTGGTCACTGCACCGAGCCTGTCTGAATTTAAGAAGAGATTGGACTGTGAACTTAGGCACATGGTCTGAACTTTTGGGTAGACCTGTGCGGTGTCAAAGAGTTGGACTTGATGATCCTTAAGGGTCCCTTCCAACTCAGGATATTCTATGATTCTATGATTCTATGTTTCCCTGGAGTACTTGTTTCCTGTAGCTTCTATATCTTGTTATTCAGATCTATGTGATTGATAATAACTCTTCAACATCTATGCTTCCCCTAAACAACACAGATATACCGTGGAAAACTAAAATGAAAAGCTTTTTTTTTTTTTTCACAAAAGGGGACAAGAGGGACTAGAACAATAGAATTATGTTCACAATACAAGAAGCCACCAGAGATTTGATGTCATTGTCCTAGAATGGAATGATAGTTGTAGAGAATTAATGTAAAAGTTAGCATTGTGGGCTGGCAGGCACAAAGACTTCCATAAGCATTATAGGTTTCTTTAAAAGTTAACTTACTACCACTGCATTTTCCAACGTTTTTTGTATGTTTGTTTGCTTGCTTGTTTTTCCCTCAAAGTTCCTAAAACTCATTGTGAAAAATTATTTTATCTAACCAAAGGTGAGATTTTGGTTAACAGCAGGGTTTTGAAGAGCTCCATGGAGGGAAACTTCACAACCTCTCTGGGCAACCTGATCCAGTGCTCCATCATCCACACAATACTTCCTCATGTTTAGATAGAACCTCCTGCATTCCAGTTTGTACCCATTGCCTCTTGTCTTGTCACTGCAAGTCTAAAAAGGGCAACACTAAAAATAGCCTGTCTACATCTTCATTGCAGTCTCCTCTCATATATATATATCCTCCTGAGCTTTTTCTTCTCTAGACTGGACAGTCCTAGCTCTCTCAGCTTTTCCTCACAGAAAAGATACAGGCCCTTCATCATCTTTCTTAACTCTAACATCAGTGGATTTTGTTTATACATTTCACATCCAAGTTCATCTTTTATCCTTGAAATGTCATTCAGTGTCATTACGAAAAGCTATTGATCACACACGTCTCATTTGCATAGTTCTACTACAATTGCTACAGATTCCCAATAAAACTTCCATAACACCATTTAAAAGAAAGTCTCTTGCTAAACTCTGCAAAGCATATTGTTAATAGCAACTTGACCTGGAATTTGCTATCAGTTGAGTATTTATTTATTTGTTGATTGATTGGTGGCTAGCAGAATAGGTATTTTTCACACCAGTAAGAATTCATTGTATTTAATGTGGTGTTTTGATGAGGTTATGCCTATTCAAAATGAGTCAATAGGGGCTCACCTACAACAGAGATTTTCTTTTGAAAAACTTTTTTCTGTGAGACACACGCAAGACAAAAACTGTCACAGAGAAGTACACTATTTCAGTCCTTTCATTTTACTTATATCATGCTTTCTAAAATATTGTCATAAATTTTTATTATTTAGGAGTCTGAACCTGACTTTTTATAAATTGACAGAGAAGCTCTGCAAATTTATACCAGTTGTGTATTTTGTCTCACATTTATGTTTTCCTACTGTTGTAATTACATATCACATATTTCTGGCCTTATTAAAGAGCTTACTTCACTTTGTCTCCACTCCAAGACCAGGTGCATCACCTGCATACCTTTCTGCATGTTTACTGTGGTTTAACCAGGCAGGGAGCTAAGCACCACGTAGCTATTCATTCATGAGATGAGGGAAAGAAACAGTGAGAAAAAAATAAAAAAAAAGTTAAAACTTGTGGATAGAGGTAAAAACAGTTTAATAGTACAGAAAAAGAAGGGAAAATAATGGTTAAAAAAAAAAAAAAAAAAAAAAAGAATATACAAAGTAAGTGATACACAGTGCAATTGTTCACTACTTGCTGACCAATGCCCAGCCAGACCCTGAGCAGCGGCAGCTCATTCTGCCAACTCTCCAAGTTTTATTATTCAACATGACATCAATTGGTATGGGATATCCCTGTGGCTAGTCTGGGTCAGATGTCCTGGTTGTATCCCCTCCCAGCTCCTTGTGCACACTAAGCCTCCTTCTGGCAAGGTGGTATGAGAAACCAAAAACTCTTTATCCTTAAACACTGCTCTACAACAATTAAAGCATTGGTGTGTTTTAGTATTATAACAGGATTATTCTCATCTTAAAACCACAATACAGTACAGTATCAGCTACTAGGAAGAAAATTATGTCCAAAAGAGATTGTTTTCATTTGAAGTCACAGCATGTACCATTCACTTGAGCCCAGCCAAATTTATCATAAAGGTTACACTAAACCTCTGTATGGAAAACCACTGAAAGAACTAAAGAATGAATCAGAGGTCTGAGAGCTCTTGCCAGTGCTGCCATTTCTCTTCTGTCAGCCTTCATTCTCCAGCATTCAGGCTGCTAGTCTTTCCCAGCTTATACCTAAAGGCACAAGTCTCCATGCCCCCACCATCTCTCTAGCCGCAGATATACTGTCATAAACATTGATTAATGACAAACTTGAATACTGCAGTTGGGACATAAATGAAGAATTTATGAATAATATTTATGAATAATGCACTGCACCAGGCTTCCCTTAAAATGTTAAAGAGAAAGAATGTTTTTAATGAAAATTCATAACAAGCTATGCAACTATTTTTTCAGCAGTGGAAAAACAGACCCTTCAAAACTGTTTCTGAAGATAAAATAACATGATTTTACTGCATGTTGTCCAAATGTATCCTAATACCACTTTGTGAAAGCACAGATGGATTTTCTTCATTATTGTTGTGCTGTAGAACAAATGCCAAAATTCTACTGAGTGTATGACTGTAAGAGACTGACATTTAAAGCATGTCCCAGTGTGCTTCCATTATATGCACATAGATACAGAGCAATTGCAGTGGCTCCAAAATAGAGTTCTGTGTGAGAATTTGAGTTGATTATCTGAACAGTACATAAGGACAAAAAGGTTTCTAAATAATTTGAAATAACTTTGAACAAAACAAAATCTTCTCCTCAGAGATGCTGTAAACAAAAATATTCCCCAAGAAACAGGTTTTTGTGGTTTAAGAATTCTGTTCATATGAAAGAGGTAATTGTTATCACTGACTTACACTAATAAAGATTTATCTACAACTAGCTCAAATTTACTTTTTTTTTTTTTTCTTTTTTTTTCTTTTTTTTTTTCTTTTTCCCTATAGCTTTGTCTGTCTTAAATGGCATCTCAGTAGGTATCATGATTTTTCTTTACAGCTTGGTTGAAATACCCTTCAGTCAATGAGTATAAGCAAGCAAGCAAACAAAAGCCCCAGACTTTTAAAAAGTCTCTCTCTCTGTTTCTTTTTTAATTTTATTTTTTAATAGGTACTTAATCATTCAGTTTTTCTTCTTAAAGCTCTAGTCTTTTTTATCAGTTGGAAGAATACACTAGAAAATATCATGAAACTTTTTGCCTAGCTTAATAAGGTATAGAATCATAGAATCATTAAATTTGGAAAAGACTGTAAGATCGAGTCCAACCTTAACCTAGTGCTAAAGTCCACAAGCATATTCAATCATTTTTCAACCTAGCTGCACTTTAGACTCTTTTCTGATTCACACTCTGACAGAAGTCTTATCTCCAGGGCACCAAATCAAGGAAGAAGTTTTCAGTTTTATTTGCCTTATTCAGAGATTTCACATTCTCTAGACCACCTTGGATCTATGGGACTAAAAACAGTCACTGGATGCAGTAAGACTAATATATAGTTAGAGATGATTAATGATAATATGGTAGAGTGGGGAAGATGGTATTGAAAGGCCAGATAATTTTTTTCTTTTTCAGTAGATAGACAACCCAAACTTTATCTGCATATCCAAATGAAGGATTCATCTTTCCAAATGAAAATAGTGGGGTACCAGGACCTGTGAACCTGT
The DNA here is from genome assembly GCF_964211825.1 of Aythya ferina. NCBI lineage: Eukaryota > Metazoa > Chordata > Aves > Anseriformes > Anatidae > Aythya > Aythya ferina. Next base: position 57,026,343 of record NC_140298.1, read on the forward strand.
TTAGGTTCACAGGAAGAATCAGCAGATGCTTGCTGCCTTGTGGTAGGAAGGATATATCAAGTTATGAGACAGAAGCATAAAAGACATATATATAACTTCTAAAGAAGATGCTATTAAAGAGACTCAGGAAAATGACTACTAGTTTTTGTTATAGTAATATCTTCAGTGCTTACTCTTGTAATTTTTTTATGATACAGCTGTTCTCTTAGCTGCTGGAAAACATTATTTAGGCCAATGTATTTCTTCAGGATTGTGGATCATAGGTGATGTAGTCAAATTTTCTTCTATAGCCTCCTGCTGTTAGTATGTACTCCATAAAATTAGTCAACACGAGGAAAAAATCCAAATCTCATGTATGCTTTTGCAAAACATTACATTTAAGTAGTTGGGTGATATGGGATAGGTATCAACAACATTTTGTAAAATTCCTTGTTGGTTCATTTCTCACAGTGGTTTGAGAATCTCTGTAGTAAGAAAATCTTTGTTGATTGAAGCTGATATAAGCACAACATTTGTAAGTATCCTTCACAATAAATTGGACATGCCTTAGGGGCTGATGGTTGCTTCTTAGAGAAGGTACTGCAAACGGGGACTATTGAATATGCTGGTGCTAATTCTTTTTCTTCTCAAAATAGTACTTGTCATTATAAACACAGTATAAAACACAGTAAAATGTTAAGATATTTTTAAACAGTAATTTCAAAATCAATTTTAGTTTAATGTAGCTGCACCGTTGCTTTCAGTAATGCTCCAATATTGCAATATCTTTTACTAAAGATTCCAAGCTTAGGATACTAGAGTCATTCTTTCAAAGACCTCTAACTTTGTCTGCCTAGCTGCTAAAGAAGATCACTACAGATTTCAGTTTGAAATAAAAAGTCATTATTTTTTTTTTAAGTGAAAAAAAAAAAAAATAGTCTGCAGTACCACCACATTTCTTTTTCTCCAAGTCTTATATTATCAAGGGGGGCAAAGTGCTTTCACTTAGCTTTAGAATTTTTCCTCATTGGAATTCCTAATTCCTTTAAAAATCACGAAATACCATGTTTTTAAATCTCTAAATGAAGTAGCTCTTTTCTATTCGTCTTTCCATTAAAATATATATTAAAAAAAAAAAAAAAAAACAGACACACAAAAAACACACTTTTTTTTTTTTATTGTTCCCCACACTGTCAGCCAACTTCAACTGTAATTGAGCTGTGGATGCCTGGATTCTCTCTCTACAAAGGTGAGCAGCAACCCTGTGGTTCTCCCATGTCACCTGATCTTGCTTCCAGCAGCCATGCACTTTCTTTTTCTGCCTAAACTTTGGAAGAAGATCCCTGCTCAGCCAAGCTGGCCTTTTGGCCCTCCTGCTTCACTTCTAACATTTTGGAATTGAATGTTGCCATGTTAAGGCACTTTTGACTCTTTGCATAAAGACTTTGTAAGCTGGAATTTAAACGTACAAAGCAATGTATTGACTAATGCACATAATAGTATTAATATTCTTCTTAAGAATTAATATGCTCACTTCCCTTGATGAGATATCAGTGATATTTTGCATGCCATGCAGTCACCACCCCAGTGGGCAAGGATGACCTTCAATTGCCCTTTGGAACAACAGAGTGACTCTTGGTGTTGATGAGTTGCCAACTTCTGACTCCATATTTTCTTTCATTTAATTTACTGTTAACTCACAGCAACGTCAACAATCTCACCTCTGCCTTTCCTATCACACATGGTTCTAGTCTGTCGGGTTCGAGACCCTCTGATTATTCCCCTCTGATTATTCCCCTCTGATTGCGTGGGGAAGCAAGTGATAGACTCAATATGAGTGGTAATACAAGCTTCAACTTTATTGCGCAGATATCCATATATTTAAACACACAGCTATAATTATGCCTACTGGTCACTATCCTATTGGCTAAGCCTAAAAGTGTTGCAAAAAATACTGTTTCTCCTACTTGCGGTTACAGCGCATAAGCTACTCCCTTATTTTCCCAGGCCTCAGATCCACCTGTTTATCTCTCTCTCAAGGACAGACTACTCTTTTCACAAGAATGCTTCTCATCCGGCCTACTCCATGGTTATAAACTCTGCATTTTCTTTGCCTTGCTTGTACAATTCCTCTAGGGACCCGTGCCCTTGCTCTTTGAGCCATTCTTCAACACTAGTCTACATATTTTCTCAACTTTTTCTGAATTCAGCAGTATCCTCAGAAATCTGAATCACATGGCATCAAAATCAGATCTTGTGACCCAAGGATCACATCGTGCTGAATTCCTGACTGGTGTGTTTCAGGTACACATCATTATTACCAATGAGATTTTCAAAATTTGATTTGGAAATACTGTATTTTCTACATATTTTCTCATTCTGTGTCTTTTCTCACAAAAACAAACAAGCAAACAAAAATGTCCGTGAGTTTTTGCAATGTGATATTGAGGCCAATTCTGACAAACTGGTTCCAGGAATGCTTTATAGCATGACAGAAGACTATAAACTCCTTTTCTATTGGAAGCTGAGCTTTTAGCTATCCTCGCAGAGAATGAATGTGTTGAATAGGAGCAAGATGACAGAAGAAGACCTCATTACTCTGAGCAACTTAATCAAATGAGTTTAGCATCTTGGTTTTCGGTTTCAGTTACAGAAGCACTGGCATAATAAGGCAATTTTTAAGGCAGTCCCTTTTTACATCTTTCCAAGTCAGATATTGCAGATATCTTCAGGGAATCTTTGTGTGCCCTATGCAACACAATCTCTTAGAGAAGGAGAAACAGAATAAATATTTGTCAGGCATAAATTCATAATGAAACTAACGAAACTCATTATAAAAGTGGAATTATTACATCAGTGGAGTGAAAAAATTACTCCTAATCACTTTGAATTACTTCTTTCAATGGTATGATAGGGCTGGAGGATTTTTCTATATTGTCTTCTACATAAGATTTGGGGAACATAAACATGGATCCTATGATATCAGCTGGCAGAAGACTCAAATCTGCAAAACACTGGGCGTATGCATACTAGAAATATGGTGCACAGTGACTGCAAAATAAATGTTGGAGCTACCTGTTCTGAGAGGGAGAAAAAATAAAAATCAGTGGTTTAAGCACAGAGTAATATCTCTGTAGAAGCCAAAGGATCAGCGGAGAAAGAAGTGGAAAGTGGAAGGTAAAATAAGTGAGCACCTTACTTATTTTGAGTGTGTGAACACACACAGAGTGAAGACAAATCTGTAGTTCTTTTCTTTTGGAAAGAAATCTATTAGAGTAGAAATATATTTAAGTAGAAATTGTTTTAACTGTATGAATGACTATATGCAGCCTTAATAAGACACGTTACAGTAAGTGCTAGCAATGTTTATAATCAAAAAATCCCTTTGTCTACTAACGTTGATCTGATCTATAGAAGATGTAATTTAGAGGAAACAACATTCTATTAGCTCCTGAATCCCATGGATCTGGCAATGAATGTGTGCATCTATTTCTGGTGTTATTGTCACAAGAATAAGATGTACCTAGTAATATTTACTGATAAAGACATCTGGAGTATTACAAAGTGAGAGAATGGTGTATTTTTAATCCTCTCTATAGAAGTTGGTTTAAAATTTGCATGTAGAAAACATGCCTGTGAGTTTGATATTAAAGTGTTGATACAAGTAAATTTGTCAGTTGCCACAAGAACAAATCCTTATCAGATGAATGGAACATAACAAACCTTTTCTAGGTGTCATTCATGCTACTTGGCAAATAGAGGATATGAAGTAAGGATGACTCATCAGGTGAACCTGTTTCAAGTAATTTTTCCCATTTTGTTTAATTAAATAAACAAGTGTTTCTGTACCATTTGTAAGAAAACTCTGGAAGATAGAGGACTTCCACTCTACCGTACGGCAGAAAGTGACAGTGAATATTCTAAAACTTAGAGCACATCAATCTCGTCCTGAAATGTATCTTTAAAGCAACATTGTGATTTTACTTTTTCCATTCTTTAAATCTAAACAATCAAAATTGCTTATATAGTATTTTTGCATACACAGCTCCTTGGTTTTGAAGGCATTGTTAATACCTACACTTTCAGCAGTTCAGAAGGGACAGATGTAATAGCACTTCATAATTCATTTATTTTTTTCCTTTTTATTTTTCTGTACTGTAGTTATGGTATTGACCTCCTGGAATCAGGAGGTCTGGTCTTTCATCCACTAGAATGTGCTGGCTTAGGCTATTTTGTGTGATGCTGGCTGCTTTTTGCTTAGTCCCTACTGTTTCTTAATTTTTTTTTGGATTTTGTTGTGATGAACGGGCTAACCAGCAATTCCATTTTGTCCTTCGAGACAATATTCTTTCTCTGCTTCACTGTTTCTACTGTTTCACTAAACATCAGGTCAATTTGTCAATTCAGACAAATATGCACAGGAAGGTGAAAGACCATTGATCTCCATGTGCTGTTTATGGTGACTGTTGCTAACTTCTGATGACAGTGTTATATTAACTTCTTTAATTATATGTAATTGCTGGATCAATTTTGCATAATCTCCACATTTTCATTTTAACAATTTAACAATTTAACAACAAATGATAGCATAATGTATTTATGAGAAAAATTTCTTGCAGGCTTGACTGTATAAACTAAACCTCAAAATAAGGAATTTATCATTTGCTGTACTCTGTCAAGAATATATTTACTTATTTATTTATCTGTATTCCTACAAAAAAATTAAGGAGCATGTTGTTGAAGGAATTGACAGTCCTAAGCACAGATGTACCTTGCACATCTCTCAGCTTTAAAGCTTCTTTATTCATAATTGCTTAGACACATGCTGCTTCAATTTTAGTGCCAGATTACCAATGCCTAGACTATAAATCTAGACTATAAGTCTAGGCATTGCCTGTCAGTAAGGTGCCTGGATACACAGTATTTTTCCTTTTGTCATAGAATAAAGGGTCTCCAAGAAACCCTTCACCTTCACTGTTTGGTTCAAACCTACAGTAAAAATGTGCATATTACAATATGCAAATGAATTCAGCAATATCATATGAGTATTAGGAGCACAAGATAAATGCACAGAAGTCAACATGAAATTTTCATTTCAACATCCAACTGAGAAAATGTCTATTAAGCTCAGGAAAAAAACAAAACAAAACAAAACAAAAAATTCCTGATACATATTACAGCCTTGTTAGGTCAGAGGTTGGACTAGGAGATCTTGGAGGTCTCAGCCTAGACGATTCTGTGATTCTGTGATATTCTTCTGTACATATGTAGACATTATATACATATATAGGCAGCTCATATCATTTCAGTTTTGACAGATTTTTTAGAAAATATCAGTTCATGAAACCTGAAGTATTTTAACAAACAAGTCTCTTGTGTGAAGGATATTCAGCAAAACTGTTTGGCTCATATAAGACATCCCAGCAAGTTCTGCTAGCTCCAAGAAACCTTTCTCTAAGTGCAATTCATAGGTCATTTGTATACATGGCAAAAATCTCCAAGAACCCAACTGAGTTGGACAGATTAATATATGGAAGTCATATATGGAAATATATGATGAGGGCATTTTTAAAGAAATTACTGAATTAATCTGTTTACCTAATCTCACAACCTAGTTATTAAGCCTAATATCTGCAACCATGAGGGTAATGACCTCTTTGGAAGAACTGAGTTTTATTTCATGGCAGCAACAGATTTTTTTCTTATTTTTGTATGGTAAAGTCCACCAAACAGCATTTCCTCAAATTTACAAAAATCCTGTGGTGAAAGGGAGAAAAAGTAAAAATGACAGCTTGGTTGTTTTTGAGTTTCTAAATACTACAGCTATGAAGAAATCTGTAACAGAATTGAGCATTGAAATAATCTGGAATTCAAAAACAGAAAAACAAACAAACAAACAAACAAACATAGATGAAAAGTCATCCTGTTTCAGTAAAAACCAGGCATAGTTGAAAACAAATCTTTAGTAAATGACTGGGTATGAAATGAGAGTACCAGGCTTTCTGCAATCTGTAGGGATACACTTCACTTTTAGATAGCTTCATATTGCCAGAAATGATTTTTAGGAGTAAGAGGTCAAATAGTGAACTTGCTTTTGTATGGGATGCAGTACACCTGCTGCAAGCCCAGACAGCACAACTAGCAAGTATGTATAGAAACATTCTTGTCTCATCTTTTTCTCTAATCTAGAAGTGTCAAGGCACTAGAAGTGTCAAGGCGAAGGAGAAATATGCTTGGTTCTGCTTGGTTCTGTTCTAGATCCTAGAAAATAAATGTTTTTATTGGTTCTGTTCTAGATCCTAGAAAATAAATGTATTGATAATAAAATTGTGAAAATTAGATGGACATAGCTGTTCTGTACTAAGTGCATTAAAAATATGATAGAAAAATCTTCAGTAAAGTGTTTTTCTTTGAATTGACGAAGTTCAGGGTATCAGACAGATTTTCAAAACCTTGTTTTTACTAGTCATTATAATTTTTTTTATTATTATTATTTTTTCAGCATGGACTAAAACAATTAAAACCATTTCAAAGTTAGCAATCCTAAATTACAACAGTAAATACCATTAAATTTTGTATCCTTTGCGGACTGAATTGGTACCACAATGCTGTCATTATGTGAAGGGACACAAAGCATCCAAATGAGGAATATGCTTTTCATTTGTGTATATGAAATAAGTACAATATCTAAAAAAAAAATCATGATTATATCACTTGTGGGAATGAAAGAACTCGCCATTTGAGAAAATGATTCCATTATCTGTCCAGCTCATTACAAAAACATACTTTGTCTATAATATCACCATATTTTAATGCAGAAATTAGAGCTTGTAAATCAAGAAATTTATCTTTTAAATTTACTATGCATTTCTTCATTTACATTTAAATTACTGTAAATATTTGTTGTGTTACATTTAATACACAAAGGAGTTGAGTTTTGAAGGTACTTTTTTATGCTTGTATTCTTTAATCTCAGTGAATTTAGTGTTCATAAAATGAGCATTTCTAACAAAGAATTGGAAGCTACATCTATACTATGAATTGGGTATACATGATCCATGATGTAATGGATCATAGAAATAGCCAATTCATCCCAACGGTGATAATAATAAGCTCAGACTGGTTGTTTAAATCAAGTTTCCAGTTTCTAGTTCCAAATTTGTATCACAGAGGTCTTTTTCACAATCATTACTAGCCTCATAGAACAGGTTAGATGACAAACACTACATTCATCACTTGTAATATTGAAGCAGAAGTTTAAGTTAAAATGGATAAACTCTTGTTCTTTATCACTTTTTCATCATTTCCCCAACATTCACAACAATTCTTGAAGTGATACTGCTATATGTCTGAGAAAGTACTTTGCAATAACAAAAGCTATGATTTGCACAGGACACTGATGACAAATGGATTAATGATGGTGTATTGGGTCTACATGGAAAGATTTTGGTATTGGGTAGGGATGGCCTCTGTGAGGAAAGTCCAGGAGCTGTCCCATATTAGAAAAGAGACCATTCCAAAAGGGACCCGCTACTGGCCAGAGATGAGCCAGTGAACGATGGTGGTTGGATGCCTCTGTGAGAACATATTTAATAAGGGGAAAAAAAAATAAATGCTGTGCAAGAGTAGGTGGGAAAGAGGAGTGAGAAAATGCTGAGAGAAATAACCCTTTCCCAGTGAGGAAGGAGGGATAGGAGGTGCTCCAGGTTTCAGAGAAGTTCCCCTGCAGCCTGTAGAGAGGCATACAGTGGAGCAAGCTGTCCCCCTGCAGCCCATGTTGTACCACAGTGGAGTAGATTTGCACACTGCAGCCCATGGAGGAGCCCCCGGTGGAGCAGGTAGATCTGACCTGAAGGAGGCTGTGACCCATGGAGAGGTCCCGCAGGAGCAGGCCCAGGACTAGAGCTTCTGCCTGTGGAGAGGAGTCCATGCCGAAGCAGGTGATCTGGCAGGAGCTGCCACCTATGGGGGACCAAAGCTGGTCCAGCAATACAGACCAATATTGGAGCAGGTCTTGAAGAACAGCAGTTAGTGTGAAACTCATGTTGAATTGGTTCAGGAAGGAATGCATCCTCCTTGCTGGAGCAGGGAAAGAGAATGACCATGAAGGAATGGCAGATTAAAAAGTTTTATGGACTGACTTCATCTCTCATTCCCATTCCCCTGTGCTGCTCAGGGGGAGAAGTTGTGAATGGAGGGAAGGTTGTGGTGATTTTACTCACCAAGGTATCTGAGCGCCACCAGAACTACTCTCTCACTCCCCCTTCTCAAAGGGAAAGGGGGAGAAAATACAGTCCAAAGGGCTTAAGGGTTGAGATAAAGACAGGAAGATCACTCAACAATTATTGTGACAGGCAAAAGAGACTTAGCATAGGGAGATTAGAGGAATTTATTGCTTATTACTAACAAGCTAGAGAAGTGAGAAACAAAGGAAAGAAACTAAAAACACCTTCTCCCCATTCACCCTCTTCTACCTTCTCCCCCTGAATGGCGCAGGGGAATGGGGGCTGCGGTCAGTGCCTAATGCTTCACCTCCACTGCTCCTTCATGGTCACTCTCCACCTCTGCTCCAGCTTTGGGTTCCTCCCAGGGGATTCTGTCCTTCCTGAACTGATCGTGCATGGGCTTTCCACAAGCAACTGCTCTTCAAGAACTGTTCCGAATATGAGCCTGTACTATGGGGTCCATCCATCAGGAGCAAACTGCTCCTGCACGGGTCCCCCATGGATAGCAGGTAACAGCTCCCGCCAGAACACCTGCTCCTTTATGGGATCCTCTCCACAGGCTGCAGCTCTGGCCCAGGGCCTGCTCCTGTGAGGGCTTTCCATGGACTGCAGCCTCCTCCAGGCCACATCCACCTGCTCTACCGGGGGCTCTTCCATGGGCTGCAGCATGGAGATATGCTCCATGTGGGACCAATGGGCTGCAGGGAGACAGCCTGCTCCACCAGAGGCCTCTCCGCAGGCCACAGGGGAACTGCTGCTCTCTGCCTTGAGCACCTCCTTCCTCTTCTTCACCTACTCTGGTGTCTGCAGGGTTGTTTTTCCCTCCTCACTCTCCCAGTTGCTGTTGTACAGCTTTTTTTTTTTTTTTTTTTTTTTTCCTACTCTTAAACCTTCTCTCAGAGAGGCACAAACAGCATCACTTAGTAGCATAGCTCTGTGCAGTGGTGGGTCCCTTTGGAGCTGACTGCAACTGACCCTTATCCAATATGGGGCAGCTTCTAGATACTTCTCACAGAGTCTGTCTCTACAGCCCCCTACTACCAAAACCTTGCCACATAAGTGCACTACAATGGTGTATTTAGTTTTATTTTAGTTCTTACTGCTCTAGTCAGTTATCAATAGATAAAAAATTATATTTATTTCTCTTACTCTGGGCCTGTTTTGGCCATGATGGTAACTGGTGAGTGATGCTCCTGTCCTTATCTCAACCTACAAGCACTTTTTCATCATATTTTCTAGTTAGTAATACTTAGAATACTTATTCTAGTTTTTTTGTTTGTTTGTTTGTTTTTTTTGTTTGTTTGTTTTTTATCTCTTCAGAGATTTATCTCGACTGGTGAGTAAAGTAAACCCTCCTACCAAGTAGTAGTGATGGACAAAAGAAGAGTAATCAACAGTGTCAGAACTAATGCAATTCATTTATTTGTTTCCTTGCTTGTTTTCTGCCCCTTCAGAACAATATGCTTCTGAAATCCTTACCCCATCATAAAGTCAGTAAAGTCATGCAGTCATAAGAATATGAATGGGAGAGAATCTCAGAGAGGGACTGGGGAAACCGAAAGACTGAAAATTTTTGGAAGGAAAATCTTCAAAGCTTAGTATAGATACCCAAAGTATTCAAAAAGTTATGTTTGTGAAGAATCCCATATTAAAAATTAGTATTGAGAAAATATAATTAAGATGTGAAGAAATAACATAATCAAGTATTGATTTTTCCCCCTATTGAGAGGTTTATTTCATTTCAAACTATAGTTCCCTGCTCTTTGCTGAAAGATTTTGTACAGTAAATTAATTGTTGGCTCCTTTTCTAAAGGTTTCATCTTTTAAAGTCTGTTAGCAGCAATTTTATAGTCTAAAGGAAATTAGCTCTACACTGGTAGTGCTCTACAAATAAAAAATCAATAATAATTAGTTTTCACATTTAAAGGATTAGATTGTCAACTGTTAAGACTTTTAATTTGCCAAGATAGTATTGCAAAATGAATAAAGTCACAGTGAAAGAAATGACTGTAGCATTAAACCTTGTCTGTTAGTCTTGTTACTGGGACAAAGCATAATAACTTAGAATATCATGTTAAATCACTTCCAAAATATCAGGAGGCAGCCAGGATGCTACTGCATTGATCTGGAAAAGAAAAACTGGAAGGGAACCCCTGGTGCATCTCTTTGATGGACTCATGATTTCAGCTATCTTTCTAATTGACTACAGATAAAAGAACCAATATATGATGCTTGATACTATCTCCCAGGATAAAAACACTACCTTTATCCATCCTTCCAGTAGAAGAAACTGTTAGCCTAAATTATTTCCCTGACAGAAAGAAGGGCATGAAGAATCTGAAAGAAAAGAGTCATGGCTGTGATTATGAGGAAAGAAGGGCATGCCAGCTCCCAGCATGTAAGAGGAACAAATGTAGATAGACAGAGGCAAAATACAACCTATGATAGGGAAGAAAGAGAAATGAAATGCATCTTATCCCCTCATGCATATGGATTTTTATTACGGGAGCAAAGGCAATATTCAACTCATTTCATCAAGTGAATGCATAATAACCACATAGAAAAGGATCACTGGGAAAGACAGAATGGAACACAAAATTGCTGGTATGTGGAATGAGAAGCAAATAAGAGTACGAGAGAGCAGACAAAGACTATTACATAGGTAAAGCACATGAAACAATGATAAGAAAAGAGTTGGTTCTGGAAAGTGCACAAACCCCATACCATGAAAAGGAAAGGGCATCAAGGGAAAAGAGAGAAACATAACATTATGGCAGAGTGAACAAGAATGGGAAGCCATTACAAAGAGCCTGAGATATGGAACTATAGCCCACCCACAGTAAACAAGTATATGCATTCAGGAAGAGTGGGAAAAGGTAATTTATTTTAAGTCTCCGACAATAATGGTGTACTCAGCAAAACACAACAGTAGCATGAACCTGACATCTGCACAATGTTCTCCAACATGGAGATGAATTTTATCAACACTCATACTCTTCCTAACACTCTACTAACTCTTCCTAATGCTGTACTTACTAACTCTTACTCATAGTCTTCCTAACTACTCTCCTTTTGGGCAGCTGGAGTGCATAGTTTCTACAGATTTTATTATGTCACTAAAGAAACTAATATGTTTAGCTACATGGTCATGAGAGCAAAACATTTTTTTTTTTTTTTTCAGAAGTAGAGTGATAGCAATAAATATCATGTCTTGTTCATATCACTGGTTTTAAAAGGGGATTTCATAGGACTAGCGGATAACCATCATCTGCTAGCCGAGAAGGAATGAGTATGTCAGCAATAGAAAAACACCCTAAACAAAAATAATAAAAATAGAGGTTACTTGACAGTTTTAAACATAACATACATACCGTGACCCTGAAAACCAAACCAAACCAAACCAAACCAAACCAAACCAAAACAAAACAAAACAAAACAAAATAATTAAACTATTTGGAAGTGTAACATAATCAGATGTGAGATAAATCGCTTTTAAAGTTACAACAATGCTTATACTTATGTTTATACTTAAATTTCTCCATCCTTTACTGGATGCGGGGGGAAACTTAGTTACAAGAGATGAGGAAAAGGTGGAGGTGCTTAATGTCTTCTTCGCTTCAGTCTTTAGCGGCAATACTGGTTGTTCTCTGGATACCCAATACCCTGAGCTGGTGGAAGGGGATGGGGAGCAGGATGTGGCCCTCACTATCCACGAAGAACTGGTTGGTGACCTGCTATGGCACTTGGATGTGCACAAGTCAATGGGGCCGGATGGGATCCACCCAAGGGTACTGAGAGAACTGGCAGAGGAGCTGGCCAAGCCGCTTACCATCATTTAGCAACAGTCCTGGCTATCAGGGGAGGTCCCAGTTGACTGGCGGCTAGCAAACGTGATGCCCATCTACAAGAAGGGCTGGAGGGCAGACCCGGGGAACTACAGGCCTGTCAGTTTGACCTCAGTGCCAGGGAAGCTCATGGAGCAGATTATCTTGAGTGTCATCACGCAGCACTTGCAGGGCAAGCAGCCGATCAGGCCCAGTCATCATGGGTTTATGAAAGGCAGATCCTGCTTGACGAACCTGATCTCCTTCTATGACAAAGTGATGCGCTGGGTGGATGAGGGAAAAGCTGTGGATGTGGTCTACCTTGACTTCAGCAAGACTTTTGACACTGTTTCCCACAGCATTCTCCTCAAGAAACTGCCTGCTCTTGGCTTGGACTAGCGCACACTTCGTTGGGTTAGAAACTGGCTGGATAGCCGGACCCAGAAAGTTGTGGTAAATGGAGACAGATCCAGTTGGAGGCCAGTCACTAGTGGTGTTCCCCAGGGCTCACTGCTGGGGCCGGTCCTCTTTAATATCTTCATTGATGATCTGGATGAGGGCATTGAGTGCACCCTCAGTAAGTTTGCAGATGACACCAAGTTAGGTGTGTGTGTCGATCTGCTTGAGGGTCGGAAGGCTCTGCAGGTCGATCTGGATAGGCTGCACCCATGGGCTGAGGTCAGCTGTATGAAGTTCAATAAGGCCAAGTGCCGGGTCCTGCACCTGGGGCGCAACAACCCCAAGCAGAGCTACAGGCTGGGAGATGAGTGGTTGGAAATCTGCCTGGCAGAGAAGGACCTGGGAGTGATGGTTGATAGTTGGCTGAATATGAGCCAGCAGTGTGCTCAGGTGGCCAAGAAGGCCAACAGCATCCTGGCTTGTATCAGAAACAGTGTGACCAGCAGGAATAGGGGGTTGATCGTCCCCCTGTACTCGGCTCTGGTGAGGCCGCACCTCGAGTACTGTGTTCAGTTTGGGGCCCCTTGCTACAAGAAGGACATCGAGGTGCTTGAGTGGGTCCAGAGAAGGGTGACGAAGCTGATGAGGGGCCTGGAGAACAAGTCCTATGAGGAGCGGCTGAGGGAGCTGGGCTTGTTCAGCCTGGAGAAAAGGAGGCTCAGGGGTGACCTTATCGCTCTCTATGGGTACCTCAAGGGAGGCTTTAGCGAGGTGGGGGTTGGTCTGTTCTCCCACGTTCCTGGTGACAGGACGAGGGGGAATGGGCTTAAGTTGAGCCAGGGGAGTTTTAGGTTAGATGTTAGGAAGAACTTCTTTACCGAAAGGGTTGTGAGGCATTGGAACAGGTTGCCCAGGGAAGTGGTGGAGTCACCATCCCTGGAAGTCTTTAAAAGACGTTTAGATGTAGAGCTTAGGGATATGGTGTAGTGGGGACTGTTAGTGTTAGGTCAGAGGCTGGACTCGATGATCTTGAGGTCTCTTCCAACCTAGAAATTCTGTGATTCTGTGATTCTGTATACATTGTAGATAACCTGAAAGAAACTGAGCTTTGATTATTCTGTCTTTCCTGGACATGTTTTTTATTCAAGCATGATGCATTTGTAAGAGTGAACATACACTGATGAAAAATATAGATGCTGTATTATTTGGGCTTTACTAACTACAAGTGTTCTGTGATGCAGTGAACCCAAAAATGTTTCTATCCCCTGTAACTTAGCTACTGCTTTTGTTTGTTTATCTTTGTTGTTGTTGTTTTTACTTTTTTTTTTTTTTCTTTTTTTGTCATTGCTGTTCTTGTTGGCTTTTAGTGACTGCTTGAAAATTATTTTTACAATGGGAGAATCAGTTCACAAGTGATGAGGGGTAAGTGAACCTTCTGTTTTAAGTCTCTGCTTCTTTTAAGGTAAGGTCTACTTAAAATCAATGAACAAATGTTATAGAATAGCTGTAACATTATAGAATATATCGATGTTGGGATCTGGATTGGAGATTTAAGCTTAGAGTTTTAAACTTCAGTCCACGTTGTGAAATTCGCAGAATCACAGAATCACAGAATTTCTAGGTTGGAAGAGACCTCAAGATCATCGAGTCCAACCTCTGACCTAACGCTAACAGGCCCCACTAAACCATATCCCTAAGCTCTACATCTAAACGTCTTTTGAAGACTTCCAGGGATGGTGACTCCACCACTTCCCTGGGCAGCCTGTTCCAATGTCTAACAACCCTTTCAGTAAAGAAGTTCTTCCTAACATCTAACCTAAAACTCCCCTGGCGCAACTTAAGCCCATTCCCCCTTGTCCTGTCACCAGGCACGTGGGAGAACAGACCAACCCCCACCTCGCTACAGCCTCCCTTGAGGTACCTATAGAGAGCGATAAGGTCGCCCCTGAGCCTCCTGAGCCTCCTGAGCCTCCTGAGCCTCCTTCATCTGTAGCATTCAGAGAATGTCAGCAATGCATGATGCTGAATTGCATGAAACACCAAGTGTGGAATAATTTAATATTACTCAGTATCGCTTCAGAAACCATAGATGGATCTTACATTGATTCTACTAAACAGCTTTAGGTAGCTTTTATACCTTTGCAGAATTAATAAAACCCAGCAAATCAATATTAATAAAAGAGATCCTGTTTAAAAAATAAATGACAGTCACATTAAATGTCATATTTGTGAATGAATTTTAAATGGCTGTTTGTTTAAAAGAGTTTCCACGCATAATTAGGTAAGGTCAACAGCTTGGACCTATGATTTTCCCACAGCTGACTGCATGACTTTTTTTTTTTTTTAGAAAATAGAAGACAGCATCTTGCTCAGATAGGACACGGTTCATTAAAAGTGATTAAAAGTGGATGAGCTCTTCACCTCATTGCAGCATGGGAACCTCTGGACAGATTTCAGTAGGAACAGAGGGAGGTTTATCAGAACAGAACAAGCTAGGCAGTTCCAAAAATCACACCACATAACTTACATATATTGCAAGTAACATACTTTATATACTTTATATAGTTTAAAATATTTGTATAACCAGTTTTCCAAATACCATGTTATTCCAAATAAAGCTTGTATACTTTTTTTTTTTTTTTTTTTTTTTTTTTTATATAGCTGCTTGTTTTCTTCCATTTTTGTTTTGAAAGCTGTTGCTTGGAGCTGTTCTGGAGAAAGCAGGAGAGTAATAAAGGGAATCTGTCTCTACCTTTTAATTCACATAGTGGTTCTAGAGGGTGAGAGGAGATGGGAGTATTCACACGGCTAATGGCTACCCCAAACCAATGATTATTATTAAATCAAGTCTTTCATAAATGGTGTTTTTCAAGAAAATTTTAGAGAAACATTTTGATAAAACTATGAACACAAAAAATAGACTACAGAAGTGCTGTTATTATGGGACTTGTTCTAACTGAGTTGCTTTTGTTGATTGATTTGCTTTCCTAAAAGAAGTGAGAGAAGTAAAATTTTGCAATTTTGGTATAATTGGGATATAGTCTTACATCTATAAGAGGGTCTTTACTATAAATAACACAGTGTAAAATGAGCTCAGAAGCTTTTGTTCCAGATTTTTTTTTTTTTTTTTTTTTTTTTTTTGCATACTGTGCAAATTTAGCAGAGGGAATGTAGATTATCAAACTCTGCCAGGTGACAACAAATGACATAAATGATACCATACAAGGAATGAAGACAATGAAGTCTGAGGGACACATTGGCAATGTAATCATAAATGTCAGACAGCCAGGAGAAAATAAATAAATAAATAAATAAATAAAAATAAAATACTCATGAATAGGGAAGGCCAACATCTAGGAATCACCTACAGAATAATCATCTTTGAGTTGTGTTTCTCACCTCTTCCAGGCATAAAAAACATAAGAAACTAATACATTGAAGAACAACACAGGAAAAATGGAAAGATAGCTATCACTTGAAATGAATACATCTAAGAAAGTGCACTGATTGCTCAAGCTGGTTGAAAGAATTTAATAGTCTCTGAAACCTTCTAAATGTATTTGAAAGGATCTTTTCTAAGATTTTGGAAAGCAAGATTTTGAGTTCAGTGAGAACCTGATCAATTTGAAATCTCAAGTATATATATTAATTGAAAGCATTTGTCATTTGCTCACTGCACAATTTTGAAAAAAAAAAAAGTTTGTAACTAATTCACACAAATCTAAATCTCATATCCATTGTTTACATGAAGGAAAACATGAATTCACTGACATTTAAAATATGAAAATTTCCAGCAGAGTCCAGACTAGCAGTGCTGCAGATAACCCTTGAAGAATGTCTTTCATTATTATGTATTTTCAAAAATAAAAGGAATACATAATTGAACGTTTTAATAATATTCATAGTAGTGTAACTGGTTCTTATTAACAAAGCAAATGTAAAGTCAGCATCCTTTTTCCTTTAAGATCTGTTTTAAAAAACTTTTGACTTGTTAAAAAAGAAGGGAAAAGAAGACATCAGCTTTGCAATGGTTAGTTTTAAAAAGAAACAAAGAAACAAAAAATATTTGCTTATAAATATATTATGATAAATACAAAATCTGTTTGCTGATGAACTCAGGATTGTTTACTCCCTGAGTTCTAATGCTGGAGACAGTACAGTAAGATCCTCTGTGAACCAATCTCATCAGATTCCTCAAGACTTTTCTCTAAACCACTCAGGTATTGTGTGCATCTCAGCAAAACATTTTTTTTTCTTCATCTTATTGTTCTAGAAACCTCTTTTACATTTCCGTCTGTAGTATAATTCCCTGAGCAACTGTTAGTTTGACAGGTTAGGCATTGCTTGTGACTAGTCTCTTGGTTTCAAAGCAATAAAAGCAATTATAGTTTCCCACGTTGAATAAATAGGAAAGCTTATCCTTTTCACTCTACTGGACATTTTTCTAAATGAAAGTAATTCTTCACAAACAAGTGTTCCATTATAATTTGCTTATACACAAGTTACTTCCTAGGCACTTTAACACACTGAGGTTTTACTCAGGACAAAGCTGAGTATTAAACCAATAAAGGATGGTCCTGCACAACTCTTTGCTAATAAAGTGCTGTTGGACTTGCAAATGAGAACGATGCATATAGAATATGCTCCACTGATGTTCATGTGATCTCACCAGGAGTTGTCTTGCTGCTAATCATCTCATCTGAAAACCTGTTTTGCAACCATCTGCAAGAATTGAGAGGCTGGTTGAAGAGAGGGACAACTGTGGGGAGCAGAAGGGCTGAAAAGTTTCTGAGAATGACTGCTCTGTGACACTAAAGTACAAACCAGGATGAAGTTATACGCCTTTAGCCCTCTAAAGATGAGTATTCAATGCACATGCCCAGTGTAGCCTGTTTTAATGACCTCCAGAAGTCCATTTCACTTTGTATTGTGTTGTGTTGTTTATCCCTCTGTATTTACATATGCATGGGCTTTATGTTGCAGGCAGGGAATTGATTGTTCTACGTACTGGGAGCCCAGCACAAGACATTGTATTCCAGGATTCGGTAATTTTGAGCAGGCCATGTCTGCTCTACTTATGGCCTGAGAAGTCTTTATGTTATTAATATAGTCTGTAATTTTTTATCTTTGGGAGAGGTAACCTGATCAACAGATAGGATGTATTTATCCTGACTGAGAAACCATTTCATGTTTAAGAATCAGCTATGCATATAACATTTAACCTGAGCAAACACAGGCTTCTGCTGTGTTGCTCATACAGCATGGCTTTCAGGGCTGCATTGTGCTGCCCACACCCCTTGGCTGCAGGACAAAACCATTCACTTCACCATGGAATAGAAGCCTGTGAGCATCTCCCACTCATCACTGGTGATTATGCTACCCGTGTGGTCTTACCTTTATCTAGAAATGTAGAAAGATGTTCTCATGAAAACATGCTTTAGGAATAGAGTGTATTATTATTATTATTATTATTATTATTATTATTATTATTATTACTATTGGTTTGGTTTGGTTTCTTTTGGTTTGGTTCTGTTTTGTTTTGTAAGGAAGGTACATGTTACTCAGAGGGCCAAAAGGGAGAGCTTGTCTGCACAGACAGGACCTACTCTGCTCTGTGTAGTGCACTGGAGGAAAATCCATCTGGGCTCCATCTGATGCTGCATGAATGCAGGCTGCCCAGCATTAGAAGAGATGCAATATTTACTCACAATTTATATTCCTCTTCTTATTCTATCTCATTAAAGCACTTATTTTATTAAGCCATTTGTTGTTGCACCTTTCTTATAGAGATCCAGAAAGAACCTGTTGTTATCTTTCACACCTTGTCCCTTCCCTATCCCAGTGCAGAACAAAAGATTGCTTACGTTTTGGAGATTCAGAAAAAAAGATTGCTGAGTGTTGCACAAAAGCATCTGACTTTGGTGAAGAAAAAAAAAAAAAAAGAAAAAAAAGAAAAAAAAAAAAGACGACAAAACACCATATAACTGGTCTCCAAATCAAATAATCTACTCTTCATCACTTATAACTAACACAATTTTCAAGACACATCATGAGTGTTTCACACCTGGACATAAAGACTGTCAACTTTCATTCCAGATTTCAGAATACGCTAAAACATACTTTTCCATTTATCTATTCTTATCTATTTTCTACTTCAACACCCTGCATATTCACTTCAGTCAATGTATTTGTAGTCCTTTGATTTCATTAGGACAAGCACAGTATTGCAGGGGTTCATAGGCCTGAAATGTCAATAAGCAGAAGTTCAAGCAAAGTGATTTGAAAGATGTGAGAGTCTCAAGTCTCTGTCACAATACATTACTAAAATCAGAATTAAACTTACATTCATATTAAAAAGATTTTGAGAATGGATTTGATAGAGATGGGTCACACAGATGACTTTAAGAGAGAATTTTATTAAAAAACTCAGCATCTTACTCATTGCTCTACCTACATATTCAACCTCACCATTTCACAACTTCTGAGAGTTTCAGAGTGATCAAATACAGGAAAGCCATTGAGTCACAGATGAAAAATAAAATGGTTATTTCACTTTGGTTAGAGGAGGGGATACCTTGATGAAGAATGGC
This sequence comes from Aythya ferina, assembly GCF_964211825.1. NCBI lineage: Eukaryota > Metazoa > Chordata > Aves > Anseriformes > Anatidae > Aythya > Aythya ferina. The sequence continues at coordinate 57,045,360 of NC_140298.1, forward strand.
TCAAAGAGAAAGGGCATGGGTCTCTAGAGGAATTGTACAAGCAAGGCAAAGAAAATGCAGAGTTTATAACCATGGGGTAGGCCGGATAAGAAGCATTCTTGTGAAAATATGCAAGGAGTAGTCTGTCCTTGAGAGAGAGCTAAACAGGTGGATCTGAAGCCTGGGAAAATAAGGGAGTAGCTTATGCGCTGTAACCACAAGTAGGAGAAACAGTATTTTTTGTAACACTTTTAGGCTTAGCCAATAAGTGACCAATAGGCTTAATTATAGTTGTGTGTATAAATATACGGATATCTGCGCAATAAAGTTGAAGCTTGTATTACCACTCATATTGAGTCGATCACTTGCTTCCCCGTGCCGTTAATCGGAGGGTCTTGAACCTGCAATACCTGCCACAGTCCTAGACTGCAAGAGGTGTATTAGTCAAGAGTTTCTAGTCTGCCCCTATTTCGAGGTTAGAATCACTCTAGGAATTCACACGTTAAATTTTAGAAAGAAACAACTAAGCTTATAGACAAGAACATGAAGAACCTTCACTCAACAGAGGAGCCAAATCTCTCCTCCCATGTATATTTTCTTTTTTCTCTTCCTTTGCACCAGAAGCTGACATAACACTGCAGCTTCTCAGAGGTGGGAGGTGAAAAGATGAAACCTTCCTGTTTTCTTGATGTCTCAAGCTTATGGAGACTGAACTGCAAAAGTGGTGGTACTTCTCTGTAGTCCAGTGCTCTGATGCTGTTGTAGTTGCTGCTGGCTCTGGTCAACAATTCCCACAGCAGTGCTTCAGCAGCCCACTCATATATTGAACCTGCCTTAAAGTAAAGCACTGGAAGAAACTGGCAGTGCTGTTTGCTCATCCAAATATATATATATATATATATATATATATATATATATATATTTTTATCACATTAACATTTTGGATATATAGCTTCAACACTTTTGAAAGACAGCACTTTTTGCACAGAAGCAAAAAGACACTTTTTAAAGGTGGAAGTGCACTCTGAAATTAGAGTAATTCTGATTGTTTCTAATCAGTTATTCTTTCAGTCATGCTCCTGAATATGCAGAGAGGTGTTTTTTTTGTTTGTTTGTTTTGGTTTGGTTTGTTATTAAAGGGGTTGCTAGTGGAGAGGGATAAAATCCACTTGTAATGTAAAATTGGCCACATATTTCCACTCAAAAAATGTCAATACAGGAAACATACAGGAAACAGCATTTACCATGGTTTGTTTTCTTGTAAGAAGAACTAGGATTCTTTTATTTATTTATTTATTATTATTATTTTTTTTTTTTTCCTCAGTACAGAAGTATCAAAGTAGTATAATTACCTGGACTTAGATTCAGGAATGGTGTGTGGGAGCTATTTGGAAATCTATTTCTATAAAATCAATTCCTATGTCTGTATTTAGCTCAATATGTGTTTGCTGTGTACTCATTCCCCTCTGTTTGACTAAAGCTGAGTAATCAGTCATTGCTAGGAATTATTACTCTTAGGAAACTTTACTCTTCAGGAGGATTCCTATCTTAAGGATTGTTATTCAGAAAACTTCTATTCTGGGACATTATCATTGGTGATAAATCCTTAGTGAGGAAAACAAAATGCTAAATTTTCACTTAGCGTATGATATATAGAATATAAGCTCCATAACAAAAACAAAAAAAAACAAAAAAATAAAAAGAAAACAAACAAACAAAAAAACTCAAAATCCTACAAATATAATAATGGTATCTGTTTTTCTTTGTTTTTCTAATGCAGCAAAAGGAATACCTGTGATTTTTGGCTTCTTGATATTTGAGGCACATGCTCAGTCTTGAATGATGGTAGAGAACTAAATACAATAATTTCATGTGTTATCCTTTCACGGTGGAGAAATTAAAATGTGTAGTCAATATATATATATCGACTATATATATAAATGTATATTGACTACAGAATTTGGAAGAATATTGCTGCAAATTATTACACATTTATTTCCATAATACAGTGAAAGATATGAATAAATATTTTTGCATCAATACTAACACTGTTCTTTAGTAGTGATGGTCTCACAGTTTAAAAGTAAGAAAAATCTGGATTGTAGTGGTTATAAATGAATTGCCAGTGGTTAATATCAAATACAATTAAAAACATTGTCAAAGGTCAATCTTCAGCCTGGCTTATCTCATCTGCTTTGAATTTATGGTTAATGTTTTAGAGTATAAAAGCAAAGCAAAGCTAAACAAAACAAAACAAAAACCAAGCAACACAAAAAGACACCATATGAATGTTAAATAAAATTAGTATTATGTAGCCAGTTTGAAGAATGTCTCTAATCTTTCAGAGAAAGCACATGACTGTGAATAACTTAATTTAGTGGCATAAGGAGACATTGATGAAGGAGATACAGTATTCTAATGCAATGTTAAGAAAAAAATTACCATTCCGCACACTAAATGCTATATTTGTATAATGTTTGGAAATATCTATAAGACAAGTGATTATTTATTATATAATTTTAATTAAAAAAATATTTGTGGAATTTTCTCAGGTTTGATGATTTATCCACTGTTATATTTAATTTTATTATTATTATTATTTTTTTTTTTTCAGATGCGTCTATATGGTGATCTTGGTAAAACAACAAACAATTTATGCAGAAGAGCATAGGCTGATGGCTTAGGATGTTTGTCCATCTCTCCTATTCACTTCTTTGGTATCACTGTCCACTCCCTTCTTCAATCTCCTCAGTCTTCTCAAAAATAAAAATAAAAATAAAAATAAAAATAAAAATAAAAATAAAAATAAAAATAAAAATAAAAATAAAAATAAAAATAAAAATAAATTTATTTAAAATAAATAAAAAGAATATATGTATATATATTAAATAAAAAGACTCTCTGGGAGAGTAAATAAGCTGAGAAAAAATATATTGGGCATATATTTGTGTCAACACAGCAAGGACATTATCTCAAGTAATGACATGTAAGAGGAAGATTATGTAAGATTAAAGCGCCTTTGTATGCTATTTCCAGAGTATTTTGTCCAAACAGGGAAGGCCTACCACTAAAATACAGGTTTTAAAAACGCTAACAGCATCCATTACATTGGAAATGGATGGAAGTTATTAAGACAAAATTAGTTATTAAGACAAAATGAAACTACTGGAAACAACAGAGTGGATATATAATAAAGCATGGTTGAGTGAGTGAGCTATTAAATTTTACATCCCACAATGTTCCTGTTATTCTGGAATGTTGCAACAGTGAACTGTGATAATCTGTGGAGATATCAGTTGCCTAGATAAATGTTCATAAAGGAGATTTGGTCATTGTGGTTTATCTATTCATCACATACAGCAAGAATTTCTGGAGTTACTCCTACTGTGTAGGAGTAAAAGCAAAACCGTTCCATTTTATAGTCAAGGACAGTGAACACAGAGCACTTAGGTTCTGAATAGTGGATTCTCCTGGGACATCTCTTTCATTAGATGTTTCTGGACAGTTTGTCAATGGGACTTTCCTTCTTATTTATTTCAATACTCACATCACTACTTGGCTGGTGTCTTTTGTACATACAGTTCCAATTAGGTTCTGCATCTCTGAAGATAAATCCACCATTAATTGCTGGTTTGTCTTATTAGGCAGCTTTTGCCAAATGCTCAATATGATTTTATATGATATGATTTATGCATTAACAAAGAGTTCTTCCACAGTCCTTTTATACAATTTTGTCCAAAACACTGTCAACAAAAGAATGGAAGGATGTTTTCACAGTACCTGAAGAATCTTCTAGGGATCAGAATAATATTCCACTGAGTCCTCCTACAAACAGAGGTAGATTATGTGTTGAAAAGAGCATACAAATATTTTTTTTACACTGTACATTGTTGCATACACTTCTAGAAGTCTCACTGGGTAGATTATGCTCATTATTGAATTAAGTTTGTTTATAGTTAAGAAAAATTTATTAGCTGAAACACATAAAGGCCAGTTCTGAGCATTTTTTTTTTTAATAATATAATAATATAATTATTTAAATTTAAGTTATTATCAGGTTCTTTCAAAAACAACATGACTTTTATTAACCATGGTTGTCATATTAAAAACTAGAAGTAAAACAACAGAATGCTTAATCATGCTCTGATATTCCTGTTTTATAAATCAAGATGCCCCGTCATTGGTAATTGGGAAGACTAGATTCAAACTTTGGGATTCCTCCACCATCAGTAAAAGCAACCTGTACTCAAATTGCATGCACACAAAACTTGCTTCCATCCTTGTTTCTTAGGCATGGACACTGGGCAAACCACAGGGATATAAGGTGGGGACAAGTTCAGCTGTCTGCAATACAGATATGCTATCTCTTTCGTAAGAAGATGAAGTGTTGGATGGAGACTATAAGGTAAAATATCACAATATAAGAGAATAACAGTTATTGGAAAGAACTAAATGGAAATCCACTTTCCCTTAAGCTAGTATTGCTTATGCTAATCTAATTCAATTCATAATTTTAGTCTTTTCCATTGAAGAAAAAAACAACAACCATAAAGTTCTCCAATAAAGGAAAATGTAGGTCTTTTAAAAGGCCATGGTGATACTTAATCATCTTACATTTGATCCAGAAACCTTCTTTTCATCGAAAAGACCATTGACTTCTATTAAGTGTGTATGTTACTGATTCTTCTTCAAACACATTAGATTTCTTCTAACCACATCCTCTTTCTTATTGTCCTAAAATCAAAACCAAGTACTATCACTGTTTCCTTCTTTCTTTTCTTTTTTTCTTTTTTTTTTTTTTTTCTCCTCCTTTTCCTCCCGAGGTTTCTCTGGCAAGAAAGTCTTGCTTTAGAGTTTATTTAGCTGTTTAGCTGGAGAGATACAACACAGCACTGTGTACTTTGAGAAATAAGATCATATAATTCTATTTGGAAAGATTTACTTTTTTAATTCTTGAAAAAAAATCTCAAAAATAATATATGACCTTCAACAATACTTAAGTACCTCATATTGTCTTTTTTTTTTTTTTTTTTTTTTTTTTTTCCAAAAGCAATATGTTCCATTTAGTTTAGTAAATTTTCAGTTATGATTTCTTATTGTTGCCTACAAAAATATCACTCCACACAAAATGGTCAGCATTTATTTCATTTTCTTTGCAATGTTTCATTTCATATAAAATGTTGAAACTGTTTTGCTTTCTGCTTAAAATCAAACAACAGCCCACTTACTTTCTCATAAAATACACAGTACTGATCTTCAGAGGATCCTTTGGAACCAGAGCTTGAAGAGGTAGAGAAAGCAGATCTGAACTGAGATGGCAATTAGTGCCAAGCCACATACAAGATAGGAGAAAGGAGGTAGGAGAGGACTCAGGCAAAGTCACACAGCTGAAGAACTTTTGCTGCTGGTGCTTGTAACTAAATCCTGCTTAGAACTTGTCAACCATTTCAGTTTCTTAAGAATATCTAAAATTATAGTAAGATAAATATTCAGGTCTGATATCAGGCATAACTTTATTGCCTACTCGTATCTGGCAGGCAGCAATTTTTGTGCCCAGCTACAGACCTTTTCTGTGAGAGTGTCCTGAGTACCTAGCATTTCCTTTTCAGCTGTCATGTGCAGACACAGCATGAGAGTTCAGACTTCTACCTTCACAGCACAATCATCCACAGATATGTCTGCCTCATTATCTCTTCCAAGGTTCTGGAAAGCAGAACTGCTGTTATCTTCCTGATGGCCAGGAACAAGACCTTTTCCCTGTTACCTTACCACATAATGTCTATTTGGAAATATTTATTACTTTTTTTTTAATTCTTGAAAAAAATACATATATCTTGAAAATAATATATACAATTTAGAAACAAAGGTATCAATTCAAACATTTATTAGTATTTTAGTAATATCATACATATATGCTAGTAATATGTATTCATATTATATCATAGAATCATAGAATATTCTGAGTTGGAAGAGATCCACAAGGATCATCGAATCCAACTTCTGGCTTCACATGGGACCACCCAAAAATCAGACCATATGTCTGAGATCATTTTCCAAACTGTTTTTGAACTACAGCAGGCTCAATGCTGTGACTGCCTCCTTGGGGAGCCTGACCACCCTCTTGGTGAAGAAAATTTTCTTTAGACCCAGCCCAAACCTCCCCTCACACAGTTTCATGCCATTCCCTCAGGTTTAGTATTATGTAATACTATGAAAGGAAACTTTCAGACAGAAACAATTGTAAAGTTACTGCAGGGGAACAAAATTCTAATCAACGTATTAGGAAAAAAAATAACGTTATGTTCTTCGAGAAGTAACAACATGATTAAAACCAAAATAAGGCTACACTGTGAAACCAGTACAGGGCTATTTCATCTTCCTGCTTGTACACTGGCTTAACAAACATCTTCATTCATACTTTAACTTCTTCTTAATAGGATTACTCTAAATGTAACATGTTTGATGTTGCAATGCAACACTTCTAACTCAAAATCACTCTGCAATACAATCTCTTCTTACTGGTATTATATAATCTACATGTATTACATCAACCAAAGAGGACAGAGATGTTTTAATAATTTTTGGTACTGAAGGTTCAGAAATTCATTTCTAATACTAACATGATTGAATTTGTGTTTTATGCTTATAGTTTTATGTTTTATGCTTTGGTGACAAAAGACTAGTTAGCATGTTTTTTTCCTTCTTTGATAATCAAACAGTGAAAAGTGTACTTTCCAATCTGAAAACTAAATGACTAAACTCATAAATATCCTAGCAGTCAAGAAAGTACAATATCTCAGCCCTCACTGTCCTATGAAAAGACATCTTTATTCTTATTTCTAAATGTCAACTGAGAAATCCACAAAACTATCTCAACTTCATACTGCATCTTTGATTTCCACTGGTACAGAAGTCTTTGGAAAGCATTAATAAATAAATAATTAAAATTCTATGTACTTAAAAAATATTTTTGTTTGTATTTTAAGCAAATTCATCAGTTGTATTTGTGCACCAACTGTACAGAAAAGAGGGAATGAAAGATATAACTTTATCATCATGTCCAGTTATGGATATTAGACATGGTACAAGTGATTTTATTTTGTATATATCATCCTGAGGGACTAAAGATATTCTTATGGATTGATTTGGGACTTGATTATATAACATATTTATGTAACATTTAAATAAATAACATTATAATATTTTATATAACATATTTGCTTAATATTTTATGCTTACTAGATTTTACCATGAAAAACTTGATGTTGCTATGAATCCAAACTCTTTTTCATAGTCATGAGTATATTTTCAGATACAGAGCAGCTAAGTACTTAAATGGCTTATGATTTATGTAGTCAAATGAAACTGCTGATATGAAACAGAGAAAGAATGGACCAAATGTGGTACTTGGACCAAATTCCATTGCCTATTAGAAATATAAAATTTCAGAACTATCCTACTGAAAATCCCATGATCTTTACAAAGTAAGGAAACTCCTGCAGTTTAAAAGTCTCATCAGCACTTAATACTTTTATAGTACAATAGTTCAGTTGGAAGGGACCTTCAAAGATCATCTGGTCCAACTTTAGAAACCGGACCACAAAAGTATTTTCCTTTTTGTATAGGAGGCATGTATGGCTATCATCCCTGCATTCATTTCATCTCCATTACTTCAGCTTTTGAAGTTACATCCAGAAGTTACATCTAAATACTTACTTTATGATACTAAAAACTGGAGAGAAAAATTATGTAGTTGCTTGGTAAAAATCAACATTAATAAAGGAAGTTTAGAAATAGGATTTAGCATGGTTGGTATTATATGATGTACAATGTCTTTTTGACCACAATGACAACACCATAAATTGCTAACGATGATAATCTAGATTTATTCTAATTAATGATCTAATCTGAAATAATTCAGTCTGTAAATCATTTTCATGTGTCAGCTGGTAGTTCTCAGCAAAGGTTATTTTCATTGTGAGGAAACTTACTGCTCATATTCTGCACAGTTTCTTAGCTTAAAGATTTTCCCTGGGCATCTTTCTAGTTGGAGAAACAATATCTGTATATTAAATGTAGAAATTAAATGTCACTTAACTTGTAATAAAAATATGTTGGCAGTACCCAAAGTTTCTGTACAGTTTGTGAATGAATGAATGAATCAAATGATAAATTAAGCTAATAACTGATACAGGAATTTGCCACTATTTATTTCATCTTCGAAGTAACAGACACAGGAATAATTAACATATTTATTGCTGATCTTCCTGTTGTGCAATGTGGAATATAGCTATTAGCTGCGCTTCTTGTTCAAAGCCATATATGCATTTTCTAAACACCATACATAATCTAAGAAGTCCCTATCCAATGTGTTAGTTTGTTTGTTTGTTTTCTGAATGCATTTTAACACATTTTTCTGTTAACAAAGCAGGAGAATTTTTGTTGGATAATGAAAATGAAAGACAAACTGCATTTTTTATTTTTTTATTTTTTTACAATAAGGTAGCAAAACATTGGAATAGGTGCCCAGAAAAGTTATGGAAACCCTGTCTGTACACATCTTCAAAACTCCATGGCTCTTAGTAACGTGATGTGGAGAAAGATGAATTACTCAATAACTTTCTTTGTTTTAATCTTTCTGCAAAGTGTTCCAGCCACACTTTAAAAGTCACAGAAGGCAAAGGAAGGGACAAGGAGAATGAATAACCATCCAGTGTAGAAAAGGATGAGGCTTGAGACCATATAAGAAACCTGAAGGTGAATAATAACATATGTCTGAGGGTCCTAAAGGAATGGACAGATGAGGTTGCTAAACCATTATATTTAAGATGACGTGGAAGTCCAGTGAAGTTCCAACTGGCTGGAAAAGAGGAAACATAACCCCCATTTTTAAAAAGGGATAAAAATTACGACCTGGGTAACTATAGGCCAGTCAGTATGAACTCTATACCAGGCAAGAGCATGGAGTAGATACTCCTGGAAACTAAGCTAAGGTACATGGAAAATAAGGGGGTGATTACTAACAGCCAACTTGTCTTTACTAAGGGCAGATCATGCCTGACAAAGTTGGCAGCTTTCTGTTACAGGGTTACAGCACTGGTGGATAAGGGAAGAGAAACTGATGTCATCTATCTGGGAGTGTGCAAAGCATTTTGCACTGTCCTGTACAACATCCTTGTCTAAACCGGAGAGACAAGCATTTGACAGATGGACCACTTGGTGTACCCAGGTATTGGCTGGATGGTCACATCCAGAGTTGTGGGACAATGGCTTGATGTCCAGGTGGCAAGTGGTGTTCCTCAGTGGTTGGTATTGGGACTGGTAGTATTTAACATCTTTGTCGGTGACACAGACAGTGGGAACATGTTTGCTGATGACGCCAAGCTGTATGGTACAATTGACAGGCTGGAGGAAAGGAATGCTGTCTCAAAATACCTAGATAGGCGTGAGAGGTGGGCATGTGCAAACCTCATGAAGTTAAATAAGGCCAAACGTTCTGCACCTTGGTTAGGGCAATCCCAAGCACAGACACAGGCTGGGCAGTGAATGAATTGAGAGCAGTCCTGAGGAGGACTTGGAAGTGTTGGTTGGTGAGGAACTCAACATTAACCAGCAATGTTCACTTGCAGCCCAGAAAACCTATCATATCCTGGGCTGCATCAAAAGAAGTGTGGCCAGCAGGCTGAGGGAGCTGATTCTTGCCCTTTACTCTGCTCTTGTGAGACCCTGCCTGGAGTACTGTGTTCAGCTCTGGGGCCCCCAACATAAGAAGGCCATAGACCTGTTAGAGTGAATCTGGAAGATGATCACAGGGATGATCGGAGGCCTGAAATACCTCTCCTATGAAGACAGGCTAAGAGAGTTGGGATTGTTCATCCTGCAGAACAGAAGGCTCTCAAGAGCACTTATAGCAGCCTCTAGTACATAAGGGGCCTTCAAGAAAGCTGGAAGGGGACTTTCTGCAAGGACATGTAGTGATAGGACAAGGAGTATTTGTTTCAAACTGAAAGAGGGTAGGTTTAGATTAGACATTAGGAAATTCTTCACTGTGAAGTTGGTGAGGCACAGGAATAGGTTGCCCAGAGAAATTATGAATGCCCCATCCTTGGACATGTCCATGGCCAGGTCGGAAGGGGCCTTTAGCAACATGGTCTAGTGGAAGGTGTCCTTACCCATGGCGGGAGGGTTAGAACTAGATCATCTTCGATTCTACTCTTCCAACTCAAACCATTCTGTTATTCTATGACATAACATTGCAGATAGATGTAACTTCAGGTTTTAGGAAGAATCTCATTTTTATTCTGGATATGTTTTAATTTTTAAGAAAAGGTAGTTCTGCAAAGAATTTTTCTAGTGTTATGTCATTTTTGATGCTACTAAGGTCTGTGCTCAGTGCTCCAGGGACTTCTACATGTGTCATGCATGACTGCAGTCTTCTTTATCCAGATGCTTAATGAACAGCAGGGTTAATTATGTCTTGACATAAGTAGAATTTGAGGCAATGTCGTATCTTGTGTTAACTTTCTGACATGTTAAACACATACTAATCAAGAGCTATTTAGTACCAGCACCCACCTACAAATACCACTCCTAAGGTGCATTTTATACTATAGTTTTTTAACACAAAAAACTTTCTATAATAAGTTTTTACAGCATGTAAACTTACAAAATTGTAACAGAGCATATGTCCCCTGTGAGGATCCAAGAAAATAATTGACTTTGCTCTGTTGGTAAAAGCACGCAAATGCTTATCATCATCTCAGAATTATATTACCAGCTGTAAGACGTAAACAGGGACTCAGCCAGTAGCAATGGGTAGTTGGAAATGCCTAGTGAATGTAGCATTAGAGAAACGGAATCCTTCTGGGTTCAATAGCTATAAAATCTGAAGAAAACAGCACCCACACTCATTAGGGCTGTTCTCTTCAGCTGGGGACTTTCCATGACATAAAACAGGAGAAAAAAAAATCTTTAAAAGACAGATTAAACATTTCCAAGCCTTAATTATTCAGTGTTTCTGAGAAGTCTGAATCAACTTGAAACAGATTATATATGATTTTTTCTTTAAAAAGGGGCTTTTTTTTTTTTTTTTTTTTTTTAGACCAGAAATATCTTTAGGAATCAGTTTTCCTAATTTAAGAGAGTGATTTCACTTAACCATTCTGAACTTTTGCAAATTTACTTTCTACTTGCCTTCTGTGTACTTCAAAGACTTTTCCATGCTTGGGTTGATACAGTCTGGCATGTACAGTCTGTCCCCTGTATACAACTAAGATTAACAGATCCATGGTGTCATTTCCTTTTCCACACATCTTCTAATATGCCTTAACTAGACATCAGGGAGCTCTTTCACATCTGTCCTGGAACTCTGTCACCAACATGTCAACAGCGGTTCTCTGGCCAGCTGCTATCAGGTTAAACACACTATGACTGAGATATGCCTACCTTACCTCAGATAATTTAATATCTTTCCTCCACATAACTGATGATAATTGAAATAATAATTTGGTTGAATTTGGCTAATATTACTTAAACTATTATAGCAGGTTTGCTGACAGACAACGTGATAGCACAAATATATTTTGCTTATGAAACTAGGTCAAAAACAAATTAAAATTCTATTTCTTTTGTCAGGGATTTTTATCTTATTCTACTGCTATTGGTATCAGCACTCTGTCATTTGAATCATCATAATTCAATAACTTTGAATTATGGAACATAAGTACAGGGCATGTCTCATAAAATTGTGTATCATTATACATTTTTCTGCAGGTAACTTCTGGGAAAAAGAATGAACCACTAATTTCTCTGTCTGAAAAACCTTTGAAAGATGTAAATGTGGAATTTAATCTGTAAAAGCGCAGGAGAGTACTGACTGAAGTCTCCCATATCTTGGAGAAATTCCCCAGCCATTAGGCAGGTAGTGTTTTTTGTTACTGTCACCTGCTGTTACTGACTTTGGTACTTCCTGATGGGTTTAATTGTTAGGTCTCCTCACTTTATGTATGACTGAGTCCTGAATGTGACCAGATCATTTATCAACTACTCTATCACTGGCTCATCAATGAATTGTTATATACATTTGTAGTGGGTTTACGTGGCAAAGTTTTGGTAGCAGGGGGCCATAGGGGTGGTTTCTGTGAGAAGGATCTGGAAGCTGCCTCATGTTTGGTAAGGGCCCCACTGCTGACCAGAGCCGAGCCAATAAGCGATGTTGTTTTGTGCCTCTGTGAGAGCATATTTAAGACAGGGAAAAAAAAAACACGCTGCGCCACACAGCTGGGAGAGTAAGAGGAGTGAGGAACAGCCTTGCAGATGCCAAGATCAGTGAAGAAGGAGGGGGAGAGGTGCTCCAGAGGCTGGAGCAGAAGTCCCCTGTGGTCTGTGGTGAGGACCATGGTGAAGCAGGCTGTCCCCCTGCAGCCCATGGAGTACCACGGTAGAGCAGGGTTCCATGCTGCAGCCTGTGGAGGAGACCATGCAGGAACAGGTGACCTGGCAGGAGCTGCTGCCTGTGGAGGACCCAGGTTGGAGCAGTTTTCTCCTGAGGGATGGACCCCGTGGTACGGACCCATATCTGGAGCAGTTCTTGAAGAGCTGCTGCCTGTGGGAAGCCCACACCAGATCAGTTCATCAAAGTCTGCATCCCATGGGAGGGACCCCACAGCACAGGGGACAAGAGTGACCGAGAAGGAGCGGCAGAGAAGAAGCGCTGTAGACTGACCATAACCCCCATTCCCCCATTCCCCTGCGCTGCTTGGGGTGGGGGGGGAGGAGGTGGAAGAGGGTGGATGTGGGGGGAAGGTGCTTTTGGTTTCTATCCTTTGTTTCTCACTTCTCTAGCTTGTTAGTAATAAGCAATAAATCTTGTTATCTCCCTATGCTGAGTCTGTTTTGCCCATTACAATAATTACTCTGTGATTTTCTTGTCCTCATCTCAACCTTTGAGCCCTTTTCATTTTATTTTCTCCCCGTTCCTCTTTGAGTAGGGGGAGTGAGAGAGCGACTGTGGTGGAGCTCAGCTGCCCACTGGAGCAGAAACACCACAACATTGTTCCAGAGGACTCAGGACATCAAGTGCCGAGACTGATTTCCAACTCTGGAGGTCAGATACCTCCAAAGACTATGCACTACAGTACTTATTGTTTGGATGTCTAAACTGTTTTCTGGAGGTACCCTTTGATTCATAGAAGAATAAAAGTTTGAAAACATTGAAAAGCTCTAAGAATTAAGATAATCATTTTTTAAAAAAATATATTTGGATTGCACCTTCACATATACCCAGATGACAGACATGATGATTATGGACAGTCTTACTTTTTCAAAATAACAGTTTTAAAACTAAATTAAAGAACAGAAAGACAAAAGCTATTCTCTGCCTACTGATTGACTAAGTCTAGTTTGCTGGATCTGTTTGCTACCTGAATGAACTATTCATATCATCATACTGTTAATTATCACTGATAATTTCAATATTATAAAGACAAAATGCAGTCTCTCATGGAATATTGAATCCTGCTGGGAAACTCACATTGCGAAGTTAGGAAAACTAGATGAAATGCAACGTTCTAGTTCCAGAAAAGGAACAGAGAGTTTGGCATAATTCATAATTACAGAATTCAGCATCTGACCAACCCTGCCATTCCTCCTCCAGAATTATGGGAAAGGGAGTTTCTAATGTAAATTGTTAAGCTGTTTTGACATAACAATATAAGTTTGCATTTCCCATTCCTTCACTTCATCCTTCATTGTCCGTTCCCTCATTTTCTACTGAAGTATCTCTCTGATCTGGGTATTATGCTCTGTTCATGGAAAATGGATCAGAGGTGCAAGGGAAGGAAGGATAAAACAGAAAACAAAGACTATATTAAAAGTCCAGCTGACAGAAGACCCAGCTTGACACAGCAGAGAGTTACAGAACACAAACAAGGAATGTTTCTAATGAAAAAAAGAACGCCAGCAGTCTGAGAGAGAAGGAAATGTACACAGGGCTCGGCTCTGGTCAGCAGTGGGGCCCTTACCGAACATGGGGCAGCTTATAGTTTCTTCTCACAGAAGCCACAAATATGGCCCCCTGCTACCAAAACCTTGCCATGTAAAACCACTACATCACGTTAATGAAAGAAAAGAGCATAGATCAATCTTTGTGTTTATAAAATCTCTCATATTTTTGATGAAGTTGTAAGTATGTTTGTTACTGCTTTGTGATTTTTGGACACTATTCCTATAGAAAATCAATTGGCATTCCCTTCACACAGCCAGACAAGCTTTGAGAGGGTGTACATACTGTGGTAACATATTGTAGCTGGGGAAATAAAAATATTTAGTATAGGTAACCTTGTGTAATCTGGGGTTGTCTTCAGTCCCCAGAAGTGAGAATGTATACCAGGGAGATCATCCTTAAAAAGTTTCAATTCAGGACAGACAGCATATTGTGAAATAAAATAGAGATGATTACTTAGCGCTTCAGATCTGAAAATGTCTTATTGCTAACTCAGAAATATCATCTCTCTGCATCTCTGGTGTAGTTGTTGGTTCTACAGAGAGAAGATGAAGGCATTACTAGACACGGAAGTGATTAATAAGGCACTTCAATTAAAATTCTTACCTCACGTTTTATAATTGTAAGCAATTGTCCTTTATCTGTGTGTACCTGAGATATATTAAACATACTGAGTCAACTGATAGTGTGGACCACCAAACATAGAAATTCACTCAATGATTGATCACTTTGGCTTCAATTTAGTGAACTCAGATGTCTCAAAGTAAGGAACAGAAACTGTTTAGCTGGATTTGTTTTCTTTGTCATATGCTGTTTTAAATTTATTTGAAGGAATATTCAAGCAGTATTGAAGCAAAATAGAGATAAAGAGAATCTGTTAAAACTAACATCACTTTTTTTTTTTTTTGCTGAACTGTGGCCTCAGACATAAGGCATAATGAGAAAAAATATTATCTTGCAGAGTTTAGAAAAAAAAAAAAAACAAAACAAAACTTGGAAGAGTATCAATGAAGAGAAACAAATATATCCTTAATTGAAAGTTTTCAGAATTAATTTCCTAAAATGTGAGCTGGTGCTAGGTAGTAGGTAGTAGGAGCTAGATAGTAGGTGCTTCAGAAAGGTTTTGAAAATTCACACTTAGTCATTGTTAAATCCTGAAGAAAGCTTATCTCTGTACACACTTTTTGTCTTTACCTATATGGCTTCCTATAAACCTCAGCCTTGCTGTGTAGCATGAACAGAAATGCTGAATTTATAAGGCCTAATAATCTCACATTTTAAAGATAGCTCTTCTTTCCTTTATAAGGCTGGAAATTTTTATTTTCTTACCAGACATAACCTCACTGTGTGCAAAACTGGAGATATCAAACCTTCAGTATATTCTTTAGGTGACCATGCTGACATACACTTAGAAATGACATTCAGGATAGATAGGGCTTGAGAGTTATCAACCAGTACCTTGCAGTAGAAATCATTTCATTTCACTCTTACTAGTTCTGTACTACTACCAGTTGGTGAACCTATCTTAGTTTCAGGTAATTAAAGAATAGATCAGGTATTATCAGAGTTGCTTTCTAAAATCAAAAAGGCAACCAAAAGGAGTAGCTGTAAGAGTTTAAAATGATTCCAACAAGTTAGATACAGACTACTACTTAAAAATAAATAAATAAATCTTTATTATCCTTCAGGAAATATAAACCAGTTTCAAGGGGAGGACACCAGATCATCCTCACTGTCAAACTCAGTCCTTACCCAATACAAATTTCCAAGTTTTGTTCTTTCAAGATTTTTTTTAGCTAAATACTGACCTTACTCTTCTTGTTTAGCCTAACAGATACAGTCTTCTCACAGTTGGAGTTGGCATCACTTCAGGCAATTTTCTGCTCCTGCTGTGCAAATTCTTACTCCAATTCACTGTCACTTGTCACTCTCCAGAATAAAAATAATTCAAATAGTAAAAGACCCTTACAAACTGTCACAGGAGTTAAATTAAATTTATGTAAAAAAACAGAGGAAATCCAAGAACTCACTTATGTTCCAAAAGAAGAAAAATAAATATTTTCTATCTCCTAATCAATATTCAGGACTGCTATGATCTTAATATCTCCCTTATATCTATTTTCTTCTAACAGATTCACTAGTCATTTCCATCACTTAATACTTATCTAATTTTAGATGGTCCATAAATATGTTATCCCAAATGATTTTTTAAAATGTGGAATTCAGCATAAATAATAATAATAATAAATTTCACTGAAATGTACTTATGTTCAGCTAGAAGGTACAGAAAATCTTATCCTTTAAATGTTCATACTGAATTTGGCAGCATCAAATACATTTCCTTGAGGAAACTTCTTTTTTTGTAAAGATAAGAAACAGACTGAAATATGAAGGAAAACTTAAAAATTAACAAATGTCACTTCTGGTAATATTTAATTCTACAGCAAGTTTCCCATTGGTTTTGCAGGAATGTGAATTGGTCATTTGAGTATAACAGGATTTTAAATAGTCTTTCCATTAAAATTTTAAGACTTTTATTTTTATTTTTTTTTCCCAGTCTCAATTTTTCAGTTATTTTGAGGAAACACTAAATCTTATTTAATATAGTGATTCTGAACTATTTTATTTTATTTTTTTTTTTACTCTAAATATCTCTCACTTTACTATAGTCTCTGTTTCTTGCTGCCATTTCTCTGAGTCTAGTTATCTATGTTGGATTGTAGGTGGTCAGTAGACAACCTAAATAAATGTTTTCAAAAACAGTTTAAAAAGTGGTTGTTTTTTGATGTGGAGTCCCTTTACAACACTTTGCTTTTTCTCTATATTCTTTCATCATTTTAAGGAATATCTCAAAAAACTACAGTGAAAGAGCTGTGAGATGCAGCAAAATAAAGAAAAGCTCAGTATAAGGGGTGCAGTTGCAACATGGTTTATACTTTTTTTTTTTTTTTTGGAAGTACA
Source organism: Aythya ferina (assembly GCF_964211825.1). Taxonomy (NCBI): domain Eukaryota; kingdom Metazoa; phylum Chordata; class Aves; order Anseriformes; family Anatidae; genus Aythya; species Aythya ferina. The sequence continues at coordinate 57,062,302 of NC_140298.1, forward strand.
AAGAATTAATTATGAAAGACTTTGGTAGAACCCCAGTGTATTTGAAAAGGTAAAGAAAAGGTAAGGATATATACAATGTAATATCTTGAACTTGTAGTGCCTGCCCACTTTTCTGTTTTTCTCTCTTTTCTGTTATCTTCTGTCCCTGAATAAAATCAAGGTCATATTAAAAATGGGGCATGAAGAGGCTTTCAAGTTGTTCCAATTGAATTAAAATTAAGATGTTTGTTTACGTAAGTCAGTATTGCTCCATATATTTTGAAAAGGGAACAACCCATAGAAAAGATGAAATAATACCATTGGAAATCCTACTCTATTCTTTCACCCCTGGTTCTCTGTAATTTAGATTTATGCAATTTTTTGACTGGTCTTCTAAAGTCATGAGACTTCAGTCAGTACATTTTTTATGTATATATTTTGCCAGCCTCTCCATTGCGTACTTTTTAACTCACTGTACAATATCTGTATAATAACACAAATAGATCATAATCTTTAAAAATATTTTAAATTATTAAGAAAACTGTCAGAAATGGAAGAGAAGACAGAACCAAATTCATGCTTACAACAGTGAGCAAAGTTTTCTGTTCTGCCTCACCCACTGGCTGCTGAATTATTCAGACTATTGTTATTGACCAAAAGCTTAGTATTTCTCTCTGTTATAATACACAATGAAACAAAAATATTAGAAAAACAAAGGAAAAAAATTTACATACGTGTATGTAATAACAGCAAGTACAGAACACTAAATGCAATAGGGTTTAAGATCATGATTAACAATGTATGTAACTAGCATTTCAGTTCAATCTGTGATTCCTTATGCACAGCAGAAGCTCATCAAAGCATGTAACAAAGCACATTTCAGGGACTGCTCATTTCAGAGATGATGACAGATGCTCTTAAGGAATGTTTTATTATGGCCAAAATAAAATGTGCGGAAAGTTATTTCAGTAAGAAGAAATTAAAATGGAAATACTAAATAAAGTGAAAACAATAACAACAATTAAACAAGACAGCTCATACTAGAAGACTCACATGGAGTAAGCTGGGAGCAATGTCAGAAAAGTTTTCCTTCCAAAAGTGAGTATATTCAGATCCTGGTCACATTATTTTGTGTAATTTCAGAGGTTCTAGAGAACCCTGAAAACCCTAGAGAACTCTTCTACACTTGTCCTGTGTACAACTGATATCTTTTTGTTTTCCTGTAATTTTCCCAATACCCTTCAGTTTAATCTGACATGTAATGGTAAAGTTAAAAAAGTTAAAAAAACTGATGTCTGAAAATCATTCTCCTGTTTCTTAAGGAAAGTGTTTCTCAACAAGGAAAATAGATATAGCTTTCAACTCTTCCATGATTTATTTAAATAATTTTCCAGAACCAATGGAGCATTGCAAGAAATAAAGAAAACAAAAGGAGAAAAAAATACAGTTAAAACACAATATTTGAAGTGAAGGTATGAATAAAAGTAGTTGTGTATGAGTTTTTTTTTTTTTTTTTTTTTTTTTTTTTTTTTTTTTTTGTTTTGTAATTAATAATGGAACAGTAACATTTATAGAACTTGGTTAACATAAGGACTTTGGTGTATGCAGGACTGTTGCACTTTGTTTCCTTTCTCATTTTCTCACTCCTCTCTCTCAGCTTCTCTTGCACAACCTGTTTTCTCCTTTCTTAAATATATTCTCCCAGAGGTGCAAACGACATCGCATGTTGGCCAGCTTTGGCCAGCAGTGGCTTTTGGAAGAAATTCTTTCTTCCTTCTTATTGACATTACACAATATTAGATGATCTCCAGACTAAAGGATGATTCTGCTTAACAGCTATATTTCAACTGCAAACATACTAATCATGATTTACTAACATGCTGCTACTATTATGTCAAGCATTGTGATAGAAAACAAACAAACAAACAACAACAACAAACACACTAGAAAAATAACAACACCACAATTAATTCTCATGGAATCATAGAAAAGTTGCTGTTTGCATCTTTCAGCTTTACACATAAATTTTAACCAAATTATATACTCAGTAGACCATGCATAAGAGTTTTGACATATCTGGATATTGGGAACAAAAATGAATTATTGAAGTATTTAACCAAAAGGGAAATAAAAAATTTTGTTCAGATAGAATTTAATATATTTTAATTTCTGCTCATTGCCTCTAGTTCTGTCAATGGACACCACTGCGAAGTCAGGCTCCCCATTCTTTCTTTCCCTCCTTCAGGTATTTATATACAATATGATCTCCTGGAGGCTTCTTAGTCCCAGTCCTCATAGACTCTCCTCATATGTCAGATAATTCAGTCCCTTAATTGTCTTTGTGGCCTTTCTGTAGACTCTCTCAAGCAAGTCCATGTCTTTATTCTAGCATTTGAAATAAAGAAAAAAAAAAGAGAGAGAGAGAGAAAAAAAAAGAAAAACAAACAAACAAACAAAAAAAAACAGTCCTGTGCTTCATTAAAATATCTTTAATTTACATATAGAATTTCAAAGCATTTAAGTATTAAGCTACTTATTCATGTCTGAATTGCCTTTGCCCTGCATGTCTTTATCCTTGTTCATACAGTTACCACTGATCTCCACTTTCAGCTCACATGTGAATGGCCTATATGTCTGCTCTCTTCAGAGCAGGAATTATCTGGACTGAGCAGCTCATCCTCTCACAGAGTCTACTTTTCTTTACCTGCAAAGTCATGCTTTATCAGCCTTTTCCTTAGCAAAATTTCTTTTACTCAGTCTCCAATCTCTTTATTTTTTCCTGTTAAAATTATAGGTTGCATCAACAGTTGTCTTGACATGAGCAGGTTACATAGACAAGGCTAAGAAGGAACTAAACTGATGTTTTTGTTCCAAAGTCAACTTAAAAGAACAAATAAGATGCAATGCTAACTTCTTTAAAGTCTGATTTTGTCTTCCTTTGAAGTGCACTAGAATGGGAATGGAAGGTTTTTCTCCAAAATGACAAAAACCATCAAGCATCCTTCAAAAGCATCCTCTTCCCCCTCTCCCCCCCTACCTCGCCCCCCCTTTTTTTTCTCTCCCTCTCTCTTTTTTTTTTTCCCCATAAATTATTCCCAACTTGGCAAATGTCACACTTGGGCTACCATTTTGAACATTTGTGTCTGATCAGAGACTGCAAAGAAGAATTTTCTGAAGCCATGCTTGGTTGTACTATGACAAGAACAAATACATGTTACTGTTTAAGTTATCAAGATTATAAACCTGAAAGTGAATTTTTATGTGACTAAATTTATTGGGGAGCAAAGTCTTTCCACTGAAAAATGGGTTTCTGTCAGTGTATTTGAAAGCTACTAACCATAACACAGCATATTTGTAGTTTTCTTCTTATGGTAATAAAAGTGCTAAGGAAGACATTTCTTTACTAATGTTGTTCCACAAAGGCAGGTGAAAGGTGAAAGGCAGGTGAAAGGCAGGTGGCAAGCCAAAATAATATGCAAAATATTTACTGTCTCTCAGAAAAACAAACAAACAAAAACCAACCAACCAACCAACCAAACAACAAAACAAAACCAAAACCAAAACCAAAACCAAAACAAGCAAACGAAATAGCACAAAAATTCATTCCCTTATCTTTCCCCCTCCCACCTCAAAAATGTAACCTGAAAACAATGACAATGTAAAAAGCTATTTTAACATAGAATTGATAGGGATTTCCATAAGGTCTAGGAGATGTCAGAACCAAAGTGTAGGTCATGATCTTCTAAGACACAAAGCATAAGTCTCCTGAGCCATCTACAGGTCTTACAATGAAGTGTAAGGTTTCTAATGTAATATGTAGGGCAGATGCTCATTAATAAGCAAAAAGAAAATACTCTCCCATCATATCCTTCTCCCTTTTCTCATGAGATGAATGTAGTACCCCATCATCTGTTTTCTCCCAGGCTGACTACATTCACCAGTGTATGAGTACTCTATGGACACTTTAGAAGGGCTGTTAGAAGCAGCTGTGCAGCTAGCAGTCGTAGCCATCATCTAGCATTCAAAAAAAAAGGTCAAAAATAGCTTTGAAAGCCTGAGGAGACATGATGAGATTTTGCTCACACCTGTTCTGAAAGGACTTTGTTGTAAGAGAAAAGGGGGAAAAGCAGTCAGGACTTAAAGAGTTAAGGACAGTATGAAATCAACCTCTCAGTCTCACTCTTTCTTTATCCTTGGGAAGCTCTGCTTTTTCATCTTGACATGGCAGTTACTACTGGAAAAGGCATTGACATTTAAGCATATTCCTTCTGACACACTCAGTTCATTCCTGGATATAAGTACAGTCTTCAATAACCAGGAAACAGAAATTATTCTTGACATAAGAGAATCGTTTCAGGTAATCCAAGTGCTCACAGAGGGTGTGGAGGACTGCACATATGGGCAGTGCAGGAACTAGTTGAAACTATTCAATGTGGATAGAGAGGCTCTTCAGGGTTCTTTCAGCATTTGTGCAGGATCAATGAATTAGTGTTAAATTTATTGTGTGAAGCCTGTCATCTAGCAACATGCTTTCCATCTCCACCTTTCATGGGGAAAGGGCATGGTTAAAATTAGTGTGGACATTCATTAATTGATAGCCTTATGACCTGCCAATGTATAAGTATATATATAAAGATATGAACCTCTCAGTGTTACAACAAACATCTTCAAATAGGAATTATCCTATTTTTTCTTAAGAGAAAGTAGTGGTGTGCTTAATGATTCTGACACAGAAATTACAGAAGCCAGGGTAATCAGAAGTCTCTTTCATCAAAGCACACTGGGATGACTATATTGTGGCGATCCAGTAAGGCTTGCAAAACAATGGAGTGGTGGGCTTTTTTTTTTTTTTTTTTTTTTTTTTTTTTTTTTTTTTTGTCAACGCTGTCCTGTCCCAGAGACAAAGAGAGAGAATGTATACTCTTCGAATTCTCACAGAGACTGGAGGTCTGTAAAGTTTCAACTTAATTTCCCACGTGTTATTTATAGAAAGAAGCTTTGGAAGATAGTCTCAGAGAATCCAACCACTGTTCTTGTCCATGATGGATTTATCACTCCGTTTGGGTAGTCACTGATTGAAATGAGGTTTGCAAGGCTTCACTTGCTGATAACCACTGTCTTAAACACAAAATAGGCTCCAAGTGATGTGAAGGAGTGACATCTATTGGGTTTACAAAATCTCTGCTGATTCCTTCTTTATCCAAAATCCGTATCTGGATGTTGGCAATCCCATGTCCTAAGGAAAATGCTTTCCCACCAGCCTGACATTGTTTCTTACCCAGACCCTCCAATAGTCTGTGACATGACAGTGACATAGATTCCCATTAGGTGTTATGAAAACATTGGATTTTGTTGTTTTTGTGTATTTGTTTGACTGATCTACTTATTGATGTATTTTAGCTGGAACATGTATTTGTGCTTGGAATCAGGGAAATTATGTCACATGAATTAAGTTTAAATATAGCAATACCTATAAAGATTTGAATGAAAATTTTGTTATAGAGCAAAAATACAGGAACAGATACTCACAGAGCTCTCATTTTCTCATTTTTAGAGGATTTTTGTTTTGTTTTGTTTTGTTTTTTTGAACAAGGTGAGTTTATTTTCTTTGTGGTAGTCATGGTTTTGTTCTATCCATTAAGAAATGTGTGAGGAAGCATTCTCAGTAATATGGGAAAGACTTGAAGAAGTCTCTCTTTCCCCCCCCCCCAAACTCCTTTTTTTTTTTTCTATTTTTTTTTTTTTCCTAAATAAACTTATTTATTTTATAAATGAAGAAAGAAGAGATTCTTGCACTATCTTGATATTGATATCTCAATCACCAAGTAGCATTAAGTAAAAAGAAGAAGGAAGATAAACATGCTTATGACAACCTTGGCAATAAAATTATCTGTATGATATATATTGGAATTAGCAATTTATGTCCCATCAGTGAGGTACAAGACTGATTCACATAACTCAAAGTATTTCATTAATATATGAAGATTCATTCATTCTGTGAAATATGCAGTAATTCTTTCGACAAAGTTTTGGTTAAAAAGTTTTATTCCTTCAATCATTCTTTCTCTGTCTTCTCACAGATCAGAAAACAAACAAACAAACAAACAAAAACAACCAACCAACCAAAAATACCAAGGTTTTTATCTTCATAGTGAAGGAATTAAGGAATTAAAGATGATATCGCCTTTTCATCCAAACTGTTTTTTCAGTCATGGATTTTCATCTAACCTGTTTTTCAGTCATGGATTGAACTGGATACGTGTTTTTTTGTTTTGTTTTGTTTTGTTGTGTTTTGTTTTGTTTTGTTTTAGTATGGAAAGAGCCAGGATTCCTGTCCAGTTTTAAAATGCAGAAATGGTGTTTCTTCCGATGTTAAAAAGGTCCATTTTCTTCTCCTATTGAGCCATCTTGTGGCTGATAACTGTAAAATGCTCTTGAAAACGTCTACCCAGCATTATGGGAAAGCTCTTTGCCTAGTGTTACCCAATGGTTACATTAATGAGTTACTATACTTCATTCTTGGATGTTAGCATAACAGGTTTCTTGTGGGGAAAACATGTATAAATATATAACAAATATAGAATAAAATATCACTTAGAGAGAGGACATTAATTTAAAAGGTAACTCTCAGTGCTTCAATATCAATAGAGGCTATTGTAGAACATTGAAAATGGGGCTACATGTGTTTTGTGTGTTTTTTTTTTTTTTTTTTTTTTTGTGTGTGTGTGTGTGTGTTTTTTGTTTGTTTTCTAATGAAAATAAACTTAAAAGTTAATATTGTGTTTTCCCAGACATGAAAACTAAAGCTGCAGTGTCTTAAACATGTACGTACTCTCATAAGCAGAGTTTGAGAAACTGATTACTGTAAATTATACTGTAAAAAAAAGAGGGAAAGTCACAAGTGGTTGCAGCTGTGTTATTTAATTCTTAAGGTTTCAGTAAAGGAACATTCTGGAAAACAATAGGAACCCTGACATTTTTCTGTAAAAAGATAGACAGATCACGTTGTTGATCATCTTAGTGCAAAAGTGAGTCATTCATTCATTATCTAGCATTTAACAAAGTACATGTACATTCCTTATACCAGTGACTATTTAAAGGTTGAACTTCTGAAACGCCATTTTCTCCATTTGTACAGAGTAACTGCCCACACTGTCAAACAGTTCTCTTACAAAATCTCTAAGCTTTTGACAGCATCTGAAACCCATATGATATCTGGCATAAAAAGGATCAGTGGCAATCCTCCAAGAGGAAGAAAAGTCACTGAAGAAATTCTCTAAAAGCTCTCTCAAACAGGTGAAATTAAAGACAGATATTTGACACATTTCATCTTATATACCCAGCTAGAGCACTCAGCAGAGACAAAGACCATCATCAGGTAATGCTGGTATTGAGAGTAGCTTGTGCAGAGACCTTGATCAATTATAATTTCACAGAATTTATTTCCTAATTTCACAGATTTATTTCCTAATTTTGTCAAATGAAGCTGACTAGGCAGCTATCAAAGACATTCAACATTCAACATGTAAATTTGATATGCAAGATTTATACTTTTAAGCAGAAAGTAAAAAAAAAAAAAAAAAAAGATAAAAACATAGGAATATTTGTGACTTACAGAACAAATCTTGCTTGTTAAGTGGATCCTAGCTAACGGACTGGAGTTCTGGGAGAGTTGTCTCAAAGGAAAGTTATTGGAACACCAAGTGTTCATCTTGACTGATAAGAATTTATGGAGAAGTCACTAAATTCAAACTCAAGTTTATGAAGTGTGCAAATGTTCTGATAGTAAATACAGTAGGGAATCCAAAATACTACTAGAGAAGAGGCCTGATGCAATACTCAGAATGGAAAGCTAGAAGATCAACACAAGCCAAGACACACTGATGAATGTGTGTACTTGTGTTCGTGTCTATGTGTCACGTTTTACAAGTACCAGCAGAATGCATGTAACTGACCAAAAAGACAAAAGTAGCACAATTACACCTGACAAAATCTTTATAGAAAAAAAACTTTTCATTTTTAGTTGTAAATGACTGAGTTGGGTCAATCAGAAAACAAAAAGATTTATTAATGGATGCTAATGACTGAGCAGAAACATTTCTACTTCTATTGCTAATAATATAAGAAAGTGGAAATAATAGGAAAGTAATTTGGTAGAACTCTGCTATTTGAATGGAACAACATATAAAATGTACAAAAACATGTAAAAGAGTATATGAGTGAAACATAGAAAAACTAAATACATTTTTAAGGAGAAAATTTATATTGTCCTCTGAAAAAGAAGTCAGGTGACATCTTCCAAGAAAGTCATGTTGGGATTTTTGTTTGGCTCAAGCTGAGCAATGTGAATGAAACAATGTGACTGAGAGAGGTCACCTGATTCCTCAGTCTACAAATGATCCTGTTCAGAAATTTACTGCACTTTAGCAAGCAACAGCAACAGCAGAGGATTTAAATGAAAAAGAATAACCATATAAATGAAGAGAGAAGGTTTGGACAGACAGAAGACAGATTATTGCACCTGAAAGTTCTCAAGACTGACTGAAAAAGTTAAAAAGATTTCTACACTTCTCAGACAAATCAGTGAAGAAGCATATAAACTGTAGAAGAATTAGCAGGAGGGAACTTTGGTATATCAGTCTTGCTATGTCTCTATCATAGTCTTACAGTGTGCTAAGACACTGTAAGGCCAGCAATAATTTAGCAGAATCTTTGCTGTCTATTATCACACAGAATCTAGTGTTACTTGCCTGCTAGTATCACAATACTGAGCAAAAGAAATTCTATACAAGGTACTATAGCTCAAGAGAGAGAAGATGGAATGTTAAATAAACCTAAATATTTATATACTTCACAGCTTTTTTTTTTTTTTTTTTTTTTTTTTTGGATGGTAGATACTTATTGTAATCTTTGGAAGGACTACTCCTGAGAGAATATATCACTTCAAAAGTTAACATTCCACATTCACAGGGAATTGGGATATTATGGAAAACTTGTTCCTGGACTCCTCTCTGATTTTCCATTTAAAATGAAACAAAACAAGACTAAACAAAACACACACTATCATGTCTATGTAAGTCTATTTCTTCAACTTTTTTTTCAACTGTTTCTTTGTGGGGTTCACCAGAAAATCAACAGAAGTTAACTTCATGAAGTTAAGTTAAATGATTCATCTCTGCTTCAGGGAATCCAATGGCTCCATCTTTTTTGATCACTTGCTTTTCTGCAATGTAATTTATAAGGGTAGATGGCAAGAATTATAAGGAATTTCAGAAAAAAAAAATAAAAATAACATTAGAGATGGGAATGACTTACAGATTTTTTTTTTCTTTTTGGTGTGTGTGTCTGTGTGTATGTGTTTGTTTGTTTTGTCTTTTTGGCTTCCTGTGTTTACAGAAGTATTTAGAAAATAGAACCTAAGAATAGGTTCACATAAGACAATGCATGACTTGTTTTGATAGATGTGTATTTGCATACAGCTAGGACACTCCATGCATTAAGGGAGAATTAGTTGCCTTCGCCTGTGCTAGAAAAATACACAAACACAATGACTTTACTTCATCATTATCTATCCTTCACATCTTAAAAGAATACAGTTAAAATGAGGTTAGCAGGAAGAGAAATTAAGAAAGGGAGAAAAATCAAAACATTATTTAAAATAAAAAAATATGCATAATTCTGTATATCTTAATTTGAAAGAAGCATAAGACTTATGACTCTAGTAAAATGACCAGAGAACAGTTAAAGACACAAATTTTGCAGAGCACATTTTCTTAAAATTACTTAATAAAACATATGAAAGAAATCCACACTTCATTAAAATGTATAGAAAATTTTACTAATATTTTACTAGAGATATAAAAAATATTTCAGTAAAAATTAAATTAACAACAACAACAAAATGCAAGGTAAATCTAGTGAAAGTTTAAGTATATATATGCTACTATATATATATAGTAGCAAAAAACAGGGTTAGACAGAATGATGGTTTCCTACATGAATATTTCTGTAGTTGAGTAGAATTTGTTTGTTTGTTTCACTATGAATTAAAATGTGAAGTGTAATAATCAATTTGATAATGGATAGGCTTTTATTATTATTATTATTATTATTATTTCATTTATTTATTTATTTATTGTTTGAGGATGCTCAGGTGATGAGGAATAAGCAGCAGTGAATGGATGGGATAGAACTTCCTGCAGGGGGCAAACTTGAACCATTTTCCACTTGCTAGCCTGAGCTACTGTGATTTATGAGTATTACACTTGTGGTTCATTTTACTCCATTTGCTCCAATTGTTATTACGACTTTTCTAAGAGATTGTTTATCTCACTAGTCCTGAGCCAATTCTAAATAACTAGATAAAATCCAAAGGAAATAAAAAATACAAATTTTACAAAATCTTATGTCCCAACTAAAAATAAAACAAAAACCATACACTTTTCCTTGCAGTCTCTAAGAATGTTCAGTTTGCCACCACTTTTCCACTTCTATCCCTTCCTTTGTTTAGAATTATGAATTTTCCAGTATTCTCTTCTGAAAGACAAATCCTAAAATATCACGAGAAAACTTTTATAATGCTATATTCCAAGCAAGGTCAAGTAATTTGCAGCCCTATGAAGATCAAAAATCAACTTCAATTCCTAGGCTAGGTCTGGATGGAAACAGTAAATTATTCACAATTTTTTATTTTAATCTACCTTTAAACACATTGTGCAGTAAATCTATAGTTTGTTTCACTAGGATTGTGAATACATTTTGTAACTGAAATGCTAATAAACTAAAGAGTAAGGGGTTGCCAGAGGGCTAACCTAAAAAATAAAATTTCCATTCTCACGATGTCTCAGCATAACAACCACTCAATGTAAGCCTTCCTCAAGGTTCACTAAATCTGAAGCCTAAAATAAACTGAAATGAAAATAATATTATTAATATTAGTACTCTAGATTTGTCACTAAGCAGGATATAATAGAATAGCTTTCTGATCACCAGTCTTGCTGGGTAACAAGAAATTTCCCCCTAAACAGAATACAAAGTGATCAAGCATCACCAGTTTACTGTGTAACATAATCATTGGAAGCCTCCCTGCAAGAATGCAGACTGTATCAGAGTTTTATTCGATTTCAAAGAACACACATGGGATTTTATATTTACACTGTACAAATATGAGTAAAATCTTTTGAGTTTTACATAACTGTGCTAGGGATCTCATGAGAATACACTCTCTTAAAATATTTGTAGCACACCTTGCTTTTCCAGTAAGGAAACAATTAACATTAAAAAAAAAATAAAATAAAATCTGGTAGGACTTGACTAAAACAGGAACAATCTCAGAAAACTGAAAAGCTGTTAAAGGTTACCTATGTTGTTTGGAATGAGAAGGTTTTAATCTAAATTTAGGAGAGACAACTATGAAAGTACAACCAGATACACGCACAACCTCTTCCTCCAAGACAATACCTGGAGATTTACAGAATCACAGAATTTCTAGGTTGGAAGAGACCTCAAGATCATCGAGTCCAACCTCTGACCTAACGCTAACAGTCCCCACTAAACCATATCCCTAAGCTCTACATCTAAATGTTTTTTAAAGACACCCAGGGATAGTGACTCCACCACTTCCCTGGGCAACCCATTCCAATGTCTAACAACCCTTTCGGTAAAGAAGTTCTTCCTAACATCCAACCTAAAACTCCCCTGGCTCAACTTAAGCCCATTCCCCCTCGTCCTGTCACCAGGCACATGGGAGAACAGACCAACCCCCACCTCGCTACAGCCTCCTTTAAGGTACCTGTAAAGAGCAATAAGGTCACCCCTGAGCCTCCTTTTCTCCAGGCTGAACAAACCCAGCTCCCTTAGCCGCTCCTCGTAGGACTTTTTCTCCAGGCCCCTCACCAGCTTCGTCGCCCTTCTCTGGACAAAGGAATTTTTTGTTTTGTTTTGTTTTTTAATGTTATGAAATGGTTGGCGACCTGCTACGGCACTTGGACGTGCGCAAGTCGATGAGGCCGGATGGGATCCACCCGAGGGTACTGAGAGAACTGGCAGAGGAGCTGGCCAAGCCACTTTCCATCATTTATCAACAGTCCTGGCTATCGGGGGAGGTCCCAGTTGACTGGCGGCTAGCAAATGTGACAGCCATCTATAAGAAGGGCTGGAGGGCAGTCCCCTGGGGTACTATAGGCCTGTCAGTTTGACCTTAGTGCCAGGGAAGCTCATGGAGCAGATTATCTTGAGAGTCATCACGCAGCACTTGCAGGGCAAGCAGCCGATCAGGCCCAGTCATCATGGGTTTATGAAAGGCAGATCCTGCTTGATGAACCTGATCTCCTTCTATGACAAAGTGACTCGCTGGGTGGATGAGGGGAAGGCTGTGGATGTGGTCTTCCTTGACTTCAGCAAGGCTTTTGACACTGTTTCCCACAGCATTCTCCTCAAGAAACTGGCTGCTCTTGATTTGGACTGGCACATGCTTTGTCGGGTTAGAAACTGGCTGGATAGCCGGGCCCAAAGAGTCGTGGTAAATGGAGTCAGATCCAGTTGGAGGCCAGTCACTAGTGGTGTTCCCCAGGGCTCACTGTTGGGGCTGGTCCTCTTTAATATCTTCATCGATGATCTGGATGAGGGCATTGAGTGCACCCTCAGTAAGTTTGCAGATGACACCAAGTTAGGTGTGTGTCGATCTGCTTGAGGGTAGGAAGGCTCTGCAGGTCGATCTGGATAGTCTGGACCCATGGGCTGAGGTCAGCTGTATGAAGTTCAACAAAGCCAAGTGCCGGGTCCTGCACCTGGGGCGCAACAACCCCAAGCAGAGCTACAGGCTGGGAGATGAGTGGTTGGAAATCTGCCTGGCAGAGAAGGACCTGGGAGTGATGGTTGATAGTTGGCTGAATATGAGCCAGCAGTGTGCTCAGGTGGCCAAGAAGGCCAACGGCATCCTGGCTTGCATAAGAAGCAGTGTGGCAAGCAGGTCTAGGGAAGTGATCGTCCCTCTGTACTCGACTCTGGTGAGGCCGTACCTCGAGTACTGTGTTCAGTTTGGGGCCCCTCGCTACAAGAAGGACATCGAGGTGCTTGAGCGGGTGCAGAGAAGGGCGACGAAGCTGGTGAGGGGCCTGGAGAAAAAGTCCTATGAGGAGCGGCTGAGGGAGCTGGGCTTGTTCAGCCTGGAGAAGAGGAGGCTCAGGGGCGACCTTATCGCTCTCTATAGGTACCTCAAGGGAGGCTGTAGCGAGGTGGGGGTTGGTCTGTTCTCCCATGTGCCTGGTGACAGGACGAGGGGGAATGGGCTTAAGTTGAGCCAGGGGAGTTTTAGGTTGGATGTTAGGAAGAACTTCTTTACTGAAAGGGTTGTTAGACATTGGAACAGGCTGCCCAGGGAAGTGGTGGAGTCACCATCCCTGGAAGTCTTCAAAAGACGTTTAGATGTAGAGCTTAGGGATATGGTTTAGTGGGGCCTGTTAGCGTTAGGTCAGAGGTTGGACTCGATGATCTTGAGGTCTCTTCCAACCTAGAAATTCTGTGATTCTGTGATTCTGTTATTATTACTTTTTTTTTTCTGATGTCCCTAAGATGTCCCTAATCACTCTGCCTCATGGTCACTGGTCCAGATTGGTATTTACCTTGAAATGGTCCTGATAGCGTTTTGTTTGTTTGCTTCCTGAACTAATAACTGAAGACAATAAATACAGAAGTATTAATAAAATAAAATCTTAAAGATTTTACTCTTTTTTTTTTTTTTTTAATTTGTTTGTTTCTAGCGAAAGGCAAACAGTTCTTCAGTAGAGAAAAATATAAAATCCAGCCTGTTAGAGTAATTTAAAAAAAAAAAAAAAAAAAAGATTCCTTTAAACAACACTAGAACCTTAGCCACAACATTGCTAAAATGCAATCTGATGCACATGACTGGAGTACATGTCATTGCAAAATATGCAGATTCATACAGCCTGCTTTGCTGTTCTACTCAGACCTTTACTCTTTCCATTTTGGTCTTGCTTTTATTTCCACAACTGAACAGCATGAGACAAACAACCTAATGCTAGCCTCTCTCTCTAGTTGATCACCTCCTCTCACTTCCAAAAATAAGATCAATATTAGAACTTCTGTGAAGTCGATTTGAGCTGTAGCCTCAAAGCTGAATGATTACATTTAAGAGCTTAAATTCAACACCTTCTTTTGCTTTGTCTCAGCTGGTTGTAAGGGCTTTTTTAGGACACTACATGTCTTGAGACACTTTATATCTTAATACTAGAACAGGTTTATTAAATCAAACTATGTTTACTCATTTATAAATCCATCCTTTTAATCTTCAAAAATATTTCTCTGTGGCTTTAATTTGATGTTTATCAAAAGGTGTGGTCTATTCCAACTTAGAAATGAAATACTGAGATAGATTGTAGGAGCAGGAAAATATAACTGTATACAATCTATTTTAAAATGAGGGCAGACCTTTTTGGTTGTTAAGTCAGAGTGAAAGAATACCAGCTAGAGAGTTTAAGTTAAAAAAAACAATCATAATAAAAAAAATCTTGAATGAATTCCAGTGAAGATAATAGAAATACAAATGATATATTCCATTATAAACCTTGTAATAATTTAAAATTGATTAGTATTTGAAGAATAATGGATAACTGAAAAGCAGTACTATTATAAAGCAAAATGCAATTTTTGATACCATGCAACTCCTTCAAGATCTCTATTTTTTCCCTCTTTTGTAATATTCACAGCAGAAATAAAGAGATATCTGTCCTTCATGAGAAATGAGTCTAGTTCTGAAAATGATATTGTTAGTCATGTCAAGTTTTAATAGAAATAGTGAAATAATAATTTGGAAATAGAGGGAACCAGGACCAGAAGGAACAGTTCAGACATGCAAGTGCAGGAGGTCTCTGTCTGCTTAGAATCTCAATTACAGTAGGTCAGGCAAAGGGAACTCAGCTGCAAACATGAAGCTTAATATGAATGTATTCAATGGCATATGGGAGAAAAAACTCATATAGGTAAACCACAATTCAGTCACGAGCTCCTGAACAGATTATTTAGCCTCCTTCATATATTCTTTTTCACGAGGTATAAGAATTTATAACTCCATAGTCAGAAATTGAGCCATAGAAAAGATGCACTGGCTTTAGTGCATAAGTCAAAGCCTCCGCAAACATGTGTGATATCAGGTTATTTTTACCAAGCAATAAATAAAAATGTTACATTAGAATAATACAATTTATAATTCAATTTTGAACTCAAGGCAATTCCATCTATAAGAACATTTTTACTTTGATTATGATGTTTTGACAAAACTAGTGCAATTTAAGATGGTGGTTGAGCTCTTTCTTTAGAATCCAGTGGCACAAATATAATTAACTTCTTCTGTTTATTTATTTATTTATTTTCCAAAAGGAAAACAAACAAACACACACACACACACACACACACACACACGAAATATTAAATTTTCTTTCCTGCGTCAAATTTTTAGATCATAGTAAATCCTAACTTCTCTTCTAGGCACTTATTAGGCTTCAGACAGGTAAAAAGATAAATGGATTAGTAAGTAGATAGCTATAAAAGTTTCTCTAGTAAACAGTATAATGAAAGTAAACATGACAAGTCCTCATGAGAACTGAAATGTAAATGAGGTAATGTGACGTAACTCTTGAAATTAGGTAGGGATGTGTAGTGACAATACAGATGCTAGGGTCCTCAGCTCTTACAGGAACACCTTCCTCTACGGCGATTTTAGTTACAGTTTTCCCTTCTCTGACAAAGAAGCTAAGAATGAGTGCTGCGATAATCACAGATTTTATTTAAAAATCTAGGTTTTCTAGCAGAAAATGAACAAATTCATTTAAGAAAAGTAAATTACCAATGATTTCTGATTTTATTTATTTATTTATTTATTTATTTATTTATTTTAAGAAGCTCTGAGTAAAAAATGTAGTCTTGACATATTTCCAATTGAGCTGCAACAGTATAGAGTAAGGCAGAGAAGAATGTGGCTGAGCTGTGAATAGTTACCACTGAAGACTTTCTTTTAGGTGGACACAACTTTGAAACATATGCCATGTGAAGCAGTGTAGGGTAGGTTCAACTAAGTAAGTGTTGTCATAGAGTTTGAGGAAGAGCTCAGATCATACCAAATTGGGTGGAAAGAGTGAAGATACATCTGTTGAATCTTCTTGTTATGGATTTTATTTAGGCAACATAAAATAGTAGGTTCAAAATTTTAACTTAAGAAAAATAGGCTGCTATTAGTTGAAGACAAGTGTTATTGAAAGTTTTCCTCCACAACACAGCAATTTTCTTTTCTGATCCCTTATTCCAAAGACAAATTGCAAGTTAGATTTAAAGTTTAGCTTCTAGTTTTACTGATCTCAGCACTGTGATAATGTAAAATGTTGAATCATAGAATAATTTGTGTTGGAAGGGACTTAAAGATCATCTAGTTTTAATCCCCCCGCCATGGGATGCCACCTACTAGATCAGGTTGCCAAGGGCTCCATACAACATGGCTTTGAACACCTCCAAGGATGGGACATCCACAACTTCTCTGAGCAACTTGTTCCAGTGCCTCACTACCCTCTGAGTAAAGAATTTCTTCCTAACATCTAATCTAAATATCCTCTCTTTTAGTTTAAGACCATTCCCCCTTTAAGACTATTCACTACCTGCTTGAGTAAAAAGTCACTCTCCATGTTTTTTATAACACTTTTTTATAAGAACTGAATCACAGAATCACAGAATGGCTGAGGTTGGAAAGGACCTCTGAAGATCATCTAGTCCAATGCCCCTGCCAAGCACGATCACCTAGAGCACATTGTGCAGGATGGCATCCAGGTATATTTTGAATATCTCCAAAGAAGGAGACTCCACAAACTCTCTGGGCAACCTGTTCCATTGCTCTGTCACCCTCACAGTAAAGAAGTGACCCCACTGAAAGGCCACAGTGGAGCCTTCTCTTCTCCAGGCTGAACATCCCCAGCTCTCTTAGCCTTTCTTCACAGGAGAGAGGTACTCCAGCCCTCTGGTCACCTTTGTGGTCCTCCTTTGGACCCTCTCCAATGGGACCACATCTTTCTTGTGCTTGGGGCCTCAGACCTGGATGCTGTACTCCAAGTGAGTTCACGCCAAGTGAGCAGAGGGGGACAATCTCCCTTGACCTGTTAGTTGCACATCTTTTGATGCAGCCCAGGATGCAGTTGTCCTGCTGGGCTGCAAGTACACACTGCTGGCTCACGTTGAGTTTGTCCACTAGAACCCCCATGTCCTTCCCTGCAGGGCTGTTCTCAATGAGTTCTTCTCCCAGTCTGTACTCATGTCTGGGATTACCCCAACCCAGGTGAAGCACTTTGCACTTGGACTTCTTGAACCTCATTAGGTTCATGTGGGCCCATTCCACAGGCTTGTCCAGATCCCTTTGAATAGCATTCCTTCCGTCTATTTTACCAACTGCACAATTTAGCTTGGTACTGTCTGTAAATTCGCTGAGGATGCACTTCCTCCCACTTTCTCCCACTGGAAAAGATAATAAACTACTCCAGTGGAGTAGTTTATCCAGATGGACCCCTGAGGGACACCACTCATCATTAGCCTACACCTGGAAATAAAGCCACTGACTGCAACTCTTTTGCTGTGGCAATCAAGCCAATTCCTTATCCACGGATTAGTCCACCGTTCAAATCCAGACCCTCAATTATAGAGAATTACAGAATTTGGAAGTTCTCCTAGGGCCGGAAGGCAGAGCTGAGTGTCATAGGTGGAACTGTGCCCAAATGAACATAGTTTGTAGCAAGTTACCATGTTGTAGACGAGTTTTGAGATCATCTGATGAAACTGAACAGGTACAAGTCTATGGGGCCTGATGACATGCATCACAGGGAACTGGCTGGAAGTGGACTGGAGGGAACTGGCTGATGTAGTTACCAAGATACTCTCCAACATATATGAAAAGTCATGGCAGTCAAACAAAGTCTCCAGTGACTGGAAAAAAGGATACATCAATCCCATTTTTAAAAAGGGTAGAAAGGAAGACCTGACGAACGACAGACAGGTGAGCATCACCTCTCTGCCTGGGAAGATCATGGAACAGATCATCCTGGAAACAAAGTTAAGGCATATGCAAGACAAGGAGGTGATATGAGACAGCCAGCACAGCTTCACAAAAGGTAAATCACGATCTGTCGACTTTGATCTGACTCCTGCATCAGTCGACAAATCAAGACCAACTGATGTCATCTACCTGGACTTCTGCTGGAAGTGTGGCTTGTTCACCATAGAAAATACCATTACATTGTCATCATGTTGTGGTCTTAAATTCCTTGACAATAACTACATGACACCAAGGAATAAAGGGAACATTCAGGAGCTGTCCAGTCTTTTGTGGATGCACAATGTAATTTTACATATCTGCTCTGTTTGTATGCCTGTATCAATATTTCAGACAGATCTAAAGAATAGAAAATGGATAGGAAGTTCATGAACAGTATTCATTTGATAACCACTCATCTTATAACTTCTCCATTTAGCTGAACAGGGATTGTCCCTGGACTACTTGGAAAAATAAAACAAAACAACCTCTGAACAACACAACATCCATAAAGTTCTCTTGATATTCCCTGAATATCCTGCTAAAATTCTGATTGCATACTTTTAAATACCAGTATCAAAGTCCACATGAAAATCCCAAAGATTGTTTCTTAGAATTCCTGCCCATGTGATATAGGAATATTGCAGCACAAATGTCATAAGACTTCTGACAGTGATCCAGGAGAAAATTTTATTTTTTACAATTTATTTTTTGTGCCTCTTCTGTTTGTTTCTCTGTGTACTACTGTACATCTTATTGAAACACCTCATTAATTTTCATTGGCACCTATTGGCACTAACACCAATGTTCAACTAACACTAGTTAGTGATAACAGACATTAGTGGAAAGTGAAATTTAAAAGAAAGTATGCACATAAGTAAAGACACACAGGCGAAGATTCTCCTAGAAAAAACATTTTTTACAAAGTAAATATGTATCTTGTGATATATATATATATATTTATTTTTTTTTCTATGGGAGTGGTCAAATGCTGGAACAGATTGTCCAGAGAGGTTTTGCAGTTTTGATCTACTTAAAGCTTTGAAGCTACTTAAAATCTCAGTGGATACAGTCCGGGGCAACCTTCTGTATGTGAATCTGAATGGGTAGGGAAGTTGAATTAGACAGTCATGGATGTCAAGGACAAAAATAGGGTCTTCAAATACGTCAGTAGAAGAAGAAAGACTGGTGAAAAAATAGTCCTGCTCCTGAATGGGGGGGGGGGGGGGGGGGGGCAAGGGATAAACCTTGTTGAGAAAGGATACAGAGAAGGCAGAGTTGCTGAATGCCTTTTTTGCTTTAGTCTTTACTGCTAAGATCAGTCCTTGGGAATCTCAGAATTTGGAGACAAGAGAGGAAGTCCAGAGAAAGAAGGAATTTTCTTTGGTCAAGGAGGATCAGATCAGAGATCTTTTAAGCAAATTTATCCACAAATCCAGGGGCCCTGATGGAATGCACCCACAGGTGCTGAGGGAGCTGGACGATGTTATTGCTAGGCCACTCTTCAGCAACTTTGAAAGGGCATGGAGAACATGAGAGGTGCTTGAGGACTGCAAGAAAGCCAATGTCACGCCAATCTTCAAAAAGGGCAAGAAGGAGGACTCAGGCAATTACAGACCAGTCAGCCTTACCTCCTTTCTTGGAAAGGTGATGGAGCAGCTCATCCTGAAGGTCGTCTCCAAGCATGTGGAGGATAAGAAGGTGATCATGAGTAGTCATCATGCATTCCCCAAGGGGAAATAATGTTTAACCAATCTGATATCCTTCCTAGACGACTAGATAAGTAGATGAGGGGAGAGCAGTGGATATGGTCTACTTTGACTTCAGCAAAGCTTTTGACACTGTTTCCTATAACATACTCACAAATAAGCACAGGAAGTGCAGGCTAGATGAGTGGATAGTGAGGTGGATTTCCTGGATAGAAGAGCTCAGAAGGTTGTGCTCAGTGGTGCAGTTGTTAGTTGTTAGTTGGAGGCTGGTAGCTAACAGTGTCCCCCAGGGTTGGGACTAGGTCCAATTTTATTCAATTTATTCATCAATAACCTGAATGATGGAACAGAGATGGAACTCATCAAGTTTGCTGATGACACAAAGCTGGGAGGAGTGGATGATACCCTAGAAGGCTGTGCTGACATTCAGAGAGGTGTTGACAGGCTGGAGGGCTGGGTTGAGAGGAAGCTCATGAAGCACAGGCAAGTGCAGGGCCCTACACCTATGGAAGAATAACCCCAAGCACCAGTACAGGTTGTGGGCTGACCTGCTGAAAAGCAGCTCTGCAGAGAAAGACCTGGGAGTCCTGGTGGACAGCAGTTAACCATGAGTCAGTAAAGTGCTCTTGTGGCCAGGATGGTACATTCAGAATTGTGTTGCCAGCAGGCCGAGGGACGTGATCCTCCCCTTCTACTCATCCCCGGTGAGGTCACATCTGGAGTATTGTGTCCAGTTCTGAGCTCCCCATTGTAAAAGAGGGACATAGAGATACTGGAGCGAGTCCAGAGGAGGGCTACTAAGATAGGGGACTAAGAAGGGTACTGGAGCACCAGTCATATGAGGACAGGCTGAGAAAGCTGGGCCTGTTTAGCCTGGAAAAGAGAAGACTGAGGAGAGACCTCATCAATGTATATAAAACTCTGAGGGGAGGGTATCAAGAGGATGGAACCAGTCTCTTTTCAGTTGTGCCCAGTGAGAGGACAAGAAGCAAAGGTGTCCTGGTTTCAGTTAGCACAGAATTAATTTTCTTCCTAGTAGCTGGTGGAATGCTGTGTTTTGGCTTAGAATGAGAAGAGTGCTGATAACACCCCGATGCTTTAATTGTTGCAGAGCAGTGCTTATACTAAGCCAAGGACATCTCAGCCTTTGCTCTGTCCTGCCAACGGGCAGGCTGGGGGGTGCAGTAAGAGCTGGGAGGGGACAGACCCAGGACAGGTGACCCAAACTAGCCAAAGGGGTATTCCATACCATCTGACGTCATGCTAAACAATATATAGGGGTGGCTAGCCGGGGGGAGGGGGCCGGACTGCTCGGGGTTAGGCTGGGCATCGGTCAGCGGGTGGTGAGCAATTGCATTGTGCATCACTTGTTTGTACATACTATTATTACTTTCGTATTATCACCATTGTATCATCATTATTATTATTGTTATTATTATTTTGTTATTTTTTTTTTTTTTTTCCTGTCTTATTAAACTGTCTTTATCTCAACTCACGGGCTTCACTTTCCATTTCTCTCCCCCGTCCCAGAGAGGGAGGGGGGAGGGTGAGCGAACGGCTGCGTGGTGTTTAGCTGCCGGTCGGGTTAAACCACGACAGTCTTTTTGGCGCCCAACGTGGGGCCCGAAAGGTTGAGATAACGGCAGATCTGCCAGAGGCCCGAAAGGTTGAGATAACGGCAGATCTGCCAGAGGCTAATCTGATCAGAGTGTGTTAAACTAAAATTGGTGTAAGGATTAGACCTGCTTAATAGTCACTTGTCATGATGCTGATTGCTTTAATCACAACTCTGCTGCGCCTGTTTTCCAAATTGAGTATTATAGTACATTATTTTCCGTATTTGCTCTCTGTAGTGTTGTTTCTCCTCTCC
This sequence comes from Aythya ferina, assembly GCF_964211825.1. Lineage (NCBI taxonomy): Eukaryota > Metazoa > Chordata > Aves > Anseriformes > Anatidae > Aythya > Aythya ferina. Next base: position 57,083,942 of record NC_140298.1, read on the forward strand.
GGGCCCTGGTTTCAGACCATTATGGTACTAAGTGTTATAGCAATGGCTTATGAGACGATAAGATATCTGGTCATGACTCTAACTTGGTATTTATACTCAGTAACATCGTGGACTCTGTACTTTGGAAACAGCATCTTGGGAACTATTAGCAATTATACCTATTGTTTTTCTCCATTAGAGAGTCAATCTGTGGAGGGGAAAGGGGAGGATATTTTTCCTTACTTGCTTACTCTCCCTTTCTCCTTCACCACCCCTGTATCCTCCTGGGTCACTCTGCCTTCCTCCTTCACCACCCTCTTATCCCCTGAGCTTGTCACAATAGCTCTCCAAGATATTGAATATTTCTGGAATACTCAGAATACCATAGTCTTGTTGTTCTGCCTCATGAATGCACTTCAGATTCTGCTTAAAGTTAAACAACTACTTATGAAGCTCATCCGGAGATCTGCCCGGAGGCAGTATAGTTGTGGGTGGCAGGGAGTATGGGTGGATATGGGCAGGCATCTAGAGCAGTTGGCACCCCCAGTGTGTTGGAAATTCACCCCTGAACAATGGCAAAATCCTCAAAAACTGGCAGAATGCTTGAAAAAAAGGTGTAATGATTCTGGCAGTTCCAAAGTAACACAAATCATTGTAACGTGCTGGGGCCTGGCTCATGCCTATCGAGCTGCCATTGATACTGCTGTCAACTTAGTGACAGACCCTGCGGCCACTCCAAACCCTGTGACAGATCCAACGGCCACTGTGACCCCTACGGTGGATTCTGCAGCCGCTCCAGCTCCAGCTCCTGCAACTGCTCCAGTCCCAGCTCCTGAAGCTGCTCCAGCTCCAGCTCCTGCAGCTGCTCCAGTCCCAGTTCCAGCAGACAGTCCTTCAAACACAGAAACGAGGAAGATTCTGACCAGGATTAGGGGGGCCCTGCCTCCAGCCAGGGGGAGGAAAGGGACAATCGAGTTTATTGGACTGTGTGGATTCGATGGCCTGGCACATCACGCGCACAGAAGTATAAGGCTTTAGTAGACACCGGTGCACAATGTACTATAATGCCATCGAGCTATAAAGGACCAGAGGCCATCTATATTTGTGGAGTGACAGGGGGATCTCAGCAGTTGACTGTATTGGAGGCTGAAGTGAGTCTGACTGGGAATGAGTGGGAAAAGCACCGCATTGTGACTGGTCCGGATGCTCCATGTATCCTTGGCATAGACTATCTTAGAAGAGGATACTGCAAGGACCCAAAAGGGTTCCGGTGGGCTTTTGGTATTGCTGCCTTAGAGACAGAGGGCATTAAACAATTATCTACCTTGCCTGGTCTCTCAGAGGACCCCTCTGTTGTGGGGTTGCTGAGGGTCGAAGAACAGCAAGTGCCAATTGCTACCACAACTGTGCACCGGCGGCAATATCGCACCAACCGAGACTCCCTGATTCCCATCCATAAGCTAATTCGTCAATTGGAGAGCCAAGGAGTGATCAGCAAGACTCATTCACCTTTCAATAGTCCCATATGGCCAGTGCGAAAGTCTAATGGCGAGTGGAGACTAACAGTGGACTATCGCGGCCTGAACGAAGTCACGCCACCACTGAGTGCTGCAGTGCCGGACATGCTGGAACTTCAGTATGAACTTGAATCGAAGGCAGCCAAGTGGTACGCCACAATTGATATCGCTAATGCATTTTTCTCCATCCCTCTAGCAGCAGAGTGCAGGCCACAATTTGCCTTCACTTGGAGGGGAGTCCAATATACTTGGAATAGGCTGCCCCAGGGGTGGAAACACAGCCCTACCATTTGCCATGGGCTGATCCAGTCTGCACTAGAGCAGGGGGAAGCTCCTGAACACCTGCAGTACATCGATGACATTATTGTGTGGGGTGACACAGCAGAGGAAGTTTTCGAGAAAGGGAAGAAAATAGTCCAAATCCTTCTGAAAGCCGGTTTTGCCATAAAACAAAATAAAGTCAAAGGACCTGCACGGGAGATCCAGTTTTTAGGAATAAAATGGCAAGATGGACGTCGTCAAATCCCAATGGATGTGATCAACAAAATAACAGCTATGTCTCCACCAACTAACAAAAAAGAAACACAGACTTTCCTAGGTGTTGTGGGGTTTTGGAGAATGCACATCCCAAATTACAGTCTGATTGTAAACCCACTCTACCAAGTAACTCGTAAGAAGAATGAGTTTGAATGGGGCCCTGAACAACGACAAGCCTTTGAACAAATCAAGCAGGAAATAGTCCATGCAGTAGCCCTTGGGCCAGTTCGAACAGGACCAGATGTAAAGAATGTGCTCTACACTGCAGCCGGGGAGAACGGCCCCACCTGGAGCCTCTGGCAGAAAGAACCTGGGGAAACTCGAGGTCGGCCTCTGGGGTTTTGGAGTCGGGGATACAGAGGATCTGAGGCCCGCTATACTCCAACTGAAAAGGAGATATTGGCAGCATATGAAGGAGTTCGATCTGCTTCGGAGGTGGTCGGTACTGAAGCGCAGCTCCTCCTAGCACCCCGATTACCGGTACTAGGCTGGATGTTCAAGGGAAGGGTCCCCTCTACGCATCATGCAACTGATGCTACATGGAGCAAGTGGGTTGCACTGATTACTCAGCGGGCTCGAATAGGAAACCCCAGTCGCCCAGGAATATTGGAAGTGATCATGGACTGGCCAGAAGGCAAATACTTTGGGATATCATCAGAGGAGGAGGTGGGTCGTGCTGAAGAAGCCCCACTGTACAACCAGTTGCCAGAGAATGAAAAGAAATATGCCCTGTTCACTGATGGGTCCTGTCGTATTGTGGGGAAGCATCGGAGATGGAAGGCTGCTGTATGGAGTCCTACGCGACGAGTTGCAGAAGCTGCTGAGGGAGAAGGTGAATCGAGTCAGTTTGCAGAAGTGAAAGCCATTCAGCTGGCTTTAGACATTGCTGAACGAGAAAAATGGCCAGTTCTCTATCTCTACACCGATTCATGGATGGTAGCAAATGCCCTGTGGGGATGGTTACAGCAATGGAAGCAAAACAACTGGCAGCGTAGGGGCAAACCTATCTGGGCTGCTGCATTGTGGCAAGATATTGCTGCTCGGGTAGAGAACCTGGCTGTGAAAGTACGCCACGTAGATGCTCATGTGCCCAAGAATCGGGCTACTGAAGAACATCAAAACAACCAGCAGGTGGATCAGGCTGCTAAGATTGAAGTAGCTCAGGTGGACCTGGATTGGCAGCATAAAGGTGAATTATTTATAGCCCGATGGGCCCATGACACCTCAGGCCATCAAGGTAGAGATGCAACATACAGATGGGCTCGTGATCGAGGGGTGGACTTGACCATGGACGCTATAGCACAGGTTATTCATGACTGTGAAACATGTGCTGCAATCAAGCAAGCCAAACGGTCAAAGCCTCTTTGGTATGGAGGACGATGGCTGAAATATAAATATGGAGAGGCCTGGCAGATTGATTACATCACACTCCCTCAAACTCGCAATGGCAAGCGCCACGTACTTACAATGGTGGAAGCAACCACCGGATGGCTGGAAACATATCCTGTGCCTCATGCTACCGCCCGGAACACCATCCTGGGCCTTGAAAAGCAAGTCCTATGGCGACATGGCACCCCAGAAAGAATAGAATCAGACAATGGGACTCACTTCCGAAACAACCTTATAGACACTTGGGCCAAAGAACATGGTATTGAATGGGTGTATCACATCCCCTATCATGCACCAGCCTCCGGGAAAGTTGAACGATACAATGGCCTGTTAAAGACTACCTTGAAAGCAATGGGCGCTGGGACGTTCAAAAACTGGGATACGCATTTGGCAAAGGCCACCTGGTTAGTCAATACTAGGGGATCTACCAACCGAGCTGGACCTGCCCAATCAAACCTGTTACGTACTGTAGATGGGGATAAAGTTCCTGTAGTGCATGTAAAAAATATGCTGGGTAAAACAGTCTGGGCTACTCCTGCCTCAGGAAAAGGCAAACCTATTCGTGGAATTGTTTTCGCTCAGGGACCTGGATATACTTGGTGGGTGATGCAAAAGAACGGAGAGGTCCGGTGTGTACCTCAAGGAGATTTAATACTGGGTGAGAATAGCCCATGAACTGAATTGCACCATGTTAAATAGTATATTATACTGTATGTTATCACTACCATGATTACTATAGGTGACTAATTAGAATGTATGGAAAAGAGTGTAACCTGAGCATGACATAAATGGTATGGAATAAGGGGTGGATAGATGTCCTGGTTTCAGTTAGCACAGAATTAATTTTCTTCCTAGTAGCTGGTGGAATGCTGTGTTTTGGCTTAGAATGAGAAGAGTGCTGATAACACCCCGATGCTTTAATTGTTGCAGAGCAGTGCTTATACTAAGCCAAGGACATCTCAGCCTTTGCTCTGTCCTGCCAACGGGCAGGCTGGGGGGTGCAGTAAGAGCTGGGAGGGGACAGACCCAGGACAGGTGACCCAAACTAGCCAAAGGGGTATTCCATACCATCTGACGTCATGCTAAACAATATATAGGGGTGGCTAGCCGGGGGGAGGGGGCCGGACTGCTCGGGGTTAGGCTGGGCATCGGTCAGCGGGTGGTGAGCAATTGCATTGTGCATCACTTGTTTGTACATACTATTATTACTTTCGTATTATCACCATTGTATCATCATTATTATTATTGTTATTATTATTTTGTTATTTTTTTTTTTTTTTTTCCTGTCTTATTAAACTGTCTTTATCTCAACTCACGGGCTTCACTTTCCATTTCTCTCCCCCGTCCCAGAGAGGGAGGGGGGAGGGTGAGCGAACGGCTGCGTGGTGTTTAGCTGCCGGTCGGGTTAAACCACGACAAAAGGGTACAAACTGAAGCCCAGGAAGTTTTATCTGGGTAAGAGAGGGCACTTTGCTGTGAGAGTAACAGAGCACTGGCACAGGTTGCCTAGAGAGGATGTGGAGTCTCCTTCTCCGGATATATTCAAAAGGCACCTGGATGCCATCCAGCACAATGTGCTCTAGGTGGTCCTGTTTGTCAGGGGGGCTGGAGTAGATGATCTTCAGAGGTCCCTTCCAATCTCAACCATTCTGTGATTCTATGATTCTTTGATCTCAATAATTCCCTAACCTTACTGTTCCTGTAAATCTGTGAGGAGGAAAACAAACAGAAAAACTGTCAAAGACTGAAGTATTTTTTCTTCATGACTAATCTTTCCCTTGTCTCTCCAAGTGCAGAAGGCTGAACACTTGTATAATTGTGTAACATGGTGGTGAGGGACACCAATCTCATTACCGCATCTCACAATAACAGAGAAAAACAAGAACATCACCTTAATCAATAGGTGTAAATTGGCTGTAGTTCTGCTTGACAGGGGAGACAGGAAAAGACAGAATTTGAATGGTCACTTTGTGGCATTTCTATGGGCTCTGTGGTTTTGTTACTGCATTTCTGCACAGAGAGGAAGGTTCATTTTTGGCAGGGTGAAAAGAATGTCGTGCTGCACTGCTTGCTGTCATGGCCAAGCAATATGACAGACCTCAAACCTGTTAGGCTTGATAATGCAGATGTAGCAAAGTCAGATAAAAATCACAGTGACAGCTCGATGGATCCTGCATACTTACACAGGTAAGTATGGGAAGTTTTTTCTCTGGTCAAAGTGTATAGGTCTCTCCATTTTTCTCTGGTCAGAGTGTGTAGGACTGTCCAAAGTCTAAGCTCTAAGTTTTTGCGCTAATAGCTAAGTAAAGCACTATAATACTTTAAGACACTAGTGGTCTAAATTTGTAGTATTAACAGTCTTCCAGTGGTTACCATTCTTCTGTCAGACTTAAAGGAGTGCAATATACCCCTGTACCCCTACGAATACCGCATACATACTAATACTTTTCTCCATTCTCCACTTGCTCTAAACTGATGCACTAACCTTTAGACTGAAATGTTAGAACACGTTTTTTCTTCTGTCAATTGTACTACAGAGATGGCTGTTTCCAGTAGATATCTTAAACTGACACAAAATCAGTCAGAACTCATTTGCCAGGGACATTTTTATTTATTTATTTATTTATTTTTGAAGGTGATGAGAAACAAGGTCCAAATGGATCAAAATGCCTTCCTATACCTCTCAGAGTTTCTAGTAATCTGTGGCACAAAAAGTACCTGTTATCCCAAAATGATGACAGCATTTGTTCTCAACGTTGCATTGTACACAAACTGCATATTTTACAGATGGTCTGTTGTGCTGGTATCGATCCCAAACATTATATTAAGAATTATAATAATTCTGAAAGCACTGTGGAATAAACTGTGTCCCTAGCTAGTAAAATGGTCTTGGGGAAGGAGATATGAATATAAAAATTAAGGTTCCATTGCCAATGGTTAACACTTAGGTGTTGGGTTTTATTTTCTTGTTCCAATACTATTGTTAGTTTTTTCCAACACTAGCTGGAAAAACATCTACAAACTTTTCAGGAAATGTTGCAGGTGAAGATAGCAATTAATTCTCAATGAAAGTAATTTTCATAGATGCCATAATAAACAGACAACATTGAAGGCTGATGAATAATTTAAATTGAAATTTAGACTACCTCTAGATACATATGAAGATAGAATATATATATATAAATGTATAGTTTATTTCATTATTATTATATATATATATATTTTGTCATGCATCTTTAAAAATAACAGTAATAGTCCAAACATGATCTTAGCAGGAATAAAAAATTGCTTATGGAAAAAATTGCAATTCATTCATTAATTCTGAAACCTTGCTGTAATAAATTGAATTACATAACAGACATCAGTTCAGTCTTGCATGGTTTAGTTTCTTGAAGTGTGAGGTAATCTATCTTTTTAAGTGTTTTTGAACATGAAAGAGCAAGTTCTTAGGAGTGTCAGAATTTTATACTGGAATGAAGCAAGACTGTCTCTACTCCAGGAGCCTACTTTGAACAGATGTCTCACTAAAACTTCAAAGGGAACATTAACCTTTACATAATATGTAGAATTGTCCAATCCTTATCAGGAAAATAAATTTCTTCTTGACTGTAAACGGTGAACATTTATTTCCCAAGGTATTAGGGTTGATAGACATTTAGCATTTTTTGGCCTTACTTGAATCTTGAAGAGAAAAGACCTTTTTATACTTACTAATGTTGTTTATATCAATGAGGTTTATATTCTAATTTTAATTACTCCAATATCATTCCAGAGTAACTCCTTTAAGACGAATGCATTGCTCTGCCTTTCAGTTGAATTAAGTGTATTTGAAGTGAAACAGTTTGAAACTTTCATTGAAATTGACCTTTTAATCCTCCTCCAGACTAAGGGCAAAATTGTAAGGAGATTAATGCCAGCTCCAGTGGGCGTTATCATAGTTATCCTAGAATCATAGAATCATTAGGGTTGGAAAAGACCACCAAGATCATTTGGTCCAACCCTCACCCTACTTCCAATATCACCCACTAAACTATGTCCCTAAACACCAGGTCCAACCTTTCCTTAAACAACCCCAGGGATGAAGACTCCACCGTTTCCCTAACAACATGTTCCAATGCCTGACTACTCTTCCTGAGAAGAAATGTCTCTCAATTTCCAATAAACATATACATATATATATATATATTATTTAGAAAGAACCATGGATCTAAAGCACCAGGAAATGATAAATAAGAAACATAACGGAAGCAGTTTGAAACAAAGCATTGGAAACATAATGGAAGCAAGTAACAGAAACAAGAAAGTAGGAACAAGATAACAAGTGTTTGTACAGAAAGAAAGCAAAGAAGAATGATCAGGTGGTCATTAAAATGTGTAGTGCTAAAAGAAGAAAGAGAGAAAGATCTAAAATAAAAGTAGGATGAAGTTGGGAATCACATGGGAAATATCCTCTTTGGGAGAAGATTTCTTTATGGAAAACATCACTACTAAGAGCATAACAAATAAGAACATTCATTACAGAATTTCATTTATTCTGCACTGCCTTTGGTTAGCAATTTGATATAGCCACAGAGAAATAATTGTCTTGTTCTGAGGAAAATTTGTAAACTGAATATTTGCATCTTAAACACTGTGTTTGCATGAAGACATGAACATTAAGTACTGACAAGGCAAGAAAAATACTGAATTTCTTAGAATATTAGAGCAAGAGAATCTGCCATTCTCCATTACCATACATGCAAGTTATCAGCTACACCTATCAGGGAGAAGTTGTCAATCAACTCTATTGCAAGGATGAAAGAGTAGATGGTACAGTTTAATTTTATTATGGAAATTGATTTGCATCTTTTATATGTCTTGATTGAAATCTTTCCAGGTAATGGCATTGAAGAATACTCATAAAACTGCCATGACTGTGGTAATAACTATTATTATGATCAAATTTAATAATAATAATAATAAAAAAAACCTGCCTGCAAGATGGGCAATATGAATAATTCATGTACAGTGTTGCTTAAAATGTGATAGAGAGAAAAAGACTTGTAGGAAAATTCTTAATGTATCCAGACAGGGATGATAATTGGTTTTTGCAACTAAATGAGTACTTCATGTACAAGACAGCACTAACAAGGCAGGAGAAGAAATTTACACATTGGGGAGACAATTTCATTTATCTGGTTGCAGCAGGATAAGTGGAATAAATGGTTTTCCTTAAAGGAATTGACAGAAAATGCATATCTTGATAATAATTAGTTTTGTTTACAACTATAGAACAACAGAACAGGAGACACAATAGTATCTTTTCAATATATAATAGCATATGTACCATGTGCCTGTGTAGGCCTTACTCATACTTTAAATCAAATACCTGCAAACACCTACTGGCTCTCTTCTAGGGTTGTCTTTTAGTTGCATGCATAAACAGGATTCAGGCATATGGAGAATTGTTTCAGAGTTGCACTTTATTTAATTTTGTTAGCTTTCTTTTAAGTATATAGCAGGAGATAAGCTTGCTTTTATTGCCTACCATCTGGTGGAAAAAGAATGCAATCTCGTAAAAAGGAACTAAGACTAAGACAATATTTTAGTGTCAGGGTCTGAAGTTTTGGTGAATGAGTTCACCAAGGATGTCAATTTCAGGAACAGAAAACCATACAAGAACTCATCCCTCTATCCTCACTCAAAGGCACTGATTAAATCTGGGAACTGGCATCTCAATTGTTGGTATGACTAGTTGAATTTCCTATATGCCAATGTCTGTTTTTGTCTCTCAGAAACAAAAGAAGGTTGAGAATAAACCAAACTCATAAGTAGTATCCTACATCCTCCACTTTGAGCAACTAAAGTTGGGCCATTATTTTCTGTGTGCCTGGATTTCTTCATTGTCGAATACACAGCAAGAGGACATGCATATCTCATATAAATGTTATACAAACACTCAGATCAAAACCAAACCAATCTTACCAAAACCAAAACTTATTATAAAAGCAATCAGAAAATTTTTGTGTAAGAAAATACACAAAATTCTTTTTCTGTGCTCCAAGAATCTTTCTATTGTTGTTAGTCCAGACTTTTTTTAATAGCTTTTGCCCTCCCTGGTGTTCAGGTGTAGGAGATCCAGGGTATGATGGTCAAATGTCTGTCCCATTCATTGTCCTATTTGCTATTTCAAATCAGGGCTAGGCATATATATTAAAAATACAGAAATCTGTAAGTACTTGTATGTAGTAGTATAGATGGAAACATTCTTCTGTTTGGAGTACAGTATGTTCTGAAATTATCAAAAACAAAATGAACCTGATTTTTTTCTTTTAAAAATATATATACACTAAGAAACAAAACCCAGTTAAGTAACACGAATAAAAATTGAGAGCTGGATTTAGACAAAATCCCTCTTAATATACTGTGCTTTCCCATTTCTAATTCTCTCCACGTTTGAACCCAAGATCAATCCTCTTTGTTCTGACTTGCCACCAGGGTCTCTGATCAATGTTGATAAAACAAAGCAACAATAAAAAAGACTTCTAAAGCTACTACGGAGAAGTGTGGGAAAACTAAACCAAAACAAAACTGTGTTTTTTGCTTACGACTATGGCCTGTACCTCCATGTGTTTGTTTAGGATGGATTACTTGCTATGGAGATTAGATGTAAAGGGAGTTACACTTGTACAGTTACACAATAATCTAGAATAAGAGACAAAAAGTACTAAAATACAGTAGCCTGGTTAATGGGACCGTGGTTGCTTTGCCAAGATAGAGTTCTGGAAATAATAACCCCCTCTAAATCTTATTTATCATCTGAAAAATTCTGCCTCATGAGGGGCTTTCTACAATGACTCAGATAAAAGGTCAGAGCTTTAAAATTACACACTGGTTTCTAAGAAAACCAGGGCCATGAAATGAATGTTATCCAGAGCCCAGGGGACAGATCAAAACATGTGACTGACAGCTGCAGACACCCATTGAAGTTTGCCTGGCTCTTTAGTGTGGGCTGGATAGGAGTGTGGAGTGGTGGCATCACAGGACTGGTTCAGAGTGGCAGTTACTTCCAAGTGCACAGTGGGCTAAGACTTGTGCTAGTAATCTAGGACATTGTATCCCAAAGAGCAGCTAGGTTATAGGTCATTCTCTTAGTAAGAACTCCCAATCTACCTGGTCTCTAATTGACAAGGCACTGCAGAGATGACCTAAGTGACTAATAGCCCACTCCAGGTCTCTGTGTGTTACCAACACCACACAGAGCCATCCCAAAAGATACATTCCTTCAAACTCACTCTTTAAGGAGCCTCTCAAAAGTAACAGCTTCACTGAGGGAAGTGGGCAAGTACTTTTGAGCACCTCAGGTTTTGCTGGTTCTCTTTGTGGGTTATTTATGCTCAACTACGAGTGTACTTTAAACATGTTTCATACTGATAATCAGTAATAACTCTAGTCAACAGATGGAATTATCAAATTAAATTATTTTATTGAGTGGTTCGTGTGGGTTAAACACTGGTATTTTTAGTGCACTGAATACATTAACTAGCATCAACACCATATGAAAAAGGTATATTTCATGTTTATAGCTCTTGTCTTTGGGTTAAAAGTTCAGAAGGAACACTTAGGATTTGGTTTGCCAGAAGGAATTCTGCATTCTTCATGTACAAGAGAAATCTGAGCAATGTTAGGTATTGCATGTTCTGGAGTTCAAATATAAAAATGGTAGGTAACTTTTATGAGTGAGATGGATGTTCACAGAAAGCTGTACAAATATGCTGAAATGTTTCAACAGACAGAGTAAAAAACAGAAAAAGTCTAAGCCAAATAACTTAGGTTTCTCTAGTTGAGAGTCTACTATTTACTTGAAGACATTCTATTCCAAATAGTGTTTCTCTTACTAAAAGAAATACAGAACTGAAGTTTGAAGTTTGCCTTCATAATCTTGTTCTTCCTGGCCAGGCCATTTGTAAACCTCACTATGAAGAACAAAACATAATCTTTCTGGATTGCAAGTAGAATTTGATCATTATACTGATTCTGCTGTGAAAAACTTTTCTCCTATGTTAGCTACATTAGAAAAATCAACACCTGAGAAGGCTGGAGTGACATATCAAAATATTATAGGAAAATCTTTTCTGCTTCATTAACACAGTCCCCAGAATAACCGTTTCTGCATGTTATTGAGTTGTAGGGATGCACTATAAGTTTTAGCAATAAAGGCAGTGTGGCCATGTATTACCTACACAGACCAAAATACTTCAGAGACAAGAAAAAAATAAAAGAAAAATTGAGAACATCCTTCTTGTCTTCTCATTGAATAAAACAAGTGAATAGCCTTTAGTATTCCCATATTTAGAGCTTTTAAGCTTATTATCTGGGGGGCAAAAATAATAATAAATAAATAAAAAAACAATCACAGAAGTCATACCTGGCCTGATTTCCAGTTGAGATAAATCTAGCACATTCAGTAGAGGTTCTACATGCCACAGAGGAATCTGTGACACTTTATCTCCTGACATGAACATTAAAATAAGTTTCTTTTATAGATCAAATCAGATTCCCATTAAAAATGGGAAGGACAGTTCTTATTGGGAAGCCAAAGATTGTGAGTACCATGCAAAAAGAAAAAAGTCCAGGTCATGAGATATTCTTTGCCACAACAAGGGTTTGCAGGAAGGAAAAAGTGATGGGCTGTCACCTTATCTCTTTTCAAAGGTCTGCAGATGAAATTCGGTACATTTTTCAATTCTATGTTCTCATCTTTCAAACATTTTTAATGCTTTAGAAAAAGACAATTATATATATATATATATATATATATATATATATATATATATATTTCCCCCCAGGAAGAAAAAGACATCGGTGTCAGCTCAGATTGTACATTGTATGAAAGAAGTTCTTTGGCAATGGATTAATGGTCTCATTTCTTCCCTCTGGATACTCCCCACATTGCTGCAGTTACTACATATACCGCTGGAGGCTGTGGAAAACACAAAAATTAAATGAACCTTTTGCAGTTCAGAAATGCCATTTCTTTGCCATTGATATGCACTACAGATAAATACTGAATGGATGAAGGAAAACAACAAGAAAAAGAGACTGTGGTTGGTAATCTGGGAATTCAGGAAGATGGGGAGATATTCAAGCACTAGTCCCTGATTTTAAGAGAGAACATTCTAAAAGAGAAACTCACGGTTTATTTGGGAGGGGGGGGGGGGGGGTGTTGGGGAAGGAATAAGGAGTTAGGTAGGAGCAAAAGGATTCATTACTTATCTCCTTATTCTCATCCCAACTGGGATGAAAGAAAAACAAGCAATATATAAATTTTCAACACATTTCACAAAGCTGTTTTTGCATCCAACAAATTTTTAGTTGAGACAATTGACAGTACAGACCCTAAAAGGAAAACAGTTAGACACTCTGATACAGCACACTTAGGTGTCTCATAAACTGAAAGCCTGAAGTCTCTTCAGCTTAAAAACACAGGTCTGTGGTGTCCAATCTAAAACAATCTTTCCTGTGTCAGGGTGATCATCTGCTGAACCATCTCCTGAATGCCAATAGGAATGAATTTAAGTTACTCATGTACAGATATAAAACACATGGGTGGTCTGCTTTGAAGTGTCAGTGTCTTAGATTTAATATGCTAATAATTTATGCATAAAATACAGGTTGCATTGAAGGAAAAATCCAATATTGTCAGTTTCCATGACAACCACTGTGCTAGCAGATTACATTGTCTCACATCAGATGGTTGCCAAGGTTGTGACCTATTTCTTAGTTCTAATGATTTTGTTTGAAGAATTTGGAAATGTTACCTATAACATAAACACTACTATATTTCACATGGATAGTCCTTAGCTATTAAAATAATAAAAAATAATAAATAAATGAATGTTAAATTAAGGAAAAAGCTTAGAAACTGAAAAGAAACTGGGCTTCCCAGTACAAGAGACACATGGAAATACTGGACGGAGTTCAGACGAGGGCTACTAAGGTGATTAGGGGACTGTTTAGCCTGGAAAAGAGAAGACTGAGGGGAGACTTCATCAATGTGTATAAATATCTGAAGGGAGGGTGTCAAGAAGATGGAGCCAGTCTCTTTTCAGTTGTGCCTAGTGAGAGAACGAGAGGCAACGGTCACAAACTGAAGTCCAGGAAGTTCTGACTGAATATGAAAGGGCATTTCTCTGCTGTCCGGGTGACAGAGCATTGGCGTAGGTTGCCTAGAGAGGATGTGGAGTCTCCTTCTCTGTTGATATTCAAAAGGCACCTGGATGCCACCCTGCGCAATGTGCTCTAGGTGATCCTGCTTGTCAGGGGGGCTGGAGTAGATGATCTTTAGAGGTCCCTTCCAATCTCAACCAGTCTGTGATTCTATGGTTCTCTGATTCTGTGATCCCATGAAAAGGACATATAAAATAATAACACCAAGAGGGAAGATTTGATTAGCTGCATGAGCAAGCAGTGGGTATTTCGGATCCAAGTCAGGTGTTAGGTACAGTGTAGCCAATAGTCAGTACCCAAAGATCACTGCCACTTATTTGGCAGCTCATATGAAATTAATCTTATGGTTGTCCCTAAGAAGAAGTTATTTTTAACATGAAGTCTACCAGTGAATCTGGCAATATGATTAGCACTCCTGGTGCTCTTACTGTCATTGAAAAAAAACAAAGAAGGACCCATGCATTGAATAATTTCCCCAAGCACTATGGTAGTCTTACCAAGGCAAAAGGAGGAAGACTGCCAGAGTTTATGCCCATGTTGCTTTATTTTGTGCAGAAAGAGAGATATTTCTTGCCAAGTGCTATCACTCAAATACTTTTCCCTGCCTGACATCAATTATTAAGAATAAAAAACAACAAAAAAAAGACAGTTGACATCAACCTCTTCCTGACCTCAACTTAAATGTTTTCCAGATCATTTTTAGAATCATCAATTATGAAAAAAGTTTTTTCCTCTCTCTCTCTCTCTTTTTTTTTTTTTTTTTTTTTTTTTTTTTAATGTGAGCAAGAGAACAAATATTTTTAATAGGTTTTGTGCCAGAACTAGATGAAGTCACATCTTTTGGATTCTTTACTGATTGAAGTTCATTAAAGTTTTGAAAAATCTTCTACCTCATTCTGGTTTGTCACATTTTGATTTTATTTTTTTTCTTCTTGATCAAGAAAGGTGTTGGGTTGCTATTCTTAAATAAATATGTTGCAAAAGTACCTGTAGGGCATTACTGTGGTTTAGGTAGCAAATCAATGGTCCTCTTTTTTTTTTTTTTTTTTTTTTTTTTTTTTTTTTTTTCTGATTTTATACACTGTTCTATTTTTAAAAAATCCAGAAGTGTAACGTCTTTGTCACCAGCATTCTTAAGTGACATTTTCTAGTTGAGCAAATAATTTCTCCTTTTTCCTTCTCTCCCTTGCTGCTACCAGCTTGGAAAGCAGTCACTGTCAATTGTGATGGTGGAGTCAATACTACATCATACTTTGTGTTTTTATGAAATTCTGCACACTTTCTATGGTCCATAGGAAGTCCCACTGCTTGTCCAGGAAGGTCAATTAAGGTAAAATGGAAAACATCTCAAGCCATTTTTATTTATTTATTCATTTTTCAGGATTGCCATTGCTTGTGTACAATCCAATGATCTTCAAGTGTTAGAAGTACAGTAATTACATCAGAGTTAACTAACTTTAATAACACATTGGAATCTGACTTCAGTTATCACTATATGATTAAGGAAATGCAAATAACCATCACTTGAAAAAAAATATTTTTTTTTACACTAGTATTTGTAGTTCTGCTTCATTTTCTTTTACCTCCATTCCTTTCTTTGCAGTTGTTCCATCTTGGTAAAAGATTATCTTTGAATCCTAGGCTCTTCTTTTCAGGTTTGTTATACTGTATGTTTTGCAAGAGCTGCAAATAATAAACAAAATGAAACACTGCAAAATGTGTTTCATCGTGTTCTATTTTTTCTTCCAGTTCTTTAACCTATTTTGTTCATGACAGACACATTTATAACTGACCGTTATTGGGAGGTGAATTAACTCTAATGAATAAATATGATAATGGATGTTCCTGCTTCCTCCTGCCCCAGGCTGGTCAGCTAGTCCAAACAGAAAGATTTAGACAGAATAATTGTTGGCATTGATTTGAGTGATTTCCTAGCTGCCTGGTTTCCACAGAAATCTATTGCATGTGAATGTTTATTGTTCAACTTTCCTCAGAAATCTCTGCAACTAATTCCTCTAGACCACTGTAGTTGGACTGAAAGAAAATGAAGAATTGTCTGTCTTGCTAAGGAATCAGGAGAAAAATCATCTGGAATACAGCCCCCTTTTACTGATGTTGTAACTTTTTTAGCAGATTCATTGACTCACCTGAAAGAAGTTCAAGTATGATGTTAATCATACTTGAGAGAGAAAGTTAAAAATGGGGGGAGGAATAGGAGGAGGAGAAGTATTTTGCTAGCAACATGCAGGTAGTACAGTTATTTTATTTCTAACTGTAATTGTCCCTAGAGAGGCATAGCTTGTCCTAGAAACTAGTATCTATGACTTTCTGTCACTTTGTAGAATTATTTCAGCTGCCTTCTGTGACTCACATATGATGCACCAGAAAAGGAGGCTCTCAGCTGGAGACACAAGAGAGAAAATAAACATTAAAAAATACAAATATAATACCTAGATCTTTTAACAGCTGAGCACTGATAGTGATTTGTTGACACATGAACACTTATTTAGAGCGAGGATCAAAAAAGGTGGAATAGCACATTTTTTACCAGTCTCTCATGGGTAAATAGGAGTTGAAGATAAGACAGTACTGTTTTCTACTGCCTTGTCTGCTTAGCTCTACATGAGAGTATCAAATCTCAGTGGCCTGGACCTAAGAATCAGTGCTTTGAAAACATCTTTCTGAGTGACAGCCTGGCTATAGGATGCTAGGAGCCAACTGCAGTTGGCAGGATACCCTGGATGTGATGGCTGCATATTTCTCTCTTTCCTTTGTTTAGAGTTTTCTGAATGCTGTTAGAGAAGCCCAAACCGAGCCCAGGTTTTGTGAACCCAGTAGTGGGGCTCCTGCTTCTTTAAAACTGTGCCTTCCAACAAAAAGAGTGACATGGTTTAATGGTGGACTTGGCAGTGGTAGGATAAGGTTGGGATAGATGATTTAGAGGTCTTTTCCAACCTAGATGATTCTATGATTTTGTGATTCTGTGATTCCATTAGTACCCTGAGGATGTTTTATCTTATCTGTGCAAATCTGATGTCATAATCCTATCCTTGAATTTTTTTGGTTGCAAGCTTTTGCATACATTTTTCTTACTAACACTGTCATAACTGAAAAAATACATACATATCTACAACTATATTGAAATTTTACTTGCATCGTCCATTCTTCTATTTCCTCTATCCCATGGTCTCTGTCCCATACTGGGGAGTAACAGCAATGTGAAAATTTAAACTTGTGTCTATTCCCTTCTTCAGCAAACATTACTTCAAGTTATTAATTTGTGGTAAGGTGAAAAGCAAAGGCAAGCTGGGGAGTGAGAGGCATATTGTGTGTGCATAGTTCTTCTGATCTGCAGTGTTTTATCCACACAGTTATGTCACTGAAGAGTGTGAAAATCACATATTCTTTGCC
The DNA here is from genome assembly GCF_964211825.1 of Aythya ferina. Classification (NCBI taxonomy): domain Eukaryota; kingdom Metazoa; phylum Chordata; class Aves; order Anseriformes; family Anatidae; genus Aythya; species Aythya ferina. The sequence goes on from NC_140298.1 coordinate 57,100,984, forward strand.
AATGTGGCTACACCAGCCAAAAACCCCATGTGGACACAGCTATGCTGACAAAAAAGAGCTTTATGGGTTGACCTCTGCATGCTCAGGGAAGTTATATAACTATGCTGTCAGAAAAAGTCCTTCTGTAAACATACTCTTACTCTACAGAAAGGGATCTTGCTGCCACAGCTAAACTGGCATGGATGTATTAGTACAGTTATGTCTGCAATATGGACAAGTTCTGCATCCTGTGCAGTAGCCGAGGGAATACGTGTATAGTCATGGTAGAAGAAAGAATCATGGCTATCTTAAGCTACTATGAATCCTTATTCAGCATTAGTTAAAATTTGCTTATCACATTATCAACATCATATTTCTAAAATGTAAAATAAATTTATTATTTTTATTGCTTTGTTGTTGTAGTTGCTGTTGTTGTTGTTGGTTTTCCTTGCTTTTCCTCTTTCTCTGGATAATTTGTATTACTCCAGTGTCTATCATTAGGAGCTGTTTTTCTAGGTCAGTGGTTTAATTCTTTGATCATTTCTCAGCCTTTTGGCTAAGATCATGTATAGTATCTGTTCTTATCAGTTTAATATCTGATATGTTCCTCATTTGTATTAAATGGATTTTTGGGCTCAGGTTTTCTTTTTTGTTTGTTTGTTCGTTTTTGGATGAGAGAATTGAGTGCACCCTCAGTAACTTCACAGATGACACCAACCTGTGGGAAGTGTCAATCTGCCAGAAGGTAGAAAGGCCCTGCAGAGGGACCTGTTAAGGTTGGGTCGACAGGCAGAGGCCAATGGGATGAGGTTCAACATAACTAAGTGCTGAGTCCTACACTTTGGTCAAAACAACACCATGCAGCTCTACAGGCTTGAGGAAGAGTGGCTCTAAAGCTGTGCAGAGGAAAAGAATCTGGGAGTGCTGGTTGAGGCTTGCTTGAACATGAACCTAGGTGTGCCCATTTGGCCCAAAAGGCCAGAAGCATCCTGGCTTATATCAGGAAAAGTGTAGCCAGTAGGACCAGGGAGGTGATCACCCCTCTGTAGTCAGCTGTAGTGATGCTGCACCCTGATTACTGTGTTCAGTTTTGGGCCCATCACTACAAGAAGGACATCGAGGCCCTGGAGCTGGTGAAGGGCCTGGAACACAAGTTCTATGAGGAGTGGCTGAGGGAACTGGGGTTGTTTAGTCTGAAAAAGAGGAGGCTCAGGACAGACCTTATTGTTCTCTACAACTACCTGAAAGGAAGGTGTGGGGAGCTAGGAATCACCCTCTTCTCACAGGTAACTAGTGTGAGGTGACTAACACAGGTGACTAGCGGGAATGGCCTCAAGTTGCACCAGGGGAGGTTCAGGTTAGAAATTTGGAAATATTTATTCACAGAAAGAATAGAAAGGCATTAGAACAGGTTACTCAGATAAGTGGTGGAGTCACTGTCCCTGGGGGTGTTTAAGGAAAGTTTGAACATGGTGCTCAGGGACATGGTTTAGTGGGTGAAACTGGAAGTAGGTTGGACCAGATGATCTTAGAGGTCTCTTCCAACCTTTGTGATTCTATGATTCTATTCTATGATTATCATTTAGAATATGTCATATCCACTAAAAAAATCCTAAAGTTTTAACATTTCTTTACGGTTCCTAGTAGTTTATAAAATATTTAGAAATACTTTGTCACATCATTCTAACATCAAGTCACATTATGAAAATATATTTGTATGTGCATTTTTTAAATGGGTTTAAGAATAGCACCAAGATGAAGGGAAGTACCAGGGAAACTGGCATTGTGCTGAACCTGTAAGTTTCACAGAATTATCAAAGAAGGATTTGAATTCCTTTCAGTAAAGACAGAGCTAGGTGAAAACCAGGCAATTAGTATTGTCTTGGAATGATTAATCCAGTTACTCTTTTCCAGATAACTATACTCAAGTCAGTTCATGTTATTCAAACTTTTTGTTATTTTGCATTATTCAAAATTATTTGTTAAATAATTCCACAGAAACCTAGGGAATCAAGATTTTTCTGCTAGCCAGAAAAAAAATCCCAACACTTTCATATTCATTGTCCTTTCTTACTGGAGTAGAAACAAAAGCCATTTACTACACTTTCAACTCTAATAGCAAGCCTGCTGTCCCTCCTACTGATGGTGACATTGTGAGTAGGCAATCCATGTGCAACTACTTTTCTCTCACATGTTCATAAACAAATTGATAAATACATAATAATACACAAATCAATAAATGGAAATTTATGCAAAGCTGAAAAAGTGTGGGATAGAGGAGTGGACAGTAAGGTGGGTTGAGAACTGGCTGACTGGCCAAGCTCAGAGGGTGGTGATCAGCTGTGCAGAGTCTGGCTGGAGACCTGTGACTAGCGGTGTTCCCCAGGGGTCTGTGCTGGGTCCGGTCTTGTTCAATATCTTCATCGACAACCTTGATGTTCGCCCTCAGCAAGTACACCAATGACACAAAGCTGGGAGTAGTGGCTGACACACCAGAAGGCTGTGCTGCCATTCAACAAGACCTGGGCCAGCTGGAGAGATGGGCAGGAAGAAACCACATGACATTTAATAAGAGCAAGTGTAGAGTCCTGCACCTGGGAAGGAACAACCCGAAGTATCAGTACAGGCTGGGGGATGACCTGCTGGAGAGGAGTCCTGAGGAGAAGGACCTGGGAGTCCTGGTGGATGACAGGTTGACCTGAATCTGCAGTGTGCCCTGGTGGCCAAGAGAGCCAATGGGCGTGCATTAAAAGGAGCATGGCCAGCAGGTCAAGGAGGTGATCCTCCCTCTCTACTCTGCCCTGGTCAAGCTTCACCTGGAGTACTGTGTCCAGTTCTGGGCTCCCCAGTACAAAAAAGACAGGGATCTCCTGGAAAGAGTCCAATGGAGGGCAACAAAGATGATACAGAGCCTGGAGCATCTTCCCTATGAGGAAAGGCTGAGAGACCTGGGTCTGTTCAGCCTGGAGAAAAGCAGACTGAAAGAGGATCTCATTAATGTGTATAAATATCCAAGGTGTGGGAGACAGAGGGATTTGGCCAACCTCTTTTCAGTGGTTTGCAGAGACCCTTTTTGCAACGGGTAATGGCCACAAGAAGAGCACAGGAAGTTCCGCACCAACATGTGAAAGAACTTCTTCATGGTGAGGGTAACGGAGCACTGGAACAGACTGCTCAGGGAGCTTGTGGAGTCTCCTTCTCTGGAGATATTCAAGGCCCGTCTGGACTCCTACCTGGGCAGCCTGCTCTAAGGAACCTGCTTTGGCAGGAGGGTTGGACCCGATGATCTTTCGAGGTCCCTTCCAACTCCTTCAGTTCTGTGATTCTGTGAAGTGTAGAAGAGAATCAGCATCTCTCTTGATAAAATTCACCCTGGGACAGTGATAAAGACTTTCAAGATATCAGTGGTTTATCTTTGGATTTTGCATAATTTATGTCTTAATCATTGTCAAGTGGTGAGAGATGTATAGGTTATATACACAAATACACATATATATGCACATTTTATAACAGTTGGGATTTAAAATTTCTATCCTTGAAAGTCTCCCAGAAGATAGAACAAACCATTTGCTTCCAAGTCCCAGTGTCAATATCTGGCATAAAGAGTTCTCTTCTGAATAATTTTCTGATCCGAGTACACCAGAAAAATAAGACAAACCCATCCCAGTAGGGACTGAGGAAAAAGAATGTCTGCCCACACAAAACTAGAAGACAACAGATTTTAAAGTAGTAAGGATTGAGAGAGATATCTTGTAAGGTACCAGGTCAACCCCTGCAAAGTGTTGGGGGACTAGTGAGAGTGTCATACACATGTTCAACTTTTCTGCCTTGATGTGTACATTGTTCAGTCTTTGGGGAAAGACCTTGGTGCAGTACTCTATGATGTTTTCTTCAGCTGTCATGTACCTATGAAAGATGTAACCACAATGTTGTTGAAGCTTTGGGGAAGGAGCAGTGTGCAACTGAATGCCAGATGAAAACATGAAATCATAACGTTTGAAAATTATGCCCAATGTGTATGCCACAAAAAGGCACTTTCTGCCACTTACTCAGACTCTGGAGAGCTTAGCCACTAGAAGTGTAGTGAGTCCATGAATGCATGCATGCTACATTGGTAACAGTGATGAGAATAAGAAATAAGACACAATAATTTGTTTTTGTTAACATAGTATATCTAATAATTTAGGCATTAGTGGAACAGAAAAGAAACACTAATAGAATCTATTGATTTTTCAAAGATACCCATTACCTTTTAAGCAGCTATAAGGTAGTTACTAGTGTTGTTATAAAATACCAATGTTAGATAGTTGTCACTGATGTTATAAAATGTTCAGATTGTTATAATTTTGAGAAAGGCATTTCATTTCTTGATAATAAAGTTTCTGTTTTTCCCTTTTGAATTTTCAGATTTGGCTGCAGAATTCTTTTGCAGCTCAGTATAAGCAAGAGATTTTGTCGAGCAACTCACTAGACAAATGTTAAGTAATTGATACTGAACATATCTCATTGACCAAATAAAGGTTTTTGGGTAAGAACTATAATGCTTGGAACAAACCTGACTGATGGTTAGAAGCCATTTGTTAAGCATCACGCTTAAGCATCAAAAAACACATGAATACTGTGAACACATGGACGTGAATACATGAATACACTGTTATGAGGGAAAAGAGTTAAAAATAGCTGAGGGAAAAGGGTTAAAAATAGCTGACTACATGGTTCAGGTAAGCATGTCAGGAAGTCTATCAGGCAGGGAATCAGAAGGATTGAATCATGCAAGACTAACAACAACATCCAAAATTGTTGTAAATGTATGGAGAGAACCATATGACCTTGCTAAGCCTTCAGGTAATCCAAACTTATTAAAATATATGTATATTTTAAATTCTGTGGACAGTAAGTTATAAGAACAAGTAGAATATGCAAAAGATTAAGAAAAAAAATATTTGTCTTTTGTAATGGAAGAGTATTCATCATGGAATAAAAGCAGAAGATTATAGCACTTAGCTGTTGAAGAGAGGTATGCATTTTAATTAACATGTTAATTCTTGTATTTTTACATTTAATTACATTTATATTTTTATTATTTGTCTATACTTACATTTGCTTTAAGCAGCATATTTATTGATATACAAAATGTTCAGACAAGTCCCCTCAGGTGGTCATGTCTCTTCCATGGAGCCCAGAGATGACTGCCTAAAAGGTGACATGCAGACATCTACTTTCCAACACAAACTTCTTTAGGAAGATTTTTTTTCCCCATATATTCCTTAAGATCCACTCAGTAAACATCAGAGATAATAGGCTATTTTGAAAGAGGGATTTTTAGAGCAGGAGAATAAGGAGAATTTTGAGGAGAAAGGTTATCCTTTCAGTTACATTGATGAATCCTAATGTTTGCAGGTGTACAGGCTGCCAAGGAGAGAGCTACTGCACATACTAATGCATACATTCTATTTTATTCTTAGCTTTTAAATATTACATCACATTTACTGAAATATTCACCCATTTTTCTAGCAAGGGTAAACTGAGCTAAGCAGTGGTAGCTGCAAGTTCAATAGGTCTGCAAATCTTGTCTTGGGATGTCCCTAAAATGGCTGGATTCAAACCAGGAGAAACAGATAGCCCTGATTTCTTGTGCTGTCAGATATGCTGTGACTCAAAAAACTTAGTTTAGCTTTTAATCAGTCTTACCACAGAATTCTCATGTGACATGGATGAACAATTTAGTTCTAGATTTTGTAAGTATCTAATCTGTGTGTGGTTTCTAGTAAGAGCTAAGCACCTACGCAGATCACTATTTTACTTTTACATCATGGGCCTCAGTTTGGCTGCATCTAAATTTCCTATCAGAGAAATGGCATAGCAGTGTCCATCTGAAAATGTTAACTGAAGGTTATAAATTACTGTTGTCACAAATGGTGGATAAGTTTGGAAGGACAATAAAAATCTGTTTTATTTTTTTTAGTGTTGGTCAAAGAGCCAGAGGTCTAAGAGGTGTGTAAACTTTTTTTTTTTTTTTTTTTTCCAAACATCTTCAAAAAGTCTTCTTTTTGTTGTTGTTGTTAGTTTTTTTTTGTTTGTTTGTTTGTTTGGTTGGTTGGTTTTGGTTTTGGTTTTATTTTTTCCCCCAAATCAGTCTTTTTTCTTCTTAATATATGAGATCCTATAAAATCCCTTTCTTTTGCTGCTGCACTGGAGAATGTACAAGCAGACTTGGCCTTGAGAGGACTCTTGCATCCAGAGGTGTAGTGCCCTTTCCCTTAATAATGAGGATGACAAAAATGGGTACAACAGGAGGCTTTGTACTATAGCAACAAATTAAACCACTTTTATTAAAACAAACGAGACAGCTGAGATCCTTTGATATATCCACAGTGCCTACATCCTGCAGATGTCTCACTTCAGTCAATTAATCAGCCATTTCCCAGAGCATGGTAATTGTTTATGCAATCCACTTTGATATGTTTTATAGCATTTTGTTTAATCCTCCCTAACTTTTCATCCCTGGCAAGAGCTTTATGGTAACATAAACTGTAATTGTGCATTAAAGAAAATTACCTTATGTTACAGTCTACAACTGCTTTATCACCCTCATCCTTACATACATAACCTGCACTCAAACAGCTAAATATGGTGAGGCTGGGCAACATGCTACTTTAATAGCAAGTAAATGCAATGACTTCTTGACAAAGAACTTAACCTCTATCAGAAGAGAGAGTCAGAACTGTCTAGAAGAATTTTATATTTCTCTGCCAATGTCAGGAAGAAAACTATATTGACATTGTAGCTGGCAATATTTTTTATTTTTCCATAAAAAATCTTTCTTGAAGACAGGAAGAAAAAGTCCTTCAATTCTCTGTCCTCTTTAAGAAGACTTTTTTTTTTTTTTTTTTTTTTTTTTTTTTTTTAATTATTAGGGCTTTAAAAACATTCTTATGTTTAAATTAGATATCTTATTTTCATTTAAATTCTTTGCATTTATTATTTTTTTTTTTGTGTGTGTGTAATAAAAACAGAAATGAAATAAAAAGCAAATTAGTATCAAAAAAAAAAAAACACACCAAAAACCAAAAAGCAGGGTATTCATGTGTTTCATGTGTTTTTTGATGCTAAAAACAAAAGCAGGGTATGAGAAATTGCTCAAAATCTTTTGCCAATCTAATTAATTGGATAAGTAAAATCAAAAATGTTAATCAACAACTGAAACTTTTTCACTTTTTTTTTTTTTTTTTAATTATATATATATGTTATATATGTTCATCTGGTTCGTGTCAGTATGGAACATTTCTTCCCTTTCCTCCCAGTGTCCCAGTCTCCCCCTCATTATAGTCAAATTATCAAATCTTCAGAAATATTCGTCAAATCCATGAGCCTATTTGCTTTTCTTATTCCGAATTCTTATTTCTAACAGTTACAACTTTTTTTTTCTTCTTTGTGGTTGATTTAGCACTGCTATAGGTGTGACTGTCCCTGTGAATGGCCTGTGAGGAATGTTTTAACTACTCGTGAAGTGTCAATAAGAGAGCTATTTGTGTTTGTATGTTCTTTCTTTGAAGTCTCTGATGTCTGGGGGTTTCAGAACAACTGCTAACAACTAGTGACTGTTATGGCTTCTGAATGGGACGCTATGCGAGCCCCTGATATCTGGCCAGGTGGCCAGGAGATTAAGGAGAAGAAAAAAGAAGCTGAAGGACGGCTAGGAGACAGAACTTGCAGGGGACGCTGTGTAAGCTTGACATGCTGCCAAGGAGTACAAAGGGGAAGGACAAGAAAAAAACTTGGAGAGGAAGACTACGAGCCTTGAGCATGAAAGACCCCTAGAGACCCCCCGAGGGACAACCGGAGACTGATGCGCATGCTCCAGTAGGAGGGACTGGATCCCGGAAGCTAATTATAATAACCTATTTTTTTTAGAAGTAGTAATGAATATGTATTAGTCTAGGAGCATAAAAATCAGCTACTTGATGTAACTGGTGTGTGTCCTGGTGGAGCGGAGACTCCCGGTGCACCCAGCGCTGTTTGCTTACCTCTATTCTTTTAATAAACTGTAAACTTTAATTATAATCCTATTTTGAAGACTGAGCCATTTATAACATCTTTCTTCCTTCCTTCCTTCCTTCCTTCCTTCCTTCCTTTCAACAGAATCAACAAGCTCTGCTGATCTTTTGTCTTAACCTGAGTTTTGTTTTGAGAACCAGACGTCGAATCAAAAACTTCTGGTCAACATTACCACAACAAATATTTGTCCTGAACAGTTGCCAGATACCAGTGAGATGAAGAATCCTTGTTGTTGGTGATACTCTCCTTCTAGGAGACTTACACTATTTACATATTCCCATCTTCTTATATAAGTCAGTAGAAGTATAGTTCTGTACAACTGATTCAAAGATCGAAGCCGAAATTCCTTTAAGTGGTATATTCTTTATTGCAGCGCTGGATGCACGGGGGATCTCTCCACCTATCGTGCATACCTAAAGCGGAAAGCAGTCTTGAATTTATACAATCAATCTATCAATATTCTACAAGCACCTATACATATGCATTACCTATCCCCGCCTTCCCTCGCTTCTTATGCTAATTAGCCTTTTGGCACCTTGCGCCTGCGTAGAGCCTTCCAAGAATTGTGGGCAGGGGTCTTTGGGACGTGGGCAGGGGTCTTTGGGAGGAAGACCCCGAGTCTTCCTCACAGTGTACTTTTCACCTTTGGTCAGGAATTTGCTGAATTGGCAGGTTTCTTAATTGCAAGAGCTGGTTGTTGCTAATTCTTCCGTTTGTTGTATCTTTATAATGAATTCCAATGTCCAGTTTTGAGATTTATAGTCCTTACGTTTGTTTCTTTGTCCGTCTGCCGCTTCCTTATCATGAGTTCCAGTGTCTTGTTTCGAGATATACAGTCCATGTCTGGGGATTGTCCTTGCCTCCCCAATGCCTCCCCAATACCTCCTTAATCAATCCCCCCTTTTCTTTTCCCATGCAAATTCTTTTGCATCAGATACTTTCATTATTTACAGTAACACAACAAAGCAGGCATCTAAACAACATGCACACAAATATTCCTAATGCTACTAATGCGATTAGAGCAATGAACACTTGTTTCAACCATTGAAAATTGGGCAACCAGGAGGTTAACTTATTCCATAGTTCACTAAAACTCCACGAAAGATCATCTTTACTGATATCATGTAGGACCCTTGTCTGCTCCCATATTTCTTCCAGGTCGGTAGAGATCCTTCCACTCTGATCTACATACACACAACAACTTGTGTTTATTACTGTACAGACTCCCCCTTGAGCGGCCAGTAACAAGTCTAGGGCCATCTGATTTTGTAATACTACCTGTGATAAACTAGATATCTCTTCTTGTTGAGCCTTTATAGCATCCAGAGTTTTGTTTTCTAACTTCTCTATAATTGCAGAAATATTAACGATTGCCTTTTCCAATTCACTCACTCCTAACCATGTGATAAACCATCGAACGAAACTATGAAAAGCGGTGTGTCTCTCTATCAATGGATTGTTAATTTTTCGTCTGATTCTCCGCATATGAGTTCTCAAGTAACCTCGAGGCACTACATCATGTACTGTCATATTGGGGACTACCGCTCCAAGAGTGCAAGTTCCCTTCCAATTCTCAGGCAAGACCTTACGAGCTGTATCGTTGCATAGCCAATACCACCCTTTTCCTTCTGGAACCGTCCAGCTGGTTGAATTTACCCAGCCGCTAGTCATACTAATATCAATTGTTCAATTACAAGATGTCTGATTTCCCACATAAGTAGTATCCGTATTTATACAATGCTGTTTTCCTATACCCTTAGGCGGGTTACACCTTTGTACACATGCATAATAGGATTCTAACGGCATGAAGCTACTCACTTCTAGTTCCAAAACTTCTTAATATTTTCGACCCCAAGATGTGTCTTCCCACAAATTAGTCCAAGATATGTTTGCAGGCAAGGGAATCCCGATTAACGATACACCCTTACTCCCATGCTGTGGCAGATGGGTGCATGCCCAACAGTTCGTCTTATTAGTTACTTGAGAAATTGTTTGTATTAAGGTCAGGTGTAAGTTCTCATCCCAAGTTGCCCACCCCGAATCCGAGAACCACACCCCTGCAATCATTAGGATCTGGAAAACCGTAATTTTGTTGGTCCAATTGGAGTGGTGGTCTATATCCTCGCCGGGACCTTCTTCACCCTTGAATTGTGGATCCAAGCTGCTTGCTTCTTAATCTTAATGGCGGTGTGTGTTGTCAGTAATACTTGGTATGGTCCCATCCACTTTCCTTCCATTTTTCCTGTAGGGGTTGTCCTGAAAAAGTCTTTATATATATATATAATTCCCGAGCTTAAAGGGGTGGATTGGTTGATCCAACCCTCTAGCCCTGGTCCCTAAAACAAATTTATGTACTTTATTTAATTGTTTAAGCATATAAATATTCTGATCCTAACTGTGTTAGGTCCTCTCCACTAAATAGAAATTGCTATGGCCTTCCATATAAGATTTTGAAGGGACTCAAATTCCCTTTTATTCTAGGTTTAACTCTAATTCCAAGTAATGCTAAAGGGAGGGATTGAGGCCATGACAAATTAGCTTCTTATCCAATTTTAGCTATTTATTGTTTAATTAAATGGTTCATTTTTTCTACCTGTCCACTTGCCTGTGGTCTATAAGGAGTATGCAGTTGCCAATCTATCTTTAGAATCTTACTTATCTGTTCTACCACTTGAGCACAAAAATGTGAACCTCTATCAGAAGACATTGCTCCTAGAATCCCAAAGCATGGTATTATTTCATTTAACAAGACTTTAACCACTTCTCTTGCTTTGTTTGTTCGACAGGGAAAGGCTTCAGGCCTTCCTGAAAACGTGTCAGTCAGAACCAGTAAATAATGATACCCCCCTTTTCTAGGGAGTTCTGAAAAATCAATTTGCCACTGTTGCCCCAAATAATTTCCTTTACCGATTATTCCAAATTTTATTCTATTCTTGGTATTGGGGTTATTGTGTAAGCAAATGCTACATTGTTGAGTTACTTGTTTTATCATATCATCCCACTAATGTCTGACTCAGGCTCTTATGCAGTGTGCCAGCTCCCCAATGCGTTTTATTGTGTTCTGTAAGAACTATGGGCCATGTCAAACTAGACGGTATTACTATGTGGTTATCTTTTAAATATACTCATCCATCTGGTTTCATTTTACCTTTCAAATCTTCAATTAATTTTAAGTCTTCTTTTGTATAATTTGGATATAGTTTGGATTTTACCGTCTGGTATCAAAGACAATGCCTTCACCTCAGTTATTTCAGCTGCCTGCTTAGCCTCTGCCAATCGATTTCCAATTTCAAAATCGGTGTTCCCCTTTTGGTGTCCCTGACAATGCATGATAGCTACCTTTTCTGGTTGTTTTACAGCCTCTAACAATTTTAAAATTTCTTCAGCATACTTTGTGTTTTCACTGAGCGGTCAGCAATCCATGTTCTTTCCAAATTGCTCCATGAGCATGTACCACGCCGAATGTATATTTAGAATCTGTCCAAATATTTACCCTTTTTCCCGCTGCCAGTTCCAATGCTCTCGTGAGAGCAACTATCTCCGCCTTTTGAGCTGATGTTCCAGAGGGTAAAGGCTTAGACTCGATTACCTGCTGAGTAGTTGTTATAGCATATCCAGCTTTACGTTGTCTTTGCATAACAAAACTGCTCCCATCCGTGAACCAAGTTTCTTCCGCATCTTCCATGGGCTCCTCCTTAAGGTCTGGTTGGCTGGAATACACAGTCTCTATAGTTTCTAAACAATCGTGAATCACAGGTTGTGCCAGAGCATCACTAAGAAAAGAGGCTAGATTCACAATATTAGTTATCACAATTTCCACATTGTCCTGTTCTACCAATATTGCTTGATATTTCAAAATCATCAATTCTTGTTTAAGTTGTTTAAAGACTTTTTGTGCTTCTCCAGTCCAGACTAACTTTGACTGGTTAATCTTTATCAATTCACATAGAGGCTTTACCTATAGTCCATAATTATAAATCCAAAGGCGACACCAACCTGTCATTCATAAAAATGTTTGTAGCTCCTTTACCATTTGAGGTTCTGGAGTCTGGCAAATGACTTCCTTATGTTCAGTTCCTAGTTCTCGTTGTCCTTCCGAAATTTCAAATCCCAGATAGGTCACACTTTGTTGAGCCAGCTGGACTTTCTGTCAAGAGACTTGATATCCATTTAAACCCAGAAAATTAAGACGACTTATAGTCCATTGAATACAACTCCCTTTAGTCTCAGTAGCTATTAAGAGATCATCTACATATTGTAACAAAGCACCTTCAGTGTCCGGAGGCATCCATGTTTCGAGTTCCCTTGCTAATTGGTTTCCAAAAATAGTGGGGCTATTCTTGAATCCTTGAGGTAGTAATGTCCACGTAAGCTGCGTCTTTCTGCCTGAATCGGGATTTTCCCATTCAAAGGCAAATAGGTTTTGGCTTTCTGTGGCTAAGCCTAGGCAGAAGAAGGCGTCTTTTAAATCCAGTACGGTAAACCAGACTTGACTATTCTTTAATTTAGTCAGCAAAGTATAAGGGTTTGCCACTACTGGATGTATATCCTCAGTGATTTTATTTATGGCCCTCAAATCCTGAACTAGCCTATAGCTTTTTCATCTGCCTTTTTAATTGGCGATATGGGTGTATTGTATTCTGATTCGCATTCAATCAATAATCCATACTGTAAAAATTTATTATCTCTTTAATTCCTTTCCTATCTTCTATCCTCAAAGGATATTACTTAACCTTAACGGGTTTCTCTCCTGGCTTTAATTTAATAATTATTAAGGTCACATTTTTACCTCTTTCAGGGGTTTCAGTAGCCCAAACTCCTGGACATACTTGATCTGTGATCTCTAAATGTATTTCACTTTTAGGGTCAGTTTGTATTAGTGCCAAGCTTAACACATTTGTTAGTTGTTCTTCTCCTATACTTAATTCCATTTTCCCTTTTTCAAAGACAATTTCTGCTCCTACTTGCTCTAATAAATCTCTACCTAAGAGTGCCCATGAGGAGTTAGGCATATATAAAAATCTGTGTATGCCCCATTGTTTCCCTAACTTGTACTTCAAAGGTTCACAAAAATAAGCCTTTTCGGTTACACCTTGTCCTGGTTTCAGTTAGAACAGAGTTAATTTTCTTCCTAGTAGCTGGTGGAATGCTGTGTTTTGGCTTAGGATGAGAAGAGTGCTGATAACACCCCGATGTTTTAATTGTTAAAGAGCAGTGCCCATACCAAGCCAAGGACACCTCAGCCCCCCCCCGCCCCGTCCTGCCAACAGGCAGGCTGGGGGCGCAGCAAGAGCCGGGAGGGGACAGACCCAGGACAGGCGACCCAAACCAGCCAGAGGGGCATTCCATACCATCCGACGCCAGGCCAAACAATACATAGGGGTGGCTAGCCGGGGGGAGGGGGCCGGACCGCTCGGGGCCAGACCGGGCATCGGTCAGCGGGCGGCGAGCAACCGCACCGTGCATCACTTGTTTGTACACATTATTAGTAGTGGTACTATTATCATCATTGTATTATTATTATTATTATTATTATTATTATTATTATTATTATTATTATTATTGTCTTATTAAACTGTCTTTATCTCAACTCACGGGCTTCACTTTCCATTTCTCTCCCCCGTCCCAGAGAGGGAGGGGGAGGGTGAGCAAACGGCTGCGTGGTGTTTAGCTGCCGGCCACGTTAAACCACAACACACCTTTTACCCTAACATAATAATTCTGTGAAGGCATTAATGCTTGATATAGAACTGAATACGTTGCCCCATATCAATAAGAAATTTCACTTCCATTCCTCCCCTAGCTTCATTATAACCAGTGGAGGATCCGCTAGGGTAGATTCCCCAGGTCCCCATTATTCCTGTTGAAATCAGGGGTCAATTACCCTAGGAAAAGGCTAGTCAATTTGTCCTCCGAAGCCAGGTCCAAACCGTTTTGTTTTATTTATTTATTTATTTATTTTCATTACATTTCAGAGTTGGTCTAAAAATTCCATAGGGGTTTCTTTTAGACCTTGTTGGAAGCATATTCTCAATTCCCAATTCATCCAGGTTTTAGTATTTACTTAACCGTTCATAATTTTCAGGATGATTTGGGTCTTAGCGGGGGTCGGTCAGGGGAATGCAATTGTCCACAGTTCCCTGAGCGGTCCCATCGGCAATCTGAGCTCGCACATGAACTCAGGTTGTTTTAAGAGTTAACTGGTTTTCTGTTTCTGTGACAACTCTCTCGGACCCATCATGGTCCCTTTGCCCCAAAGGGCTAACACCCATGATTTTAAGATCTCTGCCTCGGGCAGAGGCAGAACTATTATCATTCCTACATCCTCTTTCCCTGCTCATTCAACTTCAAACACCTTTAACACTTTCAACAACCCTTTTAACACTTCCTTTATCTTTCTCCAGCCTGTACTTCTCTAATGCCATCATCAAAGGCTCAGTCAGGGGCCAACTTAATTCCGTACCTTTTCCCACCAAGATGCTGAAACATCAGTATACAGCATTTCATCCTGTTCTGCTTCTCAAAAAACAACATTAACTGTAGCAAAATATTATAGTTTAAAGTTCCATTTAGGGGCCACTTTTCTCCACATTCCAGCTTATAAATCAGCCACCACTGATTACGATATTTTATCAATGTTTTCCTGTTCACACTTCCACCGGCAGATCCTCCAATATCCTTCCAGTGACTTAAAACACATCCTAACACACTTTTCTTTAAAATTTCACTGCTTGTTTGCCCCCCCATTTTCCAGTTTACACTTTCAGAATACACATGTTACTTGCAAAAGCGTATCACAAAACGTATCACTCACAAAAATACGGGCACGCATTATCTTTCAGTAGCGATGTCACAAAACTATTACTATTACCAGGAATATTGCCAAAATCACAATAACAATAGTCAGAGTCAAATTCCACATGCGATAAGTCAGAAAACCGAACTGTGTAACACCGTAACGATATCTTTCTTATAACAATGCCACGAACCTACTATTACCACCAGGAAAATAGCCAAAATCGCAGTAACAATAACCAGAGTTAAATACCATACTCCATGAGTCAGAAAACCGGAATAGACAACACAATTCCAGATGGACCTTAAAGCGAGCTCTTTCCTTAAGGTCCCCAAATATACTTATGGTGCTTACCACAAAGTATATACCAAACACTGCCTCGCAGAAGATCACCTTCTGACTTACAGACAGTTCCAGATACAGATGGACCCCAAGGTCCCCAGATATACTTGTGGTACTAACCACAAAGTATATACCAAATACTGTCCTGCAGAAGTCACCTTCCGACTTACTGGACAGTCCCAGATGACCGGTCTACCAGAAAACCAAACCAGAATAAAGAATATACTCACTTACAATGATGGGGTCCTTGTCTGCCTCCGCAGTGATCCGGTGAGTCGAGGAGTCCCTCCGGGAAATCCCGGGGGTACCCTAGGGAGTCCTGTCCCCAGCGGGTCCTGCGGTCCGGCAGAGAGGTCGTCCCATCTGGGGTGCCAGATTGATTCAAAGATCGAAGCCGAAATTCCTTTAAGTGGTATATTCTTTATTGCAGCGCTGGATGCACGGGGGATCTCTCCACCTATCGTGCATACCTAAAGCGGAAAGCAGTCTTGAATTTATACAATCAATCTATCAATATTCTACAAGCACCTATACATATGCATTACCTATCCCCGCCTTCCCTCGCTTCTTATGCTAATTAGCCTTTTGGCACCTTGCGCCTGCGTAGAGCCTTCCAAGAATTGTGGGCAGGGGTCTTTGGGACGTGGGCAGGGGTCTTTGGGAGGAAGACCCCGAGTCTTCCTCACAGTGTACTTTTCACCTTTGGTCAGGAATCTGCTGAATTGGCAGGTTTCTTAATTGCAAGAGCTGGTTGTTGCTAATTCTTCCGTTTGTTGTATCTTTATAATGAATTCCAATGTCCAGTTTTGAGATTTATAGTCCTTACGTTTGTTTCTTTGTCCGTCTGCCGCTTCCTTATCATGAGTTCCAGTGTCTTGTTTCGAGATATACAGTCCATGTCTGGGGATTGTCCTTGCCTCCCCAATGCCTCCCCAATACCTCCTTAATCACAACTCATGCACTGTCAGGACATTAGCTTCAGAAACACATCTGCTCCCTTTTTCTTTTATGCTGCATTCTTTGCCCCTGCACTCAGCACTGAGTTTCAGAACAATCTTGGATTTTCCTCACCAGTCTTCCCAGTGTGCCAGCAGGAAGTGAGAACGGTACAGACAAAAAAAAAAATCCCTCCTGGCCTTTTTCCTGTTTGCAGACAGTGTATTTTTCTTTATTTTCCAAGGACTACTGAGTGGGAGCACAGTAGTCAATTCATGAAAAAGGATGTTACTGGAAAGAAGAAATGATGACCTACAGCACGCAATGGCACTGTTGTTGCTCATTGCTTGCCACACTTCAAACTTACTTGTCATCCTTCCTTTCCAGGAGAGAACGTGAGAATTATTAGTTCACTCTCTGCCATAGCATGAGTGTCTGCAGACAGTGCCTGCAAAAATTACTGATAACACACTTTTACATGCACCTTGGACTTTGAGACTAGGAAAGTAACTCCAGTGACAATTAAAAATCCATTTCTTCAGCAGGTAGGGATGGAAAGAAAGCACAGTCATGAACCTGACAAAATAAAACATGATGATTAAGATAGAATTATGAGGGAAAGGAAGAACTCTCCCTTCTAATTCCACTCCTAGATGAGGTAAGTATCCTACAAATTTATCTCAAAATCTCCTGCCTTCCCACAACTATTTTTTGGCCTGTTTAGAGGCACTACCACTAACTGCTGTGCCACCCCGCACTGACTGGGACCAAGAAGGTATCGGGCATGTCATGGGTGTTAGCTGACCTCAAGATAGCTTCTCGAACTGTCTAAAGATGTCCCCTTTGTTGCAATGTATGACATAATTTCCATGCCACATGATAACCTCCACAAAACCACGAGTGCTGAAAACCATTGCACTGAACTCCAGCAGTGAAGAAATAAAATTTTATCATAAAACACAACTTTTTCTTCATGCCTCTTCCTCTTTTAATCCTTTCTGTTTACCACTCAAAAACCTAAGCCCATGAAGAGATTCTCTAGGGCTTTTGAAAAGGATTTTCATGCAAATTAATCTATGTCATCAGGTTTGGATTTTTCAGACCTCTCCTCCTCCCTCTCCCTAAGAATGGAAGAGCTATTACCTCCCCAGCACTTGTCTATAAAGCTTGATGATATATAGAATCAGTAAACCATTCTTTACCCTAACTCTGCATATTTTTTGTTATGATCTTTTCTTTCTTTTTGGGTTAGAGAAGTGATATGTGTTACATTTGGATCATTTCCAATCTTACTGTTGTGTGCCATACTAAGTACCACAATGATCCTTAATTGGCAGTAAATAAGAAAAAGCAGTCATCCTTGGAAAGCAGCTGCTCTGTGAATATATGATATAATGTTTGTGTGGAGGCTGTGGTAGGAAGGTTTCAGGTCACAGTTAGCTTAAAAGTAGGGCTTTGACACTTCATGTGCTGAACTAATAAAAACTCCATGTATTATTTGAGGGAACAGAATAGGCAGGAATGTCAGACAGGCAGTCTCACCACTGGACAGAAATGAGACCACTCTGTTCTATGAATTGGACTCCACTCCCTTTTGTCCTTCACTGTGTAAGCTGGACAAATTGGACAAATTATGACAATTTGAGTGTGGACCATTATGCTGACTTTGTAGCATTTCACACTGGATAAATTTGGTATTACTTTTGAGATCAGTGAACTGAGTGAAACAATGGGATCTGGCTGTTTGCAGTGTGTAGGAAGAGACTGGCCTGTTTTTCCATAGGGGATGTGCTCACTTCTTTGTTAACATGATATAAGCAGGCTACCATTTTTCAGAGACAGGAAATAAATGTAATTTACTCGGTAATTTCTTGTACTTATCACTAGATAGAACACAAGTTATCTCCAAATTTAATTTATTTGTATAATACTGTTAAAAGAAACAGAGTGAAAAGACAAAAAGAGAAAGGTACTCACCTTTTGTATATGGCTGCATTTGGGCTATGTCCTCCTTTAATTTTCAAATATAACAAACCTGGAGAGCTTTTCTGAGCAATTGCAACCAGGTGGGTGTAAATTCATTGCCCAACAACAAATTAATTTACTTAGGTATGATACATCTTCTTCCTTTTCTCATTATGGTAATTGAATATTCATCACATAACAAGTGCAGTTAATTAGCAGATTACTCATTTACTGGACAAATAATGAACATCTTATTCTGAACAAAGAAGAGGAATAGGAAAGCCAGAGGAAGAGAAGAGAAAACATACATTTTTATAAGGCTACTATTTAAATTACTCTTCTTTAAAATAAAGAGAGAAAAAGGAATCACCAAAGATATGCAATTAACTTTTATTATTATTTAATGATAGCTATACTGTATACAGAGATAGCATAGCTCAGGCTTTGTACAGAATAAGTAAATTTCTTGCCACTATGTTCCTATAGAAATCAATGGTAAGCCTCCCATAATATCAATAGGGTTGGATTTTGCTCCTGATATTTCAAAAAGAAGGGAATATTATCATCAGTTTAAAACAAACAATAAACCTTTATGATACATCAAACTAGATGCTTTAATTTATTATGCTGTTGGTTCCTGAAGGCTTTTTGTCTGCCTGTCAGCATCACCGTTTTTTTTTTGTCTAATGTTTAGGCAGTAAAGATTTTTCAGAAAGGCCATTTTTGTCTCTTCCATTTGTTCACAGTGACTTCCCTGCCCATAATTCCCATAATTCAGGCTCTCAGATTGTATATTACAATCTTGCTATCACTAGCCAGAAAGCTATATAAATTGGCATGGTTCCATTAAGGGCAATGGAGCCAACCAAATTACCTAGATGAAGAATATGATCCTTAATATTGAAGTTTACTTACTCTGCCCTACCCCCCCCCCCCCCCAGCCTGGTGTACTGCAAGATAACTCAGCTTTCTTGCTGAGGTATCTAGACATTATGCAGATATTTAGCAGACTTTTAAATGCAAAGGAAGCAAAATAAATCTCTGATATAATTCTGCTAATGTCAGTGGTCTCATACCAAATTTAGTTGCAACCAGCATCTTAAAGCTGTGCCAAGTATAAATTCTCATTGAAAAAATAAGTGGTGAGAGGAAACAGTTCTTATAGGTGAAGCTAGAGCTGTATTCCATGAAGCTACTTGACAGGCTCTGTTTGTGGGAGGTTTTCCTTAAATTGTGATAGTTGAGCGTTATACTACAACCTGTTGGTACCTGATGGAATTATTCTGATATTCGCTAAATTTCACAAGTTCCGGACTATGTTAAGCATAGGTATGCTTAGGTATCAGACCAAAAAAAATCATATATTTTAAAATAAAGTTTTGACAGATTGAGGGTTTGGACTGAAGAGTAGGAAAGCAAGAGGGAACATAGAGTGGAAAAAGACATAAAGAGGGGAAAAAAATAAAGATTTTGGGGCAGGGGAAGGAGGCAAGAGCTGGCGACTGCTTTCTTTTAACAAATGCCCATTCTCAATTATGCTGGTCCAAGAAGTTCCTGTTGTCCCCCAGATGAAGGCATATTTTATTGAGAGACTGGAAATAGTTTCATTAGTCCCTGGATTTATATTTAGCATCACTGAATGATTATATTCCTCATTATGATTATATATACTTCATAATTTACTTAGATAATGCTCTTATAATATTTAATATTATATGTAATATATATATTATATATTATAATATTTAATATTATAATACTTATAATGCTCTAAAGCATTATAAGATAATATAATTATCTTATAATGCTTTAGAGCATTATATATAGCATTATATAAGCATTATATAAGATAATTATCTTATAATGCTTTAGAGCATTATATGTATTATAATTATCTTATAATGCTTTATATAATTATCTTATATATAATTATCTTATAATGCTTTAGAGCCCTGCTAAGCTTTGTGCTAAGTTTATATAAACAACTGAGAGAAATTAGGTCTTTAAATGTGCGTGGGCTTGCAGTGGTAGTGCAAGAGGGTTTTGACAACTGGACTGATATCTCTGCTGAAACTTAATACAATAATTTATAGATGAAGTTATATTTGTCATATACCACAGGCTATGTCTTTTAGTGATTATTTCTGTTTGTAACTTCTCTTGCTGTAAAATGGGTTCTATTAGCCCACCATTCAACCTTCTTACTATGCTTACATTGAGTGAATTTATGAAACTTCACATTTTGGAAACTGCAGAACTGGAGTGGCACCCTAGAAAATGGGAAACAGCAACCCAAAGCATCAAACAAGTAAACAAGTCACAGTTATGTCCCATGCTAAATTCTTGGGTTTTAAAGTTATTTTCTCTTCCTTTTTATTTATCTATTTCCTGTATTAATTGGAGTAGCAGCAGTAGAAAGTAAAGGATAATAATAGAGGTGGTTTTTTTTTTTTTTTTTTTTTTTTTAAGTACGTAAACAGTAGGAGGAAGACTAGGGATAATGTGGGTCCCCTGCTGAACGAGGGGGGTGTCCTGGTAATGGGGGAAGCTGAGACAGCAGAGATACTGAATGTCTTCTTTGCTTCAGAGACTCCTGCCTGGGACTCCTGGAGCCTGGAGGGAGAAGAAAGAGTCTGGGAAATGGAGATCTCCCCACTGGTTGATGAGGGTGTGGTTTGGGAGCATGTGAGTGGGATTAACGCACATAAATCCATGGGCCTCGATAGGATGCATCCATGTGTACTGAGGGAGTTAGTGGGGGTGATTGCCGAAGAACTCTCTATCATCTTTAAAAGGTCCTGGAGAACAGGAGAGGTGCCTGAAGACTGGAGGATAGCCAATGTCACTCTGGTCTTCAAGAAGGTCAAGAAGAAGGATCCGGGAAATTACAGGACAGTTACAGGACAGAGACAGGACAGAGACGTGGACCTGTTCAGCCTTGAGAAGAGAAGACTGAGAGGGGATCTTATTAATGTTTACAAGTATCTAAAGTGTTGGAGACAGAGATATTTGGCCAACCTCTTTGCAGTTGTTTGTGGGGATAGGACATGGGGCAATGGCCACAAAATGGATCACAGGAAGTTCTGCACCAACATGCAAAATAACTTTTTCATGGTGAGGGTGACAGAGCATTGGAACAGGCTGCCCAGGGAGCTTGTGGAGTCTCCTTCTCTGGAGATATTCAAGGCCCGTCTGGACAATCTGCTCTAGAGAACCTGCCTTGGCAGGGGGGTTGGACCCAATGATCTCTTGAGGTCAATTCCAACCCCTACAATTCAGTGATTAGTTCAATTAAAACAAACAAACAAACAAAAAAACACACCACAAAAAAAAAAAAAAAAAAAAAAAAAGACAACAAAACTTGAGATCGTTTTCTATGCTTAATCTTCCACAATTCCTGCAATTATTGTGAAGAACAACTCTTCAGATGGAGCTCTTAAAATTCATTTTATCTCACCAAAACTAAGCCTAGACATCTTTGTTCTGACCATGAGAAAATGGACAATTGTATTGAGTCAGAGATCACTGTTTGGATGCTAGTAATATGCAATAGTAAAATGATTGTTTTACTCCTTGAGTGGCTTGAGCTTCTTTCTCCAATAAAAAGTAACTCACCCATAAATCAGAACATGTTCAGTTATTTACCTGCTGTGTATTTGGTTGAACTGTAAGGAACAGAAAACCACCTTGGCAAGCCAGAGAGCACTGAAGGGAAAACGTATCTTTAAAAAGAAATTATATTGCTAAACTTTTGTTCTAAAGAAAAAGACATCTAGATTAGTCTTGCTATTTTATTTAAAAAGACTGTTTTATCTCCAAGGGCAGATGCTGGATATAGCATGTCAGAACACGCATAACCTAGGGGTGATATGTGGAAGAACAGTTTGAAAATTGTCCTTGAGACATTTATTTTTGAGATCAAAGTGGAGAGCTGCATCATGCCAGATTTGTACTCTTCATCTCTAGCAATGCTTTTGGCTAGAAGGGGGCATTACCAAGTATGTCCTGGCATGACACACATTGGAGTTGGAATAGGTAAATTGCAAATGAATTATAAAGGGGAATATACAGTTATGGTGAATGGGTTCATTAGCATTACAAACAGTGCATATAGATGACCTTCAGAGCAGAAGTCCCTAAACTGATGAATGATGCTAGCTGGCACCATGCAATGGGAACAAACCATTTTGTATTGGTATTTCTTCAAAAAGCAGCTGCTTGTGAACTCCAGCCAGAGACAGGCTATACAGGCATTTGCTAGTTCCTGCTCGGATCACCTGGGGCATCACCACCAATACTGTATTATAATATTAACTGAATGAATCACTCAATGGGAACTGTTAACAACTTACTTCAAACTTGCATCAAATTAGTATGCACAAGCCCAAGACTTTGCTTAATGTGATGTTTTAACCCAACAAAATGTTTCCACCCATAGAAAATAATTGTAGAGAATAAAACAGGAAGCTTTTTGAGAAACGCAAGGAGGACCTATGTTGTAGCCAGAAACTAAATGCCACTAAAAACATGAGATAGAAAATACTTCTTGGAATATCAGTTTGTAAGTAAGTAAAGTATCAATTTACCATAAGTTGTAGTCCACCCCTCAGTCTAGCAAGCTCTGTAGGTTTTATGAAGTTATTTGTATCCTATATCTATCTACATCCAGCAGATGTAGGACTGTCCTCACAAGATATAAATAAACTTTGCTCCACATTTACACGTACAGTTCCTTCACCGAGAACTAAGCTTAAATGTTTGTTACAGGTCTATTGCATTAAGGGGTGTAGCTGATTAACTGTTATGGGCCCACTATCGCAATCACAGATTCACCAATAACGCATTAACTGTTAGGGGTCCTGTTGGATTCACAAATAATGCATTAAACATTAAGGATCTGGTCAGATTCAGAGCACTGAACTACCACGGTCATGGATTCACCAATAACGTATAACCACCCTTACTCTAGTCACTTTTAATGAGAACTATCACGGCTAAGAACAATTCAATCAAGTGCAATTTATTACAGCAACAGGTACACAGGGTCTTTTGATTGCCAGCGATAGTTATTGTCTACAAAAGCAAGCTAGCATGTATGAAATACACAGGTGACACAGCTGCGCAGCCCGGAAATTAACATGTTAAAAGGCACAAAGACTCTATAGAGATTTCTAAGTTTCCGTGGAGACGCACAGTATAACCAAGTGTTCAAATCTCCCCTGAAGGCATCCCAATGGGGGGGGGGAAAGAGGCTCAGCTCGTCAACTGATCCCAGAGGTCAGGAGGTCCTCGGGATGGTGTATTCCCTCAGGATAGTATGTCCCCTGACAGTGGTATCTTCCCCTAACATCCCCTCTCTCTTAGGCCAATTTATATTATTTTCTATCTTTTAGGTGGAGCTTGAGTGACTCTAGCCAAGCATATCTTAGTGATTGGTGAAAAGTTTTCCTGTCTCCGTTTCTCAGTGAGGGGTGGTCGCACCTTGGAGGCAGGTAGCTTTTGGGATGGAAGTGTGTTTTGGTATTATAACGATCCTAGTTAATTCAGGCAATTGCACCACAAGTTCTCTGTCAGAAACCAAAGCTTCCTGTATATAGATAAAAGAAATAAAAGAATGAAGCAAACCAGGCCCGTGGGTATGTTGTTGCACCTACCTCTCTCTAACTGTTATGTATTTAACATCCTTGGGAGAAAGGGAGTTATTCAAAATATAAAATACACAAGTCTGAGTCCCAGCTGCAGAACAAGAACCTGAGCCAAACTTACATAGATGAGTATTGGTTTGCTCTCTATGGGCCTTTGGGTCTTCCTCAAGATCAGTCCTGAAATACCACTTTGCAGTTAAGAAACTTTTTCAACAGAAACTATAGTTTCGATTGAGAAATATATTCAGGAAGTCGTATGGGCAATTAAAACTTACCTGATCAGTCCTTCAATTAATAACTGGTCTCCTTCATTTTTAGTTTGTGACCTTTATTTGATAGTATCTTCTGCTGACATTCCAAGTGATTTTTACAAGCAGAAGGAAATCACAGTAGCAGTTCGAGGCAGCTACAGAAGGAAAACGTGGAGTTAGCTTAGGGTTAAAAAATGTAGTTTTCCCACCCTGGTAACAGCTACTGTGAGCAGGTGAATGGAATTAGTGATCCTTCCAGGTGCCTGTCTGAGGGAAAAAAAAAAACAACACCAGAAGTAGAGCCTGAGGGAGAGATTTAATGATAAGGGGTTACCATGAAAATATGTGATTCATATCTCATCTGTTGAAACTCATGCACATGTTGGTTAAAGTTTACATGAAATCCTGCAGTTTTCTCAAAGCCTCAGTTATTGTAGAGTCATTTCAGGGGCTGCTATGCTGGTTAATTGCTATCATATGTGTTATATGAAACTCTTGCCAATTCAGCTAGGTGAAAATCTGGCAATCTAGCACATCCTTTAGATGAAAGAAAAATTATGGCACACAGTGAAATATGTGAGTAATGCACCAGCTCAAGTATTTAGAGCAGAGTGCAGCATGCAAAATTCCAAGTGAAATGTTCAGTACCTCAAGATCTGGTAAACCGACTGGGTAAACAGTATGAGAATCAAAGTTCCTGCTCAGCAATGTCACACACATATGTTAAAGGAAACTAATCAGTCAGACTGGGGACTTTAACCTAGAAGAGGGGCAGCATGAATATATAATGCTGAGAGAAATGCAGCAGATATCCTAAGAAAGTTAAAGTAAAATGACTTGTGTTTAAAGAGTGCACCATCTTCTCCATCCAAGAAAATTAATTAATTAATTAAATACATAAATAAACAAATCCCTCCAGTTTAATATTTCAGTTATTTTACTGAATGTTACTGATATACGTTACTGTCTGAAGTGTTACTAGTAGGATGTGAAAAGTTCAAGGGCATTTCCTATGCTAGGGAATGTATTTATTTTCTAAATAATAAAGTCAATAGACAGAGATGACTCGTGAAGAAGAGATTTTTTCAAAATGCAAGCCATGTAGGAGAGATGACCAGCCTGTTCTCTATTAATCTTGCTATACTTCATACATCTGAATCTATTATTTGTATAATGTTTATTCTCTAACTAAGTAAAATCAAAACTTATATCCCCATTAGATCAGGAAGGTCACTGGTGTGAATTAATCACTAACCATGTAAAAGAGTTGTACTCCCAGGAAATTGTGATCAATTCTGATCTGCATATTAATTGATGGCTCATTCAGGAAAGTGTTAAAAAGCAATTTACAGTTGGACAAAGTGAATTAATTCAGTGGAAATATCTTTATAATAGATACATAGCTGTCCATGTTGGAAAGGAAATATTAAACATAAAATCTGCAAATATACTGCTGCAGAAGAACCACATGTATACTCTGCAAAGGGAGACATGCAAAAGTGCATGTATTTCCATCATCACATAAAAGCTAAGATTGCTCCAGAGAAGGAATATTGGAATAAGGATGGATGAGTCCAGAATATTATCTTCAACAAATGAATAAACAGCAGAAAAGTCACACAGTTAAAATCTGCAAGGTAACAGGAGTTGCACTTTAACCAAACAAACATCTATGGCTTATCTATGCAAGAAGAATGCATTTTGAGTTCATCAGTTGAATTCAGAGTAATTTTTTTTTTTTTTTTTTTTTTTTTAATGAAATAAACAGACCCCCAGAGTCCCAACAGTTCTTTGTCCTGGACTTTATAAAACATAATGAAATTCAGGATTAAATCATCAGTACTCTTCAGCAGGTTCCAGATCAATGACTTCACTGCTCAATCAACCTTACATCTCAAAAGCCTAGGATCTGCAGTGTGCCTAGGGACTGGCAAAATTAGGTGGTTTCAGATCAAGAAATGTATGCATGTGTGTGCATAGACTAAAACAGAGCCCCTACCTAACGCACACCCTGGACATTTCTGTGTTTGCTCTCTACTTCATACTGAGCAAGCATCAGGTGAAGATGTTCATTAACAGTCACTGCAGAGAATAAAGGAACTCAAAATATCTTCAAGGATATTTGAGTCCAATTACACACCAGCAGGCAGAAAGCTAATGCATATGTCAGAGTACCAAGTACTTCACAAAGGTCTGCCTGGGGACTGAGACACTGAGTGCTGCACCAACATCTGTTTGTTGATAATATTGAGGGATAGCTCAAGGGAAAATTTATCATTGTATATAAAAATTAGAATAAAAATGGCCACTGTGGGCCATATCTTGTGCATCTCTAACAGCAGCCAGTAGCAAATTCTAGGCAGAAAGTGTAAGGAATATATTGTTAGAATCTTTGAGATTCTAGTAATTTATATTTTCAGAACTTGCTGAACTAACAAGTGGTGAATCATTGTGTTTAATAGATGTTGATCATCTCTCACACAATCATACTACATAAAAATGTCTAGTAACTTTTTGAACCAATTTACAGTTTTGGCCTCTACAGTATTCTTTACCAAACAATCAATTCTAGGTTAAGTTATGCTTTCAATGAAAAATCTTTGCTTTGAAAAGCCTCCGGGTTTAAAAACTTCCGCTGGATAATTTTAGTGGGTGACCCTTATTTCCTCGATACTGTTTTGCATTGGACTTTGGAACAGTTATTATTAACTCCTATTTTTTATTTTGTTTTCTTAGCTGCTTCTGAGCCTGAAATTGTTAAACACAGAAAAATACCTGAAACAAATTCTGTGTCTTATATGGCAATAGCTTAGCCAGAAACCACACCAGTGGACATGTGAAACTGATTTTTTTTTAAGCGGTAAATCTCATATGTCATTTTATCATTAGTCAATACTGAGATCTGTCTGAACTTTTCAGTCAGCTTTAGCTCAAGCAACTGTAAGTAATTGTATATTGGCTGCAAGCTTTGTTACTCTCCTTATTCATGTTTTCTTTACAAACTTGTTTATGTTAAGATGGGGAAACCCAGGTCCTCACACAGGTACTTTAAAGACCTTCTGTAATTGTAACACTGATTGTAATTCTTGATTTTTTGTAACCTATGTTTTCATCTCTTGTAAATTCATCACAGAACCTGAAAGTTTTCAAAATATTTTGAAAGCCATTTGTGTTTAAGCAACAAGATCACCATAACCATAAAGGTCATTGACACCTCCAAAGAAATCTAATAGACCCTTTGGTGACAGGAATTCTAATTTTTGTAAGACTCATAATGACAATATAATTAATAGTAACTATGTTGGAAATATTAATTGTTTACAGTATCTCCCCAAAAAGATTGCAGTCACTTAGATGACAGTGTCAGAAAGTTTTCTTTGAAAATACTAATAGTGCCAAATCATACTGGTAGTGTAGACAGTCCAATGTCTCCATAAAATTGTCATTGTATATTTTAACTAGCTAGTTCACATTCCTTTTACTGTTTCATACAAACATTACCAAATTACCAGATATTTAATGGATAAGTAAGAGATAGGTGTGGGATAAGGAGGAATAAAGTCATCCTATGAAAAGCAGTAGCTGTCTGAATACTCTGAATGGATGAGAACACCAGAAGGATGGAGTCCCACACATGGAACTCCATGAGCAGCTAATTAAAGGATGCTCAACTTGTAAGAGAGCCACTCAGACTACTAATTTCTAATATTCCTGAGTCCATAGGATTAGAAAATATATGTATATATATATATATTTTCTTGGAAGAGGGAAGGAATTGCTTCAGATAATAGAAATAATTGAGCTTAAATGTATTTTCTCATGAGAAAAAAAAAAAAAAATTCAGCTTTGTAGCTGAAACTTTCTATTAGGTTGTGTCCTAACTTTATTTTTTTACTTTTTAAATAGCATTGTGGGGAATCATTAAAATTAGTAAATGATTAATATTTTTAGTACCTAGAAGAGTTTAAGTGCTGCAAAAATGTTTGTGTTGAAACTCTATATCTCTATATGACAACAACAAAAGCACAGTTCAGATCAACTCATTTTCACTTGCAATGAAATCAGAATGTCTTCAGAATAAAACAGGTTGCTCGGTCACTGAGACATGACTACATAAGCTGTTTACTACTTTGTCCTGGTTTTGGCTAAGAAAGAATTAATTTTCCTTCTAATAGCTGGTATGATGCTGTGGTTTGGATTTAGGATGAGAATAATGTTGATAACATGCTGATGTTTTAATTTTGCATAGCAGTACTTATACAGAGCTAAGGACTTTTCAGCTTCTTACATCACCCTGCCAGTGAGGAGGTTGGGGGTGCACAAAGAGTTGTGAGGGGACAGAACCAGAACAGCAGACCCAAACTGGCAAAAGGAATATTCCATACCATGCCATTCATACCATTCCATTAATGTCATTCTGAACAGTTAATATGGGGTGGCTGTCTAGGGTAGGGGGGACCTCTGCTCGGGAACAGGCTGGGTGGTCAGTGGGTGGTGAGTAATTGCATTGTGATCACTTGCTTTTTACATTATTTATTATTGTTGTTATTATTATTATTATTACTATTACTATTATTACTATTATTTCTATTTCTGTTTATTTTCTCTTCTATTAAACTGTCTTTATCTCAACCCACAAGCTTACTTTTTTTTTTTTTTCCCCATTTTTCTCTCCCCCATTCCACTAGGTGGGAGGGTGAGTGAACGGCTGTGTGGTGCTGTCGTGGTTTAACCTGGCCGGCAGCTAAACACCACACAGCCATTCGCTCACCCCTCACCCTTCCCCCTCCCTCTCTGGGATAGGGGAGAGAAATGGGAAAGTGAAGCCCGTGAGCTGAGATAAAGACAGTTTATTAAGATAGGAAAATAATAATAACAATAATAATAATAACAATAATGATGATAATAGGACTACTACTAATAATGTGTACGAAACAAGTGATGCACAATGCAATTGCTCACCACCCACTGACGGATGCCCAGCCTAACCCTGAGCAGTCTGGTCCTCCTCCCCTGGCTAGCCACCCCTATATATTGTTTAGCATGATGTCAGATGGTATGGAATATGCCTTTGGCTAGTTTGGGTCAGCTGTCTTGGGTCTGTCCCCTCCCAGCTCTTGCTGCACCCCAAGCCTGCCCGTTGGCAGGACAGAACAAGAAGCTGAAATGTTCTTGGCATGGTGTAAGCACTGCTCTGAAACAATTAAAACATCAGGGTGTTATCAACACTCTTCTCATCCTAAGCCAAAACATAGCATTCTATCAGCTACTAGGAAGAAAATTAACTCTGTCCTAGCTGAAACCAGGACAGGTGCTTAGCTGCTGGCCAGGTTAAACCACAAGGCACTTGAAAGAAATCTAAGGATCAAAATTTTGTAGATTCTTCAGAGATAAAGAAATTGCCCTTAGCTTTCATTTTTGATATTTGTTATTTCAGCTTATGCAGCCATAGTGTAACAGAATCACAGAATGGTTGAGGTTGGACGGGACCTCTGAAGATCATCTAAGTCCACCTCCCCTGTCAAGCAGGACCACCTAGTCTCCCCTCAGTCATCTCTTTTCCAGGCTAAACAGGCCCAACTTTCTCAGCCTGTCCTCATATGACAGGTGAACCAGTCCCCTAATCATCTTAGTAGCCCTCCTCTGGACTCGCTCCAGTATCTCTATGTCCCTCTTGTACAATGGGGAGCTCAGAACTGGACACAATACTCCAGGTGTGGCCTCACCGGGGATGAGTAGAAGGGGAGGATCACCTCCCTCGGCCTGCTGGCAACACAATTCTGAATGTACCGTCCTGGCCACAAGAGCACATTACTGACTCATGGTTAACTGGTGTACACCAGGACTCCCAGGTCGCTCTCTGCAGAGCTGTTTTCTGTTAGGTCAACCCACAGCCTGTACTGGTGCATGAGAATATTCCTCCAAAGGTGTAGGACCTGGCACTTGCCTGTGTTGAACTTCATGAACTTCCTCCTGGCCTCTCTCTCCAGCCTGTCATGTAGAAAGATTGTACAAAATAATGTATTACTATTAACGCTGTATTAATTCGCTCAAATGAATGGCACAGTCCAATATACAGTAGGAAAGGTGAGTAACTTTCTCCAAGTACATCTGCTTAAATAGGCCTAATTAAAAATCAGCAGATTCTAAATCTTTATTTATGCTGAGGGAGACTTCTGGGCCCAGACCAATAAAGAAGGAACATTAGGTTAAAAATTCTTAGTGGGGCTAGAAATGTAATAATTATGTGAGTCAGTTTTGCCAGTATTGGGTTTTGCAAATCTCATTTGGAAATGAGAAGGCATTTCAGATGGCTGCATATGCCATGAAGTAGACCTTTATATGGTTTTGATTCTTTTCTGCTGTTTTTCTTCAGTTATCTTTTCCTGCAATTTTTCTTCACACCATCCTGCTAGAACAGTTTTGCATGTATAACTTGTCAGCTAGAGATTGAGGATGCTCCCCAGTTCATCTGTGATACCTGCTGGATATCAGTTACTGCTGTTTTATACCCCCAAAAATAGATTATTAATATATAGCACTAGGATCGAATAAACTACCAGGGATTAGACAAGAGAAACTGTGGTCTCCATTCAGAGACAATATCCACCTAATTTGGTAACCTGTCTCTGATCAAGTGTTTCAGAGGAACAAAGGAGAGAGAGCCTATGGTACATTCTAAGGTACTCAGAATAAGACCAAGAAAATTTAAAAGTCTTCCTCTATGTAAAGCTGTTAGAAAAGGCCTGTATCCCCCTCTTAAACTGGTTCCAAAATTCTGTATTTCCCTTTCCTTTTATTGCACAGAAAGGAGATATGGAAAGCTTATCTGCTTTAACTTGTCTTCCAACTTTCATCAGTTTGTAACATATAAAGGTCATTATTTAAAAATGCTTATTTCAATTTGTTTTAAAGCATTCTGTCTTCCTTTAGTTACTTGAAAAATATAGAGTTTTATTATGTTTTAGCTCAAACAAGAAAATTGCACTAGTAGTGCAATTTAGATTTAGAGATAGAAAGTTCAAACTCACTGTGAGGGGGAGAAAGAGGTATTTCAATTCAAAATGCTCTTTCTCTCAATAGCAAAAGAATGAATAAATGTTCAATTAGTGATTATATTTATCACCCTAAAAATATTGAAATATTTTTCGGTTCAAGAAGCAAAACAAAATATGCAAAACTACACCAAATTTGTATGAAACTGCCTACATTTGTAGATCATACTTTTTAGAAGTGTTTTTAGTGAACATAAAAAGTTCATTAATGAACATAAAAAGTTCATTAACATCTTGTGATTTGGTAAATGTTTCACAAATATATATAAATATGTTTAATTAAACTTAATTGTAATTAGGTTTTATTCTTAAGTGTGAGTAAGTGGATTACAAAGGATACACAGTACTATACTAATATGTAATAAATCTCATTAATGTGTACACTATATATGTAAACTAAATACATTCAATGACACTTCATTAAAGTTGGAATGAGAACAATGCAATCATTTTATTTATTTATTTATTTTTGTGGAACTTCTAGACACTAAACACTTCTAAACATCTAAACACTTCTGGAAGTGTTTCTATATGCTTTGATTGTCTATTGACATTACTGACTGTTTCAGGCTTTCTATTCCTGAGATGTTGCACTATTGGGGTCAGGTTTTTTGCATTGCTAGAGTCAGTATTGAAGCGTCTTAGCCATATTGAAGCCATAGCTTCAACTTTCTCAACTTTAATATACTCCATTCATCCTTTTTTTTTTATATATATAAGAGAGCTTTAAATAAGATTATTTTTAATTTTTTAATAAGATTAAATTAATATTATAATAAGATTATTATTATTATAAATATTTTTAAATAAGAAAGCCTTAATTTTAGCTTTCCTTAATTCTTTTCATTCAGGTTGTATACATTTGTTCTGAGATGCCAATTCATATGTTTAAACAGCCTCCAGGATGCCTGTAGAAATTTTACTTTATTTTTTTCTTCCTTTTTACCTTTTACTTTCTTCTTATCACATTTTTTTTCACTTTTTTTTTTTTTTTTTTTTCACAATTTTACTCTTTAGCATACAATTATTTTAGTGAATATTGGATATTTTGTCTTTTGTTTCATTGATAAGAATGTTAAATGTAAATGCAAAGATCACTAATTAGTAATTTTTGAATCAAGCTCAGCACTCAACTCATTTCTTTCTTTCACTATGAATTTACCTGTGATAATGCAATACTATTCCATTTCAGGTGTCTAAAAGTGTATTTTTCCTGTTACGCCTTAATGAGCCAATCTATTTTAATTTAACCTTGTGTGTCCGGTAACTGAATATACCTTTTATTTCTTCTTTCTGTCCTGATATCACAGAATCACAGAATTTTCTAGGTTGGAAGAGACCTCAAGGTCATCGAGTCCAACCTCTGACCTAACACTAACAGCCCTCCACTAAACCATATCCCTAAGCTCTACATCTAAACGTCTTTTGAAGACTTCCAGGGATGGTGACTCCACCACTTCCCTGGGCAGCCTGTTCCAGTGCCTCACAACCCTTTCAGTGAAGAAGTTCTTCCTAACATCTAACCTAAAACTCCCCTGGCTCAACCTAAGCCCATTCCCCCTCATCCTGTCACCAGGCACGTGGGAGAACAGGCCAACCCCCACCTCGCTACAGCCTCCCTTGAGGTACCTATAGAGAGCGATAAGGTCACTCCTGAGCCTCCTCTTCTCCAGGCTGAACAAGCCCAGCTCCCTCAGACGCTCCTTGTAGGACTTGTTCTCCAGGCCCCTCACCAGCTTTGTCACCCTTCTCTGCACCCGCTCAAGCACCTTGATGTCCTTCTTGTAGCGAGGGGCCCAAAACTGAACACAGTACTCGAGGTGCGGCCTCACCAGAGCTGAGTACAGGGGGACGATCACCTCCCTAGCCCTGCTGGTCACGCTGTTCCTGATACAAGCCAGGATGCCATTGGCCTTCTTGGCCACCTGAGCACACTGCTGGCTCATATTCACCCGACTATCCACCATCACTCCCAGGTCCTTCTCTGCCTGGCAGCTCTCCAACCATTCCTCTCCCAGCCTGTAGCTCTGCTTGGGGTTATTGCGCCCCAGGTGCAGGACCCGGCACTTGGCCTTGTTGAACTTCATGCAGTTGACCTCAGCCCATCGGTGCAGCCTATCCAGATCCTCCTGCAGAGCCTTCCTACCCTCAAGCAGATCGACACACGCACCTAACTTGGTGTCATCTGCAAACTTACTGAGGGTGCACTTGATGCCCTCGTCCAGATCATCGATGAAGATATTAGAGAGGACAGGCCCCAGCACCGAGCCCTGGGGGACGCCACTAGTGACTGGCCTCCAACTGGACTTGGCTCCATTCACCACGACTCTTTGGGCCTGGCTATCCAGCCAGTTTCTAACCCAACGAAGCAAGCGCCAGTCCAAGCCAAGAGCAGGCAGTTTCTTGAGGAGAATGCTGTGGGAGACGGTGTCAAAAGCCTTGCTGAAGTCAAGGTAGACCACATCCACAGCCTTTCCCTCATCCACCCAGTAGTACAGTAGTACAGTGCCACCTCTCCCTGGAGCTTCTTGATCTGAAAACTTCTCCTCTGTATAACATATCTGTTCAAAGACCTGGGGAAGTTGCTCTGCTCCCAGTCTTCTCAACTAATTAGCAGATGACAATCAAAATAATTAAGACCTATGAAAGGAAAAGCCTTGCAAATATTCATCCCTCACACTCCTCTTGCAAGGGAAAGGCTTTAAATTAAACAACCCCCTGAAATATTATTAATGTGAAGATTAGACAAGTTTTATGACAGCAAGTTTTATTCTAAATAAGCAGGGGAGCATTTCCTTTAAACTAGAAAACATGCTTAAATAACTAACTGTTTTTAGTTTATTTTCTAATAAAACAGTTTGACAAACTAAAAAGTAATCTCTCCGCCAGTATCATAAAACAGAAAACAACAACAACGAAACTAAAAAAGTACAAACGCTTCACTGATGAGATTCAGAGCATCTCATCTACAATGATGTATGCCATAGTGCAAGGTGAAGATGTTAGTATAAGACATAAATATAGGACATAACACAAAATTATGCTCAAAACTTAATCATTTTTCCAAGATTAAAATGCAATGACAGAAAAATAATCCCACTTTTAATCTAGAGTATTTTGCCAAAACACAATTCTATGATAGGAAATTATTTCTATTAATGACAGTTCAACTTTATCAGTTGCTCATTGAACAAGATTCATGCAGACCAATGGGTCTACATCTCATTTTTGGTGTTCTTTCAGTTCATGGCAGTCTTGTCTGTGGAATGGTTGGAAAATTGTTTTCAAAATTGTTTTGGGAATAATTTGACGGAGTCAGCAAACTGAGAACACTGCTGTTCATAAGGATACACAGCATTTGGAATGGTTCTGTTTGCTGGGACTTTGCAGATGCAAAGGAGATCCATAACATTGAGACAGAAGAATAACAGAACAACAGTATAAAAATATACATATCGTATGTTAATGCAATTAAATGGTGACTCACGGGATGCTGGAAAGAAGGATTAAAGGTGTTGTACCTGGGCCAGGAGCAGTTTAGAGAGCACGCTGTTCCTGCTATATTGTTATATGACATGAGTCAATATACACTAACTCAGAAGTGATGTCCTTACCAGAACATTTTGGAAGCCTCAAACAGACCAAAATGAAGTGTCTAAATGAGTGTTTTTTTTTTTTTTTTTTTTTTTTGTTTTGTTTTGTTTTTTGTTTGTTTGTTTGTTTGTTTTGGTTTTGTTTTGTTTTTATTTTCTTCCTTTCTCCCCATAACACTGAAAATAAACAGAAAGTCTCTCCAGTTGTTCACTGGAGTCTCAAGATTTTTGCAATATTGTTAAGAAATCTTGGAAAATAGGAGGTATGTGAGAAGTATTAGAATCGGTCTGTAGTGCAGATCTTGTTATATTTTTCACCCTACATCTGCTAGTTGGAAGAAAAAACAAAAACAAAAACAAACACATTTTTATAAATTATAATTGCAGTATGATTTGAATGCCAGAAAGCCACTGCCTAAGTAAGATGTTTGTTTCAGTTGTCCCAGCTGTATGTTGCCAATGTAGACTTTAGTTTAATTGCGGGCATTCGTTAAAGTAAATCATTATCTATCATTGTCATTCCAGAATGATAAAACATTAAAATAGATGCAATATTCAGCACTATTTAGACAGATCTGAAGACATTCAAAAAGTATGCATTCTGAGTCTTTGGATTTTATGCATTTGCTAGAAAGACCTTTCAGATCAAAATGTAAGCCAAATTGTTCATAAAATATCGTAAACTGGTAGAGGAAAAAAGGATAAGCCTTCTAATTTCCCCATTTATCTGAAATTGGAAATGCTATAGAAATGCTTAATTATTGTCATTTCATCAGGATATCTCTTCAGTCAATGAATGAAACAGAGATTGTGAGATATCAAATATTTTTTTTTTTTTTTTTTTTTTTTTTTTTCTCAACGGGGGAAATCCATAGGTCCCCAGCAAGATGTGATAAAGGAAAAGTGGATATGACACGGTACTTGGCAATTTAAGACAGTCACATGTATGACAAAAATATTCTTTAATGATTAAGAATGACCAATCTCAAAATTAAGGGAACTATATTTTGGTACGCTAGAGAAACTTTAAAGCTCCTTTGTGTAGCATGTAGTATACAGAATTGTTTCAGAAGTGCTGCAGAATTGTTTTAATTTGACTATTAAAGTTCTAACCAAAAATAGAACTATCAGTACTGAATTTCTATACCAGAAACTATATTCTGCCCCATTGCTCTTTTCCACAGCTACTTGGCACTTGCCAGTGTCAGAGCAGCTAAAGGACACAGAGTGTGAAGGGACACAATAGAAGGCAGCAGTGTTGCTCTGTATCTGACAGAGGTACAGAGTAGCAGGTTCAAGATGCTGTATGCAATGACTGGATTCATTCAGTGATCATGGGATTTACATTGAATCTGTGTGTCACTCTTCCTTAGTGGTTATGACATATTGCTCCTTACGTTACCTTTTTGTTGATTTAAGCAAGTTTCCTCTATTGCTGGAACTTTGCCACAGACCATTTTCCCTCTTAAAAATCAGAAGAAGAAAAAACCATATATTTCCTTGGAGGGGATCATTCTTCAACTAGCCCACCTGTAGATTAAAATATAATACAGCTTTGCATAACATTTTTGAACCAAAAAGTATTAAAATAAATTCTGTAACAAAGGAGCACCACTGTCACATCTACCATCCACCCTGTTTACAAGACTGCAACAAAGGAAAGTGAAAGCATGAGAAATGTTTTTCCCTTTTCCATGTAAACACAATCACTTTTTTATAGTCACAACCAATCTAATATCCATTATCACTTGGCAACATAATTTATGGCAACTACACTTGAGTGAAATTGTTTATGCTTTGCACCAGAAACATAGCGAATATTTTGATAGCCCATCATAGTTTTCAAATTATACTGTTTGGACGATGTTTGTGCGCTAAGATTCTAAGGATGACCTAATTAATTAAGACTTTCTAATCATAGCTAGAGACATTTTCCCTCAGACTGCTGTTCCTGTTTCTGTAGCTATCTGATACTGGATACAATCTGTTCCATTCCAAAGACACAAGTCAAACATACTGATTACTCTGTGCAGTACCAGTCACGTTAGACCTGATCTGGTTTGAGACAATAGGTGCTCTTATCATCCAAATAATAATTTGTTTTATGAGCCTCAGGGAAAAGTGACTTTAAAGGAAAGATTTATTTATTTATTTATTCTCCACAGCTAGGACTGGAATAAAAACTGCCCATTAAAGCATCGAAATCAGGCCTACCTACCTCTCACTGTGTTAGAACAATTTCCCAAGAGACTTCTCAGAGCAGTCTGCAGGGAGAAAGAAATGAGGCCTCAGCTCTTACTCCATGGAGCAGTTGTCCCAGTGCATTCTGCGTTCTGGAGACAACCCAACTTTGCTGTTTAGACTGATATGCCAAGCCCATCTGTTTTCACTATGATCCTCTAGGTTTTACAAGGCTCCAGCCACATTCTTTGGCTCCAGCTTACAGAATGTGCTTTCAGGATAGAGGATCTCTGTCTGTTATTACTTTTTGGAAATGGATCTCTGGCTATGAAAAGAACAGTGTGTCCCCTAAGGGTACCTCTTGATTATTAGCTCCCCAGTTCGTTCCCAGGTCCTGACACCCTTGTACTGAGGTCAGAGTAGATAGTTTTAGCACTCTAGACACAGGCTAAAACTCTATAAGAATGTCTACGTTGTTCTTTCCCCTACACAGTTGTTGGCATTCTGAACTGTGCAAGTGCATGTTAACTGGAAAAAGAAAATGCAAACTTTTCAAGAGACTTCTAAACCAACAGAAAATATTTAGGATTAAGTATTTACTGAATGATTTTTCATTGTTCTTATTTTCTGATCAATCCTTTTTTTTTTTTTTTTTTTTTTTTTTTTTTTTTTTTTTTAAAAAGAAGCAGTTAATGAACTATTTTTATTATTAAAAATAATAATAATAATAATAATAGCTCTTACCTTCTGGATTAACTCTTCTACTTTAAGTAGTTTCCTCCTTGGCCCCTGAAGGCAACATCCTTTAGCACATCTGGGCCAGCAATCATCAGACCTCTACTTACACATGAAACATTCTACAAAGAATTCACCTACAAGTTCATCTTCTCAGCTGTTGTGTTTTCAGATATTTGGCACAGTTATCTTTTTCCTTGTTTCTGTCTAGGGACTTTTTCCTCCCTAAAGAGTTAGTTCCCTGCAGAGGAACAAGAGAAAATTGCTTTTGCTCGGGTTGCTGTCACTGCATTTCTTTGTTTGGGCAAGACATACTCAGGGTATGGTCATCAACAGGTGTTCTGAAAGGCTCTGCTGTGCCTAATTTGCAAGCACTTGAGACTTTTATTGATTACACACAAGACTCATACGGGATAAGGAAAATTGCTTTTCCCAAATAACATTTAAATTCATATTTTTACAATGTTATGACCCCAAAAGAACAGAGAACATTTTAGATAATCCCCAAGTTACCTATACTTCACAAAACAGAGTTCTCATCTGGGACGTGGAAGAACATAAGCATATGATTTTTTGTAGCTCAAATTCTGGTTAAATTTGAATTTCTGTGATGGAAAGATTTTCACTTCTCTCTCAGATTTTTTTTTTTTTTTTTTTTTATCCCATGGCATAATAGACATATTTTGAAAGCTCACTTCATTTTGTTCCCTGCATGTTTTTTTATGTTGAATATTGAACTACATTTGAAGACTTAAGCCTTTCATAATTTCCTAAAAAGATCTGTGTACTTGGAAAATTATATATATATATATATATTTAATTAATAAAGCAGTCATATCAGAAATAGCAAGAATTATATGGTACTTGGAAAGGTCTGTCCACAATAGCAAGTAGAGTAAAACACTTTGTGCTGAGGATCTAACATCCAACATAGATCCATTTCAGAAATTCATATTTTGGAATTGCTCCAGTCTGGTCCCATTTACTGAGTTTCCATTTGAAATTAAAATACACTATGTGCACTCCTAGAGTGCTCCCTCTAGCTAATAGAAACCTGAAAGGAATTCAGTTTATACATTCTGAAATCTCTCCAAGACCACTTCATGAGAGTCATAAGGGTCAAAACACAGATCCAAAACGCAGAAAATATTGAAAGTTGTGCTTAGTTTCAGGAATATGCTTCTGATCTGAGTTAAATATGCATGCAGAAGAACCTGAAGATGAATACCAGCAAAGGATTAAGAGCTATGGGTGGTTCTTAAAACAATTTAGCAACCTATTCCTCAATTTCCTTTGTAAAAGAACAGAAAATATCACTCCTTTCAACTTTTTG
The DNA here is from genome assembly GCF_964211825.1 of Aythya ferina. Lineage (NCBI taxonomy): Eukaryota > Metazoa > Chordata > Aves > Anseriformes > Anatidae > Aythya > Aythya ferina. Next base: position 57,139,853 of record NC_140298.1, read on the forward strand.
TCACCCCACCCTTCCTTAACAACTGTATACTGAAAAACCATCAAATGAAAACTTCTATCCATTTGGATGGATGAGAGGGAAATATTTATTTATTTCTAATGTGTGTATCTCTCTGATATCTTAGACAGATCAGGTAGTGCCTAATGTTGGTTTGACAGGTAAACCAAACCAGATGTTAAATATATTTCCTTTATGACCTAAAAAGAACCAAGATTCCATAGAAATAAGCAGTGTCAAAATTATATATATTATTTTATCAAAAATAATTAAAAGAACATTATTATGTTGCAATATCAAACGTTCTCTATCCATTGACTATGATGTGCAACATAGGAGACAGAAAACATTCTAGAGATCTAGAATGATGAGAAGACCTGCAATGTTAATCATTCGGGGTAGGTTTTTTTTTTTTTGTACAAACTTCATTTACATTGCATTTAAGATTTCTATAGCAGTTTTTGTACAGAATAGATAATGCTCACTCAGCCAGCAGATTCCAGCCTCCTTCTTTTTAGTATTCAGTGTGTACTTTTGTAAGGTATCTACTACACACTATTTCGATCTGTTCCTCATGTGAGTTTTTTTACACTGTTTACTACTGATATATATGAATGCTTTAAAAACAATTAATTTATCTTCATAACACCTCAATGAGAGGATTACTTTTTTTTTTTTTTTTTTTTTTTTTTTTTTTTTCTTATACAGAGAGAACTGAGGCACGGAGATATAAAGGCAAAAAGTGTTTACTTGTGTGGAGTGGCTAATCTGAGATGCTTCATACCTGATTATTTGTATCATATGATATAGGAGGTTGTTTGCTCAAAGTACACCTTCAATTAAAAACATGAGTGCTCAGTGTTTCTTTAGAGCAGACACCAATCAGGAGCTGGACACTTAGAAAACACAACAAAGCGAACACTGGACCCATTTGGCTGTACTGAAGAGCCTTCTTTCCCTTCCTGCTTCAACATCCTGGCTGCCCTGGAGAGGCAACAGGGAAACTTGGCCTGAAAGGAAACTATGTCACATTTAAACTAAGCACCTTTCTGGGAAACCTGAGCATTCATGATGGCAGGTAGCAGGGCATATTTTATTAGCCTTCCCGTTTAACTCCAGTGACTCACTAACAAATATTTATGAAAGATAATAATAATATTCCTTACAATCAGAAGGCAGATTTGCAGAATAATGTTCACAATCTTTGTCAGGCCCTTGGACATGCTACTCTGGGTGCCAAGGAAAAAGGTCCAGATGATTGGAAATTGTGGAGGCAGTCAGAATAATTCTTGATTGTTTAACATTGCATTATGAAACACGAATTTTCATTCTTACAATACATTTATATTAAAGCCAATACAAATATTGGTTGTACTAGACCACTTTGCTAGAACACCTTAATCAGGAAGAAAATAGAAAGAGTTTTGCAAATACAGTTTAAAATAAGTTGATGTTTATTTCAGCATGCACGCATTGGGCAAGAATATTCAGATTAGCTCGCAGGAATTCTTAAGAGCCCACATCCTTTCACTTATGCACAGTTAGTGATGCCTGTGATGTACATTTAATTTCGCAAGAGAATCCCAATTAAAACTATGACCTTCAGAGCAGTTGTGGAAAAAACTATTGAAATGCTTTGAAATGGAATGACCAGAATCTGAATACATGCCCTAGAAAATAAAAATACTTTAATTTTCAAACAGTCAAATTGGGTTCTGCTCTGTAATGTTTGTATGTTTATAGCAAAACGAAATTATTATTATTAATTTCATTTTTTTTAAATTTTATTTTGTTTTATTTTATTTTCTATCCTCAAAGCTCATACTGAAAATGGTATCATTGAAAAAAAAAAAAAAGGTTAATTGGTACATGTTCACCTGTCATTTCACAGGAACAAGAATACATAAATTATAATTGTAGGAGAGGGAGAAGCAAAATCTTGTAGAAGTGCTCAAGACCTAAATCTTTTGTGCATCCAATTGATGTGACAGGCACAGAGGTTCCCAGCTCTCTGTGATGCATTTGAAAACCCCCAGCTTAAATCTGTGCATACAAAACATTTTCTGTTTTTTGACATGTATTAGCCGTGTTTTAATAGTTCTTTCTTTTTTTCTTTTTTTTTTTTTCTTTTTTCTTTTTTTTTTTTTTTTTCTGCCATATTTTAAGCCATTTCAAAAGATTTTTGATTTTTTACCATCCCACCTGCCTTACTGCTGGTTACCAACTCTAGTGTAGGCTGAAAGAGCAGAATTCGCCCATGAAAACTGTTTTGAATCAGTGAAAGAAGAGTGCAGTATGCAGATAAGACAAGCATCCATGCGGGCAGGCTGGGGAAGGTCATTTGCTCCTAAGTGCTAGGGACACAAAAATGCAAAACTCCTGAAAGGGTGCTGCTGGATACTGCGGGACGACATAAGTCACTAGGTGGCAGAAGCACTCCTTCTGCTTCTCCTCATACCCCTTGTGATGCAGGCTGTAATTAGGTCAGTGTACGGTAAAGTAGGACTGGGTGATAAATAAAGTAGGTTTTCTCTTCTAGTACAGACTGCAGCTTAATTTCACTTCTTAGGTAGTGTTACAAGGTAGATTAAAACTTTTAAAAGCAAAGCAAGGGCTTTCTTGCCAAAGTAAATGAAATTTAAATGCACACAGGAGCAACGGCAGAAAAGGAGGAGGGAAAAAAAAGGAAAGATGACTCCTCTCTGGTGACATTGATATTCTGCTCAGAAGAACACCAAGGAGAGGGAGGTTTGTGCAGAGATGTGTGTTAGAGCTCAAATCCAAACAGGCAAATTATGCAGTTTTGCCTGCTCTGGTGAAAGGCAATAGTGTACACCTTTTTCCTTGAGATATTTATCCAATTTTGCTAAGAGAAAAAAAAAAAAAAAAAAAAAAGCAGTTCTAGTCAGCAAAACATGATTGAGCTCCCCTTCCAGAGTTCAGAGTAATGCATCTCACTATGGAGATGGTACTGAAGGTCAAAGATTCTCATCTTTAACATCTCCTGAATCACTTAATCTCCATCTGACTGGGAGCCACATTACCCTAGAGCTCAGAGTCAGCTTGTGGAAAGGAAGGTACAAGTTGTCAGAACAATTATTACAGTATGTGCTTAATCAGATTCACAAGGCTGTTCTTTCTGGGTTAAATCATGTTAAGGACTCAATACTTTTTTTCTAGTTAAGTCAGTGCAAACCTCTCTTTGATTTCAGTAAGAAGAGATTTTGCCCTTAGTGTAGCATGTAGTATGTTCTCAAAAGACATAACAGAAAAGGAGTTTTCAGGAAGAAGAAGACAGAGGACAGGGTAACTCTCTGCACCTCTCTAAGTTTTCCACCCCTAAAAATATCAGGAGATAACAAGACCTAATTAAAACAGAAGATGACCTGTGTGAAAGGAACAGACACATAAATAAGAAGACAATAAAGACAAATGCATGTGATAAACCATCATTTAGGCAGAATATAAAACCATACCTAAATATAAAACAGTGACCCTTAAATCTGATATCACAGAGGTATGCTCAGATTAGGAACTTTGAAAGCTCATACTACTCCTCTCTTCAGTTCGTAAGGTGCTTGTTCTGGCTTTGGGACTTAGGTAAGAACCTCTTGCCTAAAACCCACTGGGATCAGAACAAGTAGAGTGCTGTATTAAATCCCCCAAAATGCCAGCTTGGTCAACTTATTTAAGTATGGACAACTTACATTGACAGGATCAGAAATCTTAACAGTGCACTTTTATTTGCTTTAGTTTTTAGGTGCGCTAAAGGGCAGCATCTCTGTCTTCAGTTAATATAACATTCTAGCAATGGATAACCATAATGGGAGTAAAATTTTGTGGCATCAGATTGTGCATTTATGGGAAATTTCAATTCTGTTTGTCAGTGGGGAAGCATCTCCCTTGAAGAGTCCTTGTCATCTCCTGTTCATAGCTGCTCCTGGAGTGGCTTTCCCTTGACTCTCTAAGGTATTACATGGATGTTGACCAAATGCAGATTTTTTTTTATGTTCAGCTGAATGGGTTGGCCATTCCTACTTTTGCTGTTTGAATAGAATCAATCACAGAATGGTTTGGGTTGGAAGGGACCTTAAAGATCTTCTACTTCCAACCCCCCTGCTATGGGCAGGGATACTTCCCACCAGACCAGGTTGCTCAAAGCTCCATCCAACCCAGCCTTGAACACCTCCGGGGATAGGGCATCCACAGCTTTTCTGGACACCATGTTCCAGTGCCTCACCAACATCATAGTAGAGAACTTCTTTCTAATATGTAATTTAAATCGGCCCTTTTTTTAACGTAAAACCATTTTTCCTTGTCCTATCACTACACTCTGTGACAAACAGTCCCTCCACAGTTTGAAGATTAACATAGAAAGGAGGAACCCTGGATCTCACTCTTTAATGGGTATAATGCAGGTACTGTACCTGCAGTACCTTGTTATGCTTCTAAATCCATTTCTACATATCACTCATAGAAAGCAGCCTATAACTTAAGGTGTTTGGGTGAGGAAAACTTCAGTCCTCTTTCCACCTTTTCTTAAACTAGCAGTTCTCATGAGTTTCCAGGTGAATTCTCTAACAACTAAGCTATACTGCAAATGGTGGTCACAGGTTGTATAGATCACCTGATTGCTAAAAGCAATGCAGTGAACTCTGTTCTTTTCAAGGGTCCATGAAAACAAACATTTCATAGACTCAGGTTTTCTCTTTTCCAGTGACAGATGGGAGTTAAGATCACCCTTGCTTGGTGTTTTTCAATGCAGCCTGGCATTTTTGGAGAGATCACATTGCACAGTATACTGCATAAATCCTTTTGCATACCAGACTGGATGGCAATGCCTAAAACACACAGCTGTGTCTCTTTTTATATGCATTTAAGTCTTATATTAGACCCAGGGCTATAACTTCATTGTTTATTACTGTTAATGAATTTAAGTAGGACAGCAGCTACATTAGCATATAGATTCTGCTGTGAATTTCAGATGTTGAAATAATTTACAAAGAAGTGAGAAGTGGGAGAAAACAACCTAGTCCTGATATCCATAACACTATTTTCTCCCTCTAGATGTGGGCGGGCATTCTATGGTGGCAGTAATAGTTATTCACAGCACAAAGATGCTGTGAACCTGAAAGAATAAATGCATTAATATTAGCCATATCATTCAGGTCCTCAGACAGAGACAGCTAAGGAAGAGCAGAGTATTAAAATAGTATCCTCCCTCAGTCCTTTTCTATCATCTGTGTTTCTTTAAGAGTTTTCTGTAAGAGGCTACTGAATTGGTTTTAGTTTTGCGTAGCTCACCATGAGACATCAAGTGGCACCGCAGTAAGAGATTTTTTTTACTTAAAAATTTTATCAGGCAAAGGTATCTGACACCTACTGAGGTTTCAGCAGTGTCACTAATGTTTACCATCTCCAGCAACAGCTGATGTTACTAGTGACTTATACTGCAAATTACTCTCTGATCTGGACATCATGAACAAGCCAGTTGACTAGATTGACTAGTTTAGTCAACCATAATAATTGCTTGAAAATCAACTATGCTGAAGATTAGATTTCTTTCAACAGGTTTTGTTTTACTGCCATTCCAAGAATCCTGAGAAAAGGTGAAAGACAATGATGACAATACATGTGCCTAAAGGACTCTTGCCTACACATGGTTTCTCATTGATGGTAATACCAGAACAAAAGAATCATCAAGATTTTTTTTCTTAGATTTCACCAGCATAAACAAGATCATGGATTTAGTGTCTAAACATGCTAACAAGTCTGACAAGTTAAACCCCAAGCACATTATTTTTGTTACTACTAAGCTTGAATCTGCACAAGTATTGGATTTATTTTATTTTATTTTATTTGGTTTAGTTTATTATTTTTCATATTTAACTGCTTTAGAAAACAGGTTTTTTGAATAAAGGGAATGATTAGGACTTTTCCAATATTGAACTGCTTAGCTCACAAGTTCATAAAATAACTGCTACAGAAAAGTACTGCAGCAGTACAGAAAGAAAAGCAGCAACAACAAACTTCTGGAAACTTATATATATATTATTTTCTCTTTCTAATTGAGGTCCAAATGTTGAAAAGAAAACAGATGAAGATAAAATAATTTTGCTTTTACTTTTAAACTTAAACAAACAAAACAAAACAAAACAAGCAAACATCATTTCATTTCTTTCATTTGCTGAATTGCATAGAGCTTAGAATTTCTATTCTGCAGTTGTGTTATGTGATGCACAACAAGGTTTAATGCTATGTTTGATGTTAGAAAATCAGTAGCACAAAATAAGGTATATTTAACTTCCTCATCTTAACTATTTTCCTATAAAAGTAAAATCAGTGTGGTAAGGGATGTATTTGTATATTCTCTATCCAGCGCTCTCTTTCTTTGTGAGAATCAACTCAAAACAGAAATGCTGAATCTTTCAGACTGTGCTAGCCTGAGGACTATGTCAGTACCTCATGCTGTCATTTCTCCTCAGTAATATGTCATACCCTTTCTTCATGATCTAGTGTGTACTTGTGCATGCCAGATATATCATGGGTAAATATACAACACCTTCGATCCCATGATATTTTTCAAATCCATCAGTGCCTGAATTATCATATGACCAGCTGTCATATGACCAGCTGTGGGTGCACCCACCCTTCCAGTACCATTTCTGAATTTGCAGGCTTATGGCAGAGGAGAACTCTGAAAAATATACAGCTGGGAGCTGTCAACATCTTACATGCCAAAACTGGGCTGCTCCTGACTTGAACGTCTATCTCCAACCTAGAAAAACTGTTCAGTGCAGAAACATGTTGGGATGACCTGTTCTGACTATCACAACAGTTTAACTAGATGTATTACTTTCCACTTGTAGAACAAATGAACTTTTCTGATAAAAGATTAGTTACTTGATTTCAAAATCAATTTTATTTTGTGCTGAACACATGAATATCAGTCCACTCATTCATGAACTTCTGCATGGGAATGAAGTTGTTTGTTCAGCAGAGATATCAAACTGTGTTGAACAGGTTGCTGCAGTTTTAGTGATGAACTTAATTGGCATCCAGTGACATTGAAATAACAGAGGGTACTACAGGTCAAACCTCATCTCCATTGGCAGAGCTCTGTGGGGAAGCTTCCATAGTACCTACTGCACTGTTTTTCCCTCTATTCAGTACTATCAGCATTTCTCTTTCAGATGAACACCATACTTTATTTTAAACCAAGAAATCTCAAAAGGGTGTAATATGTGATTTGCATAATAAAGGGTGAATAGATTCAAAATACCTCCTTGAAAAGCAAGGAGTAGAGTTTTCCTTTTTAATGATAAAGTCTCATGTCACACTCTGTATCTCATTTTAAGTCTCCCACAAAATCATTTGATTACAAAAGCAGAGGATAATTGGCATGACAAAAACAAGGACACAAGAAGTGAGGCGTTATGTGCTGTTTCCACAAATATTACAGCTAATTGTGTCAATTAAATTATCTAATTAGTCTACAGTAAATCACTTGAACACATACTAGCACAAATTCAAAGCATATGTCTCTACAGAGAAATGAATAGTTCCTAAAGGGTCATAGTTTAAGAGGAGATATCAGACATGACACAAGCAAAGAATAACTGTGATTTGAATTTTATTAATAATCAAACACAGCTAAGTAGTGTTCAGGTCATCCAACTGCCTGGGTGATGATCTGGTAATAACAATTACACGTGGCATGCCAAAAACAGATCTGGACAAATTCTGACCATTCTAGGAAACAGCGCAAAGCAACAGCTGTATCACCCCAGGACTGAGCCCCCACTAAAATGCCCTCAGAGAAGCAGGATATGTGTATTGGCCTGTGTTCCACTAGCTTCTAGCAGAGCAGGCCCACCTGTAACATGATTGATTCATAGACAACCCAGTAGAGGCAAAACTTGTGTTACTCAATTAAATGGTCCCAGGACTACCATCTATGCCACTGAGACCAGGTGTCAGGGAACAGCCCATGCCTGTATTGTACTGGGTCCACTCTTGTGTTCCTGCTGGGCACCCTGGGCTCATGGCCCATGCTAACTCACAGACCATGCCCAGGAGATGCTTAGGTGAGCGACAGTTTGCACAAGCCAAGCCCAGTTACAGAATGTAACTGGGAAATCAGTGTCTGGTGGAAAATTATAAATAAAATTAATAAAAAATAATAAATTTATTAATAAAAATAATAAAATTAATATTTTATTTATAATTTTAAATCATGCATTTAAAACATTAACATTATGAATAAAACATTATAAATAAAAACGACTGACACATTCACATGCTAAAAAATAGACCAGGAGAATCATTTGGTTTAAGAACTACCAGCTGACTCTTAAGCCTTAACAGCTTAGAAATTTTGCACAAAATACTGTAACCAGTGTTCAGAATAAACCTCTACCTTTTGAAAAAAAAAAAAAAAAAAAATGATACCACTGTATTATACCAAGATACAGGCAAAAAGATTTATTTTACACTGTTGTCTTGATAGAACATACTCTACAGACAAAACAGATATATATATATTTTTTTTTCTCTACCTGTGATGCTACAATTAATCTGAGCTGGGCTATCTGCCTTATAATTAAAAATAAAATAAAGTCTTTGCTTTGCCAGACCTATATTTTATATTTTAGTAAACATCATTCTTGTGTCAACAAACATGTCTAGTGTTTCAAGTTAACTTTCTACTGAGGGAAAAAAAAAACATTTCCTTCTTTCATGTAGTTTACAAAATGCATACCTGATATCCACCGTATATTGAGCTATTTCAACACATCACATTTTCGTGATAGTGTGAGAAATTGGTATCGTGACTCCAAAGCATGGGTTATTCAAGCAAGAGAATCAGGGAGGTTATAACTGGGCTTTAGGACCACTCTACCTGTCCTCATCCTGTACTGCTTTCTCCCCTCCCTCACAGCAGCAGCTACCAAACACACCATCTTCTGCATCTCCCACAAGGAGCTGTAGTGGGCAGACAGCAATGCCTTGCTGCATTCAGAAGCATCTGCTTGATCCAGAAGTAGTTCTCATTTGCTTCTCAAAGAAAAAGCATTGGGCTCTATTCAACTTACAAGTCATGGCTCTATCATGTCACTTTCCTCTTTTTGAAAAATCCTCTAGTAAAAGTGAAGAAAAATAAAATTGAAAAAGACATATAGGCTAATATAGGCTTTCCTTTTCATTATAAATTCTTCTTCTTCATGTTAACACAGTTAATATATTCTCAAATAGAACTGGTCTTGAGCACAAAACAGTGTTACTGAAAAGAAGTATAATTCAGTTCACAACAAGTGTACATAAATGTCTTTTAGAGGTAAAAAAGCTACACTGACAAGTCTTGAACAGTTGCGATGATGTGCAGAACCTTCCTCAAACACAACCAAACTGCACCTAACTTAAAAGAAAAGATCACCAAGGTCAACAAAGACAGAGAAAGGAAGCCAGGGTGTAAAAGAAGAAACAGATTTTGATTTTTATTTTGTGAGACTGACTTTTCCCTCTTTTCTGTAGTTTTAAGATATTGAATGCCCCTGGTACATGACCTTTATCAGGCACATCATGAATCTATTTTGACTTTCTACTTTATTTAAAGGTAGATGTCATTGATTTTATTGCCTACACCACAACCAGTGCAGGTGTTTTAATGAAACTTAGCACTAATGTTTTGTTTTGTTTTGTTTTGTTTTGTTTTTTAAATTGCTTTCTTTTCTAACTAGTGGCTTGCATAATTCAGAAATAATTAAGCATTAATTTAAAGACATTTCAGAAACCATGCTCAAATATAGTCATAAATACACATATAGGATTTTTTTTTCTTCTTGGAATGAAATACAGCGATAGATTTAATTTATTCATAATTATCATCAGAGATTTGCATATGATGAGAAAATTTTCCAACTCTAACATGTTGCAAGGATTATGTTATTTTTTAAATGACATTGTTAGTCCTTTCAAACAAAGCATTTTTAAAAACCTACTAAGAAGTATTTACTGAAACATTACTGCTTTTCATGAAGATCAGGAAAGGACATTGTCACACTACAAACCTCAGAAATGTGTCCATTTTCAGAGAAGAAAAGGCTTTGTTTGCTGGGAACACTTGTTTATAATGGAATGGACAATGATTATATTGTCTTTATTTGCCATTTAGGATAAAAATCACCAGTTAATTTGAATGGCCCAAGTTTCAATCTTTCATGTGTTAATGTTTTGCCTTTATAAAGGGCAGAAATTTTTCTGACAAAGAAACTATACTTTGCAGAAAATGCTTCAAAAGTTTGCAATTATATAGCAAAAATAATAATAATAATATTCTAGACCAAAGATAACTGACATCCCAAATGAAATTGCAAAGGAAAGAGCACATCCAAGAGCCTGTCATCTAAAACAACACTAAACAACCATTGTATCACAAAAGGTGGCAAAAGCAGCTGGTCACATACATACATGCATGTGTTGTTATGGGTATATATCTGCCATAGTTCATGGTTTACTTTGCTACTGATCAGGACTAGTCCTTTCTTTTACAGTAGATTTTGCACAAAAGTTAGAGACCCCAGGCAACTTCCTATTAGCTGCAGGTTGCAATTAAGTTAAGCCCCTATATGCACATCTTATACTGTTTCTGACCTAAGAGACCTGTGTGTGAGACTATGCTTGGGAAAGTGAGTAAAAGGTTAGTGCAGGACAAAATATTTGGCAAGAATCTTTAGACACATGTGTTAACATAAATGTTTTAGGCTTCACACTACATAAAAAGGATAACAGATCCTTCTCCAAAGTGTTTATTGTCCCAATATAGGACAGAAATAAGAAAGGTGGTAAGCAGGAAGTAAAATTGAGATGATCACCATTAGGTGGAACTAATGTTATGAGGTTTTAAATTCATTTTCTTCTTTAGAAATAACAAAATATTTCAAATGTAAAGATGAATTATAATACCGCCATTGCCCATTTAGGTTTGGGTAAAGGATTTATTAGTAAGACCTTTTCAATTCTGTTTTCCATACGGTATTGTAAAGTTGACTGAACAGACAGTATTAAGAGACTGGGTGAGAGATGGACTAAAATTTAGAAATGAGAGAGAAATGGTACAAGGAATGAGTACAGAGATTAATAGAATTATAAAAATGGAAGTAAAAAAAGAGACATTTGGGAGATATAATGGGAGAATACATGGAGAAATACATGGGAATAAGCATATAATTTCAGGCTCAAGCTCAATGGGCTATGGGCTTCTTCTATCCCATTTACTAATTGCTTCTGAAGTAGGAGTTGCAATGTTATCAAGTATGTGAGAATTCCAGCTCCAAAAAAATGTCATCTTCCTGCATCAGGAATCTAATTTGGACCGTAATATAATTTACATTTGAACTCCACTGATACATTATACACCTATAGAAATAATAATGAATACAATGTGGGTACGTAATTATTCCTTTGCTGTATCACAGATTAGAGGTGACATGCTTGTTTTCAAGGCCTACTACATTCCACTAAGGTAACTTCTGCCTACAGCACACTTAAGCAATAGTGAAACACTGAATGTTGGAAAGCCTGTCATTGTGAAGACACAGCTGTAGCTTCCCACTTACTAGGCTGAAAATGTATCCTGCATGATATTGTTTTGGGCTTTGTTGGCATATATGATGTGCATTTTTGATACAACACAGGCTGATATAATCAGGCACAGTAAGACCTATGTAAAACTATCACTAAAAAGAGATTTGTTTCTTTAATGGATAAAATCAGGCAATTCCTTTGACAACAGTGTTTGCAGCAGCCATACTAAACATAGTTACGCTTATCAATAAGTACTTAACAATACATCCATATTGAATTTATGCTTCTTTGTTCATCCAGAAACCAGAAACATCACCAACATGATGTTTTGGAGACATTTGTTAGCTTCATACACCACCACACATAGATCAGAGTCTGCCTATTGGGATCTACTGAAAGATCAAGGCAGTTTTCAGAAGTGTAGCTCTATCTTTTGTTTTATCTATTCTATCTATGTTCTATCTATTGTTTTCTGTAACAATATATTGTAGACACACACAGACATTAAAATTAGGAAATGCTTTGTGCATACTGGAAAAAAAAAAAAAAAAAAGTTTATGTAGTTCTTTTTGTGCAAAGGAAAACTGTCCTGACCTAGTTAATATATTTCTCTGGCACAAACTCTTTTAGTTACAGACCTGACACTATAAAATGAGGCACTATACTGTGCTTTTTGGACATCTGTTACCATCCAGCCACCCAGAGAGTCAGCATTTTTCCTTTGGTGGTGTAGGTATGATCATGCTACTGGAAATGAGGACTCACTCTCCAAGTCATTCCCAGTTGAGATAGTTGGGAAAATATTCTGCAGTGGCTCAGAGACAAATGAGTATCCTTGACAACTCATCGTATAAGGAAAGCTGCTTTTAGGTTTGCTTAGTCACAGATGAAATTCTCAGTTCATGATGGTTTTACCCTGCTGGGCAGCTATACACCACAACTGTTTTCTCACTCCCCCTCCTCAGAAGAAGAGGGGAGAAGAAAGTATGTATTTTTGTTTTGTTTTGTTTTTGTTTTTATTTTAAAAAAAGGGCTCATGGGTTGAGATAAGGGTGATTTAAGTAAAAGGAGAGGAAGACGGAAGGAAACAAATCAATCAAACTCTGTGCAGAAGCACAAAGGGAACTGGAGAAAAAATAAAAATTAAAAAAGATCTCTTCTTCCCATCAATGAGCAATGTTTGGCCACGCCCTGGGAAGCAGGGCCTCAACATTCAAGTCTCATCTTCATAATGAGAGTCCCTCTTTTCCCACCTTTTATTACTGAGTGTGAAATTACATGGTATGGAATTTGGTCAGTTTAGGTCAGCTGCCCTGGTGATGTCCTCTCCCTATGTCTTGCCCAACCTCAGTCTACTGGCTCAGGGCAGGGGGTTGGAGAGGGTCTTGATGCTGTGCTCAGCAATAGACAAAACAATGGTGTGAGCCAGTGCTGTTCTAGCTACGAGTGCAGAGCACAGCACTGCGTATGGGCCCATATATATGGGCTGCTTCAGGGAAAGTTACCTGCATCCCAGCCAGACCCAGCACAAGTGTCTATAAAAGTTGACAAAAACAGGGGGCCAAAGCCTCTGTGAGACAGCTGTGAGCTATACAGCCTCTCCTGTCATAAATAGCTGAGAGTTTAAGGACTTATTATGCATAATAGGAGATAGCAAGGTAAAAAAAATATAAAAAGTTGATGTCAGCTTATTCCAGCTCCTGGGAGTTTGCTGCTGGTGCTGTGCAGATGAAGGTACACCAAGTGCAGTTTGAACCTTGCATTCTGCCTAGCTCCCCTGTGAGCCAGCCCTTTTCTCTCTCATCATATACACTGTATCTCACATATATTGTGCAGGGGCACCTAAATTAAGGACATTTTCATTAATCTAATAAATTGTATGGAAAACAGAAATGATAAACAATTCATTTTTATTATTTTCTAGGAGAACCTGTTGACTGTTTTGCTTTTGACCTTGCATCTTTTAAGTCAGGAAAACTGAATTTTATCAGGGTTACTGACTCTGGAAGAAAAGATTGCACTAGTATGAGGAAACTGTAGTTCTTGATTTTAGAGGTAGCTAGAGCTTTCTGTGACTCATGTTTTATTTTTATGGATGAGAGTTTATTGCCCATAAAAGTGAGCTAATAAGCCAGCACAAACTATATGCAAACAGCTTGTGGACACTCTTTTCTTACCACAAATTTGAAAAATCTACAACTCAGCCAGGCAGGAATGTCTGAACAACACGTCATTGTGAATGTTATTGCTTCTTCTTACATTACTGACATTAGCTCTGGTGCCATGCTGTAAGAATTTTTCCACATTTCTTCAAATACTGAAGATGTAATCTGGTATTTACCATACATTAAGATTGATAAATTCACTGTTGTAATCAGTCTTGTTATTTGTAATTGCTTATTACCAATATTAGAACAAGAAAGATTATCCATGGCAGGAGTAATGGTCTTATGAATAACTATTGAGAAGAAAATGCTGTGTGTGTGTGGAGAGGAAAAAGCTAGGATTTGGGTCTTATGTCCTGTGTGTTGTGGTTAAATAGCTTCTAGAAATACACCGTAGCATTAGTAAATAAGGCACAGTTTAAAACTGTCCCAGTCACAAGGAAGTTTTCTTGAACTCTGGGGAAAAAAATAAAAAATAAAAATTGTTTTGGGTAGAACATAGGCTGCTTCCATACACTTTGCCTAAGGAAGAAGTAATGCATTAACTACATAATAAAGCTCCAAGCCAATAAGATATGCAAAGGTCATATTTAATGGACTGAAAAATAAACAACAAAGAAAAAAGAAAAAAAAAAAAAAAGAAAAAAAAAAACAAGGAATAGAAATATTTGGAAATAGAGACGTAGAATTAAAAGTCACTGATATCTATATCTGTAGCCTTGTAGAGCTGTGCAGGCATGAGGGAGAATCATGTGTAGGCTTTTGGATGCTGTTTAGAACTGCACTACAGGACTAGAGTAAACGGTGGAGAACAAAAAAGTAAAATAAATATTCATCAAAGAAAATAGCAGTGTTCTCAAATGTTTCATATAGCTGATACTTTTCCATATTCAACACTTCCTATGAACCAGACCACTCACTGAACTTTTAGTTGGGAAACACTAAATATAAATTTAAATGGCAATAAAGTTTCTTCAAACCACATTACTGTGTCCATATAGTTAGAGTTTGGAAGCCAGTTTGGAAGCCACTTAAATATCATCATTTATCCCATTCCCACTATCTGGTAATAGAGTTCTTAAGCCCTTTTAGAATTGTTTTGATCTGATTACAATATAAAGTTTCCACCATAGTTTATACTTTCCAGTTTTAGATATTTCTTCATTATTAAAGAAGATGTTTTAGATGTTTCTCCATTTAGTAGCATGCTTACCAAAGGGCAAGTATTGGAGCCATACTAACATTATCAAGTGGAGCATCTATTTGTTAATCCAGGTACAATAAATTTATATTTGCTTGAAATATAGAAATATAAATTTATATTTCCTTGAAGTCTAGACCTATTTTCTGTAACAGATCCATCCATTCAAAGTATACAGCCACATGTTAGGAGTTGCAAGTGCACAAATTGCACAGCTATTTCAGACATGACAAGATAAGAAAACATAACAAACCACAAAAAACAAATTCAACAAAATAATATAGTTATTTGTCTAACACCTAGCATTAGTTTTCACCCCAAATTTGTGGTTACCTTAGTTTTTGTTGACATTTTGTTGGCATTAAAGCCACTTCTAGATATAGATTGACAGCTCATTGCAGAAGTTTAGGAGAGAGTTCTACAAGAAATTAATATTTTAGCATAAGAGAAGCAAGAAGAGAGAACAGTGTTGGACTTTTTTTTTTTTTTTTTTTTTTTTTTTCAGGCAAAAAAAGGGATAAGAGTAGAAAGAGATGAGCAGGTGACAGTCCCAGTTCTCTTTCTTCTCATTACTATGGAGTTATATGGTAGCATTCTGCATCAGTCAAAATCAAAATCAAAATCAAGATAAAAGAAAACAACAACAACAACAAAAATACCACCATCACCACAACAACAAAAAAGCATGTAATTAAAAATAAAAATAATTTGTATACATATACATATATATTTGTATACATGGGCTTAAGTTGCACCAGGGGAGTTTTAGGTTGGATGTTAGGAAGAACTTCTTTACCAAAAGGGTTGTTAGACATTGGAATAGGCTGCCCAGGGAAGTGGTGGAGTCACCATCCCTGGAAGACTTTAAAAGATGTTTAGATGTAGAGCTTAGGGATATGGTTTAGTGGGGACTGTTAGCGTTAGGTCAGAGGTTGGACTCGATGATCTTGAGACCTCTTCCAACCTAGAAATTCTGTGATTCTGTGATTCTGTGATATATCTACATATGTACAGTTACGTATAGTTAACAATCTACTTATATAGTTTTTTTTAAAGAGTTACATGGGATTAGACCAGCAAAGACTGATTGAACTGTAAAAATAATGTGTGTATAACACTTCTCAGGATTAAAACAAAAACAAAATCAAACAACAACAACAACAACAACAACAACAACAACAAAACATTAGAATGTGAGAAACTACCCGGATTTTTAGCCATTCATGTGTTTGTACTCCTACAGAAGAATGAGGGTAGTGCTTAGGCTAGTTTTCTCTTTCAGTTATTTGTACAACATCAATCATAGTATCTAGGTGCCAGTTTTGACAAAGTTTCACTGGCAAAGAAACAGTTATTATAGGTTTCATTGTGAAATAACTGGTTATGTGTCAGCAGCTGCTGTAGAGAACTGCAAATACATCAGTGACTGTACAGAATGAATGTTACGGAGATTTGGATACACATCACTGAGCACTGGAGAGACTACAGACACTAGAGAAGACTGTGATGTATTCCTATTCTGCAGAAGAAATATTTCCCTGGAAAACACCTTCGGAGATATATTCAGAAAGCAAAGTTCAATACAGAAAAACATTCCTGAAAAACAAAAACCCAGCATATTTTTATGCCATTCAGAATACATGAAAGTAGTAATTGTTTGATGCAGTGACTAATGTTTTAATTGACTTGTTTAAGACAATAGTTGCATTTTACTGTAGCTACTACTAGTGCAATCTGTAAGTCTCATATTATAGTCAGTTGATAAAGTAGGTAGTCATCTCATACTTGTTTTGGATCTTATGAAAATGGATTATTAAATCGCTTACTAGGTAGTATAGACAATTTAAGATACAACTTATATGAAGGCGTATGTTTTCAATAGAATCTTTTTTTTTTAATAAAAAAACCCTCATGCCTCATAATTCATGCTTCTAAAATTTCACTACCTATAGATACATTAAGAAAGCAAGATCCACATCTCTCCACTTGATGCTTAGGGAATAATTTCCCCTGGAATTACAAGTTATACAACTATACATGTATACATGTATACAAATATACATCCAGAGCTCTTTGTACTTGCGGATCCCTTGAGAAAATATTTTGCTATTCTACATACTTCAAAATATGCTCTTTAATTCTTCTAATAAAAAGCACACATGTTCTGACGTGCAGTGCATACCAGGCAAAGAGAAAAGCCTATATTTTTGTCTGAGCCACCAGCAGCTGACAAACCTGCATAGGCAGAATGGTGGTGGTTGTCTCTGTGTCCACTATTCACAAGAATATTTTAAGCAGATATGTACTATCATTCAGAAAACATTCTTTAGCTACAATAAATGTCCCCATGTTTTTGAAAATTTCCAATTCATAAATGCCCACATAAATGCCCCTCTCCCTCTCCCACCCCTTACCCCCCCACCACAAAAAAAAAAAAGGAGGGGGGAAATGTGGAAAAGTTAACTTTTAACAGTCAATTCTCTCTTCTGTGCACTTCAAATGCAGTTTCACTTTATGTTTTGGGCACATGTTGGGGTCATTTCTTATTTTATCAAAAGAGTTTTCCCATCTTAATTAAAATCAGTGGACTATGCAATTCTGTTAGATTGGAGGAAAGGAGAGTTTTTAAATTTACATTTAAATAAAACTGATTTTCTGAACTTCTGATATAGTTGTATTTTTAATATCTTGTGCTTCCTCTTATATTTATAGGTGTTACCACTGGAGTTATGGCGAGTCTTGGTTCACAGTTTTGGTTGTTATCATTCAGTAATAATAGAGCTTTTGTATCCATGGTAGTCTAAGTACAGAGCCAAGACAAAGTTTTAAGAGGAGGTAATAATTTTGTTAAATCTATTAGTATACCTAGAAGAAAAGGCAATATGAAGAAGAACTTGCATGCTTAAAACATAGTTCATTTTCTTCCAAGCAGTTCCATTTGGTCCAATACAGGATATTAGTCAGTGCTACTGAGAATATACGGATTCTGCTGTGGTGTCTTGAGTGTTACCTTTCCTTCCTTGACACAAAACACTGATCACAAAACACTTTAACTTCTTACTGGCAGATTTCAAAATTTTTAATAACTAATGTGACTGACTAGAAACCTCCTTTATTTTATTTATTTATTTATTTATTTATTTATTTTTCAGTTTTTCTCTGTTATCTCTAGATATCCAGAATTTCAGTCTTCATTGAAGATTTCATCATCTGTGATTCAGTAGTGCATTAAAAAACATGCTGTCGGAACTTCTTTATAGTATAAGTGAAGCACTGAAAAACTTCAATTTACACTTGAAGTGTGTGTAATTAACAGAAATTCTCTGTAGTACAAAAAGATGCAACATTTACTTACAGTACTGGTACACTATGAGGTATGTAGACGTGCATAAAAAAATAGACTGCTTGAATTTGTTTCTTGTAGTTTCCAAGATGGAATAATGACATCACTGCATGAAGAAGTTTTCTTAATGATTTCCTATTTAAAAATTATTTTAACATGGAGACCTGAGGAGTCTTCCTCATATTTAATTTCAAGCTGTGATATGGTCAAGCAGCTTCTTTCTTACCATGCTTTTGTATTTAATACAGTTTCTTATCAAATAATTATTGAATTACTTCACAATTGAAAATATATAGTTATGCATTCAGCATTAATAATGACTGAAAATGCTTCACTGATCTGAAGGTAGTATAACATTGTTGAGAATCTTTTCAGTAATTATTTGTTGCTTTGAATATAGGATGGAAAACAATAAACCGTTTTCCATAGTCAGAAAACAAAAAGGGTTTTGGAATATTTTTATTAAATTGTAATAGAAAGATTAAAAATATAATTTGTGACTAACTATAAATAGTTCTGAAATGTCTTGTTAATTGCCAGTTATTCTCAATGATTACACAGCAGTTTCTCAGCTAATTTTTTTTTTTTTTAAATTGAAAATCAGAATTTTTCTTTAAAAGATAACACTAAAGAGAGTATTTTGAAAAATTTAAGAGTTTTTGAATCACATAAATTAATCAAAACTTACCTTTCTTTAGTGCTATCAGGCATACATTTTTCTCAGACTTCTTGGAATATTTATCCAACAAACCAGATGTAGACATTTATTTGGTTTTCACAGAAATTAAAGTCAACTACACTCTTCAGTAATTTTGTTATGGTGAGAGCATATCATACTTACTGTAGAATTACTGGCTACTTTTACAGTGCATGTAAAATAGACACTACTTTTTTTTTTTTTTTTTTTTTTTTTTTTTTTTTCCACTAATGTATAGGAATTTTTGCATTTCCAGTGAAAAAGTTTTTGTTTTGTCAATTTGTTTTTTTTTTTTGGTGACCACATCTAATAAATTTGCTAATGCTACTAAGAGGGACCCGGACAGGATGGCTCAATGGGTAGAGGCCAATGGGATGAGGTTCAACATAGCTAAGTACTAGGTCCTACACTTTGGTCACAACAACCCCATGCAGCGCTACAGGCTTGGGGGAGAGTGGCTGGAAAGCTCTGCAGAGGAAAAGGATCTGGAGGTGCTGGTTGATGCTTGCTTGAACATGAGCTGGCTGTGTGCCCAGCTGGCCAAGAAGGCCAATGGCATCCTGGTTTGTGGAATAGTGCAGCTAGCAGAACCAGGTAGGTGATTATCCCCCAGCTCTCGTGAGGCTGCACTCTGATTACTGTGTTCAGTCTTGGGCCTATCACTACACAACGACATTGAGGCCCTGGAGCATGTTGATAGAAGGGTTATGAAGCTGGTGAAAGGCCTGGAACACAAGTCCTTTGAGGAGTGGCTGGGGTTGTTTAGTCTGGAGAAGAGGAGGCTCAGGTCTCTCTATTGCTCTTTACAGCTACCTGAAAGGAAGGTGTGGGGAGCTAGGGGTCAGCCTCTTCTCACAGGTAACTAGAGAGAATGGCCTCAAGTTGCACTAGGGGAGGTTCAGGTTAGAAATTAGGAGACATTTATTCTCAGAAAGTACAGTCAGGCATTGGAATGCCTGGGAATCCCAGGGAAGTGGTGGTGTCACCATCCCTGGGGATGCTCAAGGAGAAGTTGGATCTGGCACTTAGGGACATGGTTTAGAGGGGTGAAATTGATAGGGTGATGGTTGGACCAGATGATCTTGAAGGTCTCTTCCAACCTTAATGATTCTATGATTCTATGATTCCATTCACAAGCTTTGAAGCATTTAAGCATTCTAGGGAAATTATTTGCTTGATTTTCTCATTGTTTGCAGTCAGCGTGACTCTGAAGTCAGGAAGGGGAAAAAAAAAAAAAAAAAAAGAAGACAAAAAGTGTTTCATTTAATTATATCAACATCAATTATACATGACCTCCCTTTATCTCAGACTTGAGCTCAGACTTGATCTCATTGAAACAGAACAGGCAAACAGTTATCCTACCTAGAATAATTATTTTTTTAATCCAAATGAAAACAAACAAACAAAAAGCTTTTCCTAATTCTGTATTGTAAAAATTTAAATTTTGCTCAGGTTCTCAGGTTCAGGGAAGTTATCCACTATATGGAACTACTGGAAACTATGATTAGATACTTAGGCTTTCAATGTTATGTCTTGGATTTAGCAGTTAATTCCCACTAACTTTGTGTTAATTCTGCGTCTAAAGCTATTTGTATCATGCCCAAGCAAAAAGAAGAAACAACAACATCAAAAGCAACCATCACCACCACCACAACTACTACCATCAAAAAAGGGGGAAAAAAAAAAAAAAGGGAAAAAAAAAAAAAAAAAAAAAAAAAAGCACTTCTGACTTCTGTTTTTGTTGCAAAACAGGGAATGACTCTGTTTTAAATGTTTGCATCCAGGAATCTAACCCTTAGGATTTTTTTCCAAGTTGCTAACCCATTACAGAAGCAGCCATCCATACCCAAGACTCAGTGATAGCTTTTTAGATTACAGGAGTTGAGTCCTAGGGAAAGGTTGATTTTTCTCTGTTTCTGCAAAATAGTATGTAGTTAATTTAAATTTTCTCAGCTTGAAACTTACCAGAACCATTGTGTCATGCCCAGTTACCAACTGATTTAATTATGCTGTTCAACAGAACTTGCCAATAAAACAAGGTGTGGGGTGTTGTTGCTGCAATAAGCTTGGAAATTCCAGAGAGAAATGAAATGTACTTAAAGTTTCAAATTCTAAATACTTATTTCCTAGCAATGCTAGATGAAAATTCTTGACAAATGCATTGTCATGACCAGTCTGTTTCCACAGGTGGAATATAGGGCAATTACATCTAATCTCTCACTGTACCATGTAATCATTAGTATAAAGGTAGTGTTTTTTATTAATAGTGTTGTCATACCTTAAAAAACGATTAATTTATGTGCTGTTACAATATAGGTATCTGACATTGTGCTGAACCCATATGTAAGCATTCATGTGTACAATAAAGTTTTTCTTTGAAGTATGATTTTTATGGACATTGTGAACATTTTTAGCTAGATATTAGTTTATTTTATTCTTTTTATTTTTTTTTTTAATTAAATGCTGAATTTAGGAGTTAAAAATATTTTATTTTCCTCACTGTATAAGGAAACAAGTATTTTGGGGTTATTAAATTCTGAGTGTTACTGAATGTATATTTCAAAAAAAGTAGTGCAAGGCTTGGCAGGGCAGCAAAGGTGAGAGCATAATGAGGCAAGGAGAGGTGAGACAAGGAGAAAAGAAAAAAAAACACCTGAAGTTTATTTATAATTGTAAACAGGAAATAAATGAATATAGTTGAGAACAGATAAATTACCTGCCCAGCTACACAAAAAATTATTGACAGTGCTGTATAGACACTCTATGTCAAGTATCCTTCATTTTCCTCTGTCAAATCTAATCAATCATTTGTCGGTATCTGAGATAATGCATTTCAGAAATGCAAACTGAATATAAATTCACTTTCTAAAGAATACCATTTAGCAGAAGATATATATACCAAGCATCTTCAAGAAAATCATTGAAACTGAGTCCTTCCACTGGAAGAGCACTGTCAAATATAGAAAAAAAATGTACCAAGAAAGAAATAAAAATGCTTGAACTTGTAACTAACAAAATATTACCCCTAAAATGTTCTGTGTCATCAGAATAAGAATTTATGAGTTATTTCCTGAAAACATGATTCCTGTTCTTGAACAAACTTATGTATATTCTCAGAGAAATCTCACTGGTTAAGTCCAGTAAGAGTGATGTATCTAAACAAAAGTTTTATTTATTTATTTATTTATTTATTTATTTATTTTCAGAAGATATGAATAATGTATGCCTTAAGAGAACTGCATCCATCACTGGTGTATTTTGATATAAGTAGTCACTATAAATTCAGTCTGTTAAAGTTTGAAGACTAGGATCCAAGAAGACAACATTTATATTTTCTTTTATAAGACGTATTAGATGCCTTGAAATGGGAATAGGAAGATAAGACTGCTGAGCGAAAGACAAGTTAGGGCTCTCCTAGGAGAAAAGGCTCTAGAAAAAAAATATCTGAAACTTTCAGCCCTTCAGTTTCTCTAGCATATGCTCATATCTCAGACTTTGTGTTAAAAGTTGTCATAAATAAAGGAAACTCCACTCCAGGATGAAAATCCAAGTCAGGGTTGATTCCACTACAGAAATGAAAGAGAAAGAACTGCATTAGAGGTGGGTTTCCCATCCCATTTATTCCATATATATGGAATAAAGATATATATATCTCTAAATATCTATATATCTTAATATCTTTAATATCTATAAATATATATAAATATTTTATATAGTATATATAATATGTATAATATATATTTAATATTTATGAAGTATATATTTATTTATTAATATATAATATATTCATTTTATTTATTAATATTATCTGTAATCTATAATCTATATTTATTATATATATTATATATATATGTGTATATATGTATATATGAATAAATGAATAAATAAATATATATCCCATGTATATATGTTGCTGCTGGTCAGTGGAAGCAATTCCAATGACAGACACCAGACACTGTCCTTTCAGGTCCCTTTCTGTCACTTTCTGCTCACCCCTGTCCCTTCCACAGTGGTAGATGCTTTCCCACACTTTCAGAGATGGGTGATAGGCAAAGAAAATACAAGAGCTGCAAGTATTTTGTTGCCACAGCAGTTAATAATTAGACAATAAGTAAGACTTCCAGAAGCTATCCACAAAGCATCCTCCAGGCATTTATTAAAGAAATGGCATTTTATGTGTAAAATATAAGAATGATTCCTTTAATTGAAACCAACAAACAAAAATGTATGTTGTATTTGATATTTCTATCTGTCATGGAATAAAAAAAAATGATTTGAAACAGTTAAAATTTCATGTGACTTTTGGGCTTGCATTTTCTGACAAAAGAAACAGTTTCAGGATGTCTGTAGATATTTTAGTCACTTCTTGTTACTTCATATATATAACTGAACCTAAGAAGAAAAAAAATAAGCAAAATTGTTGTGTTTTCTCTCTCTCTCTCTTTTTTTTTTTTCTTCCTACCTTTCTATAGTAATTTTTGATACAGAGACATCATATTTATATTTAAACTTACTTTTGACAAAATATTTTTTTCTTTCTCAAAGCTACATGATTATTAAGGAGTGATTCTAATTACATTATATGATGGCTAGTATGACTACCACTGCTACTGCTAATTTTATTTTTCTGATGTACTCAGTTTGTAAGGATGATGGAGCATGACTGGATCATGAACTAATATCTTAAAACCCAGGTATTTTCTTTTGCAATGCTGACTCTTTGTCCCTGTTTGTAAAAAATGCACTGGGTTTTCTCAAATGTTCATTAAATTCCACGGTAGTAGAATATAGTAGTAGAATACACAACTGCCTGCTGGATCAGGAGAAGACTTTAAATACATGTTAACTGAAATTTCAAACAAGAACAATTTGTTGTAATAATTCCACTGATGAGGAGCAAAATGAATTGGTCTTTTTTCTTCAAAAGAAAAGAATGGTCTTGTAAGAGAAATATCTGTACTAATATTTACCCCCCCTTTTTTTTTTTTTTTTTTTTTTTAAATGAACAGATAAGAGTCCACTTTTAAAGGGTGACAAATAATCACTCTGATTATTCATTTTTAATTCATAAACATTAAAAATATGCTCAGAAAAACTCTTCCCAGACAAGCAAATATTGAATTTCTTTTTTTTTTTAGGTAACTCTTATACCATAATTCAAATCAAGTCAAGTACTTGTATATGTATTAAACTTCTTGAAATTGAATTTATAACAATTTACCACAAATATTGCAGTAGTAATATAAGCTTTTTATTGACAGTTTAATTTCACTCTTACAGAATAAATCTGTATTGTAATAAATATGAACTGTAAGATGGGAATAGATGTGTTTCAAACACATATGTTAAGCTTAAATAATAAATTAATTGAATTCTCTCAAGATGACTACACAGAACAAAGGTATTGTAACACATGATGTTTTCACAGGGAAGAAATTCCTTGCTTTGGATTTCATGCAGAGTGTTCTAATGCCCAGTGGCCCTCTTTTAGCTGAAATGAGATTTTTACTCTCAGAAAAGAAAACTGCATGTTAAAAACAAGTGTATACTCCAGAATGATTACATTGTGTAGCAAAGTGTGAAGACAATGGAAGGGATTACAGTTTTTTGGTTTTGAAAGTTACCAGATAATGGCGACTGGCAAAGAAAATAATCATTTGCATAGGTATCTGACATATGATTATATATCAGATGATTTATTTAAGGTCTTGACAGGCTACAGTGATGAGCATGCTAGAAATACGATAAATGGATGAATGGAAGGTACTCAGTGAGGTGAATGTGAATTGAAAAGTCAATATCGATTTGAAAATCAATCAGCCAGGATAAGACTGCTCAGTTTGTGTGCACAAAATACTGAGCTAAGAGCTGTATGTAAAGCCTAGGTAGAGATTTCCTAATCCTACAGAAAATATTTTCTCCAGCAGTGTTCGAAGGTCCACAATGAAAAAAAAATAAAAATCAATTCAATTGTTTATAGCACAGGAAATCATAATCTTTCTTATACTAGAACCTGTTCTCCCAATTCCAGAAGCCTGCCTTGCCTATCTAGGGTTTAGAGAAGACTCATTTCCCTTTCAGCAACATGAGAAGGGCAGGGTTGCTGCAACTCCCTGACCTCTAGCTGAGAACCCCATGGTAAGCCAATCCTTTAGACAGCTGTTTCAGTGGAGACACTTGGCTGCCCTCATCTCCATACCACTTTGAAAGGGTTAGCAAGAGAAAAAAGGCTCATTGTTCTTATTCCAAACAACCCAAAACATAAAAAACACTTTCAGAAAAACTGCACCTATTTATACAGAAAACTATTTTCTATTACTGTTTTTGTAGTCTGGTACAATAGGACCCCAATCCTGACTGGGAGCTTTTAGGATTGCCTTTATATCAATATAATATAAATATATATAATATATATATATATATAAAAATATATCAAAGGTCATTAGTGGTAAAAGCCAAGAACTTTAAACTTAGGAAATACCAGAATTAATGATGATAAGCTTTAATTTATATATACATCCTTTTTTTTTTGTTTTGTTTTGTTTTGTTTTGTTTTGTTTTGTTTTGTTTTGGAAATGGCTTTTCATTAAACAGCTATACTATTTCTGATGGACTCCCAGCTTTGTTCATTGCTCAGGACATTGCTCAGGAAGGCTTATGCTCAGCAAAAGAGTTACAGTTCAGTATTTCATGCTACTCTTTGCTTAGGGTTTGGCACCATGTTGTATTTACTGAATGTCATTTAATTCAATTCAATTCAATTTGAATACAGATTTATTAACATTTACATGACACTTATTGTTCTAGTATTATAATGTGCCTGAGGAATAATTTATACACCTTCTTGGTATTTTTGAGATATGAAATGTTATTAGTCACATTTTACAAATAGGAAGATATGATTCATGTATACTTATTTCAAAAGATTACAGTCATTTTGGATGCCCAGCTGAAGATAGCTTGACGTGTTAGATTGTATCACAGCATTATTTATCACAATTTATCAACTTATTATTTATCACAACTTATGTGCAATTCAGTAGCAAATGTAGAAGAATATTTCTGAGATTCAGATACAAAATCTTTGTGAACACCACAACAACATTAATTTCAAAATCAAGTTCTAGGTGACTTATCTGCTACACCATTAGAACATTCTCATGAAGACAGGGATAAATCAATTTCTCCTTGGCAGATCTACTACAGAAATCATAAACCATGCCTTCTTTTGCTAGTTTTTTTTTTTTTTTTCTTCCCATTTATACAAGAATCAGGAGAAGAGTTCCTACAAGGAAATCTACTCAGAGCAATTTTAGCCTATTGCAGTAATGAAACAGTGTTTAAATTAGAAGTAGAAAGCATGGAAAGGAGAAAAAAAAAAAAAAAAAAAAAAAAAAAGGAGAAGGAAAGTGCAAATATTGTACTTCCTAGAGGAGTTTCATGAACTTTAGAATGCAGCAAAAATAATTATAAAAAAAATGAAATTATAATTTTACAAGGGCCATTACGTTTGTTGTCATTAAAAAATAAGTAAACTGTATTGGAATGAGAAGCATGAATAACGTTGCTTTCACACACATAGACAAATGTGCAACAACCCCTTCTCTTGTTACAAAAACATGAGGAATGCATTCTTCATATTTTCAAAATGGAAAACGTGCTTCTTACCACTCCATATCCTCCGAACATCTATCTGACACTGCATAATGAAACAGAAACTCCATCCAACGGACTTTCATATTTAAATACCTTCTCTTGCTATAGTTATATTGCCTATATGACGTTGCTGTTATCTTTTGCATGCTGAAGAGCAGATATACAAAGATGTGCAACAGCTATTGATTACAGTCATATACAAAGAGTAGGTAGGTGTTCTTATGGTCTTATTTTACTTTCTGTTCAGAGAGCTAGATACAATTTCAATCTGAGTAGGAGAGGAAAGCAAAGATTTGATCAGTCAACTCACTTATGGTAGTGAAGCTAACATGATATTAACAGGGAGATATTGTTAAGGGGCTCTGTGGTAAGGCAGAAATTATCATTTGGATTCCCAGTTTTAAGACACATTTGTCATCTTTGGTTCATCTTCTTTGTACTTTAGATTTTTTTTTTCTAGATCAAAATATTCCCAGAATATAAAAGCTGATGAATAGAAATACCATAGCAAACCGTCAGGTTATTTTTTATCTATCCTGCCAGACTCTACGTTTTGGAGTCTGTTTTGAGCTACATGTATATGATACAATCCAGATCGCATGCATATAACTATTTCACCAAAGTAGTTGACATTTATGCTGAGTGATTATATCTAATAAGGTTACCACATTCACTTGTATCTTTTACAATTTTAAATCAAGTTACCAACGTTTACAGTTTCCTATGCATGATTTTTTTAATGCAAATGCTAAAACTTGAGTTACCAAAGCAAAACCTTGAATACCACAGTCTTTATATAGTTAGTACTATAAATCATTAAAGTGAACTATCCTAAAACTGTTAGCATATATAAGCAATCCATATTCAATTTGTGGGGATCTAGATTGTTTGAATGCCAATAACATTTCTTCTAAAAAAATCAGTGTAATCTCAAAACATAGTATTACCTACCATACTTGATATTCTTCAATGTTGCTTAGGGACATAAATTTTTCTTGGAGTTGGTCTTCAAAATCTTAGGCATTTTTTGAAGGTCTAAACCACTTTTTTTACATTTTAAACATTTTATTTTCTACAAACAATCATTATTGTAGTGAGGTATTATGAAAGTTCTGCTCTCCTTAATTTGTAAGACATCTAACTCAATAAATAATCCTCTAGATGATATTACTAAAATTCCCATGTCATATGATAGATAGAACCCAGGAAATAGGCCTGTTAGCTTTCTTCCTTGAGGTTATACTTCCCCAAACCAAGTAAAGGTACTCTTCCTAATGCAGTCCCCAAAAAGAATTTTAGCAGCTATAATGACAAAAAGATGCATTCTTGCTTTAATTAATACATGTAAATAATTTCAAAAATGACTTAATTATTCCTTTCATTAGTTTATCTCTCTCTCTTTTTATTTTCTGGTCATAGTGAATATTTCCTATGCAATTACAATTCTGTGACTTCAACTGGAGAGTTATCTACAGATTCATCAATTCAGTGCAGAAAATGATCTAAATGTTACACATTGATTACCTTTTCCTAAATAGTCATCAAGGTTATATGTTCTATTTTAAATATATCTGCACAAATCTCTGTAAAATATATTTCTTTAATGTTTAAACAAAATGTAAAAAATTACTCAACAGCACATCTACAATATATCTTAAAACTAAACCTATTTCAGTCTTGAGAATGTATACCTGAGATGAACATCTTAAATATAACTTAAAGGTCAGGCCATGTTTGTTTTTGTTTTTGTTTTTGTTTTTGTTTTTGTTTGCTTTTGTTTGTTTGTTTGTTTTAAATTTCCCTTGTTTCTTAATTAACAAAATATCAGATAAAAGGGTAGAATTATTTGTACATAACTAAAATTTTATTAATAAATTCAGCTACTCTAATCAGTGTCATTCTTTACTGCTTTCTATTTTTTTCTCTCCTCAAATTTATTAATACTTGTAAATGTAAAATTCAGCCATTTAGATTTTATGTAAAGCTTGTTGGGCTGTTGAGCCCTTGCACTTACATCTTTATCATTTGATGCAGTATGCAACAAAAAACAGAGTGAAAATAGCTCATCAGGTCCTGAGTCTTGTCATAAGGCTGAAATAACCTCCTAAGGGGTCTCAGTGCAAAACTACTTTTGTTGTTGCTGTTGTTTTAATTATTATTAAACTTAGAAAAGCTGGAAAACATCTTTTCCTGATTATAACTGATATTATGTCCTCTGGAGTTTCTCATTGCAAAGAGCACCTCCAGGGGATCTTGGGAAATATCCCAGGGGATAATGTGTCCCAGGGATAGTTTAAAATTGCATACATTAAAAAGGAGAGTGACCAGCAGGTCATTCCCCTCTACTCTGCCCTGGTTAGGCCTCGCCTGGAGTACTGTGTCCAGTTCTGGGCTCCCCAGAACAAAAAAGACAAGGATCTCCTGGAAAGAGTCCAGCGGAGGGCCATAAAGATTATATGGGGCCTAGAGCATGGGTCCTTGAGCATCCCCCCTATAAGGAAAGGCAGAGAGACCTGGGCCTGTTCAGCCTTGAGAAGAGAAGACTGAGAAGGGGTCTTATTAATGTTTATAAATATCTTAAGACAGAGGGATTTGGCCAACCTCTTTTCAGTATTTTGTGGGGATAAGACAAGGGGCAATGGCCACAAAATGGATCACAGGAAGTTCTGTACCAATATGCAAAAGAACATCTTCACGGTGAGGGTGATGTTCTTCACTGGAACAGGCTGCCCAGGGAGGTTGTGGAGTCTCCTTCTCAGGAGATATTCAAGGGCTGTCTGGACCCCTACCTGGGCAACCTGCTCTAGAGAACCAGTTTTGTTGGGGGGGTTGGACCTGATGATCTCTTCCCTTCCAACCCCTACAATTCTGTGATTCTGTGATCCAAGGGGGGAAAAAAAAAAAAAATAATAATAAAAAAATAGATGCACCAGTGTTTTGATATGATCAGATTTCACTCTTCAAGACCCTCTGACTGTACATTTTTAAATAAAAATAAATCCATGATAGACATTAATTATAAGCAATTATAAGATGACACGAGAGAAGTATGAATGGAACTAGAGATTTTTAAAAAGAATGAACTAATGGTCAAAAAAGTAACGGTCCAATAATCATGATGAACAATATTTGGTAAAAGCTCACTGTGACATACATTGAAAAAGGAGACAAATCAAATGGAAAAGTGCTTATAATATATATTACTTCTTTTATTTTTGTTTATATTTATATATATTATAAATATGATATATATATTATGTTATATAAATGTTTTTCTCATAAATATTAGAAATGTAGAGTAGAACAGATAATATAATAATAATGGAAAAGGATGAAATCCTGAAAACTGCTAAAGGAACAAAAGGATACTAGAATAATTTAGTGGCTGAGAAAGGTATTGAAACCTAAGAGCAAAATTCATTGCAAGCTAGATATGACAAAATTACTAGTAAGATTTATTCAGTAATATATATATATAATACATATGTATAATATAATATATATATATATTTATATTTATATATATATATATAAATCCTCTGTTTAATATACCAGTCAAGAAAGAAGTGAAATGAGGACAATGAAGTACAAATTAATTCTGCATAAACTGAGAAGGATGTCAGTCTCCATCTATTATCAATATTCAAAGAGCATAGTGGGAAAATGGAGTGAGATTATGGTTCCAAACTCAGCAAAATACCAAGACTGAAGCCAGATACTGTTGAAAAACTGAGACTCCGTGTTTCCAGAGATTTCTCCTGAGTAGCTTAAAACTGACGTCTTACACAAGTCCAAGTTAAATTCACATCTTTGTGGTAGCAAAAGAGCCTGGTTCCTGCTGAGCAGGCCTGATGTACTTATCTCCCTGTGAGGAAGTGACTTAATTTCTCAGAAAAAGTGTGAGAGTATATTTTACATTTTAGTATATAAAACTGGTGGAACATATCAAAGAACTACATACTACTAAAATTCAAGCATCATCTACCATGAATAAATATATTCAATTAAGATAATGTTCAAGAGCGCTTAAAAAATGGCTGAGGAAATGTCTGTTGCTCTGAAGTTCACTTTAAATAAATATCTAAACACAAAAATTCCAGCAGCTTAAAGAAATGTCAGTCTGCCATATTCAGTAGATGGTGAGCTTTTTATCAGTCAAAAGCAATAATGGAAATGCTGGTATAAAATTCACTGATAAGGAATTCAGAGATAGGAACACAATTAAATCAGACAAAATGATTTTACATAAATTAGATCTATTCAAATAAACCTGATTCTATTGTTTGATTAGGTAACAAATTTGACTGAAAAGTTAAATAGAGAGATGTCATATACACAGATCACGACTGGCTTATGACACAGTGTTGTCCAGAACTCCAATTATTAGTACACAATATCAATAAATCACCTAAGAAATTGATTAAGAGCTAAACAATAAATGAATCTTAAGGATTTATGTGTCAACTGGGAATAAGCAAAAAATATGTGTTTCCAGTGGATTTACATAGGGAATATATTCAATGTTCAACTTTGTGTTGTTAGCAATGATCTTAGCAAAAATAAAATTACTGATAAAGCTGATGGTTGAAGTGCATATTGGAGCAATGACATAAAGATGAAGACATGGGAGTTGGGTTGATATAGAATTGGGTCCACTTACAACCAGATTTAATGGAATAAAATAAGAAGTAAAGTGTCTTGTAGGAAGAATACAGGAAATTTATACAGTCAGGACTGCATAATGAAAATCAAGATTCCAGGGAGGATTTAAGAACCTCAGTACAAAAACGACTTAAAATTTCTTGACAGTGAGACACCATGGCAAAGAGACTAATAGTTTTCCTATTTGTCTTACAGAAGTAAGACAAAGAATTTCTAATTCTTATATGATTTAGAGAGATTCAATACTGGAATGACATTGACAATTCTTATGTTCCTACTTTTTAAAATAATGGTGCAAAATTAACCATTTGAAGAGAATTCAGGGAAGTCCCACAAAAGCTGTTTGAATTATGAGCTTTTTTAAAGTTTCCTAAAGGAAGCTTAAGTGATAGTAAGAATAAGATAGAGATATGAACTGATTACAGTGTAGTTGCATTTTCATGGTAAACAAATATTAGGGATCAACACGATATGTAATTTAGTAGGTGAAAACATTTGATTTTTTTATATCTAGAGTCAGTGCATAGAAGTTGAAATCAGACACATTCACATGAGAAATAAGAAAAAATACTTTATAACTGGTGTGGAAATAATTATTATAGACAGATTCTAAATGTGAATCTTCTTATTACAAATAACCTCTTTCTTGTGCCAGTTCCATCTATTTTTATTCCTTTCCTTCCCCCTCGTTTACTTGAAATGCTGAAATTTATGTCTGGATAGATATTTATTTACTTCCATCTGTATTAAAATAACAGAAAACAAACTAACCTAACAAAGTAAATGAAACTAATTATTAAGGTAAATTGCTGCAAATCAGATGTAAACGTTTTACTTAATAATGACAAAGTTTTAAAACCAATGAGTATTTTTAAACATATTGAAAAACATCTGCATGTGAATTCTGGACAGAATAAAGTAAGAGGAATACTTGATGGACATTTTGGGATAGCAAGAGGGTAAATATATTTTAAATAAATATATTTAATAATTTTGTTAAAATGGTAAGACAAAACTATTTCCATGGCTTGCTGATTTATTTATTTTTTTTTAAAGGTACTAGAATAAATCCTCCTTTTCCAACTCCACTCTAAGTGCATCTTCTTTGGCTTAGTCTCTCTGTCAAATATATTCCCAGCCCTACACCTAACCTCATCCTTAATATAAACCTTGAACCTAAACATAGGTTGAGCACTGGGCAAGGTCTCCAGACAAACAATGCATTGCAGAAATTACAATACATCCTACACGTCTTTTTGTTTGTCTCTTTTCCAGCCCCACTGTGCTGTGTCCTGGTTTTCTTTCTTTCAATCCTAACTTCAACCAAGCTCTAACCCATAAACAAGGCACCCAAAAGCAAAGGCAGTACAATGTGACATAAAATTACTCCTGAATATTCTTCATAATAAAACAGACATTTTCAAAACCTTGAAAATGTGGGATGTTTATGTGGACGTTAGACATTAGACGTGGGATATTATTTCAGCATTGTTGGTCTTTTAGATCAACAGATCTAGGTAACCCCATGATGATGATGATGATGATGATGATGATGATGACGATTGCACTGCTTATAATATATGATCAGGGGTTTAGGCATGCTGTGACAGCCTTTATCTATTCTTAAAAGTGGCAATTATAGAGATAGGTCGTCCTCATTTCCCATGAATAAGGGAGAATCTCAGGTCACAAATCCATACAGAAATGTTGATTGTGACTTCATGCAGAACAATAATCACAAGAAGCAACTATTCAAAACATTACCAACATATTCATGCATGGCTTTTGTTGTGAAATCAGGCAAGTAATTTTCATTCAGGCATTTACTAGTTAAAATCCAGAAATCTTTTTCAGTTTTGGGAAAATTCTGTTCTGAAAGAGATCAATTCTTTTTATGAGAGCAAAGTCAGACCAGTATTAGGCAAAGAAGGTTGGAGAATTTTCTGACAACATATGTCCAAACTGAACCTTCTTACCAATGTCTTCCAGTTTCAGTCTTCAGTTGGAAAAGCTACCTCATGTTCCACATGTAATTTCTGCTGAATTAGTTCATTTATCTCAAAAAGTGTGATAAGGGGAATCAGACGTGAGAAAGTAAGGTTGCAGAGCATGTCTGTGAGCTGCAGAATCAATCGCACCTTGAAACTATCATAATTGTAATGGCACACACACACACACAATCAACAACAAAACCAGCTTTCTGTCTCATTTTCATTATGAACTGCATTTGAAAAATCACTCCCAGATTTTTACTAGGCAGAATTAAATGATCTTTTATAAACCTAAAATACTATGTTTGTTTGTCTGTTTTTCCCTTACTGGTGAATCCACTCTCTCTAGAAAATGTAAGCTGCCTCTTCTCTGTTTAGTGTCTCTTACACTGCATTTTTTGGCCTGTGTTTGAAATGATGAGCAACAACTGACTGAGGCATAACTACAAAGAATTCTATGTCTCTATGCCTTTTCATTAAAATGTAATTCTTTGTTTTACAACGTATCCTGGAGAAGTAGAATCCAAGAATGTGGGTAAACATGAGCTTAAACTGGCTGACATTTGCTGTCTGCTTTTGGATGAACTGAATCACTCTTCATACTCTGACACACATAAAGACTACATTCAACATTCAACTGCCAGATGAAATGACCTAACAGTATTTGATATGGGGATGACAGAGAAGACAGTACTTGAAAGAGTTTTATGGCTCTTTATGATATAGGTATTAGATGCTTGGTGGCACATCCTGTAGTGTCTCTATTGGCATTAGCTGACTATGTTTAAGCAACTGAGCTGAGCCTTAGATCGCTGTAAACTCTATTAATTGAAGGTAAATCACTCACTGCATGTGGGGGTACTTACCAAAAAACACACACCTATGTTTTGGAGTATTAATTTGGAAATGAAACTCAATCCAAATCATTATTAATAGGAAATCCACAGCCTGTTTTGATTAAATGTAAAAGGTTAAATATGTTTATTACATACACATTCCTTCAATGATTTCTTAAGTATTTTATACTTATAGTATAAACTTATAAGTATAAATTTATAGTATTAACTTATAGTATATACTGAGAGATAGACAGAAGGTTGACTGAGATAAATCTGTATGTGAAGTCTTATTGCAGTTCTGATACTGAGCTTCTGATAATAAAGGAAACCTCACAGAATAAAAGTGTCTATTTCTGTTAAGATCCTCATGAGCACTCACAAGTGGATACACAAGAGAAAATCCATCCCTGTTTAGAGAAAGGTTAGATGTGTGATAAGAATGTCAGAAGGTATGCTCTAGTGTAAATATTCCCACCAACAAATGGCAAGCCATTTGTTCTATTTGTTCATTTCCTCTATATTTCCTCTCTTTCCTCTCTCTCTCTCTCTCTCTCTCTCTATATATATATATATATACACACTACGATTTTTAGTGAAATTATTGCACTAACAATTTAGTTTATTTTATTTACTCTACACAGTCCTGAGAAAACATGGACCTATCTTTTTCGGGAAAAACCATAAAAGAGCTTTTATGGAAAACTTCAGCCCTCACCCAAAATGAACGCTTAGAGTTTAGCAAAATAAGAAGTGAAAGTGGAGTTTTACATATACGTACTTTGTAAAAAGTGAAGCACGTTAAAGGTGATTGGGGAAAAGAATGTTAGGGTACAATCCCATTTTTATAAATTTCTTTTGCTCTAAAGTTACTGGGCAAAAGAGAAACCAATCTGCATGAATTCATGTATGTGTGTTAACACACACACACAGAATTATATTTAAAATGCACTATTCTGTATTACACACAAATAAAGATATAATACAATTTACTTTTCTAAGCATTGCAGCTATTGATAACTTCAGTTATTTTGCACTTTTTTTTTTTTTCTTCAAACATCAACTCATAGAGTCATATGAATTTGTGATAATTACCACTACCTTTAAATCAATATTCTTCATATTCTTTATTAAAATTAAAGAGTGGACAGACAAGGCTAACTGTCATTGTTGAAGAAAGTGGTTTGAAAAGACTTATCTGAGAACACTCTAATCGTGAAAAAATAAGAATAACATAAAACACAAATCCTGCAAATGTTTAAAGCTGAGACCTGACTTTGGAGACAAATGAGACATCTAGATATTGCAGAAATTGTACATAAGAATTTTCAGTTTTTAGTAGTGTTTTCCATAGGCATAATAATTCTAAATTAATTGAATCAGTGTATCACAGGTAAATTAGTAGAAATCTAGTGGAAAAGCAAGATTCTACAGATCTACACCGGAAAAATGTAGACACATATTTAGAAACAATTCAAATACAGTCCAGTTGCTTCTATGGATGTAAACTTCACTATAATTGGACATCAATAATAAACAATTTTCTGCTTAGAATACTTCAGTGAATGAACCTCCTTTCTTTGACTTTGTTGTCCTTCTAGAAAAGAACCAAGACTAAATGTAGTCAAAAAATAGCTTTTAAATTGAGATAAGTAAGTAAAACAAAATAAACTTAAATAGCAACAATGAAAGCATAAGAATATTGAATGTCTCTGCCCCAAATTAAAAA
This sequence comes from Aythya ferina, assembly GCF_964211825.1. Classification (NCBI taxonomy): domain Eukaryota; kingdom Metazoa; phylum Chordata; class Aves; order Anseriformes; family Anatidae; genus Aythya; species Aythya ferina. The sequence goes on from NC_140298.1 coordinate 57,175,716, forward strand.
TTATTTGGAAATAAATGTAAAGTTTGTATTACTTGATGTATTTCTGTGAGGTCACAATGTGTAAGAGTGAACATGTTTCCTAACATCAAAAAATAGAAGACACGGAAGAAAATCTGAGATTTATGTCCAAAGTAAAGGAGGAATAAAACAAATGCAGGCAATTTAGTTCTTGAGAGAACTGTTGATAACTTAACTGAGCACAGTATGCATACAAAAGCAAGATGACTTGGGATGACACGTCTGTGGAACTAGCATTTATGAAATATCATTACTCATGTCAGCTGTATTTTTGCTTGAATGCATTTATGAAAACTATGAAATAAAGCTAATATTATGGCAGCTTTGAGGAGGAAAAAAAAAAAAAAAAAAAAAAAAGAAAGAAAAAAAAAAGACACCTAATGTCTAGCTTTTAGTAATTTAAGAATACCACCATAAGAAACAGATGGCAAAATAGCTCAATATCCTTTGGAAAAATCTTCTGTTACTGTTAAAAACTACACCTGCTGAAATGTGTGATCTTACTTTAAATGTAGAAAGGCATTAATAGAAATGTACAGCAATGTGGTTATATCTCTTAATTGGTATACCCGAGTGGAAACAAACATGCTAATTAAGCGATCATCCTGATTATAAGAGCCTGATAGGAATACACAGTTCTGGGAGACATTAGATTCTATTCCAGTTTTTGCTTTAAAAATAATCATAGTAAATGCTTGAAATATTTAAATTATATAAAGGTAAGTGACTCATTACAGAGTATGGAAAGTAGTGCAGTAAAGAAATTTGTGACAGGACAAGGTTTGCATCTCCATATTCCTCTATATAAAACTGTGGACAATAACAAATTGTCACTTTGGTTGACTAGGTTTGCCTTTTCTCTACTCATTAGACAGTTAGACTTGTTACAGTCAATCTATTTCCTGAACTTTGTTTAAGGCTTTACTTCAAACCAGGTGCCAATTTACAAACTGAATTCAAAGTTCTTGTTCAATTTTCTACCAATGCATAATCTGGAATTCTTAGTTCAAATTGTTTTTTGTGCTCTTTGGGTGTTTTGCATTCAGTGAAATTTGCCATTCTGTTTGAACACGCTCCAGTCACAATGAAAAAATTTCTTCCATTTAAAAAATCGGTGAGTTCACATTCAAGGCAGACGGTGGGTACAGGGGAATGGGAGTGGAATTACAGCTTCCAGACCCCTGCTCTTCAACACAACACATTTTTTCAAGAAAACAAGAGCTTTTTTAGTTTTGACATCTTCTGGTCTACTTGTGTCTTCAGAAAGAGTGAGGAAAAGAGAAAGAAAAAATTCCACTGAACATAAAGAATGGGGATAGAAACCAAAATGCTAAGAGTTGTTTTTTTGAGGAAAGACTTTTTTTTTTTTTTTTTTTTTTTTTTTGAGCTATAAACCATTTTCTCTAGCCAAATCCAATGAGGGAAGTTTAAGACCAACAAAGGTTTCCCTTGAATTTGTGCTGCTTTTTGTTTACTTCTGAACCATACAAAAGATCAACATTTATCTGTTTCTTACAATGGCATGTCTAGATGTACTGAATAGATGGGAATTACAAGTGTTGTCATGGGAGCATATACTATATACCACAGAAAAGAGGACAAGAACAGAGGATTAGTTCATATGATGCATTAGCATCTGCACTCAGAGATATGCTTATAGCTAGAACAAAAAGGAAAAATAGTCAAACAAAACATATAGTTATGGTTAATTTTTAAATAAAAGCCCATTAAATCCAATATATCATTGGAGGTTGAATATACCACCACAAAGTCAGTCATAAGCTCACATAGAACAAAGAGAAAGAGGAAGCTTCTATAATATTACTAACAATATTAATCACCTGCTATGGTAAAAAAAAATCCAGCAGCTAGCACAATATAACATTTCTGATAACAGTTTTATTCCTTACAATAAGTAGAGAAAAATAAGTACAACTCTGCTTAGCCTCTTATCTGTTATGTGTCAACAAATAATAAAAAGAATTGTATTTGTATCCAATACCTTGTAAAAAATAGCATTTACCTTTGTGGTCATTAAATTTCTCGTTAGATGGCATAAAATATGCTCCATTTATTTATTTATTTATTTATTTATTTATTTATTTATTTATTTATTTATTTTTCCAGTTAAATGAGAAAGAATTACAATGTTGCTAAGAATCACAACACTTTTCTTCAGCGACTCTGTTCAAGCCCCACTCTATCTTCATCCTGGGCTTTATAATTGTGTGCCTCAGCCTTCACCCTGATGCTTTGCTGAACTGTAGACAATCTGTTGTCAGGCCCTGAATAGAGCCTGAGCTTCTGGAAATCTGTTGGAAGAAGACTTCCAAAGGTAAATGAGAATAGATGGAAAAAAAATAAAAAAAGAAAAAAAAATCTTGCTGTTTGATTGCAGAAAATGGTACATAGAACATAAGACATAGTATGTATGAGATGGCAGAGGTGTAGGATTACACTGTACTTGAGTGAAAGGTGAAAGATGTCTGAGAACAAAATAGTTGTCGAATCCCCAGATTTAAAGGAAGCTAGGTAATAAAAATGTAAAACAAAAGAACCAAACAACCCTTCCAGCTACCTGTGTCTTGCAACTGCATATAAGATCTGAAGAAGTCCATACTCTCTTTGAAGTTCCTTTCTGAACAGGTCTGGAAATCTGCCTGTCAAATTTTTGTTATGTTTTCCTGAAAATATATTCAGTACACTGAGAAGTCAGATTCTCTGAGTCACTGTTAATGTTATCCCTTAATTTTGCAGTGTATATATATATATATATATATTAACATACATATATACATACACACATGTATGTCTATATATATGTATATGTATACTTAAAGACATGTTTATACAGAGAAAGTTGTAGCTCTGAGAACTTAATGAACATACCCCAGCTACAATTTAGAAGTACTAAGCCAAAAAGTGCAGGAAAGAAAAATTCCTACAACTGCATGTGTGCTGACAGTTTCTACATTTCATTCCAGTCTGTTATAATGTAAAATGTCCTACTCTTCCAACATACATTAAAAAAAAAAAAAACAGCAGGTTTTACAAGGAAAGCACCACAGACCTTTGGTCTTGAGCAGGACAACAGGGCACTTACTATAAGAAAACCAATTGAAGACACTCCTTGCACAACTGAGTGGCAACACTAGAATTTTCAGTGCTCAGATGTGATTAGAAAACATCTGTGAAGGAAAATCAATTGTTCCTGATAGTCAGTGGTTAATTTTCCACAGTCAGAATAAAGAATGCAATATGACATCTTTGAAATGAGAAAGTAATTGTTTATTGTTTTAACATTTCTCCATTTATTTGTGCTAGCTATCCTTTATTTTCTTCACAACTAATTCTCACCATTCTTAGTGATATTTCTAGTGATATTTAAACCCTGTTTTGCTATAAAGACCAGTCTGCTAGAGTTCTTTAAGGAGATGATTTGTGATTCATGAAGGAAGAGTTGAACAAATGCTTATAAATTGCCCTGTGATGGTTTCATAATGGAAGACTTGCTAAATGAAAAAAGTTAAATCTGATCAACGAAATTGAACACTTATTAATATTAATAAGTATTTGACCCATCAGAGGAATAAAGTCCTCAGATTCTTTGTCTTGATCTTCAAAGTGTCTTTGAGATACACCTGCATTACAAAATGCTCATTTTCTTTTTGTTGACATTACCAAGAAAGGGGTAGGAGGTGAAGTGAATGTGTCCCTCACGTAGTATGAGTAACATATTGCAGGAAGAACCTCTGCAATCCAGATCTTGGGATCAAATTACAATGAGTTTGAATTCTGGAAGGAAAATATGAGTTTAAAGTTATTATTATTTGTATTATACTAGTGCTGTTAATATTGATTTAATCTTACACAGTGATAGAGATTGAAATTCCTGAAGTGATAACTGTGCTGAACTGCTTTCAGCATGTAAAATGGTATATTGTCTGATTAAATCTTGCTCAGTTCATTTGTTTATCTTATCCTACACCGTAAATTTAAACTCTCTTTACGTGATTTGTATCCTAATTTACGAAGGGTTAGAGAAAGAAAAGCAAAGTGTGTCTATTTGTAATGATATTCTCAGTGACCCCTTTGTAGTCTGAGGGACTGTGCACTCAGAGAGAGAAATGCTGCTGTGAGCGTGCCTTATAGGAGGCTGCACAGCTCTCCACGGCCAAAACCAATCCAGCTTTTGTTGTCTGTTTGTATAGCACTTAGCTCAGTGATACCCTGATCAATAATTTGAACCTGAGAAACTATTTCTGTACAGCTAAGCATGAGGCAACCATGTTAACAGCTCTCTGGGAGTAGTCCAAATGATGTATCCTGCCCATTGTGCTTCACTGCTGCTGCAGGCATTTTCTGCTCTGGCAGGGGCAGTGGCTGTTTATTTCAGTGCTGGCTTTCAGCATTAACACCCAGCTGTGCACTGCAAAACTTCCCACACTTGCAGCAGGGAAGCCAAGGGACACATTTGTTCAGCAAGTGTGTCTTAATCTCATTTTTAAACTTCTCCCTCAGTCATCATGACTGCATGGCTGGGACTGAAGACTGGGATTCTGCCTTCATACCCTAAGAGATGCCAGGGCCCTGGACTTGGACCTAGTTTGTGTCACCATTTTTAAATTGGCTTGTTCACTTAATGACTGTAAACAGGATTCTGCTAAACACAGACATTCTGAAAAATATATTTAGTGACATAGGTACTAAAAACACCTTGTAAAATAAGAATAAGAATTCCATAATTATTTGGGAAAAAAAAAATGTTTTCACAGTTTCCAAACTAGTCTGCCAGAAAATTTCTTATTTGTGCTTTTTGACATAGAAATCTGTTAACACAAATAGAGGAAATATAACAGCAGTTATTCAAGCAAAGTACATTTCTCAGAATTTTGGGGTGACAAAATGTAGAGAGATTCTTAGAATCCAGATAAAAAAGAAAAAATATAGAGAAAATATTTTCAGTATGTTAGTGAAGATTGATAAACTTATTATATGTAAGTTTCTACCTAACAGTTTTAAGAGGCTATCTTTCCTTGTCAGGTTGCATAGTAATAAATCTGATGCATGATTAACTCATGCATCAGATGATCATGCATTAACTCAGAACTGTAAGATTGCCTTTAGCAAGCACAGTAAACTCTGGCAGCAGACATATATTTTGGATAAAAGTTGTAAAAGTCGACTGTCCTGCTTATGGCACTTTTACATCACTGATCATTCTGTACTGTAGTGAAGTTTCTCCTAATTTACACCAACCTAGATGACATGAAAATAAGGGTCAAATGGTTTCACAGACTGAGTTATTTATTTCCCAGTGGCAGCTTCAGAGTCAGATCAGTCAGTCAGAGAACAAAGGTTGTGTCATCCAGCAGTTCAGAACCCTCCCATAAATGAATTTTGTGATCTCAGCCATCTTCCTAGGGGATGAATGTTTCCTGACATTAGGCAAGCAAATAAACAAACAAATAAATAAAAAGTGTCATTACAACTGGTACTCTTGCTGAGAAGCCCCTACAAAAAGGTCAAACAGTAAAGACAAGAGCTGAAGGGACACAGAAAATAAGTTATTACTTATACCTTCCAGGAAGTTTTTCAAGTTCAAGATAGTTAATGAGGCAGAGACAATCTGGCACCTCTTATGGACATGGAATTTTTTTTTTTTTTTTTCAAATTGAAAACTGAGCAGACTTTTTTTTTTTTTTTTTTTTTTCTTAAATGAGTGAAAATAGTTACTTGACATATTCAGTATGAAGTGAGTGAATGGTTCACCTGACTAGCAAATTATGGATTAGTGTGAAGGTTAAAAACCAGTAGAGGAATTTATTTGGGGGATCAACAGTGGCTTTGGGAATATGAACAGGTGATGAGAAGTGGCAGAAAATGTTTTCTGCAGAATTTGAAAGAAAATCTACCAAGACTATGATTGCAATTAATAATGACAGTTTGAAATAGAAAAGAAATGGTCCTTGTGGCTTGTAGTGAGTGGTGCAAAGAAGGGAAAAGGGTTCCGGCAGATATGATATGGGAGGAAGCATTTAGGGTGACACAAAAGCTCATATGGGTATATAAAGGAATAGCCTGGACCAATAGCCTTTTCTTTGTAAGCCTTACAAAGTCTTATTGGTCCAAGCAAAGATTTTAAATGAAGTACAGGATCTCTTAACTTTACATTTTCCTTTACTCTTATATTCTACTGAGCTGCTTTATTTCCATCATTAACACAGCTAATTTATCTAATGAAAAAGTTGTGTTATGTAATTTCTCAGGGAAGAGATGCTAATGGTTTAGCAACAAAGTTCAAAAAATATTTAGACATTCTAGAGCATAGGTCCAGCCCCCAAATTCTCCAGATTCATTCGTTCTAAATTCTCATTCTTCTTCATGGGGGATTTTGATCTCTGCACCTTTTGCAGATGATGGCATTATGATTCCAGAAGGTCCAGGGGGGACATTGAAATTCCCTGCAAGCTCCGAAGCTCCCTCCATTGATCAGTATGTTGGTCAATGATGCAGTCATGCACAGATGTTACATAATAGCAGCAGAGGGTTACAGAGCCCTAAAAATATTTTAATAAATAATAATAATAAAAAGTTAATGCTATAAACCCTGTATTAAATGCCACAGCTTCCTCTTTTGCATAAAGTTGTGGCTCTTGTAACTGGAAGTTGGACCTTTAGCTTATTTGTTTAGGAGACTTCTGTTGATTCACACAGAATTTGAAAGGGAAGAAAGAAATAAAATAAAATAAAATAAAATAAAATAAAATAAAATAAAATAAAATAAAATAAAATAAAATAAAATAAAATAAAATAAAGAAAACATGGCATCTGAAAAATTGTGTAGACAGAAGAAGAAGGGGGAAACCAGACACTTGAGAAATTTTTCAAACATGATTCTTTGTCTTCTTGAACTCTGATTTAAACGTTGCTTAGCAACAGTGGCAGTAACAGCTGGGACACCCTTGATCTTGTTGTGTAAACTATTAAAAATAGGTGATAGAAAGTAGCACCATGGAAACAATGACAATTCTGAAGCAGGTGTCTGCAGTGCTACTTTTCAGCTTAATGTCAGAGGTGTAAATTACAGAATTATTTTCTCCCTTTAATCTGAATTCTTAGGAAGGAAGAAATCTTTATATCACCAAAATTAAATAAGACTTAAGATAGCATTATCCTATTCTGTAGCATTGCTTTTGATTACTGCTTTATACAGTTTATTGCCAAAACCTTTAGAGGATCTTCATTTCTGAAAACAGGTTATTTCTCTCCAGTGAATTACTGAAGCAGTCATTCAGCAAGGGGCATAACTGGTATGTACAGTATTAACCTCAGCTATGAAAGGATCATAACCTTGATTTCAGCTGGATGGTTTAGCTAAAACCTCACCCCAAATTATTACTATTAAAATCATAATCTGAAAATGCTAACTTTTTTTTTTTTTTTTTTTTTTTTTTTTTTCAGGGCTAATAGTCATATCTGGGATTAATAAAAATGGACACTGGAATCTGCTATTCTTATTCTGAGAATATTCAGAGACACAGGGTCAAGACTCTTTTAATATGACTAGTAATTCCAGGGCATGCAGAAGAATACCAACTCTCAGAAATAATCATTGTCTGCCTTGTGAAGCAAGCTTCTGCTTAGGATCTTATATGTCTGTGCCTGATCTTCAATGCCTGTGTTAAATCAGGCAAAATTGCTTTAAAAACAAGCAATGATATATCTTATTATGCTAAGATTATTGAATGTGAATAGAACATTCCCTATTATTAGTGACATTTACATACATTAAAAACTTAAAATATTAAAAAGGAAAAAAATATCCTTGGACCATAGCATAGTTGCATAGTAGTGTATTACACAGTTTGTTGTTGTTGTTGTTTTTCTTTTCAATAATTATTTGTAATGAGTGCTAAACTGAGTCAGATATTCATAAAAGCCTGAGAGTTCAATGTCCTTTAGGAATTTTTGAAAACTCTACCCTTATTCTATCATGGCTGTACTTGTATTCAGATGTATTAAAAGTCATACTTTGTACAACTGAATCAAAACAGAATCTGGGGGAAAAAAAAATAAAAAGTATAAAAAATCACCTATCTGGCCAATAAAACTGTAGCTATGAATCTAAATCCTATTTACATAGGATTTACTCTGTTAATTAAAGAATTCAGCTTAATTCTTTAACACAGTTTATCCATCTGAAAACTGTTGTCTCCACTGAGCATCCTTCCTGCTGCTGAGATTTATACATTGCTAAAATAGTGACTTGTATCAATCACTCTTTTGCTTTTTTTGGAGTTAGGGACTGGAATGTATAATTTTGACATTGCACTGTAATGCGCTATATTATTATTGGAAGGCATTCTGAATCCCATGCTGAGGAAGGGTCAAGTTGGCATACAATAACATTGCTTCCTAAAGAATTAACTTCTGCTGCCACCTGGCTGGAGAGTAAATTGTGGGTATAAGTCTCATTCTTTTTGGTTTACAGCAAATGTGACTGAAACCTTTACTGTATTCTTGTCTGGATGGGCAAACCAACAGTACAGAATACCATGAAAGTTACAGCCTTTTTCTTCTATTTTAATTTGGTTTTACATACTTTCACACATTGTTAAACAGAACAATTACACACAGACATATTCAAATAGTCCATCTGACACTGGGCTGTATTTGAAAGAATGTAATAATATTAAAACTTTGTGCTCAGCACACATTTCTTCAAAGACTGCTGTGTGCAAGATAGCTGTACTAGCCAAGCAGATAGATTTGTCTTCCTGACCTCCAAGAATTAAGCTAAGTACTGGAACTGACTTCATTGAAGCCTGTTGTTGCCAAGAGTTTCATAGCAGCCATTCTGCAATAATCTATCAAGATTTAATTATTTATTTTACTCTTATTATTTTATGAAATAATATTCTTGATTTCAATTATCCTGTCCTGTATGAAAATCAGCCTCTCCTCCGTTATTTGGATGAATGGGGAGTTGTCCAAAATGTAGAATTTATTTTCAGTATTCCACATATAAGTCATTCAGTTCTTATCAGTAGCAGCCAATTTGCAAAGGAAGCCACTTCAAAAAATTGTACTGGAGAATTTAGGCAGTGTTGTTTATTTTAAACTGACATATCCCAGTGCTGGTATGGCAGATACTCTACTTTTTACTCTACTTTTGAAAAGTATATGAAGTCAGTGGAATAAAATACCCTAATTGACTACAACAACTTTCACAGAAAACACTTCAAAACCTACATCTGATACTGAGAAACTGTCACTGAAATTTATAAAGGTTATCTTTAAGAATTTCAGCTATGGCTAATACACTTCTTTGTATATATGTTGTACTAACACATTCCTTGACTAGTATCAAAAAACAAAAAAATAAAAATAAAAAAAAAACTGTGGCAGGTTAAAGACTACAAGATCAAGGGGTTACAAGTTACCTTTATTGTTTGCTAATGTCCTACATTTATTTAAGTTCCTGATTTTCTACATACACAGTTATATTTTACTGTAACAAGAACCAGAGCCATGAGGATAGAATATCACAGACAATGAACTCTGTCTTACAGGAGGTTTGTTGGTTAGTCTCAAGTTTATTGGTTACACCACAAGCATACCAAAACAATAGAAATCACTAAGCATTCCATATACATATATAATCACACAGCAGCTACCTAAGCTATGCTTTTAGTAAAGGAAACATTTCAGCTGACAGCTTCACAAGTATGTGTCTTCTCTGTTGGAGGACTCTAAGGGATAAATTCAAGGGAGATATAATCCCAATGTTTCTATTATTAGATAAATGTCATTTCCTTAGACTCTTTCTCACTGTTTGCTACTGTCCTGCTTTTCTGGGGACTGATAAATTAGACAGACATATAAAGAATTTAAAATCCTTGAAAGCATCCAGAGGAGGGCAACAAAGATGATAAAAGGGCTAGAAGACATGACAGATGAGGAGAGACAGAGGACACTTGGGTTGTCTAATCTGGAGAAGAGAAGGCTGAGAGGTGACATCTTTGTTCTCTACTACTTCCTGAAGTGCAGAAATAGAGATAGATGTGCTGGTCTCTTCACTCTGGTAACTGATGACAGAACACTTGGAAATGGCACAAAACTGTGCCAAGGGAAACTCACACTGGATAAAAGGAAAAATTTATTTACTGTGGGGGTGGTCAAACACTGGAAAAAGTTTCCTAGAGAGGTGGGTGATGCTCCATGCCTGTCAATGTTCAAGAGATGTTTGAACAATGCCCTTAATAATATGCTATAGCTTTTGGGTAGCCCTGAAGTGGTCAGGTAGTTGAACTAGATGATCTATGAAGGTCCTTTCCAACTGAATTATTCCATTCCATTCCATTCAATTCTTCTATTTTTTCCACAGATCCTTTTACAGGTCTCTAAAAACCTGTTTTCTTCCTGTTTCCTTATTTGCCACTTGAATAGAAAGACTGTGTATATGGGAGATAATTTTTTAAGGTCAGTCCAAGATCCAGTAATGAAACCTTGCAGGAACTTAGGACCATCCTGGATCTACCTGCCCTCTGTTCTAAGCACAAGTTTCTACTTTAACACATATGTTAACAAGCTCTACTACAACATACTTCATTGTACAATTGTTTTATTTTTTTGAATGAGGTGGAGAGAACAACTAAGTTACAGACATCTGTTACATTGCTGAAATTGTCTGAGATATTTGGTAAGAAAAAAAAAAAAAGGAGAGTGGAATAGGTATAGCTAATCCTGTTCTACCCAGTGGGCTGAAACATCCTCTAATTCATCACCTTGTCTGGCAGAATAGCTGCCTGGAAACTTTTCTGCCAGCTACTGAGATTATGAAATCTTCAGCTCAGCTGCTGTCTTCTGTGTTTGCATAAATTCAAGTATAGTATGTCTTTGACTTAATATGATGAACATCTTGAACTTGACCTCCCCAAATGAAATAAAGACCAAATAATCACAGTATATATAGTGTTATAAATTTTCCCATATCTCTATTCCTTTCACAGAATCATAGAATATCCTGAGTTGGAAGGGACCTACAAGGATCATGGAGTCCAACTAATGGCACCACACAGGTCTACCCAAAAATTCAGGCCATATGACTGAAAGCACACTCCAAACACTTCTTAGACTATGACAAGCTTGGTGCAGTGACCAAATCCCTGGGGAACCTGTTCCAATGTGCAACCACCCTCTCAGTGAAGAACCTCTTCCCAATATTCAGCCTGAACCTCCCCTGTTGCAGATTGACACCATTCCCTCAGGTCCTATCATTGATCACTAAAGAGTATGTCAGTGCGTGCCCCTCCACTCCCCCTCGTCAGAAAGCTGTAGTCTGCAATGAGGTCTCCCTTCAGCCTCCTCTTTTCCAGACAGAACAGACAAAATGACCTCAGCTCCTTCTCATACATCTTCCCCTCTAGGCCCTTCACCATCTTTGTACATCTTTTTATACTGTGGTGCCCAGAACTTCACACAGTACTTGAGGTGAGGCTGGAGAAGCACAGAGCAGAGTGGGACAATCCCTTCCCTCAACCGACTAGCAATGCTGTGCTTGATGCACCCCAGGACATGGTTGGACTTCCTGGCTGCCAGGGCACACTGCTGGCTCATATTCCACTTGCTATCAACCACAACCCCCAGATCCATCTCTGCAGGACTGATCTCCAAAGTCTCGTCACCCAGTCTATACATATAGCCAGGGTTGCCCCTTCACAGGTGCAGAACCTGGCATTTGCTCTTGTTAAACTTCATGCGGTTGGTGACTACCCAGCTCTCAAATTCAATCCAATCTCTCTGCTCCTTTGATGATATTCTTGTTACCACCATCACCAAACAGCAACAAGTAACTTTTGGGTAGGAAGAAAAGACAAGATGCATCTGACTGAGAAAGTCCTGTTCCTTAGCTTAACCCCACTGAGCAGTTTGGGAAGGGGAGACCAGGGGTTGATCTGGGTGCAGAATGTGGTAGAGATGGCCTCATGGCTGACTCTGCATGCTGCCTCAGGTGTCTGTGAGGCTTGGAGGTCAGTCTGGATCTGTGAGGATGTCCTGGGGCTGAACTTCAGCCAGTAGAGCTGCCATGCCAAAGTCAGAAAGTTCCTGGGGGATCTCAGATGGGACTGTTCTGACTGGCTGAGTAATGTTTATGTGTGTACACAGTGCCCTGATGTTTCTCTCCTCTGCCAAGATAGAAATTTCCCATCTGAATTTAAGTCTTCTCTCCCCATCCTCCTCTCCATATTCCAGCCTCTCTTTCCATATTTGCTCAATTCAGCATTTTCAGGATCTGTGTGTGAGGTTGTTTTTTGTACATGCTAGCAAATAAACATATGGAGCAGCCCAACAAGCTCATGCTCTTGCTGATTTCACTGCCTGCTGGGCAGTATAATGAACCACCAAATAAACTGTTTGCCAGCAGTATTTTAAGATTAATGTTTGAAAAAATAAGCCTGAGAATGGTAATACAAGAGTTGAAAAATGGACTCCCAGACTTCTCAGAAGAGATGCGTTTTATTCTTGCTATGCCTTGACAGGTATCTTCCCACCAGGGCTGCAGTTTGCAATGTAAAAATTAATCAGATGTTCAAGATAATTAAAAACACATTTTGAAGTGCTTTGGGGAAAGAGATATATGGAATGAAGGGACAAGTCCTTAAATGGACTTACAGACAATGATTTTACAGTTCAGTTCCCCTCAGCACGCCTATTAAAATGAATCTTATTGTTACTTTCATTCTGTTTGCAAATTTTCAGTATCACAGTATCAGCAAAACAATTATGGACACTTTATTCTCAAATGAAATGCACATTAGAATGTTTTGTTGTTGTTGTGTTGTGTTTTTTTTTTTTGTTTGTTTGTTTGTTTGTTTTTCTTCTCAGTAGCACCATTTAAAATAGAAGTTAGCAAAAACAAAAATATTTTATTCACAAAAAACAGACAAGAATAGAAGAAAATGTGGGGATTTCACGAGGAGATATTGAACACCAACATACCTATATGTGAAGATGATATTCCATTTTCAGAGTGATACTGGGACTACTAACAGTCTCAGAAAACCTGATTCTGTAGTACTCCAGCAGTATATCTGTGATCTGGAGCCTGTAAGACAGAAAGAAGTCCAAGAAATGTTTGAAAAGATGGATGAGTTATGGAAAAGATAAATAGTTTTGGGGGTTTGCTTGAGAACTTCACCCCATCCTCCCAAAAGATGAGAAGTATTTCCTTTACTTTGACCTTCTCCTGTGGAAAGAACAATTTAGAACTTTAGAAGGATTCATTTCAAAAAAAAAATCTTCCATGTGACTATTGTAGAAAAAATCTATCCCTTGATAGTTTCACATTGACATTATGCCTTTTTAGTGCCCTCATATCTAAAATCGATATATGTGCCTATCTGAACAGCTGGGGCGGGGGGATAGAAGTGAACAGGCCTTTCAAACCCAGAGCAGCAAAATTATGCTTTCAGTAACATTACACAATTTTGGCCACATTACAAATGTATAGAAAAGATTGCATATTTGTTTGCTTGGGTATTTATTTATATTCTTTAAAATATCTTGTTCTTTTCAAAGCTTACTGTCCCTTCTGGCACTGGAGCTACATAATACTGAATATGTGTGACACCACATTCATTTCCATAGCAGGGGATTATGATATTACAAACACAGGATTAGGTCCACTTGAAGGATCAAAGCAAGAAGAGAAGTGAGAGGTATAAACTGTATTTATTTATTTATTTATTTATTTATTTATTTATTGTAAAGTAAACAAATATCCAGTATAATATGGTAAAGAAGAAAAGCAACAGCCAAGTGAATGTTTGTAACTTAACCTGAATTCCTGATCCGCTGGAATATTAGATTTTACCTGATATATTTTTAACCAGTAGAAAAATTCCAAATTGTTTGTTTTCTTTTGCTTTCCACTGCAGCAATGCTATTCATACAGAAACCAATACAGAATCTGAAACAATATCCTGGGGCCATTTTCATACAATTTAGCATCTTGTATTCATGTGCATCAGGGAACAGCTATGCTTGCTATTCACGTTGCTGAGCTATTGCAGTACATTTATGGTTGATTTTTCCATTGATGCTAGAGCGCTGTATAATTAGCAGTGAATAACTTATTTCAGGAATTCAACCTCATTTTCCTCTTTATGGAATGTCCACAAATAGATAAAAACAAATCTCTTATTCTGTTCCACTATAAAATGGAGAGAAGCTTTCTGCTTTAAATTCTGAATGTTTCTGAGTGTTCTGTAAAATGGAATTATTCAGTAACTGAATTTAGAAATGTGTGCTTGATAGTTATGGTTTTTCACCTAATTGCCATAGCTTTATATGACTTAATTCAAAAAGTGTTACTATTTCAGGATGAGTTATTCATCTGATACAAACTACCATAGATTTGTTGAATTTGTTGAAAGAGTTGCTTTGTGAGGCTGAAGAAAGAAAAATGAAGTGGCATGTCACATATAGAGATGTTCTGGACAAAGGAGAAAAAATATAAAAGAAAAAAAAAAAAAAGCCCACCAGCTGGAAAAAAAAAAATCACCTTATTTCACTGAAAGAAAATGTTTAAAAATATCTCCTAACTTTCTTTAAAAAAAGGTTTTGTTTACTTTCTTGGTGGAACAACTGGTTCATTGATTTCACTTGAAAAACTGAACTTGGCAAAGCCAAGAAGCCCCCCCCCCCCCTTTTTTTTTTCCAGAAAAGTTAGGAAGAGTTACATGATTTTCAAATTTCTTTTTCACATTGTTTTCTTTTGTTAAGTCACACCAAATCCATTCTTCTTTGTTTTCTAAGCAACAGTCAGTTTAACTTTCACATTTGCACAGGATAGGTGCTATGTAGAGCAATTACCCATTTCACAGGAAATTTTTACAGCTTATCTGAAAATGTGTGTTTAAATTTAAATGCATTCTTTATGATCTTCTTTCATACATAAATACTGCTTTCCTTGAAGATTAATGAAAATGACTGTCTATAATATTCTCAGAGAATACAATGATTAATCCATTTTAACTACCTTTATTTTTCCGTCCATCTATAGATATTACCAAGAATACTCAAATGCTCTGTTTAGCTGTTTACTATGATGAGGGAGAATACAGATTCATTTCTCAGGGAGAGTAGGATGAACAAGTCTTTCTCCTGACTGGTAGGTTTACATCAGTTCCTTAGAAGTGACCATGCATGGGTGGAAAAATGTTTTTGAAAGTAGTAAGGATGTGAAATGTGATGCAAAGTACTTATAGTATGTATTACAGACAAACAATCAGGTTAAATAGAAGCAAAAAGAATGACAAGCAGATGTAATTCCCTACCTTTCAAGGTTGAATCCTGATTCCTAAGCCAACCTGCAAAACTCCCCACCATCACCCCTGCAGACTGCTAATTAATACTCTTCTTTGAAAGAACGTTGCAAATCAGACTCAGAATCACAGAATCACCTAAGTTGGAAGAGACCTTAAGATCACCTAGTCCAACCTCTGACTAACAAGTCCTCCACTAAACCATATCCCTAAGCTCTACATCTAAATGTCTTTTAAAGATACCCAGGGATGGTGACTCCACCACTTCCCTGGGCAGCCCATTCCAATATCTAACAATCCTTTTGGTAAAGAAGTTCTTCCTAATATCCAACCTAAACCACCCTTAGCACAATTTTAACCCATTCCCCTTCGTCCTGTCACTGGGCATGTGGGAGAATAGACCAATCCCCACCTTGCTACAGTCTCCTGAAAGGTACTTATACAGTGCGATAAGGTCACCCCAAGCCTCCTCTTTTCCAGGCTGAACAAACCCAGCTCCCTCAGCCGCTCCTTATAAGACTTGTTCTCCAGACCCCTCACCAGCTTTGTTGCCCTCCTCTAGACTCTCTCGAGCACCTTGATGTCCTTCTTGTAGTGAGGGGCACAAAACTGAACACAGTACTTGAGGTGCGATCTCACCAGAGCCAAGTACAGGGGTAAAATCACTTCCTTAGTCCTGCTGGCCATGCTGTTTCTTATACAAGCCAGGATGCTGTTGGCCTTCTTGGCCACCTGAGCACACTGCTGGCTCATAGTCAGCAAAATATACACCAATATTCCCAGGTCCTTCTCTGCTAGGCAGCTTTTAATCATTCAGACCACTCAGATGTCTTTTCCAACCATCTTCAAAATTCCACATCTAGAGGAAAACTTTGGCTGCAGCCTAAAAGCCACGCCTACATAAGCTCCCCCAAGCTAGCCAATCTTCTTCCCATGACTTGTCAGGAAACAGCAATGTAGGCATGTAACCTAACTAAATCCCAGATCTTCAGCCCAGTCCTTGACCTGATCCCTGGTGGTCTAGTGATTCTGTGATTCTGAATAGTGAGTGAGGATCCAGATCCTGGCATTTATACGTGATAGTTTATACACAGCTGAAGTAAATACTGCAGTCAGAGGTCATGGTGCTAGATGTTGAAAAATCCTGCATAAAGAAGAGATCTCAGAAAAGCAAATTTAAATAACATTAATGTCAAGAAAAGTCTTTCTGATTGCTATATTCTTTATCTATCTTGACTAGACAGATTAAAATCTATGACGGTAATTTTGCCTTTTAGGTCATTTTCTTTTTTCTTTTATTTATGTTTATTTATCTTATTTTAACAGGCTCTGTAATAATTTTCCTCACAGAATGACTAGCAGAAATATGACCCTTACGCACCTTGTATAGTTAATTCATTAGGTCAACTCTAACCACTAAGACCCTTGTCAGGTTATTTCTGTTGATGATAAGAAACAATTGACCTTAAAACATTGAAGCCAGGTAGATGAGCCTATTCCACAAGGTCTCTTGGCTCCACCCTTGTGAAGTGAAATCTGCCAGGTGGGGATCATTTGACCTTTGCTATATAGGAAGCCTGAGGACTTATGGGAGAAATTGCCTCACCAGGGGAGTTTGAGGCTTGGGTTGTCTAGGGTGCTTTTCTACTGTCTGGGTGAAATGGACTCAGTGTTCCCCCGTAGGCTGCTTTTATTTCATGTTTTCTACCATCTCTGTGAAATAGTTTTAGAGATTCTTTGAGCTAGTTACATCAGTGGTGCCTTCTCAGTACAGGAAAACCCTAGTGGTGCTACTTCCCCGTGAAGTAGTTTGGCAGTGACTCAAGTTCAGAAGCTGGCAGGTAAGTGTTCCAGGGTTCTATGGTTGTTTTGTGTTGGGGAGTCTGAGTACTTCCTTCACCTTGTCTGTTTTCAGTGAAGTTACTTACATGGATTCTGAGCTCCCTTCCTAGCCCTGGGGTGGGGGGGGGGGGGTGGGGAAAAAAACTCAGAAGCTCAAGTGCATACAGGTAAACCTGACTTTGAAGAATGTTCTCAAGTATTTGTTAAGATTGAACAGCAGGCTGTGTGAAAAAGGTACCTTAATGTGATCATAAATTTTGTGGTAGCTTATATGCAGCTGAAGAAAATACTGGAGTCAGTAAATAGTGGAATCAGCTTTGAGACTGCAATACAGAATCATCTAGGTTGGAAGAGACCTCCAAGATCAGAGTCCAACCCTGGATGAACACTAACAAGTCTTCCTTTGAGCCACATCCCTAAGCTCTACATCTAAACATCTTTTGAACTCCTCCAGTAATAGTGATTCAACCACTTCCTTGGGCAGCCTATTCTAATGCCTAACAACCCTCTCAGTAAAGAAATTTTTCTTAACATCCAACCTAAACCTCCCTTGGCACAACTTTTGCTGATTTTTCCCCCTCATCCTATCACTGGGCAGGTGGGAGAATAGACCAATCCCCATCTCACTACAGCCTCCTATGAGGTACTCAGAGTGTGGTAAGGTGGTGTCCTGGTTTCAGCTAGAGCAGAAGTTTCAGATAGAACAGAATTAATTTTCTTCCTAGTAGCTGGTGGAATGCTGTGTTTTGGCTTAGGATGAGAAGAGTGCTGATAACACCCCGATGTTTTAATTGTTGCAGAGCAGTGCTTATACCAAGCCAAGGACATCTCAGCCTTTTGCTCTGTCCTGCCAACAGGCAGGCTGGGGGTGCAGTAAGAGCTGGGAGGGATCAGACCCAGGACAGGTGACCCAAACTAGCCAAAGGGGTATTCCATACCATCTGACATCATGCTAAACAATATATAGGGGTGGCTAGCTGGGGGGAGGGGGCCAGACTGCTCAGTTAGGCTGGGCATCGGTCAGCGGGTGGTGAGCAATTGCATTGTGCATCACTTGTTTGTACATATTATTATTATTATTTTCCTATTATCACCATTGTATTATTATTATTATTGTTATTATTACTTTTGTTATTATTATTTTCCTGTCTTATTAAACTGTCTTTATCTCAACTCACGGGCTTCACTTTCCATTTCTCTCCCCCGTCCCAGAGAGGGAGGGGGAGGGGGAGCGAACGGCTGTGTGGTGTTTAGCTGCCGGCTGGGTTAAACCACGACAGGTGGCCACTGAGCCTTCTATTCTCCAGGCTGAAAAATCTCAGCTCCCTCAGTTGCTCCTTATAAGACTTGTTCTCCAGACCCCTCACCAGCTTTGTTGCCCTTCTCTGGATTCTCTTGAGCACCTCACTATCCTTCTTGTAGTGAGGGGCCCAAAACTGAACACAGTACTTGAGGTGCAGCCTCTCCAGACCAGAGTACTCACATACCTGAAGCATATTATGCAGTGTCAATGCATGACTGACAGAACTACTAGAAAACCTAATTGTCTACTGAGCTTGAAAATCCTACTGGGGCGTATAGGAACTGTAGAGTTCTTCATTGAAACCAATTATGTGTACTCTAGGCTGTGCACTTTAGTCTTGAGAGGTTGTGGAATTTAAAAAGAAGCAAGTAAGAGTGGGTGAGAGCATTTTCTTGCCAGGCATATTTGTCCAAGTTCAAGATTAATCCACAAGGGCATAGGCACAGAAGATTAAGGAACTAAACACAGTCTTCATTTCTTGCTGTATTTTATTTTTACTTTGAAGCTATTTGAAGGAATATGTCCATAACATTACCTTCTGTCAAGCACAAGGCATTGTTCATGAAACAGATGTCCAATATATTTCTATCATCTGAGTAGTGGCACACACATACAATTACACAACAGAAGCTAGATTCTCACAGAAGCTGCAGAGGAATTTGTTGTATGTGAGTGAGACGCCACCAAAAAGTTTTATTTCAAACCCTGCTTTGTTTTCCAGCAGTGCTAGAGTTAAGGATATATTTACACTGCGGAAGATAAAATTTTGATGAAATCGTTCTCAAGGAGTTAAAAATCAACAAGATAAATTCCCATTCTAAATTAAAAAAATAAAATCAGGAATCATACACAGCATGGACATTCTAAGTATGCACTACAGAATAAGAACAGAAAATGTAATAAGTGTTAAATTTTGGCCTTAAAATATGATAGGTATTAATTCAGTCAGACAACAGAACTGTGTTACAAAGATATCCATGCAGCCTAACATTATTTAATTCATCCTTTTTTTGTGTGTGTAAAGTGTTTTGATGTGTATATATAGACAACTCAAATATTCAAAGCAGAATACGTTATATTACTAGCTACAAACCAATAGAGTATTTACTTTGTTCAAATATTGCGTCGGTGGATTTTCAGTTATCTACGTTCATATCTTGCCATAATATCACATGCCTAAAAAGCACTGAAAAAGTGAACTGTTATTTTTTATTTTTAAGGAAGGAAAAGTAAAACTGTATTATACAGGAAACATCTCATATGCATTGCCAAGAAAAAGACATAAAATAGGCTTAGGGAATTAAGAGTTAAGAAAAGCAATGGGAGAGAAAAAGTGTCATAAATAATGCAATATCTTGGGCATGTCAGAGACAGAATAACATTCTACTCATTCATGAAATCAAATATACCAAAGGAAGGCATTGATTCTGATAATGGAAAATGCACAGGAAAGAGAAGCCCCAGTTGACTTAAAGGACTGTATAGATTAAGGTAACTTGCAGCAGTTTGATCACAGAAAAGTTATAGAAAAGCATTTATAGAAAGTGAAAACATAGAAACATCAGATTGTGTCTTGAGTCTAGGCAGGACCAGACTTCTACCCTACACTTCTTTTCAAAATTCACCATAGCAAGACTATTGCTGTGCACAGTATGTTATTCTAGTCCTCACATGGTTATTTTGGGGCAGTTTTGACTTCTATAATGTAGTAGAAAACCAAGAGATTTTGGAAATGGCACAGACCTTTTAAAGATGACACCAAAATGAATTTTCCCTTAAGTACTTTTTCATTTAATATCATATGAAAGCAAGGTAAAATTGTGCTTTTAATCTAGAAAGGAGATTCAGAGGTGAATGAAGCACTTATATGTTTGTGTATGTTAATTTCTGTGAACAAAATGCAGAAATGTGAAATGCTTATGTGAACAAAATGCAAAAATGTGAAATGCCTATGAACAACCTTTTAAGACAATATGGCAGTCAAGACACTTTATAATTGTTTTTGGAGGAAGAGACATATGAACAACCTATGCTAATTTCCTGCCCCAGGTGTTGTAGGTCAAGAAGCAAGGAAACACCTTCTGAGACAAAGCATATACCTTGATGACCTGGAATCAAACCAAGCAAACCTCTGAAACTATTTGCATTCCAGGCACTGCAAGACTTTCTAATTTAGTGGGAATGCAAGCCAAATGATGGTGGTTTTTGGATTGATTTGTTTTGGTTACAAATGTTCTTTCCCATTCCTTGGAGCTACATTGTCAGAGATTGCATTCTACCTACTATTGTCCCTGAATATGAAGCAGGGACCCAAACAATGCTTGTTTAGAACCTGATGAGAATTTTAGTATCTAAAGTAAAAGTGCATAAAATTACTTCATTAGCTCATATGAACTGTGTACATACTACTGAATTACCACCATTTTTGTGTTGCCAATATCTCTTTGAACCATGGATACATATATATCGCCTTTGCAATTCAGAAGATGTTCTCTATGAGTACATCTGGCTTGTGCACCACCATTTTCATTTTCTTTACAACTTCAGGATCTCATGCAATGTTTCTTAATATCTGTAATAAACTGTCTCTGTGTAAAAAAAAAAAAAAAAAAAGTGACAAAAGTGCAGTCTTCCAGCAAACAGAAGACAACTTCTACCTGTGTTATTTTGGACATATTCTGTATACCGAGGAACTGATAATTTTCTTGACCATGTGCTTTACAGTCTTCTGACAGCTCTGGATTTTCATGTCAGATTACAGCAGAAAATCCATTATTATGTCTTATAATGAGCATGGAAAGTGCTATAATAAGAAAATATATGTGAGGAACAAAGAAAGTGTGCTAAAGTGTAAGTAAAAATTGGCCCAGTGAATTTAACAAAACAGACTGATTCAATAGCAGTCAAAATGCTCCTTATCAAAACATGTAACATATAAGATATGCATTAAGCAGTAGATATTTTCTTTCTTATTTCAGACTTCACATAACCTTTACTAAGACTGTAAAACAATGCTCTTTTTAGTGTTTTTAATTATTTATTTTCTCTCTTTTTCCTCCTAAAGTAAATAAGTGCACTGGTATTTAGTTTGAAAGTTGTACAAATTCTACCCATTTAAGTAGAAGTATAATATAGCCTGATATTTTTACAGAAGTCTGAATGCATGTAACTCTCTAGAGTATTACAAAGACTTGTAAGGTTCTCATTCACTTCTTGAAAATTTCTCTTTATATGCTAGGCACACTCACAGGGTTAACTTAGGTGCCAAAACTTTTGCAGACAGCATTGTTTGTTTGTTTGTTTGTTTGTTTTCCTTTGCAGGCTTCAGACACTCACTCTGCAAGTTAATTCCTTGATTAGAAAGGCATTTTTCAGGAAGATTGCATTACACATTGCCAAAACATTAGATATAATTTAGGTGTCATACACCTAGGCCAATTGCTAACTCTGTGAATTCCGTTCAATGGCCTCTTCAAAAGAGCCTTCTAAACTCTGTGCCAGTGTTGTTTGCTTAGATCACTTTTTATCATCTTCTTGCCTACTCTGTTAATTCACTTTTTTTTTGAGAATAGACTGTCAAATTTGTTCACCTGTTTGCCATTAATAATAAAAATACTATAATAACAATAATCATAAGAGAGCAATAGTTCACCACAGGATAAAAAGTGTAGCAGTTGGGCTATCAGCTGCCAGTGTTACATGATATAGCAGGAAAACTTGTGTGCAGCAGAAGGTTTCCTAAGGATTTCACTAGTTAGAAACTTGGACTTGTGCCTGAAAATTAATTCCATAGGGGACAATGGTTGCCTAGTTCTTATACAGTATTTATGGCAACAAAGCCCTGGGAATTACACCACTGAATTCTTTTTGAAATTATTGAGGAAAGCAGAGACAAACTGCCTAAGATAACAGATAACCTGAAGTCCCCAGCACTAATTTTAGGTTACATGATTGAAATTTAGTCATCTCCTTTTTGTTTGCATCTTCCTAAATGCCTAAGCACCTGTATGTCCAAAGGTGAGACTGAATTGCACTGCCTGTTCCGAACTTTTGTGAATACACTGATTGATATGTTTCCTTAAGTAGAGAGCAACTCTTCTGAGTATTCCCCACTTGGGTTTTGTCCAGACATTAATCACCTTAGTTCACAAACCAGGTAGTGATGTTGTCTTTTACCTCAGGAGTGTTCAGGTGTGCTGCTATTGGGATATGGGGAAAGGCTTGAAGGAAACTGGCCATTATCTCACTGCCCACTTAAAAAAAAAAAAAAAAAAAAAAAACAACTTAAAATATTAACAATTTTATTGTCATTGCACACAGACAAGAAACATCTGAGGAGTTCTACAGAAGAAATTCCATGGGATAATCTGACTGTCTGAATCCCTGAAACTTACTGTAGGAACTAGTTTAGCTCAAGCCCTTGATGCCTGTCAATTGCTGTGTATGTAGGTCACATTGGGTATCCACAAAGAAATTGAAATTATTATGAAATTGAGAAGATAAATATATATATAGTTTTTATAATAATGTAATATCCATCACAGAGATGGTGTGGCCCAAGAGTGATAACACTGTTAAAGATGTTCTATCTCCTCCAAGGATTCACACACATTGCTGGTGTGTATGGAGCATTAGAGAGATGACCAGAAAAAGTAAGCAATGCCTTTCACAACATCAGCAGTCACAAAGTACTTCCCAAGTTGAATTGCTCTGTCAAGTTTTTAGACCCCTGAACTGTCAAAGGCCAGTTTTCTGCTGGTATTGAGTCCTGTGGAGAAAGAACTTCCCATTCTGATCTTAGGCTTTATTGATAGATTATGATATATCTGACAATTCAACACAAAATAAGCATGAAGAAAACGCAAGGAGAGAAAATCTTAAGGCTTTGTAACTTTCTGATGTGGAAGATACTAAAGCTTGGTTTTGGTTGAATGGTTAGCCAAGATCAACATTCTTTCTTTATTAAAACAAACAAACAAACAAAAAAACAGGAAAGGAGAAGAGACACAGGCAGAGACCTTAACACGTAAATGAGAGTAATATTTTTCTTACATTGGTAGTTGTAAATGGTCAGTGTTGTTCTTCCTAACACAACTGTGGTGAAATTATTAATGTTAATATTATTTTTTAAAACAAGCAACAACCAAAATTATATGTAGTGAGGGAAGACCAAACTGAAAAACTACAACAAAAATGGAAATCAGTAAACATTTGTATATGCTGAAATGCTTTACTTTGAATGTTTTACCAGTCCTTTAGCAGTTGAAGTACACATATGATACTGCACTTATTGAGCAGAATGATAAATCTGGAAAGTTGACCAAAGTAGCAGTGATACTTTGGAAACTGATGACAGTTAACTACTGCATGTGTAGTCTTCTGGAAGTCACAAAGAAAATAACTGAAGAATTTTTAATTGACTGCCACAGGAAATAGGTGTTTCTTAGTTCCAAGACACAATCTTACCAACTTCATGCCAGAATGCCATATTCAAATTACTTTCTCTTTAGTATCAGAAAAAATGTTGTAAACTAGGCCTATCACTTTAGAAACCAGGGGACAATCCTGCAAGATTCTGAGTGGTACTGAGTGCTACTAAGAACCATGAATTTTCACTGCAATTGAAGGTGAATATTAACTTCTAAAATAAAAATGTTAAATGTTACTTTTCTGTACACGAAATCAAAAATTAGTATACACATTTTTTACATTATTATTGTGCTCACTCAACTTGGAAGAAAGCCACAGCTCAGTGGCTTGATTTCCTTCATTTAAAAATAACTACTAAAGGCAACTAGAGCGTAGCATGCTGAAGCCTCAACTTCCATCTACATGAATAAGCACAGCATTTTCATGTAATATTTGAGTCTTCAACGTACCTTCCTGTCCATAGAATAAAATAAGACTGTGAAATTAAATGTGACAAAAGAGCTTTTTTTTTTTTTTTCAAATAAAAATATGTGCAGAAAAAAAAAAGCTGTGTTCAATAAAACATGATGAATACAGTTGCAAGTATCTTCTGCATAAACAGTAAGAAAAACTTCCTAAATAACCAAGAGTTATGTAACAGGTATAACAAAAAGTGTTTTTTTTTTTTTGTTTTGTTTGTTTGTTTTATATGCTAGATATCTATGCTCTAATAGTACCGCATAGAATAGGACTGATTGCACTTGCCATGCACACAGAGTGCTGGAACAGTATGCAGTGTTTCTTCCTTAAATTATATTTAATTACTTTTCAATTACAAACACTTTTCATGAAGCTCTTATCCAAACACTATAGTAAAAGCAAACGTGCAACAGCTGGTACTAGGACATTTTTATGAGTTTAAATAAAATACACAAAGAAGTATCTCTTCAAAGACAAAGATGTGAAAAGTCTTCGACCTGAAATTGATCTGTACAAGATTATTCTTTCTGATTGCATTTGAAGCTACTATGGTAAAGAAGATTCCATAACACGAGAGCAACTTATGAAGTCATCTCTCACTTATTTATGTTTTGTACAGTGATTTTTTTCAGGTTTGAGTAACCAGACCCATTACACACACACACATATATATATAAAGACTTCATATTTATTTATTTTTAAAATATGGGTAGGTTTTTTTTTCAGGAAAAAAAATAGTTTTCTAAAACTAGTTTTCAGGCAACTAGTGAAACTTGGGTGTAAAAAAGGGAAAGTGGAAATTTGTTTCCCTGGATGTAAGAAGAATTCACTGGTAATTAATCACAGGCATAGAAAAAATAATTAGTATTTAGGCATTAATCATCTGTGTTTTACAGAAGTGCGTTACAGTGAAAGTTGTATAATTTAAAAATATATAAGAAATGGATTCACTAATGTCTAGAACAATGAATGTGGGGGAATGATGAATTTGGTTAATGTTAAAACTAATTCCTTAAATCTAAACTATGCTTGATTAGGGATAAGCAGAAGGATTCATAACCAATTTGAAATTAAACCAAACTTGGAGATCAGTTGACATTTCTGATGCTTTTCTGATATTTTTCAGTTCAAGTATGAAATTTTAGGCAGAAACCTAAAAAATTCTACCTATCTGAGTCCAAGGTGTTGAGATCTCTAACAGACTAAATATGTTAACCAGACCTGACTGAAAATTGAAAGGTGTACACACTGCAAGAAGAAATTTTCCCGGATCTGTGATAAATATTCTATGGACACAAGATAATTTTTTTTTTTTTTTTTTTTTTTTTTTTTAGCAGAGATTATTTTTGTGACTTCTTCTCTAATGTATTTCTAAAAATCTGGGTAACTACATTTAGCACGTTTAGCAACGATACATGCTATAGGTCTAAATACATTAAAGGTCATGGAGAACTTAACTTCAAGGACAGTAGGGCAGAGTCATGCATGTTTTTCTATTTTTCTATTTCTGTATTTCTAAACAGTATTTCTATTGCAATGATACTTCACTAAAATCTGTATAGAATAGATGAAATAGGTGATGTAAATAGATATAGATTATTTGCTTTTGTATATATGATTGGCTTCGCAGGACTGTCTTAAAGGCTGACCCTCCATTTGAAAAAGACTTGGCTAAATTTAATTTAATTAAAAAAAAAAAAATCAAAACAAACAAAAACGATGAAAATTCAAGGGGCAGGCATGACTGTGTTGCTATCTAAAATGATTTAACATCTGCTAGCAGGATTACTGCAATAGATTTCTCCAACATTAGTCTGAGGTTTTCAACACTCTCCTATCTCCCACATTTGATTACTTTCTATGAGATGAGGCAGGGTGTTTCTGACAGCACTTCTTGATTTAATTTTGTACTGTTGGGCAACAACATGCCAGCCATAGTACACCCCTGGTGGATTTGTACAAGCTTGGGGATATAGCAATATCCTATTGGATTTTTAGGAAGGATGCCAGACACAACAGAGAGAATTAATTATTAACAGCACTGCTATCTTTCTAACTTAGCTTCAAGGCATTATTGTGTTTGCTTTCAGTGATGGCTATCATTTCTCAGCTGTTCTGTGTATAATGAACTGCATATGCCTCTTAGATTTCAGACCTTAATCTAACAGGTTATCTGTTGTAGCCACAAATTCTGTCATTCCCTGAATATGCAGGTATTAGAGTTTTTAAATTAAACTGCAAACCTCTCTAATGTGGCAATAACATATACAAGATTACACTGAGGAGTATGCTCTGACAGACATGCGACACTACAAATTCAAGGAGATTGTTGCGAGACTATACACCCATAAACTTCAAATTAACCAACTACATTTTGTACTCTAATGCAGAGAAATATGAATACTTAATCATAGAATCATAGAGTCATAGATTCAATCAGAGTATCATAGAATCATAAAACAGCCCAGGTTGAAGAGGAGCACAAAAGGTCATCAGGTCCAACCTTCCATGGGAAAAGGGAACCTAGATGACATGACCAATCACCCTGTACTGCAGCATCTTGGAAGTCTCCTGTGATGGGAATTGTACCAAGTCCCTAAGAACGTTGTTCCAATGATTGATTTATGATTTATCCCACTGTAAAAAAAAAAAAAAAAAAAAAAAAGTCTTAAGACAAAACCTGTCCTAATGGATCATTTACCTGTTGCCCTTTGACTCCTCCATTTGTCTCCTTTTGAAGACAGGAGTCTTACTCATTTACAAGTGAACTCTGTCATTGCTTAAAAGTTACCTTAAAATATACCTTAAAAGTTAATTTACTGTGAAGCTCAAGGACATACCTAAGCAAACTTCCTTTTTTTTTTTTTCTTTTTGCTGCCTGAAAATTGTTGTTTCTAATGTCTTCATAATTCAGCACAGTAATGTTTTGTTTTGTTTTGTTTTTTCTCAATAAGCAACATCTGCTTAATGTCCTATATAAATAAATAATAATAATAAAAAGCTACCAAATCCTTGTCAATATACATGTTGTTCTTAGTTGAAAAATTTATTTGCAATCAATATTGCACTCCGAAATCAGAATACAAACAGACTGAGGAAACAGATTAAGATTTCAGCAACTGGTTGAAACAAATTAAGAAGGAGACTTTCAAATTGACCACAAAAACAGCACACAATAGTATATTTTTCACCAAATTATTCTAAACCAAATGAACCAAAGCTATTTGTTTTGTAACATTTGTATAAAACCAAGGGTGTTGTGGGGCCCAAATAAGCAAGTAAGAAACAAGTAAATATTTTTTAATTGGCTAATGTTTTTAGCTTTCCTAATCTTAAGGTTTTCTAGTTGTAGTAGGCTTATGTGGCAAGGTTTTGGTAGCAGGGGGCTTCAGGTGTAGCCTTTGTGAGAAGAATCCAAGAGCTGCACCATATTAGATAAAGGCCAGTTCCAGCCACCTCCAAAAGGGAATCACCAATGCCCAGAGCCGAGCTAATAAGTGATGCTGTTTGTGCATCTGTGAAAGCATGTTTAAGAAAGGAAGAAAACAAACAAAACAAACAAACAAACAAAAATACCTGCTGCCCAAGAGCATCTGGAGAGTGAGAAGTGAGAACCAGCCCTGCAGCCTCCCAGGTCAGTGCAGCAGGAGGGCAGTAGCACAGGCACGCAGCAGCAATTTCCCTGCAGCCTGTGGAGTGGCCCCTGGTGGAGCAGGCAGATCTCCATGCTGCAGCTGGTGGAGGAGTCCCCAGTGGAGCAGGTGGATGTGGCCCAGAGGAGGCTGCGGCTCATGCAGAACCCCCACAGAAGGAGACTCTAAGCCAGACCTGCAGCCCTTGGAGAGGAGCCCACACAGGAGTAGGTGATCTGGAGGGAGCTGCCGCCTGTGGGGGACCCATGTTGGTTTTGTTTCTCACTGCTCTAGCATGTTAGTAATAGGTAATACATTTCATTAATCTCCCTATGTTGAGTCTGCTTTGCCCATGACGATAATTGTTGAGTGACCTCCCTGTCCTTATCTCAATCCTTGAGCACTTTCTGTTGTATTTCCTCCCCCTTTCCCTTTGAGGAATGGGAGTCAGAGTGGTTATGGTGGAGCTCAGATGCCCAGCTGGGTAAAACCAGCATAGCAGTTTAAGTGTATGTTCACGCAAAAAATTGGAACTGTGTAGATACAGCTCATTTTAGGATAATAATGATATAGTATACTTTCAAGAAAATTTCCCTAGCTAGGCAGGAAGAAGAAGTTACAATTTTTAAACTGTTAATCAACAGGTCTCCTTCTGGAGGAAGAATATTGCGTAGCATAAAATGAAACATTTTAGTTTGAGAATTTCAACAAAAGTAGCTTTTATTTTTCTTTAATCTTAAAATTTTATGTACTTGCTAATTTATTTTTTAAATTAAAAATATAAACTTAAAACATTAAAGTAGAAATTAAAAACTTAAAACATAATTGATGCTAAAGCAAGAGATTAAGTTCTTTAACATTATTTCAACATTTCGTAACTCCTTCAACCAAAATTTCAGGAAAACTTCTCATAGATGACGAGACAATGATATATAAATTAATTGGTATAAGCACGTAATGTTTTGTCATAAGTTCTTCTTATCATCTATTTAGACTCTTCTGAGATCTGCTATCTCTAAGACTAGTCTTAGACTAATCTCAGCTTCTAGTCTTCATTAGTCTCTTGGTAATATCACACTTACAATAAAAAGGCTAGGGTGGATTCTTCTGAGAAGAATCACAAAGTATACCATCTATTTTGCATTTACCATTTCTCAATTCTTTCTATTTGTGTATAACTAGGTACTAAGGTCTATATTTTGGATCCTAGGTTCAAGACCTGCATTTCAGAAGTTCTATAATGAGTTTTGTTTTCTTGCTTAAAGTTAATAGCAGAGAAGTTCAAAAGTGGCAATTCTTAATACACCTAGACTAATTTTTACCAATATTGATCAAAATTCTTTCTCTTGTTTGTTGAAGAATTTAGTTGCCACTTTTGCTACTGGTTTAGACTGCAGCTAAAAAATGGTTCTGGACTGTTATTTATAAATAGTTTTTTAAAAATTGTGTTCCTGTAACTTACGACTTCTAAATACATTGGTATACAGAGTGAATGAAGTAGATAAAGTTATATTTTCAATGTCAGTTTGCAGTTTGTAGTACATTTAATGTGCTGCAATGTACTACATGGCCTTATATAATCATAATATACAGGGCCATATATATCAGAAGACGGTATGGTATAAGGCTTTTGATATTTTCAAAAGCTGATAACTTGTGAGGTAAAAAAAGATCAAAAGAAAGAACAAGAGGAAAGTAACAGTAAATACATTTATTTGTCAAATCTTTGCACTCCCTTCAGTCAAGGTGCTGTTTTATAGTCTGATATAGCTTTGTACAGTTTCTATTCCATAAAACAGAATGCTGTGGAAATGGAACATGTGGCTTCAGCTCTTGAAAATGCCCTAGCACTTCTTCAAGTGAATGCATTGAAAATATTCTTTAGGTAATCAAGAATGCAACTGACTGGATAAGGTAAAAAAATATGTAATCTAAAAATCTGTTTAGCTAAAGAGACTTGCTGCAAATATTCAGCTTCTCCATTGGAAGTTTTATGGGAGGTTATTTCTTTGTAAGCAATATCTGAAATATATTATATCTGATTTTTTTTTTTCTGATATACTTCTTCTGGAAGACTGGTATTGTTACAAACCATTTAATTCTTGGTTGAGTTTACAGAGAAGTAAAAAAGTATAGAGTTA
This sequence comes from Aythya ferina, assembly GCF_964211825.1. Taxonomy (NCBI): domain Eukaryota; kingdom Metazoa; phylum Chordata; class Aves; order Anseriformes; family Anatidae; genus Aythya; species Aythya ferina. The sequence continues at coordinate 57,205,873 of NC_140298.1, forward strand.
ATACCTAGCTTTGATGACAAATGTGAGATTGTTCCTACTTCATAAATAGTTTGGCAAAAATAAACTTGTTCCAGAACATTGAAGCTGAACTTCTGGAGAGAATTCTGTATGTCAGTTTTTCACCTAATCTGCTTTTCACCTAATGCAACAGATAATATTTACAACACCTACATGTATCTACAACATTTATCTACCTCCAGCTGTAGATAGCACTTCTTTCCTTTCATTCTTGATGTGCATCCTGTTTTTAATTGCTGAGGACTCCTAGGGAATAGACACACACTAGCTGACTCAGCAAAATATAAAAATTATGACAGATATCAGAAACATTATAAATATAGACTTAGGGTGAGAAATTGAAAAAGAAAAAATGCAACAGATCTGGAACAGGCAAGTATTCCTTTCTGAACCATATAACATATTAATTCCTGTGATCATATTTCCTTTGCAAGGAGTTCCCCGGGAACACTGTCGAGAAAGATTTTTTCCAAACCTTTTCCAATTGCAGGATTTTCTTGTTAATGGCATAATGATAAAGCAACTGGTATTCTTTTTCTCACTTTCATGTTTTCTGAACAAACTTTGAACATCATCATGTGGTTTTACAATTCACTCATTCACTTATTCATTTGTTTTCATGCAACAGTCCCAACAGACCAATGCTGAAAAAAGTGAAATGCACAAGCAATACTATCTGTTCTCAAATGACCATGCAGAAAGAAATGGACATTGCAGTTATTCAGTGTTAAATAATATTCTTTCAATGTCTAACATTTATTTTGAATGTTAGAATACAATTGCCATATTTAATGAAGACTTTAACTGTACTGTCTTTCAGCACAGGGGGTTTATGTAGCTGGTTTCCATCCATTATTTGTACATTATGTATTTGTTTAGTATAACGGTATAATTAGGGAAAAATATAGGAGAGTAGAAAACAGCTCAGTTTTGTCAGAAAATGTATACAAATTCAGTATGATACAAGAGAACAAAGAAGACAAAGTATCAAAAAAAATAAAGGGGGGAGGGAGGGGGGGCGCAAAACATTTAACCAAACAGATAACTTCAGCTGCAAGTGAATCCAATTGAAGTAAGACTGAGATGGCTGAGTAACTGAGTTACATATGACCCTGTTAAAGATGATCAGAATGAGCTCCTGAAATAAATGTCAATATGATCCAAAATACTCCCGAGGGATACCAGAATTAAGACAAGTGACAAGTTAGTGTGTGTCTTTGTCCAAAATAACTGATGTTGCTGTCACAATAGCTGTAGATAATATCACTCAGCACAAGGAAGCTCTTCTCAAACATTGAATAAATATACATTTTGACAGAAAACAAACA